>NW_022651054.1:5967874-6602874 GCF_004027225.2 Strigops habroptila | reverse complement strand
AAAAAAAAAGCACACTGGTATCATGTCATGAAGGATGTTTTTAAATGCTGTAAGTACCAGAGTTTCATATTCATTACTGTAGGATTACTACTCTGCCCTATCTTCTGGCAATGCACATTTTATTTGAACTGGGCAGGCACAAACTGGCAAGAAATACTTATGTGCCTGTCTTGGCTGGTGGGAAAGGTGATACCTGATCCATGGCAAAAGCAGGATGGCAATACTTGATCCAGCACACAGTCCTCCAGGACAAAGTTATCCCTTCTGACTACATTCGAGTCAGCAGGGTTTCTAATACATTAGCACTTTGTGTCATATGACCATGGATTTTTAGAATCCAGAATTAAATGCCTAAACCAAGATTTACCTTCCATGGAACCACTGTCTTAGTTCTTCTTGACCTGACAAAAAGAAGAGTATCAGCACTGGAATAACTTACATCTGACATAACCTTGCATTTTAGCAACACAATATGAAAGCTGATTTTGTGATTTTCCCCATAAAGTCACTAGAGAGAGGAGGTTGTTGACACCATATGATGAGACAAGAAAAAATGTAAGAGAAAACTAGTGCTAAAACATGCAGAGCAGAGATGTGAGGAAGCAACATGAGCCTTCACAGCAGTTTCAGCATCACAGGGCAACACTGAGCATGCTGAGTAGATGACAATGAGTTTTAAACTGGGCAACACCTTCAATTGAATGGGTTTGCTTTCAGTTACACCAGTTCCAACCAGAAGGCAGGTCCCTCACCATGGAACAGACTGGAAGCGTTGCTCCTGCCGCAGTTCAGCAGAGTGAGACAGCAAAGCTACAGCCCTCCCCGTGAGACAAGCTAAAGAGCAAAGGGTGCATTAGCACACTGCCACGTGCTGCTGTTCAAGGACACGAGCCATGCATGCCGAGCAGCATGCCACCACTGTTACACCCTGCTTCTCAGCAGGACATCCTGTATCACACTGGCACACCCTCAGAGTTTTAAAGGCCGAGACAAGAGAAAGAGAGAAGCATCCTCAGTTTAGTAAATGGTAAAAAGAGAGCCTCATCCTTGTGGGAGTTTTGCCCTTTAACTCAATTTCTATGGGAGATGGCACCTAAATATCTCTGGGAGTCCAGCCTTGATTTATCTGCATCACACAGAGATGCTAGGGCAGAGCTGGGAGTCCAAGCAAGGCTATGAAGCTCAGACCAGTGCCTCCCATTCAATGGCACTTTTCCCCCAAGGGTCTTCAAAGATGCAACACAAAGCGAAAAGGTTTTGCAACTTAGACTAGTGGAGTCACCTAATGATGATCTCTGCCAGAAACTGGCTCCTAGTCTCTTCATTCTATTTGGTTGGGGTTTGTTCTTAAAGACCAGCTGTAACAAGGAAAGATGCTGTAGACATGACGAAAATATAAATTCTTTTCTGGATTTTAGTTTAATCTCCTCTAGTCTAGTTTAAGCCCTTTAGAGGCTTAAATCTTTAGAGAAGGTGATTGCCAAAACCAAAGCAATCTGTCTTTTCTCTATATACATGTTGTTACCCCAGTATCCCTGTTGCAAATGGCTCATGGCTAACTGAGTAACAAGAAAGGTGTCTTTTTCAAACAGCATCAACCAGTCACTGGTATAAATGGCTACTGCTGGACCATTTTACAGAGTGACTTCCACTAGTGGTGGATTCTTCATGGAAACCAACAAATTTTTCATATTGAGCCATTGCATCTGCACTTCAAAACTACCGTGAGAGGAACAAACCAAACTAAACCCCACTCCAGAGACAATCCATCTTGCCTTTGAAATTCATTCGTATGTTTATTGCTGATTCTCTACTGCCATGGTCCCATCAGACCCACCTTCAGCCTGCTGCTGACCACACTGATGGCTTGCAGGTGGAAGAGCACTTCTTGCTTTGCAACAAAAATTCCTTGGATATAACAGCTTCTCGGGCCAGGAAAACTGTGGTTACCAGCTAGTATCATAGAATGAGAGACTGGTTTGGGTTGGAAAGGACCTTCAGCTCATCCAGTTCCACCTTCTACTAGACCAGATTGCTCCAAGCCCCTGTGTCCAACCTGGCCTTGAACACTGCCAGGGATGGAGCAGCCACAGCTTCTCGGGTCAATCTCACCACTCTCACAGTAAAGAATTTCTTCCTTATATCCTCTAGGCGTGGGGAGGAGACAGACGGGGAGTGACAGTCTTGAGGCATAATCCAGACATCAGCCAGAAACAGCATTAGAGCAGGACAAAGGTGTTATCTACTACAGTCTTCCACAAAACCTCAGGTCATGCCTTCTGCCTTTCTCCTGGGCAGCTCTCCAGAAAGCTGCATCAGCACCTTGGCAGCTACTGTGCCAAGCCAGCTCTCCTCTCTCCTGATGCAACTGCAGGCTGGGGCTCTTACCTAGATTTTGTGAGAGGAATAGATGCCACGGGCTAGGTGAGCAATGCTGACTCTCACTAGGCAATCCCAGCACCATTGTGCAGGCTGGATATAGCCCAGAGACCTCCACGCTGAAATGCCTTTAGCAGTGGGTGTTATGTGATGCACAGGATCAAGTGAGGTAAGATCAACGTGTGGAGCACATCTAGAGAAGACTGCTCCTGCATATTGACATACCACGCAAGAACCTCAGCCTTGGTGCTAGGACCCATCCACACAAAGACAGGGGGTTGCTGAGTCTATTAGAAGACAAGAACAGTAAGAGAAGTCTTGGATAAGCTTTGCTGGACACAGCAGCTGGTCAAGGGAAGGGAGATAAAGGCTAGAGACACATGGCAGTTCCACTCATGCTCTGGTTGGGCTGAACCCATTCCTTACTCCTTGTCACCCTGCCAGTCTAAGCCGCCATGGGTTTAATAGCTGCCAAAAGCACTGAGTTTGTGCCGTCTTTGCACTCGATTGCAGCATTCTTGGATGCAAACATTAGCACTTTACCCTAACCCAATTAATACCTAGTGTTCAGTCACAGCACTGATTAACATGTTGTTCACAGTGATTAAAACATTTCTTCTCCATTACCATACAGTTAAATGCTTGGAAGAGAGCTACAGTTAATGGGATACAGGCAAGGCTGCAAGTCGTGCCTGTCACACTTGGGGAGGGGAAGGAAAAAACCCAGCCTTTTTTCCTGCTTCTTCCTCTTCTTTTAGAGTTGCTAATTAAGGGCTGACTTTTTGGGCAGAGAAAGAGGGGGGGTGGAGGATGGGGAAAAGGAACTTTAGGTAATTGAAAGAATCCAATTCATGCAAGCGCCCTACTGGTGCTAACCTACATCATTAAAGTTGCCAGCTACCAAACATCAAACGCAGGCCAGTATTAATGAAGCAGATGTATTAATTTCCGATTTCTGAGAAAGCGAAGCAACTGCCTGGCTTGCTGGCTTCCTCTGGCTCTCCCGCCCTCCTTCCCTCTCTCCCCATCTGACAGCACTATTAATGATCTTTAATGCCCCACAGGCACTAATGGGTCCCGCTGGGAGTCCAGAAATACTGCAATTTGTATTGAGGATTTAGACATAACAAAAAAAAAAAAAAAACCCAAGAAAAAGAGCCCTCTGCTCTGGGGAGCAGGCGCTTGATCAGTCGTTTCCCTCGGTGGAATAGCACAACAGAATAATAAATGACAGCTCTGCGATTAAATCAAGCCTTCTGCTTTAAGTGCCAGAGAGTGTGTGATTGTCACTAACAATCTACTGCTTGTTAACACCGCTGGGGTATAAGCAAACAGCAGTCAACACTTCCCCCACCCCCAAAATGCAGGCGCTCTACCTATTACTTCATTTATATATTTATCTATCCTGAGGGGAAACAATTCCCCGTAGGTGTGGCTGGGGGGGGGGGGATGTTATTGTTATTGTTGTTTTTAAATAACTTTTGTTATTCATGTATTGAAAACCTGAAGGGAAAAGAGAGGGGGGAGGAAGGAAAAAAGCCATCTGCTGCCACGTTCAATGAGGCAATTACTGCCGGCCGCATCCGAGCAGGATGTGCTCCGGTCCCCCCAGCCGCGGGAGCAGCGCCGGCACCACGCTGGGACCACACAAGGCTGCACAAACTGCCCTTGCCATAACAGCATAAAGAAAGGGATGTGTGTGCTCCTGGCAAAACCAGGCAGAAGCTCCCTGGTTGCAGCAGTGGTCACAGCAATCCTTTTGTGTTGCAGAGTTAAGGACAAATTGGGTTTCTCTAACACGTTGATCTGTTAAGGTTTTGATTCTGCTCATCTTATCCAGCAAAGCAAACACATCAGGCCTTGGAACCAAGGCTCTGCGTTTGGCCACAGATACTTAGAGTGATAGTATACAGACCAAAAAAGACCTGGCTGGTACAACATACGCCTAGAGACTGAGGACCTCCTCCATTCAAGTCAATCCCCAAACTCCCACCGAGTTCAAAGGAAGCAGGGCCGAGCCCCCAGGCTGCATCTGAATGTGCCAATAGCATGAATTATCTGAGCAGGATAATTATTTTTCTTAGCCAAGAGGCAAGGTGTTCTGTCTCACTGATACAAACTTTAAATACTACCCTGCTGTTTCATTTAGATGGAGACCAAAGAAAGGCACAACAGCTTATTATCATGGAGTTTTATGTTCAGATGGAAATATATCAGGGATAAGGCTTTAACTCTGACATTAGCTGTCCAGACATTTTCATAACACCAATAACATTTGGAATTTCATCTATGAAATTACTCATATCTTAAGCATTTTAGATTTACGGTTGAGATATAAAGAGACTTTTTGACTCCATCCAACAGAAGAAAGCAACAGATGGAGAGGAGAGCTGGGCAATAAAAAATCAGGAACATCGCCTTTCCCTGGAATGATTCCGTAAAAATTGGCCTTCCTATTTGCCTCCAGATGAAAGGGAGATGCTGTTACATACAATTTCACTATAAATTACTTCGAGATAATGAATGGAATGAGTAAGAGTTTTGGTTTAAATACTGCTACTTGAATCTTTTTTAACTTCATCAACAGGCTGTTAATTTGACACAGCAGATTGGTGTGCCCGAACCCTCTGTGTGCTGGTACACACACACGGAGCCATTTATTATGTTTCTCCTCTGCTCTCAGAGTTAGGCAAAATACCCTGAAGACCTATAATAAACTCATGATTTCTTGGAGGAACAATTTAGGTTATTTTTAAATGTAGATCTAAAAAGTTGTAGGATTCCTGGATGGGAAGATATCAATCAAGTGATTCAAAATGTCCATTCTCCTTAAGTGAGTGATGGATCTTCTTTCTTCTTGCCTGTCTTCTCCTCTTTTCAGTGTCAGTCATACATCCAGGCTGCTATTCACACTTCATTCACAATCCTCTGTACCTATAATCTCTGTTATTTTGCTGTCGACTCCTCATGCCTCATTAGGCATGTTTGACACCTGCACCTAATACCTTTTCACTAGCAATGCAGGACGGCTTTTGACAAGAACAGATATTTTTCCACAACAGCTTTAAAGAAGGTCTTGCAAGTGTGTACCTTGTGTATTTTATGGGGCTAATGTGATTTTCCCCCCTTATTCAATAAACTTACATCTTATTCCACTCTCCTTGTTAGACACAACTGAATTTCCCTTGTCTTGGTTAAAAGCCTGTGTGCACATGCCTGAAAGAGGGTAAAACAGCAAGAGCAAAGCAGGGATTTGGGCCAACAGGGCCTGAGTTAAGTACAAAACCCAACATAAATGTGTGCACATCTATGTGTCTATTTTAAAATAATATAAACCTAATTAAGATGATAGCTTCTCTATATATAGGTGTAGATGACATTACTCCTACAAGAAAACTATGCTATTAATTTGGCTTGAACTACTTAAAATAGAGTACTAAATTACTAGACTTCTTAGACTAATAAATTACTGCACCACTCAAGAGCATGAAACTAATTCTTTTGGGACTGTAACTTCATTTGTTAAAGTGCAGCGAATAGTTGCTCAATGTCACAAATGAGTTAAAATCATTCTAAAAGCTACTGGGTCACGAGAAGTCAAAGATGATCCTACAGGCCACTCATTTTGTGAGGTTATTTCTAAGTGTAGAATACCCCATGGGAAGTAACAGACCAAACTAAAACATGTACATGGGCTGCGTTAGGCTGTCTGTGCTTGGCTTGGATGAGCTGATACACCTCCAGCAGCCTCACCAGAGAAACTCCTGCACGTAGCAGTAAATACACAATAAGCCCGAAGGCCTCAGCAAGAAGCTATTATTTAAGATGCTGACAATGCTGACTAAAATATGAGGAGAAAGAGGCATTCCCCTCTCAAACTGTTTGGGTTTTTTTATTAGAATAAAAATTGCAAAGGCCAGCTTCTTTTTGGCTTGGCTCTTTTCACTTGCAATTGAGCAAAACTGGAACTGATTCTTCAATATTCAGCCTATCTGTCAAAATACAGCTCTGTTTGTGCCGTAAACCAAGCAAAACTAACCCAGCACTACAGGGACCTGTATTCTACCCTTCTGTATCCTGAGCATACATAGATTTGCTTGTACCCTTCCCAGCTGAGGTTGGGGTGCTCTGCCTTAGGGAATGAGGTCACGTTTTTCAGAAATAGCAATTTCAGGAGATGCCAAACAAGATTTTCCTGCAGCTGTTTTGCAGTTTGCTTTGGTACAGCAGAGTAGTGAAAGGAGTCAACAGAAAAGCAGACGGAGCACCTTCCAGCATGCTGCAAACTTGGACCACGGGATGCACATTTCCTCTCTTCTTTTAAGTTATAGCTCTTTTGTTGTTGTTTAATTTATCTTTCCAGTTTGTGCCAAGGAAAATATGAGGAAAGGTTGAAATGGCGACTTTAGAATAATAACACTACTAATAAAAAAATATAATCATCCACAGGAATCACACATCATGATTCCAGCACAGTCCCTCCGCACACCGTGTGCCTGGTCCTTTAGAAGACCTCCCCTGCTATGTTCTTATACAAAGGAAACTATCTGCTTCCCACATCTGGCATTATATTTGGCTGTCCTCACATTAAAATGAAATCCTGATAAAAACGGGCATAAAGGGGAAGGGGTGAGTAGGAAACAGTTCGCAGCAGTATTGATGAGAACAGCTTGCAGCTGGAAGCCTGAGATAACACAGTTTGTCAGAGCGCTGTCACACAGCTGCCTGCATAATGAGGGAAGGAAAAAAAACCTGCTCTTTCATTTGTTATCAGTGGAAATCTCTAAAAGAGATGCATCATTTAGAAGTAGCCTGACTAATGGTCAAGTTCTACAGGGATGCAGATGGGATGTGGAAAATATTCCCTACCAGCAAAGCCCTAGGCTCCATCAGCCTTAGCAACCCGCATGCCGCTGCCAATGCCAGCGGACAGGCCAGCAAGTACCTTTTTCTATATAAAATAGGATCTCAGATGGTGAGCTGGGTTTTTAAATGCGGCAGTGGCAAAATCCAGTTGTTAAAAGTGATTTTGTTAGAACTGTCACCCTCCTGCCTCTCTTACAAAAGCTACACACTCAGGGCATAGAGTCTTTCTTCATTTACAATTAACTCATAGCAGCACAACTGCAGTAAAATCACTCCTAATTTACACTGCTGGCAGAGAAGACTCATACCCATAAATCTTTTGAAATACATAAGGCACATTCTTGTGTTCTATTCAATTAAAAAACTTGTTTTAAAGCACCATTTTTCAATTCTTTTCCAAGAAGCAGCAGTACCTAAGAATTCCCAGCCACCCTTTCAGGTGATCAGTATGGAAGATGAGGACAGTGCACCAGAGGAGCTGCTGGAGGAGGCACCAAGGGTCCATCTAGCCCAGTATCCTGCCAACACCTGCTGGAAAAAGGCATCCACCCAAAGGCACCTACCACTAACCAGTTCATCAGGAGAGCTTCTTCTTACCCTCACCACTCTGATAACACTCAGTCTGTTAGATTCACAAAGGAGAAAGATATCCTTAAACAGACCTCCACCAGGAATAGTTTCTCTTGATGGACAACATCAAGGCAGGAAGTCAAACAGGAAAACCTCTCACCAACTTATTGCCCTCTGAAGTCAGACGTCTGGGTACAAAACTTGAACTCATCCAAGTATTCCTGTGTGCCAGTCCAAGCTGTTTGTGCAATGTCACAATAAATAACCCTGTGCTCAGAGCACCTGCAGCAGGGATGGAAGGGTAGAAACAAAGGAGAGCAAAGACTCTCCTGACTTCCAACAGCAAGATGAGTTGCCATTTGTTGACTGGTTTTGACAGGTAAAACTGGGTATGTAAGACACAAAGGAGAGAGGACATTGCACCAAAGATGCCAAATATTGATTGTGACCTTTTACAGAGGAACAGTTTCATTGTGTGAACAAGTTGTCGGTGTAGTTAAAAGGCCAAGCAATGCTGAAGGTATTTTTTGCTTCCCCTTGCCAAATGTTCATTTGCACTGAGTGACTCTCAGGGACTTTACAAGGATCACAGCCTTCCACAGAAATCTCCTTCATACCTCCACTGACTTGTGAAAAACAGTTTTTATGATGCAAAGGGAGTCATATGTATTATTTCTTCTGTCTCTCTCCATTTCTAAAGACATCAGAGATGCTCAGGTGATTTTGATGTGTCTCTCCCCTCTCTTTACATTCCTCATGTGTGGCTCATTTTCTCCATTCCATTTGGGTTACAAGCCATCCGCTGTCATGTCCTGTTTCATGATCCTTTACCCTTGTGCTCCATATTGCTGTTCACTTCAAAGGGGTTTTCTGTCTCACAGAAGAGAGAAAGAAGGGCATCTCCAAACAACACTGCACTGATCTACAAAGTAGTTACTACAGCAGCAGCAACCTTGCTCTAGTCCTATGTGCTACATTAGCTTCTGCAAACACAGGAATAACAAACATTTCTGATTTTGAAAGGCTTTTTTTTCCCTTGCTATTTTCTAGACTTTTTGAAAGATGGATGTAGATTTGAATTAATTTTATTTCAATCTTTTGGTTTTGAAGAGAACCATTTATAAAAAGGGAAATTAAGAGGAAAAATAGGAAAATGGCACATTAAAATAAGAAAATGGCATGAGTAAAACCAATGGTGGTTAAAGAGTGATGATTTAAAAGCAAAAGAAACAAAAGCTTCGTATTAAAGGAAAGCAAAATTAATACAAATTCTGAATCATTCAAATAGCAACACAAATTTTCCCTTCTTTCAATCAAATCTTGCTAACAGTCCCATGGCAGTCCCTAATTCATGCTATTCACCAGATTTGTGCACTTTCCTTTACCATGGATGATGCCCTGACTCTACAGTACCTTCCACTATTATTCTCCTACATGAGCTATGCTGGCTGTAAAAACAGCTTTAGAGTGCTTTACGGACAAGAAGAAAATACCATGTGAATCCATGCTAGGGCTGAGCCCCTAAAACATCTCTTCCACCACCTATTTCACCCCTTCAGCTTGTTCCCAACCCATACAAACTGGACTTTGCAGCTTAGCAAAAACCCTGTGGACTTGGGAGCTCTGCCTCTGGGGTTGCCTTTACTTACAGACCTGATGGAGCGAGTGGGGTGGGGAAATGAGGAACTGAGAAATGTGACTTTGCTTCTGCTGCTGTTGAGCTTTATGTCTCCTCACAAAGGTACAAGGGCAAGATGGGACGTCTGGGAGGTGTGTGCAGACAGTGTTATTTTGGCCTGCAGGACACAGCGCTGCTGGCGGCTTACTGAAGAGTCAGCAGATGTCACCCTTCCAGCACCGACCTCCCCTGCATCATCTCCCAAACCAGAAAGTCCAAGGGCAACATGACAACTAAAGCTCCTCAGGACTGTGTGAGCTACTGTCCTGGGCATTCTCCATTCACATGGAATCTCTATCTGTTAACTCTGAGGTGTGCTTTCTCTCCTTGGCAAGCGTAGCACTTGTTAACATCACAGGGGCGAGCTGAACTGTGTGTAGGTGTGATTTAATGCTCCAGGGAGCTCCAGCACTCACTCAGCCCCTCATCTGAGAACAGAGACTCCCATTTTCTCCTTTGGCTGCTGATGCATGTTGCCTTTGGGACCAAACGTGTGGAAATGGGATCACATAAAGGAAACCACACAATTATGAACAAGTCTGATTGTTTTTTAAGATGCTATCTGGGAGTTTAATCAACCTTCTGCATCAATAATATAACCTGCCTGCAAAATACCCGCTGAGCATTGCAACCTGGTGACCACCAGCCACTCCAGGGCAGTGGAGAGACAGGATCAGGGTGGCAAGATGACATTTTGGCTGTATGCAGGAGTGCTGCAGAGCATCAGGGAGAGGTTGTTCTTCCCTGCAGCATCCTGAGCGTTATGGATTAGGAAAAGGGATGCCAGATAAACCCTTGGTTTGGGTGGTGGTTTTTTTTGGGTGGTCAGGTTTTTTTCCCTAGGCCATTATACCTACTTCTGACTACTGGTCCAGGAAATGCAGAGTCTCATAATACTGGTGAATCTATAGATTTTGAAGAGTAACCTCTCCTCTCTTCACCTTATTTCCACTAGTAAGCATATAGGTGTTAGCATGGAAAGCTTGTTTGCACAACTTGTGTGACACTACACCTTCTAATCTCTGCCCTTCTCGCTTCACAGCAAGATAAATCACCTACTCACAGTGTCCAACCTATGGCTGGAGACAGACAGATTCTCTGCTGCACCACAGCTAGCTCCCCTGGCAGCAGAGACTTAACACAGCTCTAAGTTACCTTGGCAGCCATGATTTACAACAGTAGTTCAGTGAATCTAATCAGAAGTGTGAATACTCCCCTCCTATCTGGCACACATCGTTGGCGTTCTAATTATTCACACATTTTGGCAAGCATTATGGTGTTCCCCTACCAAGCTCCTAATCCCTGCAGATCAGTTAAAATAAATGAAAGAGAGAATCAAAAGGCACTTAAAAATTCAACGGTTCTCTAAATGGGTTTGAACAGGCTCCAGATTATCAGTGGTTGCAGTTGACTAGCACTTAAAATTAGGCCCTCCCTCTCCAGCACACCTCACATTTCCCTTTCTCATTTAAAGGAACTGTCTGCTCTTCCAAATGTCTACAGGAGTGAAAAAGGAAAATATATGTATATCACCTACATTCAGTATATACCACAAAACTCTGAGGTTTGTAGTCTGTATTTGAAGCTATTAACTGCAATGAGAACAGATCATAACGTGGAAAACAACTACAGAACATGCCAACTCAGGCAAGCATGGTGACAACTCAAGTTTTCCTTTTGTTATTTGTGTGTGGCAGAAAGGCTCCAACATGGGGAAATGAGTTGCTGTCTCACAAAAGAAATGTAACATTGAGATCTATCCCATTTGCAGTCATTAAAAATGCATATTCCTTCCTGTAGTTCATCTCTCCTGTAGCCTGCATACAAGATACCCGCAGAAGAGACTTCCTATCGGTGTTCCCTTTTCAGGCAGTTTACTATCTACACACAAACATTTTGCAACCTCTCTTGCTGAAAGTCACTTCAAGGCTGCTCCAAGTCCTTTCCTCCAGCCAGGCCTTCACCATCACCTTCAGGTCACCCAGCACTCACTTCCCTCCAGGCACCAACCGGAGCCAGCGCTACCTGTGGCCTGAACCTCGCAGCCCCTCACTCCTTTCCCGAATACAATTTTCTGCTCCAGCTGCTCTCCGTGACCCGGGAAGGCAGAGCTGGGAATAAACTATAACCTCTCCACTTCAGGTAGTTTAGCATTTAGGTCTCAAAGCCAGATTTCTGCTGGGCCTACCGTCACTCACACACACACACATTTACACTGTCATGCTTTTATATTTCGCCCAGTTGTTTTTCAGCCAGCTATTTATGAGAGAAAAGGCTGCTTTATACTGTGCAGTTCTTTGCCTTCTCCCTTACTTGCTCCCAGGTGCCTTGTATAACTGTGATGCTTTTGTTACCACACCAGCATCATACCAATGAAAACAGCACCCACACATGTCTATTTATTAAAGACTCCAACCATTTGTGTACCTCTGTGTGAGGAGGAAACACCAAAGGAGGAGAAATGTTGATGTTTCACACATATGAAATAACCCAGGACAGGTCAGTGCCTCAAAAATGACTCTTTCTTAGGTGTCACCGTGGAAACAGGCCAAGACAAATCTCCACATTACTAACAACAAGGGTCTTGGAGTGACACTCATAGTACAATGCAGAACTGAAAGGAAAGGGGAGACCGCCAATGAACACATATGTGAACAGATAAAAAGGATGTTTTCATACTTTTGTGTAGTTGACTACAATGACAAACTAATTTATTTGGTATAAATCAATATAGTATCATTAAGCTCATTAGGATTTTGCAGTTTTACACAGAATGAAGACCTGTGTGGCACTGTTCTCGGTTTCCACTTGTTAGGAAAGGGAGATGGAAATATTTGGTCATACATCCCCAGGGATGGGGCAGCCACAGCTTCTCTGGGCACCCTGTGCCAGCGCCTCAGCACCCTCACAGCGAAGAGCTTCTGCCTAAGAGCTCATCTCAATCTCCCCTCTGGCAGGTTAAAGCCATTCTCCTTTGTCCTGTCCCTACAGGCCCTTGTCAAAAGCCCCTCTTCAGGTTTCTTGTAGGCCCCCTTAAATACAGGAAGACTGTTATCAGGTGTCCCTTCTTTGGTCTGCAAAACCAAAGTACATTATTTGTCCTCTTGCAGCTTGCATAAGGCCAGTAAAAACTCATGAATTTGTTGTACATTCCACAGTGTGCTCTGGTTAACACAAAAGCATGTGACTGTGTGTCCCCAGGTCTGGTATGAATTACCGCAGAACAACATTCCTCATTTATAAGCACAGTCAAAACATGGAGATTTAAATTTCCTTTTTAAGATGCACTCGACTTTAGTAGACCCCTTCGTAAACTCTTTTTGGAATGATTTTTTTAAGATTGTTAGCAACAGAACAAAGCTATCTAGAACACATCTGTATTGAGATTGAACCTAAATAGATTTTTAGATAAGATAGATTAATGACTTGTATTTATATGGCGGCTCAAAGTGTTTCACAAATATTGATGAATTAAAGCCTCATGACAGACTTCCAAGCAGAACAATGTTAACATTCCCTATTTACAGATGGAACTGTAAACTCTGTCAAGAGAGATTCCGAGATTAAATGATTTGCTTAGGGTCAGAAAGTCACGACTAGCACTCTGCAGTCACATGCTGCTCCTCTCGTCAAAACACACTATTCACATGAGGAGTCATCAGCCCCAAATGCAAATATTCATAAACCCTGACTTTATGCCAGGAGATAACAGTGGTATTTACAGGCTAGAAGAACCAAAGTTCTGCTTTTGTTTTTTCCTCATTACATCCCATTTCGCCTGCAAACAAGCAGAAAAAAGAAACCAACACAAGAAAATAAGAAAGAAATACATAAATTTGGCCTGCTGAATGGCAGCTGGCTCTATTTATATTCTCTGTGCAAAAACAATGGCAGCCTATTATCTGCCCTTCAATATGATAAATGTATGTAAACTGAAAAGGTCTATAGCTCATAACGGATAATGGTTTGTACCTTTAGTGTCTTAAAGCAAGGTAACTTTATGCCATAAATGATTCCTTGTCTAGCAATAACGTTACATTGCATGCTTTCAGGGAGAAAAAGGAAGAGAAGGAGAAGGAAAAAAAATTATCATCCTATTTAACTAAAAATGCAAAAGGATTCCTTAGAAATGGCCAGGGAGTCTGAGGGATTCTGAGATTCCTCTCAGTAGCTGACAAACAACAAACAAAATCATGTCACTGGACTGGATACAGGGTATTTCCACCACATACATGTTTCTTTATTGGATGTTTCTAACCCATCTACTTTTACATTGCATTTTCTTAGGTTTTCTGTGCACACCCACGTGTGTTTTTAAATGGGGTGGCGATTTGTGAAGTCTTAAATGCCTGAGGGCCTTCCCTGAGGAAGAAACTGAGTGCAACCCTCCAAAACACTGCCATGCAGTGGGGCTCACACCACTCCCCGCTGTTATGTGCCTCAAATAGGTAAAGGATGTCAAAACAGATAGAAATGAAATCTTATCACAGCAAAAGGTGCTGAAGAGCCTTACAAAACTCAGTGAAGAACACACTTTAGATGGCTGGCATGAATCCTGGCCTGGTATAAGCTGAAACCACAGGAGGAAACCAAACATCTGGGCCACACACTGTCTGAATCTACGTACATGTATTGTTTGAGGCAATCTTTACAATTCAGAGATCCTACATGAAACTCAAGGCAATGCACACACTATTGAATGGCAGTAATGTAACAGATTGAGCACAAAAAACCCCAAAGGTTCTTCCAGATGAAACCTTGGAGAGACCCTGGGACATGGATTTACATCATGTCCCCTACAGATTGCAGAATTCAAACCAATGCAACCAAAGTCTCCATACAGCTCAGTCACAACCCAGGACCAGATACCCTCATGTTGGGAGAGGGATGTACTCAATGGTCTCCTCTGACCACTGGGGACAGTTACACTTGAATTGCTCCCTAACTTTGTGTGTTGCAAGAGCAATGCTGCTGCAGGATCTCCTCTTAGGGCGCGGCTTTGTGAAAGATCATCATCGGAGGCATCCCTTCATCTGTCACACCAGTGGTATCTAACTGCTTTGCACTAAACAAATGGGCTTGATCACCAACCTGGCTGCACTTTTGATAGAAGCTGCAGTTTTAAAACACTGACTGCCTTTTATTCTATGTGGGATTTTCTTTTCCTCTTTTTTTAACTTAGCAAATGCCATGGTGCACTCTCACTTTCAATTTTAATGGCTAAAGATATGCACGCAAAAAGCATCCTAATTACTGCTTTCCTGGCAGACACAGCCATTTCCTTGGGTTTTTATTGCCATTAGTTTTCCTCACCGATTTATCCTTAGCTACTCTCTTTGCATCTTCCTCGCCTCCCCTGAGCCCTTTCCTCCTCGCTTCTCAAGACTTGTCAGCACGCCTCCAATCCCCAGGAGAGATTGAGGGCCTTGTAAAACCCACTGCGCAAACAAGCATTCCTGTTCATTTATCACATTTAGCATGCGCACTTCCACACTCATCAAACCCAAGCCTGAGCTCCCTAAGTCATTTCCCTCTCCCAATTACAAATTAGTCCATTAGGCTGTCTGCAGTAGGCCCTCTGTTGCATCTTGGTAATGGCTTCTGAGATTTCCATCATAATCGTAATGGCTCCCTGTGCAGCCATGAGGGCAGATGGAGGCCGCTCGTGGGTAATGAGGTATCACACTACCAAAGGGCACAGCTCTGGGCTCATTATTTAGTCTTGGCTGTTTTGTGAAAACAACAACAAAGGTAAAATGCTGAAGGGAACACTTTAGCATATTAAATTAACACTTCTTGAAATTTCTCTCTGTAAACATGCCATATTTTTTCTTTATGAAACATCCCATGTGTCTGAGTGTGAGACGTGAGGGAAGAGGGAGGAGGGGGAAAGGGACCATGGGGATGGTGTGTGTTGCCATGTCCTCCCCATACGCTGCAGACACTGAGCTGGGGGAAGGTGAGGGCAGCCCTGAGGGCTTCAGCCATGGGGCTGAAGAGGGCTCCACACGCTTGGTCCTTTCCTGTGATCCAGCCTGTGGGTTCACATGGGAGCTGCTTAGCATTGACCACCTCAGATCATTTGAGCTGTCTCTGAAGGCAGCATCTCCAAAGGATGCATCTCTTGGGGAGGTGAGCTGGTTGGACTGTCTGGGTCCAATAGCTAATTTGGGGAGTTGGCACTGTGGCAGTTCCTTTCACAACACCAGCTGAGATGGGTCATATCTAATATGCCCAATGTTGTGATCATCCCTAATGAAGATGGTACCCAAAGAAAACCAGAGAGCGAAACCTTGTGAGACAACCCTCCGCTTCCCTCCACCTCCATCCACAACAGCCCGAGACCCCTGCACAGGGGTCAGCCCAGCACCGCAGCCTCCACTCGCACCCCAGCGCCAAGGGACATGGAGCCCAGCAGTGAACTTCTTTCACAGAGAGAAGCAACGTTTAAGACAAGCAGGTTAAAATCAATATCAATTAGACACTCTTTGAACATTGCAGCTCTCTTCAGATTTTGTGTATTGGATGTGAACTGTTGCTAATTTGACTTTGTTCCCAGCAGCACAATAGCATCTAAGATACCAAATCCTGTTACAGTGGAAGTTAAGGACAGTTAAGATGAAGGCTCTCCATTCTCACTGGAGCTGAGCTGAATTTGTTTTTCTTGTCGTTTTTTTTACCTATCTGAGATCACAAGAGTATAAATAGGGCAGTGGTAAGGCCAGTGGTAGAGCTGTACTGCGAGTGGGAGAGAGGATGGGAACAAGTGTGTGGAAGAGATGGGAAGTTTCTGTCCCTCTCCATCAAACAACTTCAAATGCTATCACGACAGTAAGTCTGCAGGAGAATCAAAATGTCATAAATGTCTTTATAGGTCTGGGACCTTAAGGTAGTTGCCTAAATGTGCCAATGCACATAGAGGAGAGAGGCAAATCCACCCGTGAAGGGAGGGATTTTTACACATCTTGCTTCTCTCGCAGGGTGCATCTCTGCCTGCACCTGGAGAGCTGGAGGTGCTCAGGGAGATGCAGGAGCAGCCCAAACATCCCTCTTCAAGATACTTTCCCAAAGTCACTGAGCAGCACAGCAGCACTGTGCCCCTTCCTGACAGTCCTGATGGAGCTAGCTGTGCTGTCCATGCCAAAACACACTTCTAGATGTCAGACAGCAAGGGAATATTGAAAAATACATTTCACAACCTAAATACTGTTCGTATAAGGAAAAAACCAGCAAGTCAGACCAGTGATTCTTTAACATAAGGGGAGTGCAAATACAAAGTTAGCAGGCGGATTGCTACCCAACTCTGCTTTGGTGAGCAGTAAAATGCAAATTTATGAGCTGGCTTTTGTTAAAGTTGGATATGGATTTTTGAAAATGAAAAGGATGGATGGGGGGACGGCAGTGAGACATTTAATCAATGTCATAAAAATGTAACATTCATTGGTCTCCTAAAATGAAATTAATAATCTGTGTAGAAGTATCATTAGGAGATAAGTGACATTTTTAGGCTTTGATTTGTAACTTGTAACAAATCTTACTTCCACATATTTCAAACATTCTTAGTGATATCCATCTTTATTAAAACATACCAAAACCTTTTCACCTCAGCTAGAGTGGCCCATCAAGCGTTTTTTCCCCAGCATAATATCCTTAAGTAAAAAGATACATTATCAGGCACAGACTTTCCAGTAATGAAGGCAGGAAGAGACATGCTCCGTACCATATTCAAATTAAATCAGGGATTTCAATACTCCCTGATTATCAGGGAGTCTTGTCTTTCACTAATAAATTTCTCCTTCATCCCAGGCACAGACTTTCTAAGCCCCCTCTGAACTGATCAGGCATTTCATTGTATGCAGAAGGGCAAAAACAAGGTGTGTGCATGTGGGGAGGAGGAGTGTGGGGCGGGGGGATAAAGAATTAGGCAAGTCTGCTAGATAAATGATTGGAAATATTACATGAAAGGCAGCCTTATAGGAACACAAATCTGATTCACATGCCCTGCTGAATTTAGAAGGATTTGGGGGAAGGAGTAGCTATTATACAGAGGCTTATTCTCCTTACATTTAACGGCAAGGTATTTTGCATCAAAGTATTTTCATACATTTTAATGGAGCTACCTTTGATTTGCACCAGCTGAGAAACCAGAGTCCAGAGCACAGATTATCACTACATACCATCTCAAACAGGCGGGGACGTGACACTCGTCCTCTCCTCCCTCTGCCCTCCCCTTGCCTTTTTACACATAAGGCACAAAAGGGCACCAGGAAAGACTATTATTTGTTTTAAATTAGCAACAGAATCACAACTGACTCGCACAACCAGGACAGTGTGCATCTCTTCTTCATGGATCCCTGTCAAACATATTCTAATTAAGCTGTTTGGTTTTCATTGTGGAACAAGAGGAGGATGACAGCAGGGGAAAGTTGGTGACTTATCACTGTACACATTCAGAAGTTACAGAGATAAAGGATAACCCCCATGTTGTGGCTGTGACAACAATAACAAAGTCCCCTGCTGAGCCCCAATGTGCTAGAGCTTGGTATATCGGCCTTGCCTCAAAGAGAATACAGTGTGAACAGGGAAGGGAGATAAAGGAAGTATCACAATCCTATCTATAATGGAAACTGAGGCAGGGAGAGATGCGAGTCTTTGCTCAATATCACGAAGCTGCTCTACATCAAAATCAAGTGGTGCACCTAATTCTCCAAAGTCCCAGTTAAGTGCCTTAATCAAAAACTGCTTCAGGGCCTAGAGAGAATTGTCCTTTATATTAATTATCCTTTACATTGAAGAGTCACGAGGAAAGTGTTTCTGCTTTTACTACTAGGCCAACTTCCAAAGGGTCCCACTTAATAAAACATTCACAACTTCACAAGGGATTTTTGGCCAATTTTATTACCACTTTTGATTCTAATTGTGCTCTCCCATAATTGCTCTAGCACGTGAGACAAGGACATGTTTCTTTTATTTATACAGCTAAAACTGTACAAACCTAGTACCCACCTATGAAGGAATCTGGTGACACTATTATCGCCATACTCATGTCCTTCTCTCACTTAGCCCCATTCACATTCAAAGTAACAATTTAAAACAAAACGTCCAACAACAGAAGTGATCGCAAGAAATATCTGACCATTTCCAAATATCAAGATGATATTTTTACACATGCCCAAGGGCTTTGGGCTCCCAAGTTTCATTAAGAATGGCTCAAGCTGCAGATCTGCACGTTTGGGTGTAATGAGTCTGGAGTCTTTCTGTATTTGGAACTATTTTACTCACAGAAGAGAACTATACCAGCAGCATACACGTACACATCTATAAATCACCTCACCACTTCCCCAGCTAGACAGCCTTAGACCGCCCATAGGATTCACAGGTTCAGAGTGGGCTCACATGGCCACATCAGGAATGCCACAGGTAACTGATTGCGAATGGACACACACCAATTTCATAGCGTCACAAAGGGCAGGCAGCTGCCCTACTGCATTCTCTACCTCTGAAGTACCACCTATTGACAGGTATTGAAGATAATGACTTGGTATTCACACTGCATCTCCTTACTAGAAATTTTGCATACCTTGCTTTTCATCAAAATTATTTACTGAAAGGAACAAGCAAAGGCCCCTCCCTTAGAGAAGGTTAGGGCTTTGCTCAAGCCCACAGATTTTAACCTCATAAATATTCCCAGCTATAAGATCTTATTAAGAAGGTATGTCTCCCAAGAGCATAAAACCATCAAGCTGTAAATTTTATTTAATTTCCCATGAGATTTCCTAGCCTCATACATATAATTAGAGTGCAGTATAGAGCACTTTTTGTGTTTTGTCAATAAATCACTGGGGAACAATCAACGTTTAAGAGGACAAGCTTTAATGATTTTTCAGACCCCTAAGCAATCATGCCTGCTACAGTGGCAAGCTGGTCTTTAACTTTCTCTAACTAGGATTGTGGACTGTAATGTTAGATAGGGTCCCAAACACTTAATCCTATTAGACTCCGCAGCCCAGACAATCATAGCTTATACCCCAGGGACATATTGATTTTGATTTGGTTGACAGATAAGACCAGCCAAGCTACTGTAGGCTATGCTTTATTAAGTGTTTACAAATTAAATATCTTAAGGTCTGTAACAAGCACAACTCCGCCGCAGAGCCAACTGCAGAGCTGCAATTACCTGTGCAGATGGACAAAAGATGACTCTCCATCAATCACCAAGAGCACAGCTCACAGTATCAGTAGCATCGAGTGCAACCAGTGAAGAGGCACCAGCCTGTTCCTCACCCAGGAAGATGCAAGACACTCTTATCTCCATTTCAGCACAGCCTCTTGAGAAACTCAAGTCTTCCTGCAAGACTTTTGTTTGTGGTAAAATACCTTAGGAATGTCTTTGTCAGGAGGAACTCATCAGGGTGTATTTCAGTACTGAACCATGACAGAAATTGTCATATTTGTAAAAAGGCAACACTCACTTCACTTACTTTGCTCTCTCTATTCTTTATCTTAACTCACAAACTGAATTCTTTTTCACTGCCCATCATTTCCACACTGCTGCCACAGCCCTTATTTGTTCTAATTCAGCCTGCTCGGGTACTCTTGGAGGTTCCTACATGCACAGCGTAGACAGAGATAAACCATTCTTTCATATGCAGATTGTCTGTGACTTTTGGACAGACAATCCCATTCTGTGCTACAAAAAAAGGAATAGATATTGTAGATGATTTAGAGAAAAAAAAAATGCATACAATCAAACTCTTTCTTGCATGCAAACCATAAAACAACTTTTACACCTCGGAGAGCTGAATGAGTACATTTCTGATTCGGCACTATTTTACCCTTGACTTTGCACTGATGGCAATGACAGAAGGAGAAAAATAACTGCAGAGAATGGGATGCAAAGAATTCATAAATTTACTGAAAGGAAATGTCTGAAAAAGAGAAATTGCCTTCCCAAACTACACAATGCACGGCAGTGTACAGAGCTCCTTGGGTCACCAGAGAGGACGGCATTTCTGTACCCTGAATTACCCTTGTGATCTCAAGTGGAAACCATCTTATAGGCACTGAATGCACATTAAACACTTGAGCTTTTCATCGTATAATTTGATAATCACACCAACTACACTATCAGGCAAAAGTCTCCCAAGTACTTTAAATATGTTAATGAACCAAGATTTTATCTATAGTCTTATACAGCTTGCACAAATCTATAAATAGGCTTATCTCAGGGTTATTGCTGCTATAAATTAATTATGGAAATGTCAACCAAATCAGGTACATGCCAAAGGAGTAATGGGGAGAGCAGTGATTTGCAACAGAAGATTCAGATATGGGGTGACCTGCATGAAGGGTTCACAGCCCCTGGCAGCAGTCCACGAGCTTCAGGGAATTTAACCTTGAAGAATACACTTAAAATTGGTTTTCATGCGAGTAATTGACAGTGGCTGAAGAAGTGGACTGAGTTAGGGAAGAGTTATTGTGCTGTTTTCTTTTAGGATCTCATTCCTTAAGCCACAATTGTTTCTTTTTAGGCACTGGGAGCTGAAGAGTAAAGGGTTTGGGGGGTTTGCTTTTATATTTGGAGATTTTCTCAGGGAGGAAAGGTAAAGGAATGAAGATTAGGGGCCTTGATGTACATTACTCACCTTTACTGAACTATGCCAAAGCTAGGAATGAAATATAGTTATTTAAAAGGAAAATCCCAACCAAATAAAAATTACTGTTTTCTTACTTAGATTTAAATATCTATTTGTTTATAAGGATAACAACACAAGTATGTGACTCCTAAGTACTACTAGAAATTTCACATGTGCGTCTCTGCACTTACACTAATTCTAATCCAAATGGTACTCTAAGAAGGTTGAGAGATCTTTCAGAGCACAACAGCTACTTTAGATGCTAAATGCCATGTTACTTGAACTATTTATTCTTTATACTGCGAGTGGACCTCTGAACCCTGGCTATGGATAAGGACTCTTACTATGTTGGTCGCTTCACAAACTGAACAAGAAGATCACACATGCCCCAAGCACTTAGTAATCAAAAAGGAAACATCCTTTATTTTCCAGAGTTCATGCCTATCCTTTTGATTTCATCAGAAGACAGTTTTAGAAGTTTTTTTTAATCACCATTATTTCCGCTTTTCTGATCATTCTTATAATAGGTTGATATCACTGCTGAGGAAATGATAAGAAAGTAGGACATTAATGAGTGAAATACCACATTGTAATGTGGCAGCAATGCTGAAGTTGAGACATGTTAAAAATCCATGTATATTGTCTCGGTTCAGAAAGTTCAATGCAAGGAGCTGTTGATTATATATAGCTTCAAAATAAAACCCCAAAAGAAAAGAAAAAAGAAACCACCACTCTTACAGTGATTAGTATTGGCAGTCTTTGTCTGCTATAGCCAATCTAAAGTTATTACGGAACTCATTCCAAAGAGCTTGCACAATACAGAATCTCCTTCACTACGAATTTTGGTATTGTTCTGGGTAGCAGAATTGTGTCTCCCAGCCAGGATCCACTTCTGTGTGGCTGAAACATAAATAAATCTGTGAAAGAGGCTGCTTCCAGAATATCAAATAATCTGAGGATACTTGTAGGGCCTTTATTCTTCTGGCTACATCAATATAAATGGATTAAACAAAATGCTTTCTATTGCTAGCTAGGACACGGTGCTCTAGCTGCTCCAATATAGATCTGATTGTAATGATCTGGGGGCCTTGTGAACTGCAGGCTACAATACTACAGCTCGCTACTCCTAAATGTGAGCTGCAGAGAGTGACCAATGCAATGACAACCAGATGGGCCGTTTATCAAGAAGGTTCATGTCTCATGACCACAGCCTACCCCAGATAACAGGAATCTGTCAAAGACTCAGACTACCAGCCTCAAGCTGCTCTACAGAAATGATCAAATTGCTCAAAGAAATACCTCTCAGCTGCAGGAAAACCCTGCCAAGCAGGCAGAGTCCCCAACAACATCAGTATTAAGTAAGAAAATGCCCAGGAGAAAAGGACTGAGATTCCCTATGTAACACCCCTAGTGTCACAACTCACAAGTGGGAAGACACAATGTCCAAAGACCTGATTATCTCAAAGGAAAACAGCACTGAATTTCTTCCTCTTGACTAGCAAAGACACGGACAATAAGACATGAAAGAAGTTGAATGAAATAAAGACTGTTCCGCAGGCCAGGAGGCAGAAACGAATGAAGTCATCAACAAGCCATTTATGGACTATTTCTATTTGGATGGATTTCTCCCCAGTGCCACAGGAGCAGCCTGTCACCTACACACTATTTAAATACAGATTCAGCCTCTGAATGAGGAAACAACACTTCCGTGGAGCTTAGTTTCTTTGCTGTTCCTCTGCACTGAAAGAGCTTCAACCATAACACACAACCAACACACTTGCCCTTATAAGATAAAAGCAACAGTGGAGGCTACACAAGAGTAGTGGGCAGTTTGTGAAATTCTGCACTGCAGCATCTGCTACTGGCCCTGTTCATTAAAAATTAAAAGTTATATTACAGATATTAAATTCATATCTACGAACTGCTTAATCGGATTAGATAATGGGCTCAAATTCTCAGTGAAAAAAACACAGCATGAGGCAATTTTCAACAGATGAAGTTTCGGTTTAAGGATTTTGATAAAATGCTAATTATTTCCTGAAAAGTAACTATCATTTATAAATACACGTCCTCATGCTACTGCAATAGGGTGTTACATACCAGCACCCCAGTCAAGCTTACAAAGTCTGTACAAAGCTTGTGCAGTTCCTCCAACAACAGTGTGGGATGCATCAAGCAAAGCAAGTAACCTCTGGTTACCTTGTCCTGACTCGTGTTTTACACAGGAAATGGTCAACCTTTCACTCAACCCCTACACATTCTTTTTTCCTTTGTCCCTATAAATCTTTAAATAAAACTCAAAAATGTTTGTGCTTCACAAGAGACATCACCACCATCATAGGTGCAGCTCTCACATCACCTTAGAATTTCTAGCAGTGTCACAGTATTTGTGGACGCCAGCATGGAAAGCAGTATTGGACTGTCCTGTGATCCCTTTCCATAACCTCCTGCCATAGACACGTGATGTAGGTTCCAACTTGTTGCTGTCCTGGCAGCAGTGTGATTGTACTCTTATGGAAAGCATTTAGAGAATAACCTGTGATGCGGGATTCAAGGAGCCTGGAAATACAGATTAAAATATCACCTCATAGTCATGATCTCCCCATTTAATGCTCCTAAAATTTTAACTAGGTTGAACTGGGCAGACAAACCTGTGGAGATTGATCCTACTCCATTCTCAATGACCTGGTCAAAACTACTGCTCATAAACAGCGCAGGGATTTGCCAACTATGCAGCTTTGAGGCCAAGCCATTCTGGCTTATTCAGAACAGGCTAACAAGTACTCTGGTTACATCCTGGAATTCATAAAACTTTTGAAAGTGTTATATTGGTCTTGTAAAAGTGGAATGTGTGTGTAGTATATCCTAAAGACGTCTAAATGTTAAGTATTTCACATAAGGCTGTGAAAAAAGCTTGTCTCCCCCCCCCATTTTGGCATTAAATGCTATTCATGGATAATGAAAAGCAGAGAAGTACAGGCCTGCATACCTAAAGATCAGCCTGAGGTTGGGAAGAGTGAGCTTAACTGTGATAGATCCCATGGACAGACCAAATCTAATACCCAGCAGAGAGTGGGAGAAACTTTGGAGCTTGATTCATGACATCCAGGTGCTCCTAGGTCCTGATCCAAACCCACTGAAAACCTTAGGAAAGCTTTCACTGCGCTTTGGATCCCATTTTTAGCATGAACAACTATGCTTATGCTGTTTGAGGATGTGATGAATGATTAATGTCGCTACTGACCTGGCTGATGTAGTGGAAGGAATGACCAATATCTTCTTGAAACTAGGGCTTGAACAGTGGTTGAAGACTTCTGAAATGCAAAGGAGGAGTTTTCTTTTCCATATCTTAAGGCTAGGGAGGATTCACATGGATGTTTATCCAAGCTAGGAAAGGACTGAATCCTCTTTATTCTTTTCAGAAAACTACAGGTGAAATCTATTTCCCTTATGGCTCTAAGACTAGCAAGAAAAATGGAATGAATAAACATGAAACGTGGAAAGTCCGTGCTATTGCACTACAGTAAATGAGGTGACTTAAAACTGGTATTTTCCATTAAAAAATACACTTTTGCCATCTCTGAGAAAGTACAGTTCACTGTCATTTAGCCCTTACCAGCAGGCCTAAAGGAATGTAGAACTATCTGTCTTGTAATGAATAAAGGCTTTCCTCAGCCAGAAAGAGTCCAAGGCTGAAGAGACAGAGTCTACCTGATCTCATCTGAAGCTTAATCCTGAGGATGCTCTCTGTCTCCAGACACAGGCATACATCCTGCACACAGGAGAAGATCCATCTCGTGCTCAACAGGTTCATAGGGACATTTTATTCCTTTTATTCCCCAAAAGCCACAGACAGTGCTGTGTGGTGCTGCAACTGGCCAACCATGTTCTAATTAAGCAATAGTAGCTTTAGCACAGACTATTTCCTGGGGATTAATGACCAACAGAGAAGCAGTTGATGATCTGAGGCCCATTAATGCCAGTTAGTCATTAATCCCCAGCTATACCCTGCATCTAAGTCATTATAGATATTATTAGACTGGGGTACAGACTTCTTGTGTGGATACATGTTATTGGTTTGAGTGCTTGTTGTTGCCAGGCTTTGCTGCTGCTTGTAAGCTGAGGGCAAGACAGGAGGAAGTAATGTTTCTGATATGAAGGTTTAAGCCTCAGAACACCAAACTTCCTCTATGAGATCAGATAAGCTCCCCTAATCTCTCTGCAACTAAATCACACCACCTTGAAAGGGAAGAAAAGATTACCTATTTACAAGATATGCAAATAACCCATCGGCAATGCAAGCTTCCAGGTATCACACTGTTCACCCACCTCCCGCTTTGCTCCAGAAAGGATTAAAAAGAAAAAAGACAAAAAAGATGAGAACAAGGAATGGCTGAAGTACAGTAACACAGCGCAAGGTGCATCGCACCCTCGGAGGTTTGCTATCTTATGTGCCACACAAACGTACCAGCTCAAACTGTTCCCTTACAATGCTGGTGAGGCAGCATCCGCCTGGAAAGCACAGGGAAGAGCAGTGGATTCAGGGAAGTGGTGCCAATAACCCACCACTTGGCAGTTTCCCTCTGGATGAAGCACACATGGGATATCCCAGCCTGAGCCTTGCGGTTCCCTTTGCACCTGAGAATCTCCTCTACTGAATTAGGAGTTAGTTAGGGCCAGGCAGTTTATACTCACTATAGGGTTTGTGGCACCTTTCACAGTAACATCAAGGGTAGGGGCAAGTTCCAGCTAATCAGTCTGCCTGTATAAAGTTGTTATTATTAGTTCTACTACTATTACTTCTAATGCATAACAGACATAGCCCCTCCATGCTCTGAACTATATTCTTGTTTCACTGTTGCCTATTAATATCCTCTGCACATGAGACATTGCCCATTGGAGGAGTCTGTCACTTCTTTTTCACTCTCTTGCCTTTCCCTGTCACTGAAGGATATATTCTTTCCAGTTAAAATCCTAACAATAATCCAGGTTATACATCCTCTAGGCAATCCTGGCAGCTAAGTGGACCAGACATAGCTGGAAGAGAAGGAAGAACTAGCAACCATTTTATGTCTTTGAGCATGTGTAATAAAAATTCCTATTAACTCCAGCACATAGGCTGTGATTTATTTTAATTACAATATTAGAAAGAGAAACACATGAAAGAGCAGTGTCATATACTAGACCATGTTACCACTGCATCAAGGAGTGCCATACACTACTGATTAGCACACTGCTTCAGATAGATGTACTGTTCTGATCCATTTGGCCAAATCAGTACAAGAGCAGGTAATAAGTTGTGCAGCTATAACTTGCCCACAGCACCCAGGTATGCAGACACATTCACCTCACAAAGTAACACTGGCAATAGTAAGAAAAAAATTCCAATCAATGTCTAAAAATCCCAAGACATGGTACTACTTGGGGAGAGGAAAAAAAAAGAGGGGGAAAAGAATCCCCTCCAAGGCTTGATACCTTGACAACCAACAGGTAATACTTTGCTTTTATTGTCTCCGAAGTAATGAGAAAGAGAGAAGAGCTGAGTGGGTGTCTCAGTGAGCGGCTTTGCAACAGGAGTAAGACATTGCAGAGTGCAGCATGACTTATATCTCCTCCTCTCAGATCTCCCAGGGTTGCTCACTGCAATGGCAGCACATGTGACAACTGCCACCAAGTCCTGGACTTGGACAAGGTCACTGGACAACGTCATGTCACACTGGAGCTGGTTACAGGGTGCCCAGAGAAGCTGTGGCTGCCCCATCCCTGGCAGTGTTCAAGGCCAGGTTGGACACGGGGCCTTGGAGCAACCTGCTCTAGTGGAAGGTGTCCCTGCCCGTGGCAGGGGGTTGGAACTGGATGTGCTTTAAGGTCCTGTCCAACCAAAACCAGTCTGGGATTCTATGACTGAAGAAATCCTGGAACAGCTTTTTGCTCCCTGTTGCCTCATCCCCTGTGGATGAAGCAGAAACAGGGCTACTCATCTATTAATGGAAGAGCTGTCTTCTCCATGTCAAACAGAGGCCTCAGAGCAGAAGCTCGAGGAGGGAGGCACGGTGAAGCCCAACACCCCTGTGCCCAGGTATACCAGTGTGTCACAGGGAGGCAGAGGGGCTGTGTGACAGGGACACCCTCCACAGAGGGCACCCAATCTACTGCAGGCAAGCTTTGGATTTCCAGGGGTAATACGCACTGGGGAAAGGGTACACATACACTGGGGAAACAGCCTCTTTGGAAGAAGAATATCATTAGCAGCTGACTTACCTCACCTCTACCCCTTGCAGAAGGGAAAGAAATTATCCCCAGGAGCACCTCCATGGAGTGGAGCCTGGTGGCACATTCCACCTCATGCATATCTTGTTTATTCTAAGTGGAGCTACAAATCTGTCGAGTGAGCATTTTGTTTTGATTAAAAATTAATAGCAGCTTTTGACCCAGGTGGATTAATTTCACTTGCACTGAGTATCAAGTTAATTGACACAAACTACTGTCAGGTGAAAGAACCAATTAGCAAACTGTGAGGAGGACTCCTCTCCCCCTCCCTCCTCCTCTCTTCTCCTTCGTCCTCTCCCCCAAATGTTGTTTTGGCTGAAGGGGTTTTTTACCCTTTGATAGAGAAAGTTCATCTCAGCAGAATGAGATTAACTACTTAACAAATAGAAGAACAAAAGAATGCAGAGGGTGGGGCAGGGAAGAGGAGGGAACTTCCACTTTTTGTGCCCAGGGTCTGCTGGAAGGTGCTGTGGAGGAGGGCTTGGGAAGGAGCCCTGCACCTGCCTCTGGGCTTGTGGAGGGTTCTTCTCACCAAGGAACTGCCACTTCCAAAATTATAAGTCATCAGGGCTTGGAGTGTGGTTGGGGTTTACTGCAGTTTGGCAAAGGTCTTGGATAAGATGCAGTCATAAAATCCCAGACTGCTTTGTGTTGGAAAGGACCTTGAAGTTCATCCAGTTCCAACCCCCTGCCACGGGCAGGGACACCTTCCACTAGAGCAGGTTGCTCCAAGCCCCTGTGTCCAACCTGGCCTTGAACACTGCCAGGGATGGGGCAGCCACAGCTTCTCTGGGCACCCTGTGCCAGCGCCTCAGCACCCTCACAGGGAAGAGCTTCTGCCTGAGATCTCACCTCGGTCTCCTCTCTGGCAGGTTAAAGCCATTCCTCCTTGTCCTGTCACTACAATCCCTGATGAAGCGTCCCTGTCCGGCATCCTCATAGGCCCCCTTCAGATACTGGAAGCTGCTCTGCAGTCTCCATGAAGCTTCTCTTCTCCAGGCTGAACAGCACTGATTTTCTCAGCCTGTCTTTGTATGGGAGCTGCTGGCAGCAAGGTCATTGGAGTAAAGAGCAGGCAGAATCCACCCAGAGTGTGCTGTAACAGTGCAGGGTTCAATATACCAGCAAGAGCCACAAAAATATCTCCCAGTCTTATTTATTTAAATCAGAAGTTTTCTATAGCAATGCATTATGAATAGGAGCATGGGTTAGCCTAGGAAAATCAAAGTAGTCCCTTATTTAATGCTTGTTAAATGCAAGCCAGTCTGGCCTTCCCTGGTTGAGCTTTATGGATTGCTCTTCAGAGCCTGGAACGGCGGGCTGGCAGGAAGGGCTGGCACAAAGGGCCAGTGTTTGGCCAGTATTTCAAGCAGCTACACATGACCCATACCAGGGAAATGGAAGCATGCTTTCCAGTCTACATTCTGTCAGCACGGAGATTAGGAACTCAGGGGCACATTTTCTAGGAGCAAAGTGACTTATGTTTCCAAGTATCATTTTCAAACTGTCTTGTGCTAGTGAAGGTAAATCCCTGCAGAAAGAGGTGGCATAAAAAGCAAGTTAGACATGCAACTCCTATTAAAATCAAGGCAAGCTGGCTGCCTGATTTACTTTTGTCCTTCTGAAAATCCTCTAAGAAGCCTGTTTACATCTCCAGGCATCCAAATGCCATCTACAGCTCTTGTCCTTAGGAATGAGTGTGATTTGGACATCTACACATCCTATTTAGAAAATTAAATACTGCCTCCTAGATTGTGTGGCTGGGTTTGAAAATCTATTCCAAGCTGCTAATACTGTGGCTTAAGTTTTATTATAGAAGTTGCTTATCCAGGCAAATATTTTTAGTTACATATATTTTTCCTTTACTTACAGATGTCGTACTTATAGAACTCCATTTATCCTCCTGAGACTGTTTGTTCAAATCATTGTTTTACATCCTTAGCCACTATTCTACCCCAGGGACTAGCTACAAGCTTTTACCGTTATTAATTTTTTATTCAAAGAAATGGCTAAAAGATCCACTGGGGGGGGGTGGCGAGGGTGGAAAAGGAGAAAAGGGGAGAAAGAAAAAGAGAAAAGGAGAGAGAAAAAAAAGGAGAAAAGGGGACAGAGGAAGATTTTTCCCAGACAGCAGAAGACAACTGGCCTACTTCTTCACCAGGACCTCGTCTGCTTTCCTGCACATCTGAAAACCTTTCCCAAATGCTCTGTTATCCCCACCTGGCAATGATGTGTACTACTGCAGGAGGGAGAAGATCCCATTTGGTCACTGCACAGGGGAAGAACGATGCCATTTATTGCACGGAATACCCCTGGCACTGCCTGTGAGCTGCTCAGATATGCAGATGTAGAATAGCCAGATGAAGACAATGACAAGAGCTAACGAAACATCTAAATAAAGGTGAAAAATACTTAAAACAGAGACAGGAGGGGTTTGCTAAAAGGTTCCCCTCCCCAGAGGAGGGCTGCCTGCCCTGAGCCTTTATGTAGCACCATCGATTCATTAGCAGAGCTGTGCCTGAAAACCCTGTTACTGCACAATGTGTGTCCACTCATTACATGCAGGCTCCCAGTGATCGTGTGCTGGGGAAGGACTACAACCATACCTGGCTGGCTCTGACATCCAGAGAACCCAGCGAAAATGAAAGGAGGAAATTGCAATTCAATTCAGTGCATATGGAGAATAAAGAGATAGCGTTTCATATGCACTGGCTTATCCTTGCCTTTGGTTTATGTTAAAGAACATACAGTATTAGCTGCCCTTTCCTCTTAGGAAATGAAGTAATGGAAATCAATAAAGAACTGTCATGTGTGTTTCTGCAATCTGTCTACATTTAGGTGATTCCTGTTATGTCCTATATCTGACCAAGAGGGAAAAGCAATTGTTCAAATGAAACCAGGTGACAAATCCTCCCAATCATTTTTTCCCTTCATGTCTTCACAATCAGAGCAGTGATCTGAAAAGCCACAAAGATATCTCAGTATTAAGCATTTCAGCACTCCCAAGAAATGCTTAACCTGAAGTAACAAGCTAACAAAAGATCCCCACATTTCTTAGAGAGCATCAGACGAGATTTGGCTGCCTACTGGATATTAAAAGGTACACACAAAAATGCCTGCACATGAATTCACCACAGCATAATCCTTCTCATGGCAGACGACAGTGGTTACACCCCAATCACTTTCTTTCCATTGACTTCAAGACTTCAAGTGATTCATGTTAGAATCTGCAGGATAAGGTAAGATACTGGATTTGTGAGGAGCAAGATCAGGAGAGACTCAGCCTGCCAGGGAGAAGTGCAGTTCATGAGATGGATTGCAGGTTTTTACTTCTCCTGCCCATTGCAGACTCTTCCCTGTTAACTGTCATGACACCCGAGCAAGGGCACCGAGATAATTCTTTATCCCAGATATAAAAATGGGGCGAGAACAAACATGCCCAGGTTTTCAATTGGGTTTTAGCCACAAAGTCAGGCAGTGTGACCTGAACTATGATTGTCTGAGGGACACAAATGATACAGCCCCGGCAATTCGTGTTCCAGGAGCTCCTCCACTGACTGCAAATTAAAGGAAAGGATCAGCTTCATTTAGTGATAACTTCTGTCTTCATTTCATGCTCAGAGGGTAGCGCTCGGGCTAGAGCTGATGCAAATCAAGGAAGCACAGTGGTAATCGGTATTAGACTGATTTATAACAACTGAAAATCTAGCCCCTTACAAGGTCAATATTAGCAAAAGAAAGGAGGGAATGTGATGGTACTTACTGTGGATTTTATAAGTAAAGGCACTCCACAGCGAGTATCTTAGATGGGAATCTTTCATTAGGCTTTCTGAATATTTCTGTTGTTCAAAGGCAGGGGTGGGGGGAATCACACACACACGAATATGAATCTTTGTAACTAATTAAAGAGCTCTTCAAAATGTGCTTTCTCTTGAATTCTGTTTTTCCTGCCTCATTGTTTCATTGTTCTTCATGCCCTTAGAAATGTATCCTATTGGCGGCAATCAGTTAAACAAACTTAGGATGGCTTATTGCATAGCAGATTACTAGGGCCTTTTTCCTTTCAGATCTGTTACAAATGTGAAATGCTATTTCTGTACCTGTGAAAACGTGCCTAGAAGTTTTATTACACACACATTTCTGCATGAAGGTGAATTAAAGTATCTGTTTCTGCAACTGGTTCTCAATTGGTACCGAATTTAACACCCATCCCCCCCCCCCCCCCCCATTATTCACCACATTTACTGAAATCTAGAAAACTGCAGTAGTTGGTCATTATCTAAAAGAGAAAAATGGCTTTAACAGTATCTACAGATAAGCATGAATGCCTCCTACTAAAAGAATCTATTCCTAACTAGTTCTTGGTATTTCAGTTAAACGAAATCACATGTCTGATTAGCCTGGAATCTTTTCTTTCTGCTGGTAAGTCCTGAGTAAGCAGCCACATGAAAAAGCACTGGAGTTCTTAAATGAGAATCTCCAGGAAGGCTCATTTCGCTGATTTACTTCACTTAGATGGCAGAGGTAAAACTATCTGGTGTGACACAGAGGAATTAGTGATGATCCACAGCGTACCTGACCAGTTAAGCTATTGCAATGGCCAGGTTCTAACCTAGATGGTACAGACAATATTCTTTGCATGATATCCATTTGATACAACAATCTCTGCTTAACTATTCCAGAAGACAATTCAACAGAGATGTACTGGTGAAACGAGTCCTCTGTCTTTGTTTTATATTACACTCAAATTCTTCAGACGACATTGAAGCAAAACCTCCACTTCCTTTGATGTGCATTTTTCTTGGGTATGTAAACTATAGTTTATAGGTAATAACAGACATTTGAGATTAAAAGAACATTTAAAATACAGGAATAACTACAGCTTGTATTTTGCTTTTATGCTATCTCCCAGCTTCCCAAATTAAAAACAGAGATAAACAGAAATCCCCAACAACTACAACAGCTTTTGCTGTTCTTTTTGTAGTTATTGGTAATGGCCAAAGAATGAGATCACACCTACAAACCTGTTCTTCCTCACCTGGAAGCAGATCTGCACGTTTGCCATTTCAGAAAGCCACTTCCTGTTAATATAAAGGCAATTTCTCTGGGTAACAAAGCCATGTACCTTTGGCAGTAAGCCAGAAAGCTTAAAGAGAAACCTTGAATTCTGAAAACATAATAGACAAGGGACTCAGCTTAAGAAAAGATTTCATCTATCAACTAACAAGAGGCTGGGGTCATGAAGTAGGGTATTCTTTATAGTTGAGAGACCAAGCTAAAAGTCTTAAAACTGTACAAGAAAGCCTTGGCTAGAATGCTCTCTGTATGTAACAGAGGTTGCAGCTCTGAGAAGGCTTATCATTTCTCCTGACATTCTGACAGAAATGTGTAATATAGAAGTTTAGCAGTGTGGGCAGGTGAAATTATACTAGGCAGGAGAAATCATTTCCATGTGAATCGAAGCGTTTCCTCTTGTCCACTTCCAGCTCTAGCTGGTTATTCTCTCTGCTTCCCACAGCTTTGTGTTTTTAACAGAAAAGCTTCATTTTAAAAAGGATGTTATATAGGGGTGCTTGGGTTTGGTGTTAAAACATCCTTAACACACTGCTAAAGTGTGACTTGGTTCTTGCTCATCTGCTGAATTTTCTATGTATTTTACTTCAATCTATTTACTTGGTATGGCAAATACTGTGGTAAATAGATGATATTATGGAAAGTTTTGGCTAAAGCTTACTGAGTTTATATACAGAAAATATTCTTATGAATAAGAACGAACTTCCAGAAAAACATGCCATTTCCCTGTGAAAAAGAGCAAAGAGCATTTCTAACTTCAGACCTTCATTTCTATTGGAAAAGGGCATAAAACTTGCTCAGTTAGGCCTCCTCAGCCTGCTTTCCATGGAGTGGAGAACACGCTCCGCTTTTTCTACCCGTCCCAGAAGCCCAAAGCATCACCTCTTCTGCTTTTCTAGAGCAATGCAATATACCCCAGAACACAGCCCAAACAACACACCATAATAAACCCTACATCTAGAAAGGAAACCAGTCCATATAACACCCATGTGCAAAGAAATACGTACAGAAGTACTGCTGGACATATGACCCCTACACTACTGTGGTCCAGTCTGAGCTACTGTGAAACACAGGTCCCCCTTGAAATGGATGTAGCTCCTGTATCTTAAACCAGCTGAGAGGTCCTTCTTGTCCAATTCTTTTCCTAAGCCTTTTTTGCCATTTCTAAGAGATATTTGAGCTTTTTTTACCAGCTCTAAACATTTTCCCTAGGTAGGTAGAGTTGCTCCTATTTCCAATTGATTTTTGAAATCAGGGTGCTTGGTGTCATTTAGCACTTTAGAAGAAGTGGACACTAATTAATGGTAAATTACAATAAAATTTATACTGAATTACATACGGCATCTGCATTAGTAGCCAATGAGTTCATTCTGATTAATGTTATCACAGGAAGTAGCAGGGAGTTTGTAATGCTTTGCTAAAGCAGACAACTGAAAGCTCTTCAGTCAGGTTTCCCATTAACAAAACCAAGCATTAAATTACTTAAAGAAAATCATTAATTTAAATAAGTATTATGTAACCACACACATAAATCATGTACAGAAGTCACACCATCTAAACACCCAGAAATGCACAGCAGGAAAGCGGTCACCTCTTGTTTTCATGCCCCAAGACATCCAGAAATCACATCCTGGACCAGTATGTGACTGAGAATCACAGATCCAGGCATCCCTCACACCAGGTGAAATGTGAAACACCACTATGGATTTTAATGGAGGAAATCCTAAATGGCACTAATCTCACTGAGATCTGTCAGATTCATGTGCAGGACAAGAAATTAGGTATTAGGAAAAAATTCTTCACTACGAGGGTGGTGAGGCACTGGCAAAGGTTGCCCAGACTGAATGACTTATTTCATTTCTTGTATTTAATTTCCCCTCTAATTCACACAATCTCATTTATTTATATCGGAAGATTTGGAAGACAAGGATGGTTTCTGCCTCTCTGTGCTATGAATAGCTCAATAAGAATCCGATGTGGAAAAGGTTTCTGAGGGCTGCTGTACAGAAACAACAATTCAAAAATAATAAAACATCATTTGGATTTCAGCCTTTAGTTGCAGAGAGTCTTCAGTTGTGAACCTTCTGTTTATACTGAAACAGAGCCCCAGACAAAGACCATGTAATGAGTAAGTTTGGAGCTGCTGTTATTCTTGGACCAGGAAAGAGAAACAGAAGCACCGTAGCGATTGCACAGAAGTTGTGATGGAGCCTCTCCTTCATTGCATTTGTGATGACATATGATAAGGATGAACATCGATCTTCCAGCATGTTTGTGTTTTCCTGGGAGTACCAGATAATATGGATTTCTCCCATATTGAGAACAGCCTTGACTGAACATCCTTGCAATGCCCTCTAAACCTGATCTTATTCAGCCTGCAGCCTGTCTGCTTTATCATGGTGCACTGACACCATCCATCAAAGTGACCCTGGTAACAGAACAAAGAGAAGTGCCTCCGTGCAGGCAGTGGTGGCAATACTTCCTGCCTCTTCAGCTCCTTGAAGTGGAGGGACTGTAAGCGTTTCACAGAAAATTAGCCAAGCCACTTGGTTCCTGTGAATAGGTAAACTCAAAAGCAGGATGGCCTTGACAGGGCACAAATCTGAGATGATCTAATACTGCTTTCTCCATGACAGATGTCCTTGGTGGCTGCAGCCACAGCGTACTTTGTACCAGAGATCATTACAAAGGTGAGGAGGGCCACACACTCACATGCTGCTGTACTGAGGGCATGGAAATGTCTAAGAGAGAAACTGATTTACTGAGAGTGTAAATGACTTGTGCATGCAAGCAAAAGAGCAGGGCACCTGTGGGAAGACAGGAATGCATGAACTGGGGAGGCTGCATGGTTTCAGTGCCCTCCTCCCCACTGCCCTCACTGCGGGGATGTGGGACTCCCCACTCATGGCTCACCCTATCTGGTCCCAAATCCTATTCCTCTGCTCTGAAGTAGCAGAAATGTCTCCGTCCTCCCCATAGTCATTAAGATTTCACAAAACAAAACAAGACAAAAAAGCATAAATTCATTAACAAGAAGAATCACCCCAAAGTCCTGGTGGCACAGTCCTGGCTGACAGAAACAAAGTTTTCCAAATGAGGTTACTCATAAACATTTGGCACATACCGTCCAAAATTAACTTCTTTCTCCTCCTGCCTAGTTTCTGGCTGAGAATTTGTACTCAATGGGCAACTCAGAGCCAGTAAAGCAGCCATCTATCAACCCCCTAAAGCAAACAGCACCACCAGTGTGTTGCCAGAAGTTAACAGTTTGAAAACGCTGCATGTCCTACCCCTTCCTAGAACAGCCCCTTTATCTGAGGCTATAACAGACTATCACTCATGCTGCAGTTTGTCTAGGATCTGCTAAATGTTCCTCTCTAATTCATCAGTCAGTGCCCATTCACAGCCACGCATTAACTGCTCGGTTTTCTCCGAAAGTAAGGAATTTGATATGACACATAAGTCACCATAAACTCTACAGGATTAAGTAAGTTATTGCATCTTACAGCACAACTGGTTTCTACAAATGATACCCTGGAAAATGACATTATCGCTCAGTGATTTGGTTCAATCTGATTGCTACAGTTAATGTAATAATGTAACTCAATTAGGATGCTTTTGTTATGAATGAACAACCTTGTTTAATATTGTCTGACTGTCCAGAGTCAGCTTTAATGTGATGCTGAGAAGGGCTGCAAAGCCCAGAAATTCAGTGGTGCATTTTAAGAGGAGATATCAGCATGAATTAGAAAGCCCAGGCAATTTTTAAGGACACAAAGGTCATCTTGGTGCTTCTACTAGATGAAAATTCCAAAGCTGGCAGCTTTGTAACGCCTGGAAATGAATCCAGACTATCAACACAGTGCAGAGAAAGGCTTGCAAGAGTCAACACACACAATTTGACTCTCATTTTCAAAGCAAAGCATGTCGGGTTCACCTTAGGCCACGAGCAGTAGTTCGTGATGTGGATACATTGAGAGCCTGGGAGAACCTGGCAGGTTAAAAGTGAAACGTGTTTTGACTTTTTCCCATTTTCATGTGCACTGTCCTTCAGAGGAGCTTACAACACATACGTGGAGTTTCCCATCGTACACCAGCCAAGGAAAGGTGCTCTGCTGCTGTTAAGCGTTTAGAACATACTCAATATGTTCTTCTTAAAACTACAACTCTTTGACTCTCAGAACACCTCTATGTGAAGCAGACAACGCAAGGTCTTGCACTACAGCCTGATGGCGTGTCCCTGCCACAAACAAACCAGGGGTGACATAGGTACAGGTAAAGAGACTTCCAGAGAGACAATGTCTTGTCTGTAGGTACTGGGAGGGAAGAGGGAGAAAGAGGTTATGCAAAACCTGAAGTGCATTAAGAGAAAGATGAAAGCCCAGAAAGGTCCTTACTCTGCTGGTACCTGCAGGCCCAACCCTAACTCAAGCCATGTGTTATTCACACTTTTACCCTGTTTGGGGAATTTCTGGAATCCAAGATACATGGTAGCTGTATTTTACCACTTCCAAGTCCACAATACCCTTATTAGTGCTGAGCCAGATGGAGAGAAATATGCAGCAACCCAAAGCGGTTCTTGCTGGATTCCTTCTCAATTCGTTGGTGCATGCATTTAATTTCCTGTCTCCTTGTTCTCAGCCTGTCCTTGGATATGTTTGTGAGAAACCTGAGATGGTTACATGTGTTGTGGCCTCCAAGACTCTTAAAAACATGAAATAATTACCATAACTTTGCTATTTTTTTTTGATTCTTCTCTTTCTGAATTAACCTCCACAGAAATGTCTCACCTTCTCAGTTCTCAAGCCTAAGGAATGTGAGAACAGACATCCAGGAATGGGGAGCATGCCTCATAGATGATTATAAAATCTGATTTGTTATGAAAAACAGATGTTATTCAATAGCATAAAGCGTTTATGAATATTATACTTGAACAACATACAGTAACATGTAGTCCTTAAAGAAACACTTTTTATAATCTAGAAAGCTTGGACATGGCCAAACTCCAAGATCCACAGATTGAATTTCTGTCTGTCTCCATACACACATACCATACATGCATGCTCATTAATACCTACTCCCAAATACACATATAAAGCATATATCTAATCAACCAATAGCTATATATAGCTGTATTGATCAGGAGAAATGTGCCAGTATGTTTCAGTACGCAGACTTCCTTCCAGGGCACGTAACCTTATTTTCATGTGGAAGGTTTACAGACACTTGTGCAAATTAAAAGACATACCTCGAAGATTTTTTAAGCAAGCATCTCAGTTGAAATACTAAATTAAGTTTGAAATTCACAGCACCCAGGACAACTTTTCCAAAGGCTGGATTCCAGACAAATCCACACACTGTGTGCACTCACAGGCACTTCACTTCTTCACGGACTTGAAAGAACAGCTCTGTTACATTTGAGATCAGTGTGATTTTACTTCCTTCTGCAACAGTGGCACCCTGAAAATCCTGCCTGGCATTCCCACATATTCTAACATCCCTCATGGAACTACTTTGATAAAAGTTTTGCTACATGTAAAAACAAAAAAGAAAGAAAGAAAGAAAGATGTGACACTAAAATGTGAACAAGCAAAACTCTTGTCATTTGGAAAGTCTTGCTGTGATCTAAGCTGCTGGGAAGGCTTTAGGAATTTGCATGTTATCCTTAGAGATGTCTGAAACTGTCTCTTCTGTTTCTTACAGAGCACTGAGCACATCATCAGCTTTAATCTTTAATCTCTTCTTCCTCTCTCCTCCCCTACAGAGAATCAAATCCTACAATCTATACACAGATAAAACTCTTGGGCCTAGTAAAGCTGGGCTCCAAGTTTTGCAATAAAGGCAGGAAGATTTATTGCCAGGAATGCTTTATACCAAACCAAAATCTCAAGTTGTCTGTATGCATCACATCCCAAAACTCTGCCCTAGATGAGACAACAGAAGAAGCAGAGTGCATCTCGGGTGGCATGATTAGACATGGAGTGATGGGCATTCAGGGGTACTCTGAACCCAGGCATGACTTCTACTAAGAAGCATATGAGCAGGTAATGCTAAGCCCTCACATTTTTCTCACCTCACCATGAATAGAAATGCAATTAAACACTTGGAAAGACAAAACCAAAAAGCTGAACAAACCCACGTTTTTTCATTCTTTCTCCATCTGTTAATTCACACAAAATAAAGAGTGAGGACAGAAGAGAGCAACTTCTAGGATTTCAAACACACCAACACCTCTTTACCTCACAGAAATCCTCTATATCATTATGTACCTTTTGCCCCAAAGTGTTATGGGTGTTAGTGCTGCTGTGGGGAGGAGGGCTCATGGGCAGCTCCATCCACACGTGTATTGCAGATACTTAGAAAACCACTAGGAGGCTGCAAGAAAATCATCTTGGGGTATAGATTATGCTTTTTCAAGGAGCATTTAAAACCATGACTATATTCAATTTAATCTCTCCTCTATGTTTCCTTAATGCACATTTCCCTGTATAGCTATACCTCTAATTTTGGATGTCTATATACATAGACACATTGCAAATAAGGTACATCTATATAAACAGATATGTGCCATGACAAGAATGCGTACTATTTTCATATTATTATCATATTTTAATAATAAAATCGTGTATATTATTTTCATAGCATGCACATGTATACATAAAAATAATATACATGTGTACTGTAGCTGATATTCTAAGATCCTATATGAGAACAGTAATTGCTTATACAAAATAATAAATTTAAATAATGAATACATATATGTATTCATTAAGTTTAAATTATAAATAATGAATGCACTGCTACTGTTGTATATCTGAATCTGCCTACCGCATATAGGCATAAAGCATAAAACAGAATGCAACATGAACATACAAATATAACACCAACATTTGGTGTATTTGCATATCACATATTGGTTATTATGCATCATGGTACCTGCCTGTTACACACTCACACATTTAATACTCACATATCATTCCACCACCCTGGATATTTTTGCTATTAAGTTTAATTTTCAGGCAATGATTTTATTCTTATCCACATCAGACAGTCAGCAAATGATTCTTTTTAAGACCTGATGGCTGAGCAGCTGTATTTTAGGATAGCGATGTGACAGTGTTGGACCTTCGGAAGCTCAGCATCCCATAGGAGGAGTGGTGGGGGCCTCTGTGCCCACCTCCCTGCCTTTCAATTCGTGATTGTTTACTCAACTGCCAGAAGATGGTCGAAAGCCCTGGGGAGAGCAAAACCTGTTTGGGCCATTGACATTGAGTATCCTTGGTGCAGAAAGTCAGGACCTTAGAGGTATCCATCATTACGCCTGCCTGAAGGCAGGCTGGAGCCAAGGAACTTGCCTGGGAAGCTAGTAAAATTTTAATGCACTCTGTAGTGTGGTCATGTCATACTCAGTTATGGCAAATAATCCCAGATGCCTGCAGAGGTAAAATGGAGCTGTAATGTGCTTGCCTCCTAACCCGAGCTGACAGCAATGATGTACGACTACCATTAGCGGAAAATATCACTTCAACTAACCCATGATCCAGCTCCGCTAAGGGTCACATTATCCATGAGGAACAAATTACACTCCCAAAGTAAATACAAATTTTCTACATGAAATGGGTACAAAAAAAAGGGAAGGGGAGCTGGGTGGGAAGGGGGAGAGGGCAGGGGGAGCGAGGAGTGATACGTTACCTATGACAACATGCTGCCGAGTGACAGAGATGATAAAGGACAGGACAAATCACGGGCTGGAGGCTCTGTGGCACAGCCAGCCCGCAGAGCACGTACCCACGCCTGTAAGCAACATGTTCGCTCCCCTTAGTGGCAAACGCATCATCTTTTACAAGGAACATGCTTGGCTCCAATTTTATTACCACTCTAGCTGTAGGGACGCTCTGTGTGGCACATCAAATGAATAAAAAGGATCCTTATCTTTCCTCCTAATGGGCCCTAAACAGTAAGAAATACTTCATGATTGCCTGAGCGTTGCTAGCATATAAAGTCTGGGTGATCTTTCACCCTCAGGGCAAGTTTAAGGTGCTGCATTTTCCAGAGCTAAAAAGACAACACCTGTACAAATACGCAGTATAAATTGCACTGATGGGAAACATCCTGGCGTTGCAGAAACAGTTCTAGGAATAATATTGAGAAACTATTTCTCTAATCCTACCCTTAGCCAAAATAAATACATGCCAAACAGTAAGATATCAGCATCTCATGACCTTAAGTAATTGCTTAAAACCAGGTTCTCAGCCACCGTTTCCCCGCAGAGCCTTGTTTGCTAAATATGTTGGTATCCACCATCCAAGGAGCTTTTTCATGAATTCAGCTCCCTCTTATTGTCATAGATAATCCTTTTGCCTTTCCAGGAGCACAGCGTGGTGCTGCCCAGGGCGAGAGAGCTCAATGGGCCTGACAGATACTCAGCCTTTTCTACTAGGGAGGTCCAGTCTGGGGAGAGAAGGCTCCCACCACGAACCCCTCCTGGAGCTCCCACATAAAAGTCCACACCCATATTGCAGTCAATCCCCTCTTCCTGAACCTCAAGACTTCACAACTCCACAGAAGCTTCATTCCAGCAGTTTTCCCTTCCACTCCCTGGCTGGGAGTGCTGGGGAACATCTCACACAACCTAAGGCTACACACTACTTTCTCAGGCTCTCTTATTAGACTGGAGTTGACACACTTTATATTTCGAAGTTTTCCTTTAGAAATCACCCCAGTCTTCATCTATCTGCACCTAGAGTTGATGAGTGTGGAGAACAGGATGAGAGAATGAATGCTGATGCTACACTCAATAAGTGCTGAGAGTTCCCTCTATGACCAACATTTTTTCAGACCAGGGAAATTACAACTTATTAGTTATACTCCAGCAATGCATAAACACTGAACTGACTGTAAGAAGAACACAGATATTACTGTATGGCCACAGTGGTGGCCATATAAATGTTGAACTGGCTCTGAGGTATCTATGTGCAACAGCCCTGGCAGCATCCAGGTGGGCATTTTACTTTCAAGTACTACCCACATTCTTCCTTCCCTCATGCTCCCCAGGAGTGAGGGAAAAAATATCCCCAACAGAGCTTTGTTTCCATGCATCCTACTAAAAAATTCCCAACCTAATGCAACTGCCCACATGAGAGTGAACTGCACCCATCTGAAGTTCATGACCAACAAACTGCATTTATTCAATGGCACTGAAATGCATGCTTTTAAGAAGGCCCATCCCAAGTTCCTCTTATAATAAATATATCAGAGCATTTATAATTACCTAAACCAGTTGATTTTGTAAAGCTGGGCTAAAAATTGTGGGTTTTTTAATGCAGCCAGAAGTACATTAGAAAGCAAACTATACACAAATGCACAGCAATATATAAACACTTGTACATGGGGATATTTAACTACCAAACACTGAAATAGAGTCTACATACTAAACTGGGCATCAGACATCTGCCAAAGTACTACTCCAAAATCTCTCTCCAAAGGCCACACACAAAACAGTTGTCCAAAAGCACTTCAAAACCACACACAGGGTGCAGGCATGAATGCTTTTGGGTGTGTATAGATATACACAAACCCCGCATATTTCTTTGTTCTGAGCATACCAGAGTGATCTATGATATTTTCCATGCCATAATCTTTGGTTTGTAGCTGGTTTATATGAAATCAAATGTATTAGCATTATCATTAAAAACATTCTGATGGCAGAAACACCATTCTCCAGCTCTCATGGTGTTTTCAAAGCACATTATTTTTCTTTCCAAAGAGCAAAATAACCACATCTCACAAGCAACACGCTCCCACCAGCACAGGCTTCTTAAGTGAAGCACAACACCCGCCTGTCCTAGCCCCCTCTAAGCTGGGGTAGGATTTGTTCTTCTGCCACTGGTTTGACCAGCCTCTTTCCACCCGTTGCATCCTACACAACATGCCAAAGCAAAGCCTATTTCACTAGAACACCGGGCAGTGCTGGGGCTGCAGCTGTAACGATCCAGACACTGCTGGCTCCTGGAAAAACATGTTTGAATGGGATTCAAGAGCCTCATCAAGAGAGAACTGCTTGGGTACTAGTTAGATATACACAGAATTAAGTCATCAATTGCAGTAATCTTTGAAGTTGTACATGCTATCAAAGTTGGATAAGATTCAAGTAGGAAGCAGGCCTCTTCTCCTCTTGAATCAGATGTAAGTAACTCTGTGTACATTGCAAAGCAGTCCCCCTTGATCAGTGAAATATTTTCCAAAGAAGTGAAAGATCTCTAAAGTGCCTCAGATTGAGCCTTAATTTTAAAATCAGTCTAATTAAAGAGTGGTGAGAAGAAATGGGAGAGATGGCGAATAAAACAGGACCTTACTCCTTACCTCATCTTTAGCACTTGACATCCGCATCAAAGCTGTTTGTACATCTTTTCAAAACAGGACTTCCTTGTGTTTCCAGTGTGTTTGCACTTATGGTTTTAATATTGTATTAATTACCACAGGTATCTTTTGAAAGCTTGTATGTAGCTATCGGAAGATAATACAGCTGCACTTAAGTTTGGCAGCTGTGCAATAGCTTGCCCTAATTTTAGATTATGAGCTCTGGGGACCTGCTCACAGTAAGACTGACAGACTTTTTAATGGAGAAAATCCGAGCTCCCCTGGGATCCGTACTTTTTTCTGCTTCAGTAAGAAATCCCAGTGGCATTTGCTGAAAGGATCCTAGGATGGAAAATGACATCTCTCTAAGAATTAGTGCTTCACATTCTGATGCAAGTCCCCCAAATCTCCCTCCACAGACACACTTGCAACCTCTTCAGGTTTTTTAGCAACAGGAGAGTGAAATGCCTACTCTGAGTGCTCCAGTCCAGAGCTGTGTGCCAAATTGGAATGAAGAGGCATGAATCTATATAAATAGACAAATTATCCACCCAAAACATGTCATTTTAAATTGAGATGCTGACACAGCCTTAGCTACAGTACTGCTAAGCAGGGGCTGCTTCATTTTTCAATTAAATATCCTTGTTTCTTCTTCCAGAGAAACCTCTGGAGAAATGTCTCATTTGAGGGCAGACATAGACAGAAAGTGACTCTGTCTGTCGGCTCCCAATTAAAGGCGAGGGAAGATGGATTGGAGGCACAGCCATCACCTAATAGAGATCAGATATCAACAATGATTTACGCAGCCAGATAGATATGTATTCAAGTGGGGAAAAAAAGTCATACTTACAGCCTAGGAGACATTACTTTTCCTACTCTGTCACCACTCACTATTCATCTGCTCCTCAGCTTCCCACATCCCGCTCTTTCCTGTGTTCTCCTACTTCACTGTGGCCCATCTAGACATGCTTGAACCAACCTGTCTTTCAGCCACCTCAACCTGTCACACACCTTTCATCATACTGATTGGCTGGTTTTTATTCAAAAGCACTAGTCTATCTTTCTGGATTCCAGGTCTTACTTATTCTAGTAGAAATATGTACCTGTCTTGCATTACTTCTACCTCTCACGGATCTCTTATTCCTCAGGCACATCGAAGGACCAGTGTGGGTTTACCCTCAAAAATCCTAAATGCAGTAAAATTGATTCTTTTCCATTTTTTGCACAGCAAGTGCAGAATTTATCTGCAGGAATATGCCATATTCTGTCTACTTCAGGATATCAAACTCTGCAAGAGGTAATCCTACGGAAAAGAAGATCTCCTCTTCCCAGAAACATTTCAGCCAAAGATGTTTCTGGTGGGAGGAGAACAACTCCACAATCCTCAGAACATACTGACCTAGGACCGACCATGAGCAATTTGACAATTCACTGCTAGAACAGCTCCACAGTTGGAGGCTAATACCCTCATCACGATATGAGATGTGTGGGTCAAGGATCTTAAAACTTCCAATCCTGCTGAGCACCCTCAGCTCCTATGGTTATTAATGAAACCTGAGGATGCTGAGCACTATTTATGAAACTGTCAACCTCTTGCCCAGAGGTCTGGCACCCTCACTTCTCCCAGTGCATTTTGCTCATAGGAATTTTTGGTCCAAAAAAATTGTTGTTTTATTTAAAGCAGGAATTCAAAAATCTTCTGGGTCCTATTGAAAGAGATCTAAAAGATCCTGCCTGTCTGAAGAAAAGAAGTTTCTACTTGTCAGTTAAACAAAGGAATAACGCACAGCCTCCTTTATAGTGTGTACTTTACCTGTCATCCAACAGCCCATTATCATGTCACGGCAGAGTGCACTTTTCTACAGGTCACTTTGTTTAAAATGACATGGATAATGCACATGTCAGCGAGCTGACAGTCCCGACCGTCCTTCAGAGATAAAACCCGCAAGACGAGCGCCTGTTCTTATCTGGGGTACATGCCTTGGTCTATCATCTAAGTCAGGCAGAACATGATTTCTCCAGAGAGCACTTTTTTCATTTCCTGATTTTAAGAAAATCAAATAAGCACCATTTGTCTTCATCTGAATATGCCTGACCTGCTCAAATGATGATGTCTCGCATTTTATAACAGGCTACATATGCTGAATTCAAATTAACAGCAGAACAAGGCCTTTAGATCTTTGCCTTGGCTGCCAGAGCAGCCTGAATAAATACACCAGGGTTAGCTGTCGTCTTTTAGAATTGGGCCTGAGCTATGAAATTCAAAGCTTGGTCTGGTTCTGGGATTTGAAAACCACTAAATTATTGGGGATATTTGGATCTGCACTTAATCTCATTTCATTAGTGGGGAAGAAAAAATATAGATCATCGAGATGAAATACACATCTGGATTTTAAATCCATCCTGCACAAGTACTGGGACAGTCTATGTGAGGTACAACCTTGAGTCTCTCTTGTGCTGTGTTGTGGAAAGTATCCTGAACCACCACACCACCACCATCCCCAAAAGCCGCCTCTCTGCCTTTTTATATAGCTATGAGAGAAAAATACTGTGAAATCAGCAGAGGTTTAGCTCTGTAAATGCAGCAGTGGCAGGAAATTACACTTCTAGTTCTGGGTGCCATAAACATGGGAGCTGAAATTGAGTTTATCATCTTCCACTGCATAAGGAACATCCTGAAAATGAATAATCGCTTCACAGGATGGAATGTAATGGTAATGCATTAAAAATTCATCTCTAAAAGTGCAGGTTAATATTCTGTGCAAAAATCCAACAAAACCTCCCCCTTCTGTTGTCACACTGATTAACTCCAGTGATCAGTTCCCTTATGAAAGGGAAATCACTGCAGTTCAAAGTAAATAGTGGTTCTTTAACACAGTTAGCAAATTATTAAGAAACATGGGGGAAAAAAATCTCTGCTTGGGAAATCACTAAAAAAGCTGAAGGGTAAAGCTTTGGTGGTTATGCACAGAATGGGTTGAAAATTTCCTTTGCTTCCTGCTACACAAATCCTATAGAAAACTTATTAAATCCATGAATGGTGATTTCTATATTCATTGTTTCCTTGTGGATTTTACAACATATTTGTTCTTTTCTGTTGTACAAAGCTACATACCAGCACGGTCATTTCTCTTCCTCTTGGTTTGACCTGGAGCTACTTCACAGAACCACCCATGAAACTCCGAACAATTCAATGTTGTTACACGAATTATATTATCTGACATTACTTTATCCTCCCCCAATTTCCATCCCCCAATTTATCGAGTGAAAGAGGAGGCAAAAGTGATTACATTATCAAAACATCCCTTAAGGCTCAACATACAACTGAAAATCACAAAACACAACCTGCAAATAAAGAAATTAGACCAGTTTTTATGCAATTATTATTTCATTTTCGCCAAAGAAGGAAGCTGGATGTTAGTGTCTGTTCACAACATTAAATAAGGCATCAAAATGTGCATTAGTGTGAATACTAGTTCTTCATTACCATTAGTCTTCTGAACAATAAGCAGCATTACAGATCAGTGCCTGACTTTTTCAGTGTGACATTCTTCCCTTTTTCGACTTAGAAACCCAAAGTTATTGAGATAATTATCAGCAAGTTGTATCACTTGACTCAATCTGTACTCACACTGTACTCAATGTACAGTTTCCAAATGTTGTTTCTAAAAAGACAGATCTGTATATATATCAACCATAACACTTCCATTTGAGTTTGAAGACCCTTGCCTGCAGAGAAGCAAAACAGGCGATAACAGTGGTCAAGTAACTGTTAAAGAGTGCAAATGTGAGGGTTACAAACATATTTGGTTGCTGTTAGAACTTCCCAAGGGAAAATGTTGCCACAGAAAGGGTTGGTAGTGAGACTGGTGTTCATAAACAACCCACACAAACCGTGGCATCAATATGCTTGAGGATGAATTGTGTAGCCTCCAAAATATTAATTAGAATTCGCTTTCCTTGGAAGTCTATTCCAAAATTAAATTAAAGGAAACAAAGTATTTTCATTGTAGAGAGATGCTTTAGATCAATCCCAAAAGAAACTAGGAATAAATAACAGAGTAAGAGGAATAAATGAATGCAACAAATCCAACAAATTATTTTTGCTCCCATAGTGATTTCTTTTCTTACCTTTTCTTCTTGATCGCTGTCGCTGTCACACTGCAACACAAAAAGAAGAAAAGACACAGGTAAGAGAAACTTGTTACAGCAAAAAAGTGAGATTTCTATGAAGAAGATGGCTGAAACACACAAACCCTGTGGCATCAAACCTGGTTCCTTCAGGAAAAAGATCCATTACTGTATAGGAGGAAATTTTCCCCCACTGATATGGAGATGATACTTTTGTATGTTTGAATTATGAACAAACTGGACTGAACACCACAAAAGGCGTTTGCAATGTCCTCTGTTAGCTCCATTCACTTGCACAGGAGCTGATGGTGCATGACCACATTAGACTCCAAAACTGGATCAGGGAAGAAGAAAACCAGTATTAAAGGGCTGTTTTGTTCTCTTTTGACAGACAGCATTTCTCACGCTACCTGTCACTACGTTGGCTTCAAAGGCTCTGCAGATAGGTGGGTATGGAACCAGGTTTGTCTGTCCCACAAGAGAAGCATTTGTAAGGCTCCCATTTATTTTCTAGGACTATTTGGAGGGTTCAGCCTATGTCTTCGTTTACTGCTGCTGAACTAAACAATTCAGAGGTCCCAGTGGAAGCCAGAACATGCCACATTAATTGATTCATTGAGGTTCTCTGTAATTCAAGCCCAGGTATCACAGTAAACACTTATAATCCTATAAAATGCTGAACAGTAACACTAGTGGGTCTTGATATTCATCAAGTGCCATTGCTCCATTTTTTAATAACTTTTACTGTTGTAGAAATACATCAGGACTAGATGAATCGAGTGTCAGGACAGATAAGCATCAGAAAACCACATTTACATTTGCTACAAGTGTAAGAGCTGTGCTGGCAATAGGACTGTAAGGACCATGCAACTCACTGCTCCTCTCAGAAACATATTTGATTCATCCCACCTAATTCTGGGTAACCATGGAGGGGTCACACTTGGCTATCTCCACAGCAGACGAATGAGGAAAACACCTCCTTCTGGGTGGTTTTTTTTAGCTACAATCTTAGACTCCAGAGGACTGGGTTGTGTGGCTCATTCAAGGATGAACCGACACCTCTGCAGATCTAATGGCAGATGGCTCGAAGGACAGCATAAGATCACTGAAGAGGAGAACCAGGCTTCCCTAAAGCAAGGACCAGCTGACTGTGTTACCGCAGCAGTTAAGCCTTTCCTGCATTTGTTTCCTGTTTAACGCATCTGTGAGTATTTCCACAAGACACCCAAATTGCTTCGAAATTACTTCTACTTTGTGAATTCCAAAGGTTAACTCTACAGTGGGATGTGGATACACACAGCCAAATACACCCACAAGTGTGTGTATCTGATTTGCACAAATCAAGTCATCTTCTGTGTATTCTTATAACTTCCCTGTTCTACTGGTTTTATCCTCATCTTCATCAGCAAAGGGGGTGAAAAGGTGCCTTCCCCACACCAGTGAGCTACATACTAATGAATTAAAGCTAAGAGCTATTTCTAGGTACTTTACAGATAATTTTAAATGAAGCGAAGATTAGATAAGATTACAATCTGCTTTCAGATAATTTCAAACAGAAATTGAAGTGAAATTTACTTCATAACTAAAATGACATATATAGCACTAGTTGCACCTAAATACTCTGGTAACAAACAATTGAGAAGGAACATGAAGATAGGAGACAGTTTTAGCTTGAATTTTGAAACCCTCACACAACGCTTAAGTTAATGAAGAGAGTGTACTTAACTGACAACAGGAAAATTGCACATTTCTAGAACAGTATGCCATTTATATCAAGCACTCATACCCTCATCCTGTCAATATAGCGCATTTTGACTTCAGCATGACTACAAGTATGAGATTCTGCTATGAGGGTAAGCATAGGTGAGTATGTTTGCAAAGCAAGGCCCTCCCTATACAAAACAGCAAACGTGCACATGGGAATCCCAGCATGTCACAAAGATTTCCCATTTATTATCTCTATTTTACAATTGTTGGAAAAAAGTCAGGTTTTGGGCTACAGCATTTGAATCCACCGCTTGCTTACAGCCAGGAGGACCCAGCGGTTCTGCATTCAAAAGGAGAAATAACGGGGGTAAAAAGTGGATATATAAGCAGGCAAGAATGATTCCCTTCTAGCAGCAAGGTTCAGAGCGTTTTAATGTGCCATCGCTCCCGCTGCTGGGGCACAAGTGCGGATCTCCTCCTTCCCCCACCATTTTTTGTCTGGCTTAAGGAATCTCTCCTCTGCTGTGCATTAAGTTTTCCCTGACTCATAAGCTTGGAAAGAGCTCAGGGTTTTGTGTTTTCTGCAGTGTGGAGGTACTTGGGGAGAAGAGTATTTGCCAGCAGTGACATCTGAATTTGCCAGCGAACAGTTACCCGCATCCAAGTGAATCTGCAGAGAAAGCGCACAGAGCGCTGTCGGTGGGAAGCTCTTTCCATCAAAGTGTTAAGCTGCTGCTCTCCGACAGTCCAGTTCTAATTTCAAGGTCCGCTTAATTCCACATCAAATAATTACTGCTATACCCAGAAGCACCTTGTCTCCAGAGTTAAGCATATGGCGAAGGACTGAGACCTACTGGTGTCCATTATGGAAGCAGCACGGATGCCAAGCCGATTAAAAATGCTCAGGCTCCCTTCACAACATGCCCAGTGACTGACAGCTCCGTGATTTGGCCAGTCACCGTGCCTGCCAAAAAAGCCTCTGCTGCACCGAGGCCCACATGGCACTCGGAGAAAACACTTCCATTCCCGGTATTAAATTCCCATACTGACCCGAGGACTTTGCTGTGAGCTCAGCAGGAGCACACCATCCAATTTACAGCTCCAGCCTCCAGAGCCCTCAGTGCCAGCCTCTGGCAGAGACGAATGATGGTCAAACCCCTCCAGTTCATAAATTATGCAAAGGCAATAAATGCACTCAGCAAACAGCTCCCAACGTTTGCCCAGCCTGCTTCCAGCTACACTGTGTGAAATGCCAGCAGTGCTGCACACACAAGGCATCTATTTCACTCACAAAGAGGTTTTGTTAGTGGGGTGCGAGGGAAGGGACCCACCGCTCAGCAGCGCTGTCCTGTTCCAAGAGCAGGATTTTATGGACAAGATGTAGGAAAAGAAAAAAGGAGGGATGGGAGGAAAGGGCTTTATGCACTGCACTGGGCTTACAGTTACGTGTAGTACGTATATGTGTACGTCTGTGTGTGGGCACACACACTGCATGTGCGTGCATATCCACCTTAAACTGAATTTTCCCTAAGGATTAAATACGTGGATTTTCTCTGGTCTATGGAAAAAAAAAAAAATAAATCAGACAATCGATGTGCAGGGATAACTCCAAAAAGACTCACAGAAGAAAGAAGAGGTTTGTTACTGAGGCTGGAAACTGAACTAGAGCAACTGGATGTTCTTTCCATGCCTGAGACTGCTGTGTAGGGACTCCGGGCACTGCACTTGCACACACATTCCCCAGTGGCCCTTACTCTGATGTGCTCATTTACATTTTTGGATGCATTTTCTTCCCAGAAGTGCTGAAGCACAAGGTGTTTCCATTGTCTGCAGGCTAACTGCTAACCACTGCTGCAGAACAGGTTTTGGAAACCAAAGCTGACAACCGTGCAGTTGATTATTCAGAATTACCGGTCAATTTGGAGACTCGAGCCTGCACTGCTTGCTCGGTTCCTCCAGCGTTTCTCTACCTCCCAGGGCCATAGAGCAAAGTAAAATGATTTAAGTGCTTTGTGGTTCTCAGAGCACCAGACTGTTTTGGAATTGGAGTGATGCAAATGCTTTGTGCTGGCCTTCTGCTCTGGGCTGAGCTTCAGTGTTTTGGGCCTATTACAAAAAGACAATTTTTCAGTGCTCTCCCATGCCTGGTTTCAGGAATCCACAGCTCTGTGCACATGCTGCATCCGAATATTCTGCAAATAACTGGGAATCTAAACTATCATTCAGAGAGCGCATGACCTGATTTTTGGATAACTGCCACTGGCTTCACTGGAAGCTGTGAGTGATAATGTGACAAATCAGGACAAGGAGGCTGCAGACACATTTTACACCTGAACAAACAGGGGCTTCTTTCTGCGATTCTCAGGCTCAAGGCACTTCTATCTCCACACTGAGCACAAGTCGTGACTGATTACAGTCACCCAGGGCCAGGCTTGAGCAGAGCCCAGAGCCAAACTTCCAAAAGCTGGCCTACATTATGGAAAACCCACCCACCCGGCCAGCCCTCAGCGTCATTTAGGCACTGAGATGAAAGCCAGATTAGCAAAACTGCTGAGCACCCACAGCTCCCACATATGGCCAAGTTTTCAAATGAGCATGGCACGAAATGCTGTGAGATCTTCTCAAACCACAGCCTGACGGGCCCCTCGAGGATGGGCTGTTCAAAATGCTTGGTTTATGCTTTTGAAAGTCTTGCACTGGGCAGAAGGGGCTCTGAACAGTTTTCCCAGAGGACCTACAGCACTACAAACCAAATCCAAAGCATGGGATGTACAAAGGTCGCTCAAAACAAGCTCCACAGATAAAAAACTCTTAGGGGATATATGGAAACATTAAGGTTGCTCCTAATTTCTATATAATCAAGGGCATTAATGAGACCAGACTGACAATGACTTGCTTGAAGTGGCCATAGTTGTCACTTAAACTGTTCAAACACCTTTAATAACCAAAGTGTGCACGCTACCAGCCAGCACATCACCTGACACACACGCATTTCCTTGTGCAGTATTTCTGCAGCTTCATGCTCAAGAAGCGCTGCTCAGAATCAGTAACCCACAAACTTGCACTTTCATATGTGCCCTGCAGTCAAAATTCACACAGTTATTCCTAAAATCAGCCCCAGGTGAGGCAGGAACTCATAAGGTCTTCATACCAACAAAGCAGAAAGCTCTTCTTTCTGCCTCAGCTTAAACCTCCAAAATCACTGCTATCGGTCTGGGTTGTGAGAGCGTAAGATGCATTCCCTGCAATATGGAGTACACACACATATAACTGCAGTGGGAAATGTAAAAAAACCTTTCCAATTCCTATTTGAGGTTTAATTGCTGCTGTCTTTTGCAGAAGAAAAGGAAAACTGAAGACAGGGCTAAATATTAGCTGTACTTCCCAAATCCCCTGCCCCAGCTGAAGCAAGGGCAAGTTCAAACACACAGCACATCATCTGCAGCACCTGCAGAATGAGCCTGATCCCAATGCCACATTTCAAAAATCAGACACCCTATGTGGTTACAGCTCTAATTTGAGCCCATTTTAATAGCTTGAGAGAGTCTGGTCCAAATCAAGCTGAGTAAAGGTCTGTGCCACCTCACTGGCTCATTCAGGCTGAAGCAACACTATGGATTTCTATGTACCTTGCTGATTGAACACATTCTTGTGCAAAAAGTGGCAATCATTGAATATATCATGTACAATGACATTGAGGAGGGCATTGTTCTCTATTCTGCTCAATGGACTTTGCTGGAACAGCTATTTCATATCTTGGATCCATTTATCATTGCCACCAAAGGAGCCAGCGCTGAACAAAGTGATTCTACTCATCTGTCTGCTGAAAAGAAATCTGAAGAAAATGAGGAAAACCCAGACCTCAGCCATGTTCACACTGACATTTACAATATTCTTGTCCATCTATCCACCAATGACAAACTGACAGCCCTGGAAAGGGCAAAGATGATATTTTAGCTATACAATCAGACCTTTGCTTCCAACGAAAAAGGAGAAAAAAACCCATATCCTAGATGAAAGGAGACACAGACAGGGAATAAATGGGCAATTTTCTAATTGATGAAATGGAGACAGGCAGAGTCACAAAGAAACTAAGAGCAAGGATTTCACTTCTTTTCTTTCCCATCTCTGCCTTTGCCTGCAAGTAGCATTCAGCATGGAGCTCCTTGCCAAGGAATCTTCTATCTAGCATCTCACAAATTGGTTAACATCACATTCTGCTTAGCAATTCTTTGCCATTATCCACAGCGATTCACTGTAAGGAATGACTCTGAAACAGAGATGGCCTGAGAAGTTTAAGGTCTGCTTTCTCAAAAGCTAAAATTATGGATTATTCACAGAAAAGTCCCATTTTACACAAATTACCTTAGTCTGGACAAAAGATTGCAACGTTGACCTTTAATCTGAATTCCATTTTATCCAAACTACTTCACTTCAGATGAAATCTATCAGTCTTGGACATTTAAAGTTATCTTGGCTCCTTACAGGAAAAGTACCCAGAACTTAGAGCCACTTTCAGCTATAACTCTCTTTAATTCCTCACTCCCAGGACTTTCATGATCGCTTTTTATAGCAAAAGGACACAATTAGTGGCTCCTTCTACCTCCCACATCAACAAAACAATGGCTTGATAAGGAAGAACTACATTTTGAGTATTAATGTAAATATCAGATTACAATCCGTGATAATGATGATCCACATCATATTTATATAGGAGGTGAATATAACCCTTGGCAACTGATGGGTGGTACACCTACTCCTGGTATGCTACAGAGAGCTTGTTTGTAAAGTAAAGGGAGATTTCACTCCAGAAAGACAGTCAACCATGAGTCCTATTTCGAGGTTTGATTCTGTTGTGTCAGACCCTGCATTGCCAGGGATTGACACAGGATGAGAAGTTGTCTGTCCCATCCCTGGCAGTGTTCAAGGCCAGGTTGGACACAGGGGCTTGGAGCAACCTGCTCTAGTGGAAGGTGTCTCTGCCCATGGCAGGGGGTTGGAACTGGATGAGCTTTAAGGTCCCTTCCAACTCAAACCACTCTGTAATTCTATGATTGTTTATCACTTGGAGGGGAAGGCTAGCAGCTGGGTGTGGATGGGAGAGGCTGGGAGGCAGCAGGACTTGCCCAAGGGCTATTAGGGACAGAGCTGCAGCCCTCAGTCCTGGCCATCTGCCTGCAGCTTGGTTTCACCCAAGGGAAACACACCATTGACAGCTTCAGACACCTCCAGGCACAGCCCCAGTGAAGGATGAAGAGAAACCAGCCCTTAAGAAACATATTTTCCTTTTCTCCCTGGAAACTGAGCTGAGACTGCTAAGTTATTGCAGTTCTTGGGAAAGTGCAACTTCTTTGCCCCCATTATCACTCCCGATGGCTTCCTTATGGTGTCATTGCTCAATGATCCCACAAGTGCTTAAGGCCCAATCCAGCCATCCCCAAAGAACAGGATGATGGTCCCACTGATGTCAGCGGAAGATTAAATGGGCTCTCCAGATGTACCATTAGAAAGCTAACGATGCCACGAGTTACTCAGCTCAGCATCTTCAGAAAGTGCCTGCTGCCAGTCAGGCATCCAAATTCCACTCGACTAACTGGGCACCAAGCAGCTATTGGCCACATGCACAACCAGATCTTAACTTTAGGAAGTAATTCTCTTCTATAAGAGGAAGATGAACTCCCTGCCTTGGTTCCTCAATACTTGATATGAAAAAATGACTACATGCCTTTGCCTCTGGGATGCTGAATGTGCATTTGCTGCCTCCTTACCTGCCCTTCTGGCCGTGGACAATTTGCAGCAAATAATGTTATTTTTAGTATCCTCTCAACGGATGATGACAATGTGCAGTGTGTAGTGTCATTTTTAGCAACCTCTCAACTCCTGAGTACTTTGTCAGGGTTCAAAAAATAAATAATAGTAAATAATAAGAATGTGCATTTATACTGGTGGACTAAGTCAATAGCAAACTTAAACTAATCAGTGTTTAATGAAGTCAGTGTCTAATACTGCATTAGACACTGTACCTGTATAAGAAAAGATTCCTATTTTTCAGAGCTCCTGGTCTTAGCTTGAGAGCTCAGTTTGGAATTTGAGTCTTCCTGGTACTTACAAGCTAATGAAATCAAAATATCCTGATGGACAAGAAGCAAAGCATGTTACGGGTTAAAATAATACAAGAATCTATTTTTTTCCACTGTGTTGTGATCCATAAAAATCACCCTGAGCCTTTCCTCTTTCTTCTCTGCCTGTGAAGCCAATTGCTTTGATTGCAGTGATATGAGCTTGCTGAAATGACTTGCCCTTGCTTGTGAAGCAAATGGAACATGCTAATAGAACTTATCGCATTACCGGATGCAAAAGTGCCATAGCTCATTACTTTAAGATAAAAGGATATCATTGCAGACGGGAAGCAGAATTGACTTTCTGAGGCCCGACTTGATGATGATTTAATCAACTGCTCTCTTTCACTTCTCATCTCTGCGCCTGTCGGTTTCACAGGTGCTGTTAAATGAGACACTCAGAAAGTGAGCGGAGGGAAAGAAATTGCTGTCATTACTTTTCAAGAAAGGAGGTATGCAAATTTTCGACAGAAAGATTGCGTTCATAATGGGCCTGGTAAAATACAAGGATCATGCTTGACAGGTGAGGGCAAGTCATTTGTACGTCCTTAAAGTGAAGCAACCATCCTCATTTAGAAATTGTGCTCGATAAGAGAAGCTACAAATGAAACCCAGGCAATGGCTGAGAAGCAGCAAGCAAACCTTTGAAGACTTTGCTATAGCAGATCTGCCTTCAGCAGGTGCCTGGCGTGTCTTCACACATGCCTATTCCTAACTGCCAGATGGCCAGAGTTTGACCTCAGGATCTCACAGAGAACTCCTCTTAAATGGTTTTTTACTGTCAGCTTTGCATTCACAGTCTGGAGTCTGAGAGCTTCTTCCTTTCTTCATCACTGCCAGAAATAGAAATTACAAGACACAAAACCTAAGTGAGCGTCGAGCTAACTTTGAAAACAGAATCAATAGGTTGGAGGCATCAACTTGTTTTCTTCCACATGCAACTACTAGACACCTAGGAAGTGCACAGCTTACAGTTCACACAGCCAGGTGAGAAGTAAAAAGAATAATCCACAAAAAAGGGTTGTGGCAGGAAGCAAAGAGGATGAAAAGACACTTCTCCAGGGTCCCAAAGGAACCTGGGGTCCTGTGTGATGGCAATGCAAGAGGAAAGGGTATGAAAAGAGTAACTGAATGCTCTATTGACCTGATGGAGAAGTTTTGATATTCCAAAATTAGAAGCTAAAAAGGCACAATAATTGAGATGATGAATTATGTACAGGCTAAAACCACTCTATACATCTATGATGGCTATTGAGCTGTTTGGATCATTTTAAAATGGGGAAATGAGAACAAGCAAAGCTCTTATTGGTGTCAATCAGCTTTTCAATCAGAGATTGATAGTCAGCCACAGCAAACAGGTTCCTTGGGGACTCCACTGTATGCAATGGATACAGCAGTTTGTCATAAAAATGTTGACATTTGTCTCAGATAACGGCACAGGACTTAAATAGAATTAATGTCATGAATATTTAGAATTAAACGAGAAACAGCAGGAAATACTGACACAAAGGAAGCTTGATGCAGTAGAAAAGGATTTAAATAAGAACAGCCACTGTATTAACTCCACAAGCAGGTGCATTTTAAGAATTTAAAATATTCGTTCTCAAGAGACACAGTTCATTTGGCTCAAATGCTCCCATGCTTGTTCATGAAATGCCACTACCAGATATCTCAGCTGACCTTTTCCCCGTGCGTCAGGTTCTTAACCCTCCATATCCACCTAACTGGTAGTGATCCAGTCGTGCTCTTTGGATCTGACTCACCTCTCACCAAAAATACTGCATTGCAGCTTGAAAAGCAACATGATGGAGGAAAGATAGCTTTGGGGCAGGGCTCGGGAGACACCCCTCTGTCGCTGGCTATTAGTATCACCCCAGACAAGTCGCTTCGTCTCTTCTTCTGCCAACCCTCCACTTTTCATCTATTTGGGCTGTTAAAAGCTACACTCCTTAGGATTTGGTTACTTTTCACTCTATGTGCTAATAAAGTGTGCAGGGTAACAGGGCATTTTCTTAGAGAATTTTGGTCTCAGTAAATAGAAGAAAGAAGAAGAAAGCATTAAGACTTCGATCAGGCCCTAGACACATCAGGCCTATTTTCAATATAGACCTCATCTTCCGCCAGCAAAATGCCATGACCTATAGCAAATTATATCATTTCAACTGAAAAATCTTATTTTAAATTACAGAAATGTACACAGAGAAGCAGCAATAAAAGACTGATAACACTGCATGGGGATTGTTCTCTTGTAGAGGCTGCAGCAACTCTGAGCACAAAATGGCTACTGAAACGACATGAAGAGAGATGCAACTGATTTGTGAGGTAAAATAGTTGTAGAAATAGGATCTGGAACAAAAATAAAGACTAAAAAGTCATCTCTTCTTTCCCAAACAAGACCTCTTTAGTGTTTGAGCTCTGTTTCTTTACATTAGGCTAAGCAATTTAAACTGAATTGTATAAATAATAATAATAATTCCCCAAACAACCCCAAACAATTGATCCTTAGGGATAAGACCTTAACAGCTGAGCTATAAACCTCTAAACATTGGATTTTAATGGATACTAAAAAACTCTTAACTAAGCCCTATAAATACAACCCGAAACAAAATGATTTGTGTTGTAAGCTGTTTGCAAACTCCCATAAATGTTCCTCATTGTCATAATCCAGGAAAATAACTCAGACCGTGTACTCAGCCCTGTAAACTAGCTCCTATGTTGCGGTTTCATTCCCTTTTCCACCTCCTGGTTTATAATTCATCACTCGCACAATTGTTATATATTATTATTATTATTTATTGCTGCCTTTATCATTTTCCTGCAATTGATAAATTGTCTGTGCTAGACCTGAGGGAAGAGAAGGATTATTCTAAATCTAGAGCAAGTAAATATAAATTATAAAGACAATGGCACACTTTGGCCTGCCTGCCTCAAATTTCCTGTTTTGACACACATGATGCTATAATTTGGAATCTGAAATCTCTTATTAGGAAATGGGGTTTGTTTTTTTTTTTTTCAGAATGCTGCAATTAGAATAACTGAATTTAAAACGGGAGTTCCACTTCTCTATTTAACAGTAAGCACAATGATATATCCCTGATATATCAGCTGGACTCAACCACTTGTTATTCCTGGAGCAGCACTCATGGTGCTCAACTACATGGCTTTACCTCCAGCAGGAACACAAGAGCCAAACCTCTGTTTTAGGAGCAGTTCTTATGTATAAAGATTCACTGTGGAAAACCAGGCCCTTGGTTTACCACCAATGTGCTCCTGGCAGGGATATAAGAAAATGTTTGGGGTTTTTTTCCACTGCTGCATTAACCTACCACCAGACTAAGGTGACAAAAACACCTGTATCATAAGTGATATCAGACACTCCATGACTGTTATCAGCAGTGGCAAATTACCTGGCACAGCCAAGGCATGGTATTGCTTTGAATACCTGGCTTTTAGCACAGTGTTCAGAAAAATTATCCTTGTCCAGGCAAGTCTTGGAAAGTGCAGGAGTTTTGCCAATAACGACTGTGTTCAGGCAGGGCTGTAGCTAAGAGAGCGCTGAGTGCTGCTAGGACAGCCCATGTGCTCCTTTCTCAGCTGCAATGGTACTGAGACCCCCATGCTGTTAGAGATAACCTCTTCCCAAGGGAAATCCCTGTAAGGGCCAGGAGACATCCCAAATGTGCCCCCTCCTGTCCTGCGTCCAGCTCTGGGGCAACAACACAAGAGGGATGTGGAGCTGCTGGAGCGAGGCCAGAGGAGGCCACAGAGATGCTGCGAGGGCTGGAGCAGCTCTGCTCTGGAGCCAGGCTGAGAGAGCTGGGCTGGGGCAGCCTGGAGAAGAGACGGCTCCTTAAGGGGAGACCTCAGAGCAGCTCCCAGTGCCTGAAGGGGCTACAAGAAACCTGGAGAGGGGCTTTGGACAAGGGCCTGTAGGGACAGGACAAGGGGAATGGCTTTAACCTGCCAGAGGGGAGATTGAGATGAGCTCTTAGGCAGAAGCTCTTCCCTGTGAGGATGCTGAGGCGCTGGCACAGGGTGCCCAGAGAAGCTGTGGCTGCCCCATCCCTGGCAGTGTTCAAGGCCAGGTTGGACACAGGGGCTTGGAGCAACCTGCTCTAGTGGAAGGTGTCCCTGTCCGTGGCAGGTGGCTGGAACCAGATGAGCTTTAAGGTCCCTTCCAACACGAACCTATGGGTTTTTCCATGCAAAAACACAGGACTTCCCACTACATCTTTTGTCAAGGAAGAAGGCACATACTGAAACAGAAAAGACATGTCTCACAAAACAAGTCTGGGAATATGGGGAGCGACGGGAGGCCTAGAAGAAGCAGAGGCTTCATGTATGTCTCTGATTTTCATGGTCACCGCTATCCCACAGGCAAAAATCCGCCCTGGATTTCTGTCTTCATGATGCCAGCAAACCACCTGCATCTTGAACAGGGTTCATAAAGGAATTTTATACTGCTCAGCCTGTGCTATACAGTTTTGAGACAGATCAGGTAGAGCTCGGAAATTCACTGCTTCCTCCAGAGATGCTCTCTGTGAATACAGAGCCCAGGAATTTCACAGGAGACTTTTCAGAGAGGTAGAAGCTCCCTTTATTTTATAGACAGTAGACACCAAATGATTGGAAGTTCAATTCTCATCTCTTTTGAAAATTTAGTAATAGGAAGACTCTGAGATTTCAAACACGCTCTCCACAAAAACCTCCGTAGGCTTTATCTTCTGTCTAAAAAGAAAATGAATAACAAGATGCAATGGGTAAAAATCAGATGAAGTTGGGCTGCTGCATATTTTAAACATGGGGAATAATTTCATATTATTCACTTAAAAACAGGGCAGATCTTCCCTAACTGAAACATGTAATGAAAAATTAAAAACTTGCCTAAATGCTGTGCCCTCGTTCAGTCAGAGCCACTGTACTCAAGGCAGTGCAATTAATTAGTAGAGATCATATGGCCTGTGTTGTACAGAAGGTCACAGCAGATCATACCCTCATTGCCTTAAGTTACGTGAATCCACAAAGCCCTGAACATCCACATCTTTCCACTCTTACTTCCATGGCTCGCTCATTCATGCTTTGGACCTCCTATTATTCAGCAATTGAGACCAACTCCATGCAGTGTGAAGACACCCTTCATGGTGGGACAGTTCTGAAGGGCTGTGGATGACCACTGAACTTACTGCCGAACCAGGCGGGTTTCTCATCTCCCAAAACCAGTGGGTCCTGCCAGCTTTGACAGTGGGTTTGGTGTTGATATTGCTGTGTTTGTTGTGTTTTATTCTTGTTCACAGGATTCATTCTTCTCATGCTGCAGGAATAGCACTTGTTTAAGACCCATTTCAGCTTTGCTATTAAGCTCAACTACCTTTTTTGAGTAATCAATAAAAAAGTCTGCTACAAGAGGACACTGTGATTTACAAACACAGGAAAAGAAAGAGAACGATGCAAAGCCATAGGTATGGATGTGAAGGACTGTTGGGAGGGGGCAAATAAAAAGACTATGAGAAGAATCTGAAAGACCAATTTAAACCTGGAGGAAAATGCAGCAGAGCTCTCCTGCGTGGCAGCTATCATGAAAAGATGCGGGAGAGATCTACAGGAAATTCAATACCAAATCTAAAATGCACACCAGTGGGGTCCTTCAGAAGAAGGGCGAGGGAGGGAGACAGCAGTTTCTCATAAAGCATTACAGAATGCAGCCTTACATTTTCCCTCAAAGCACCTACAAATAATTATTAACATGCAAGGGAGAGATGTTAGCAGGTACCTCTGAACCGAGGAATACTTTGATACATGCATTGGATTCACTCTCCACCCCTCCACAGCCAACAGAAGAGAGCTCAAGAGCACATGTTTACTTCCCACCCCACACACTTACAGCACCTTCAATCATTTCTTGTCAATACACACAAACCTTGTTTAATTTAGGTTCTCAGCCTTCCTGCTGAGCAGTACTTCTTACTTCACCACTATGAAATGGAAGGCAGGCAAAGGCTGTGAGGTTGCACTCAGGAGACTGGATCCATGCTCCAGCAACACTAACCTAACACTACCCAATGGGAATATGCCCTTGTCCTCACACAACCAGTACGTAATTCCCGTCTGGAAGGACTTGAACTGTACAGGACCCTACCCATTTACCAAGAGCAAAGACAATGACCCAACTCAACTAGAACTAGATTAGAAAATGACCCAACTCAACTAGAAAATGACTGTGAAGGGAAACCACCTCACTCTTAAAGACGAGGACTCACTTCCCCTCCCATGAGGGCTGGCTTCAGTAACTCACTCAGATCTGCCATGTGCCAACATACAAGAGATGTGCCTCCTCCATCTCAAACCTGGCTGTACAGGGCCATGTAAGGGTGTTTCTGAGCTGTAGATTCTTTCATTATTTGCACTTTTGCTTTTAATGGGAAGCAATAACTGGTTATTGCGATGCTTCTGGGCAAATGCCTCACACATGGAAAAATGAGCAAGTGTAGCCAAAAGACAGAGTGTAAACAACACTCCCTGAACTACTGGGTACATCACACTCAAACGCCCCACGTACGGGCACCTTCCTTCCCGAAGCCTCGTCCTCCCCTAACACCTCAAAGGGTTAAGCCTGCAAATTGCCTTGCTGTGCTTCTAGGACAGCATGAAGGATGGCTGCCATTGCCACGGTCAGATATGACAGCGCCAATTTGATGTGCTGCCATCAAGGGCCTTCTAAGAGCCGAGCGCCCTGATGGTTTTGTGATGCGAACAGTCGCATCGCAAAATGGTTTTCCTCTCCCGCTGCCTCTGCTTCCATCTGCTGCTGGGCCGAGGCACAGCCGGCTGCCTGCCTGTCACAGCATGTATTAAAATTAGCTGGGGAGGAGGCACTCAGTTGTGCTAATTACATTTTAATCATTGGAAATGTGTTGGCAAATCAAGCCTTGATTGCCATCTCGGAGTCTGTCTCCTCCAGCAGAGTGAAGGGGCTGTCTGCATTAGCCGGGGCCTGCTGGGCCCAGTTCTTTCACAGAAGATAGAATATGGTGCCTGCTGGCCCACCACTGAGACTGCTTTGGCACATTATTAAAAAGCCACAAGGCTTGTTTCAAATCATCGCTGTGTGAGCTCTGCTCATTCGCACATCCCTGGGTATTCCAGCCACTTGGTACTTTTAACTATATCTTTAGTTTACCTTGTGGGCTAAAAAACAATCTTGCACGCGTGGGTGAAGGAAGCCAGAGCTTTTTTGCAGCTCGTGGGGTTGGGAACAGAGCCGGTTGTCAAAACGCCTTCCTTGTCAGCTGTAACGCTGCACTGAAGAGCATCCCAGAATAACTGGGACTTGCACAGCCCCCACTTTACCATGGGAAGGTTCGGTACAAGTCCTGGTTTGGTCAGAGCAATGGAGAAGTCCCTTCTCATCCCTCATTCAGCAGGTCAAAGGAAACTGAGTCACTGAGTACTCTCAGGCCAGCCAAAGCTTGTAAATCATGCTTGGAGAGGAGCAGAAGCAGCAGTGAGAGTCCCCTTTGTTCCTCTGATTAAACGCTCACATGCAGATCCTAACATCAGCGCATTGGATGAGCATCAGAAGGATGAATTTTCAAGTCCTTTCCCCAGCCACATTTGAAATAACTTCTTGTTTTTTAAATCAATACAGGAAAGCTTCCAGAGCAAGCAACTCGAACCAAAAGCAGAAAGAGCCAGGATCTCTCAAATGTCAAACCATGCAAGCTTAACACCACCAGCAGCATCTACCACCTGCAAACCCCCTCCCAAAACAAAGCCAACACGATGGATATTTCGAAATCTGAAAAATTCTCTCTCAAATCTCTCTTTTACAGCATTCAAATACTACCCCTAAGCATGAAGCTATTCCCATTGCTTACAGCAACTGGCCTCCTAAGGCTGGGTTTTGAAGAGTGGCAGGGCCAGACTCGCAAGGGTTCATCGCTTTGGAAAGCCAAATTTCAGGACAGCTGGATCCACAATAAGACCCCAAAGCAAGTGGCAGGTTCCCAAAGCACTCGGCAGTCAGCGATGCCTATTGTCACTCTGGAGTTGAAAGCTCTAAAATGCCTCCCTAGACTCAACACTTCTGGCAGCCTCAGCAGTTCAGTGATTCCAATGGGAGCGAAGTACTGAAGCTGTTAACTTCAACCTCGCTCCTTCCCTTGCTGGTGAAGGTAAAACACAGCCACCAAGTGAAGCCAGCCAAGGTTTCTGCTCGGCTATTTCTCTGTGCCCACATACGTGGCAGCAGGGACTGCGCAGCAGGAGCGAGAGTGGAGAATCAGGCACACGTAATCCACATATCAGCTTCCAACCCCTCCTGAAATCCCTGTAATACTCCCCTTATTAGTATGTGCAAGTGGATTTTTAGTTGTTCATTTATTACACCTCACACACGGCCATACAAAGGCATGATAAAGTTATAAAGGCTTGAGTACCCATGGCGTTCGTTCAGAGGAAAGCTATTTTTACAGCCCCGAGAGGAGGCAGACTTTGGTGCTTTCTTTCTTTCTTACACAATTACATTGTCGTTGAATGTAATGTTTTCATGACTATCATATAATGGAACTTAAAACTGATCATTTCATAGCCCTAGCAATAATGATAAGGGTTTGCAAATACCACAGAGAGAGGCTATGGTGTCCTGTCATACAGCAGCTGTATTGCACAGATTGAATCTGAAACGAAAGCGTGAAGTTATACATGTGTTCTAGGATAGAACTTAATATCCAAGTTATTAGGCTGGGAAAAAATAGATATTAAAATCTGGCTGATATGCATTGAAACAAACAGGGTCAATTAGTTTACTTAAATTGGCTTATGAGAACATTTTTGTTCTTGTTTAACTTGATAGCTTTAAATTTAAATCGTCTCATCCTTTTTTTGGCATTTTTAATATGAACATTACACAAAAAATATGGTTATTGTGCATAAATGAGACATAGTTTTCATTCAGCACATTTAATTTTATTTTGCTTTTTAAATAAGGGAAAAATATATTTGTATTTGTGTGAAGGCTCCAGCGGTCCCAAGCGCCAATAACTGCACTTCTGAAGGAAGTTCCTTCTCCAAGAGGCATGTCAGCAGGAGTACCCACCAGGAGCATGGGAATGGGCTGGGATTTCAGCTGCTCTGAGTAAGGGTTTGTGCATGTTTATTGGTATCAGAGATGGACCATTTTGCACTTTGTTAGGTATGAACTCATAAACCCAAACACCACCAAGCCACAGGACAACCTGAGCTTTCTTGACAGAACTTTAGGGTGTTTCAAATGGGGCTTAGGCCCCTCTCTTAATAGTGGCGCTGGTCATCATTATTTATAGTACAAAGACTGGGGGTGGGGGGAAACCTGTAAGTTGGGCAATGACAGAACATTTGATGGAAATCACTAGAATAAGAAACAGTTGCACTTCAGCTTTCAGTTCCAAAATCTAAGGAATATTTCAAGATCTGAAAGAATACAATACATATTCCCCTCTGTCCCCCAAAGCCATCCTTTCTGTCTCCATGACATTTAGGAAAATAAAACTCACTTCATTGCTGAGCATTTGGTGTTTACCAAGGAGAACAAGTGTGACTGTGCATGACCACTGCTCTATGACGTGCTGGGGGAAAAAGGGGGATGTACAAGACTATCTTTTTTTAGGACCAGACATAAAACAACCATGTTGAGCTTTATTTCTCCATTTTCTAAGTGAAATTAATATCTGTGTTCCTTTTGTAAGCTCTCTCCAATGGAAATACCTAAATAAAGGGGCAAATGATACTCTAATCCTTGATAAGGATTGCAGTATTCTGACTGAAGCAGAACTTCCAGCAAGCTGTACTGGCCTCATCCTGAACCCCTTGCTCTGTATTTGTTCTACTCAGGCAGAACACACGTGGCTCTTCATTATGATCTGTAACTCGCAGAAATAAATGGTGAAGAAATGCGAGTGAGTGCCCTATGGTGTTTAGGACCCTATTCAGCTGGAAAATTAGAGAGCCTCCCGAGGCACATGAGCCCTCAAAGGCCACAGAAGCCAGCAGATCTGCTCAGGAAGAAAGGTCAGCCAAGCACACGCCTAGGAAGAGATAATAAAGGAAACATTTACCAGCTCCGAAGCAGAAGCAGCAAAGAGATCGTCTTTGCCCCCAGGTATTTTTCTGTCTCCCTTCTGCTGCCCTACAGTGTAGCCTTGGAAGGAGAAAGTCTTCCTAAAATATTTCATCTCAGCTAAGGCATACAGCAGTCCTTAAGCTTTCAGCATCACCATCCAAAGGAGATGATCTCTGTCCCTTGACTGGAGAGAGCCTAAGGAGGCTGCTATCCACAGATAAAAGGCAGTCTTGAATATGTTTCTCCTTGAGACACCTAAACTACCTGCCCAAATCCTTCCTTGGAAAATGAGACAAAATACAAATACAGAAAGCAGAGAAAACACTGAGAAAGCATCTTATTTTTCACATGAAGACCAAACCAGCCTTTCTCTGAGGCCATCTAAAGCTTTTGTGATAGCCTTTGCTCTCTATCTCATCATTCAGCTTGCACAGCATCCAAGTCATGTTGCTAAACATCATCTACTTATTTCTATTATTGACCCTTCATGCAGTCCTTCTGGCTGTTTCTATTTGAAACCACAAAGATATCATATAGTCAGGAATTTCCATGGGGGTTATTGCAAAGTGGAAATAAAATCCCAAAATTGCACCCTCCAGTGTTACTGTTACAGAACCTCCACTGCTGCAGGAGCCACGCATCGGAAATCCAGAGGCACCACATGTAAAGGGTGCTTTTAGTGAAGAGTACACAAAAAAATAAGCTGCTTCCCATCAGCAAATACATTCTTTATCTTTGGCGTAACATTTATAAAGCTTGTTCAGGAAAAAAATGTGTTAAATCTTTCATCAGGCTACAGACACTTTATTTGGAGTCTTCACAGAAACCCAAAGTAGTGCCATAAGGTGCCTGGAATATTAGCCAAGATAAAACCTTCAGGGTCATGCACGCTACTGTTTTCAAATCTGTTCTTTCATCTGATGTGCCAGTCGAAATTACTTCTGCAACATGGTCAGAACCAACCTGGATGGATTTATAATGCCTGAAATTGCTGTGGGCATATTTTTGTGAATCGCCTGGAGACAAACAGCTAATTCTCTTCAGATTGTGTGAATTGCTAATTCTTATGCATGTCGTGTGTTTTCCAAGTGGCATGTTTAGACAAGAAAATTGCAGAATATTCCTGATGTCACCAGAGCTCTATGCTTAGAAAGCCACAGCAATGCAGGACAGTGTCCCTTTACATACCCCAGTATAGATATTATGCATAATTTTAACTTACACAATACTTGTTACCTTTTCTCACTATACGACTGCCTGTGTAAGAGGGGAGTCAAATAATAAAGACCAAGTTACCAATTTTACTAATGCAACGTAAACTACTTGTGCAAGTAAAGGAAGTAGAACTGAGCTTTTGATTTGCTCTGCTTAAAATATTGGAATAAACAGGGTGTCATCTTTTGAAGCAACATGCCCAGTTGAGTTTCACGTCTAATTTCTGTTGGCGTCAGTACTCTATAGCCAACCCCCCCACAAAGCCTTCCTTGCAGTGGGCTTTCATGATAAACAAACCTTGTGCAATCATCGAATCCCAGACTGGTTTGGGCTGGAAGGGACCTTAAAGCTCATCCAGTTCCAACCCCCTGCCATGGGCAGGGACACCTTCCACTAGAGCAGGTTGCTCCAAGCCCCTGTGTCCAACCTGGCCTTGAACACTGCCAGGGATGGGGCAGCCACAGCTTCTCCGGGCACCCTGTGCCAGTGCCTCAGCACCCCCACAGGGAAGAACATCCTTATATCCAACCTAAATCTCCCCTGTTTCAGTTTTCACCCATCACCCCTTGTCCTATCACTGCTGAATCAAGTCCATGCAGCTCCCCACTCTGTTCAACCTTCTCCAAATGTCTGAACTCATTGGCCAATTTCACCCACATTTGACAAGAAATTTCAAAGCTAATTAAGCTCCTGTGAGTTTTCTGAGAAAGGCGGCCAGTTGGTAGAGAGACCCGAAGAGCCTGAAAGAAAGGCTGCAGCGTGTGATCACACCTCGCTTCATACCAGAAAATGCACACAGAAGAGGAATGTTAGAAGAACACCAAGGAAAAAGCATCAATCAGAGGCTTGAATTAACTCTCTATGGGAAATGGGGCTTTGGTAAGTTTTTGCTCATGGAACTACTCATATTTATTTTACTCAGATTGAGACGTGCCACCTTTTAACTAACATATAAATTATGCTCATCCTTAAAACCAACAGAGACATTTCTATATAGCGTATATTGTAATGCATAATTACAGCTTCAGGGCATCATTTTAGATGAAAAATCTAATAAATACAACAAAAGAAAATCCATTTGTATTATGACCAGATTTTGCTTCTAAAGTGACCCTGTAGATGTGGAGAACTCAGTAAACTGCCTGTCCAGCCTGCACAGAAATGATGGTCCCATGCTTATGGCTTTAGAACAGAAGATTATTAAAACCACAGGTTTCATTCCTGGCACTCTTCTTCAGCAACTTTGGGTAAAAGCCACCCTCCCCTCTCTTTCTGTGTCTGCATCTTTCATCTGTAAAACAAGACTTTGCTCCCCCCTTCCCCTCAGCACTCTTTCCTTTCTATTTGTGTTATACTGCCTGCTATATAAACCGTGTGACGCCTGCTTTCCTCTGAGTGCCTGTTAAACTCTGTTTTCTAATGCGAACAAATCCAAACACAAACATACTGAATCCATTTTTCTCAAGTATTTTAAGTGGATTTTGGGTTTGTTTCTTCTAGCTCTTGATCACTGGCCATGAAAAAATTCCAGTGGCTCCAGAAAGCTGGGTTTGTCCATGAGAAGAATGCCAGCTTAACAAATCAGTAGCTTTGGGGTACTTAAGGAGGTGCTAGGAATGAAGCAGTTGCTTTTCTTTATTGGGAGGGATATATGATTAATATATGCATTTTAGCATGTGCTACGCACGCAGCTTGGCTGTGTTTTACAAGGTGGAATAACAAATTATCAGTCACTGACTAGTCACTTTAAATCCCCTTTAGATTTCATCACTGCTTTAAATGGTGGTTCACAAGGCAAACAGAAAAGCATTTTCTTTACAAAGGGAAGAGAAAAGAGTGCTGCTAAATCAGTGCTGCTCCCTACCCCTGCGGGATGCAAAAATAATCTCTGCCTGTGACTTCAATGAATTCGGTTAACTACAGCTAAATTGCATCACAGAGCCTCTCTTCAGCAGAGCTGCAATAGTTAATGAATGTGGTGGGGAGACCAGATATTTCTCCAAAACAACTCATCAAGTAAGCTGCCTCTACTTAACAGATGTAAAGGCAGGGCCCAAAGTAGAAGCTGGCAGAAACAGATGGTGCCTAAGGGCAGCTTTCTGTTTCAGTGCTCCTGGGGGCTAGGTTAGGCAGGATGGGAGGTGTAGGGGGGGGGGGGGGTGTGTTTTTCAGCAGCAGGTAAAATCCATTTGTCACACCAGCTCCAACTGGGCTTTCAGCACAAAAGTTTAATATCTGAAGCCAATGAGGCATCCCGCTCCCCGACGGCAGCGAGGCAGGAAAACCTCACAGTGCAGGATGGAGCCGCGGCCTCTGTCGGGAGGGAAAGATGCCACCCCCTTCGCTCTGAACCACTGCTTTTCCTCTTTCTTTTTCAAACAAATAAAAAATGGGTATGCAAAGGGAAGTGTTTTATCTTATTGTACCTTCAGGGAAAGAACACCGAATGACAACAGTAAGTGTGTTTTCTTTCTCTGTTCTCCACAGAATAACATCAGTAACCTCATAAAAGCAGCCCCTGCTTTCTCCTTCTCTGAAATACAGACACATACATTGTGGCACCAGCAATAAATTTCCATTGCCTCCAACCTCTAACACTGCCAAGGTATGTGCCAGAGAGAGCATTTTTATGAGCCGGTCTTTGACTGCCAGGATTTCGCCTTCATAAAGAAGAGATTTTAGTCCATTCTGTCTATTTATTTTGTGTAGAGGAATCAAGGTCAATAAACCATGGAGAAATTCACTCTACCTTATTCCATTTCAGACTTTTGTCATCCACGCTTTATCGAGTATCTGAATGAATTTTTAATACCATGCCACAAAATGCTTTGGTCTTCTATCATATGCTGGGACTCTATAAATCTGATAACACTTGGGAGTTCTCAAATATACTCAGCACTGAAGAAACAGCTTTAAAGTTTAGTCATTCTGATGAAATGTAAGAGCTTATATCAGTGACAGTTTGACAGAAAAAGCTGTTTTCCTTTCCATTTCACAGACTTCCACGTATGAACGCCATGAAACATGTCAGGACTTTCTCTGAGTCTATGAAGACAGAGATGGCATCTGCTCCCAGTGGGGAGCCCTTCTAACCAGTAATACTGTAAAATTTCATGATTCTGAAATCTGATCGACAGCCAAAGGAAGGGCAGGGAGGAAGTGTTTACTGTATTTTATAGGAGAGCATCAATTGCTTGTCTTGGCACATGATGTGTATTTTTATGGCATACGATGCCACTTTCAGAATATTTTTTTAAATGAAAATGTATTCGTGTTGGCTGAACAGGTTTATAATTGCCTGTTACTGGAAATAAAATAGGCATTTTTGAAACTAGGCATTAACCCTCCACACTCATCACCACAGTCTTGGGTAAGCGGGCAAAAGACAAGGGCCTTGAGCCTTAAGAAAACACACAGAGATTTACTCTAGCAGCAGCCCAGGACAGAAGTACATCAGCTTCTTACAGCACCATTACAACGCTGATCCCACATTCCAGCGACAGCAGATAGAGAAAACAGATCCTCTGACTCTACACTCTTTTAAATATTATCTCATGTCATCATGGCCAAATTGAGATCTCATTAAGCGACTACATTACATTTGTACGTTTGCTCTTTTGACACATATATGCCTATATTACCCCACTGAATTTACCCAGCAGCACACACATAACTACGGTTTTCAGAAACTCACTGAAATAGCACACTAATGCCTACATACACCCAACCTTCAGCCCAGACTCCCAAGCAGGAATTCCACTGCAGTGTGTCTGCCCGTATGGGTTCGTGTTTGCCCGTCTAAGGAACATAACTGTTCCTTATTTCAACACATACTGTACCACAGCAGCTTTCAACCTGTGATTTGTTGAACCCTGAAACCCACAAACATCCTCCAAGAGAGATCTACATCATAAGGAAAGATAGCAAACCATTAGTGGGTAGCTTTGAATTTACTAACTACACCTTCAAAAGAACATTTTTAGGGATGAACAATTCTAAACACCTTGCAAACCACGACCGGGCTTGCAAACATAGTGAAACCACAACTCCTTGGTGTCCACATGGTGATACAAACTCTTCCTGACAAAAAGGCAAGGGGACCAGCCCAGCATTATTGCTGTCCTGTAGCTGAAGATGACTGTGGAAGTACTCAGTCTAACAGCCGTCTTCAGTCGATCTCCTATCTTTTACTTCCCCTGAAATCACTGTACGTGGAAGAGGGAGGAGAGATTTCAAGTGCTCACACTAATTAGTTTATGTTTCATTTTGTCATGCCAAGGTAGGTGTTGGCGACATGGACTATGGTATAAAAAAAATCAGATTCAGCCACAGACCATTAAGCCACAGGAAAGATTCAGTAACTAAAGATACTCTGAATCTGGAACTCCTGAGGTTAGAAAGAGTGGGACTTCCAGAAAAACCTTCAGTATATTATTTACAAACATTGACATCTGACTTCTGGAAACGTAAGTACTTCATCCAGGCACTTAATCATGTCCTACAACGCTGTGAGCTACGTGTGCATTAAGGCATTTTAACTGCTTTGGTTCTGATTCAGATAATATCATGGGTAACTATAACAGATGGCATTGACAATACTGCTGCTTTAAAAGACAAAGCTTTTCTAGCCAACTGCCACTCTTCTCCCTTCTGCTTTTCTTCACTAAGGATATGCCAAAGTGAAATACAGTAAGGTTCAGGCCTTTACGTACCAGCAAGCAGCAACAGGGCATTTGTGATGCCTAATGACATAGATGGCAAAAGAGAAAGAACTAAACAGAGAAAGGATGAAGCAGAAGTAAAGCAAACTAAATATGCAAAGGATGAGGGACACACCCAGAAACTCAGGTGATTTTATTATACCATTATAAAAGACAAAGTTATCCTTTTAGAACTATTCTTCCTCCTCTTAATTGGGAGGGAAAGAGATCAGTTGGACTCACCTGTATTTATAGACACAATTCTGTCTCTCTTGGGTGACTTCAGTGGGGAAGAGAGTATTAGGAGAACAGGCTTCTACTTATAGCATGCACCTACTGATCAGTCGAAGAGCTATTGATTCCTGGCTCCTAGGAAATAGCTTGTTTCAATGCCCGTCAAGTACACACTCCACCTCACTGAAAACTTCCAATAGCCTGGGCCTTGTTCTTGTAATACTTATGCCAATTTTAGACTTACATAATTGTGAAAACTGTGAAGTTGTTCTGTGTTCACCACGCTACATGTATCACTGCAATAAAACCACGTTTATTTTAGCAGTTAAAGAATGTAACATTAGCAGAAGTTCAGCTTCAAAGGACCTCCAAATTAATTGTGGACTCCTACACCTTCGATCTTACAAATCTGAGTTAGGAGCTTCAGGATGACTATGTGCAGAGTTTTAGGGGTGGAATTTCAAAGGAGAACTCTACAGGGTTATTTTTCCCATTAGTACAATTAGCATTCAGAAATGGTTTAGTGCAGGGTTGGAATGAATTTTGACAGAGATTCAGAGGAAAAGTGTATTTTAAAACCCTTTCATCCCTCCCTGTTTTAACTGCTTCAGCCACAACACGACCTCAGAGCTGCACGCTCTTCCAAATGTGAGCTGTATCAGTTGATACCTCTGTACCCTGGTCTACCGTTATTGTTCTTCATTAACAGCATCTGAAGTGTATGCTTTTAGAGGTTTTGCAAACTCTTTGGATCATTTTACATGTAATTGACTGGTGCTATTAGAAGAATCCTGGTTTATTCTGGGCCAAATAAAGAGTGTAGTATATAACATATTGTATGGCGCTGAACGCTACAGCCAGAACAGGGAAATAGTCTGAGTAGTTATTATCAGTTTGCTTTATAAGTATGTTATTTACAATACGCAACAGATGTTCCCCGACTGTTAATGGAAAAACACAGGCCTTTTATTTATTTCTTTCCTGACAGACTAAAAAGTGCAACTAATATAATAATAATCTTGGAAAATCCAAAGATTACTTCACAATTTGGAAAATGCTGTGTTGAGTCATTGCTCTTATTATCTGGTATTTTCATAACTCACTAGATAAACACTGTAAACGATGACTTCCTGGTAATAAGCCTGTATATGTGCAGAAACAGGTCCCCAAGAACTCTCAATGCAGCCTAAGAAGCAGTGGTTTTAAATCAAGCCCAGCCCCCCAGTAATGCAGTAACGTGGGGACACGTGTGTCCCCTCCCCACAAGTGGATAGGGTTGCAATTGCCCAAGTGTAACTTGTCTTTCCTAGGCTGCTAACTGCTGACAGAATGTTTTCTTCAGCTCAGTGCTTTCCAGTCTGTGGGCTGCGAACCCAAGGGATTCACGTGCTGCTCGTGTGAGGGTCTGTAAAAATGGACTTCGTTTCTTTTACTCTATTGAGGTCCCTCATTCCATTGAGAACAGCTTAAGGGAGTCCATCTGCTGAAACAATGTGAGAACGTCTGCCAGCCCACCAAGGCCCTGCTCTTCTGGAACAAGGGCTCAAAGGTCACTCCTGATGTTTGCCGTGGAGTTATAAATGGCCCCCATGTGTGGTACAAATGATTACTTAGGCAGATAAAATTGAACATGGTGTTGTTACACTTTACATGATCTCACTTGGAGGAAATCCATACAGAATCATACCTGCAGCATACACACCCTGGGATTCATTTCTCCACTCTTTGTTTGGATATAAAAGCTATGGACACCATTAGCTTTTCCCTTTCTATACTACTGTATCTGATTTTCCTGTATGAACAATATCACACAGCACTGTAATATGCTGCAGCACTGTCAAAATGGTGCTACCTACAACTGCTGGGTGCAACACAGGAGCATAAGAGGACAAAGAGCTTGATTATCCACAGTCTTCTGCTTTGTATAGTCACACAGGCAGCTTACAAAGCATCTCTGAAATACTATAAACCTCAAATGGTAATTTTTTCACCTATCCTTCAGGGACAAAGTGGAAGCTGGTGTCTCTGTCATCATGTATCCGCATGGCACAAATCACACTACTGAGACTTGTGATTTTATTTAATTTTTTGCCTGGCTTTCTATGAAAACAAGTTTTATGCAAACAGGCTGTCAGTCCACCGAGCCCTGGTAATTTCCAAACCCCTTGTTCCCTTTCAATTAAATTTGATAGAGATCTAAAACAAATCAAGTTATGAGAAGTTTTATGTAAATCAGGAACTCTAGTATGGGGAAGAGAGATATAGCTCAGCCTGTTCAGAGACAGATGATCAACCGGCTAATAGTAAAACACAGGGTAGGTTGTTTGCTTGGCCAGAGAAGGAATATACCCCAGAGCCAGAGTTACCTAATGTGTGCATGGCATGGGCAGAGGGAAGAAGAGATGAGTGTTCTTAGAATCACAGACTCGTTTGGGTTGGAAGGGACCTTAAAGCTCATCCAGTTCCAACCCCCTGCCACGGGCAGGGACACCTTCCACTAGAGCAGGTTGCTCCAAGCCCCTGTGTCCAACCTGGCCTTGAACACTGCCAGGGATGGGGCAGCCACAGCTTCTCTGGGCACCCTGTGCCAGCGCCTCAGCACCCTCACAGGGAAGAACTTCTGCCTCAGAGCTCATCTCAATGTCCCCTCTGGCGGGTTAAAGCCATTCCCCCTTGTCCGGTCCCTACAGGCCCTTGTCAAAATCCCCTCTCGAGATTTCTTGTAGGTCCCTTTTAGGTAATGAAACACTTAAAAGGGTTATAAGGTCTTCCTTGAGCCTTCTCTTCAGACTAAACAAGCCCACGTAGGACAGTTGGAGTTCATTATTCTCCATGCTCACAACACAGCTTGCGTTAGCAATATGAGGAAAATCAGGTGCCACAGGCTTGTACAGCACTGATTAGGCGATGCTCTTTCAAAACTAAAACCTCACCACCTCTGCCCGAAGAAAGTCAGTTTATGCCAATATTACAAAGGAAGAAATCGTGATTCTTTCACAGTTTTCTTCCCGCCTCAGCGCAGCAGTTGGGAAAATAACATTCATCGCTATTGTACATGACAGGTAACGAAAAAAAACCTAACAGCCACATCTGGTATCATTAATACTTTAGCAGACTTCCTATTTTTAAATTGGTATCATTCTGCAAGCAAAATGACAGCTCCTCACCGAGCCTACGAATCTGCAGAAACAAAGAACCAAACAAACTCGCAGTTTACCAGTACAGCTGCCGACAGCTCTGACAAGCTTCTCACAGCACTCCAGCTAGCAGAGCCTGGGTCTGCAGAGGCACTCCAGCGCCAGGCTGGCATTTGTCTAGGAGTTTTTACAGGTGAGAAGTGAGCTAATAAACCAGTATCCTCCGAGTGCTGCCAAATGGGACAGGGGGGATATTGCGGGAGCCACCTGCGGCTCCCAAGGATGTACCAGCTGCACCCGTAGCACGTCAGCAGCACTGCCAAGGGGACTCAGAAGAGGAAATCAGCGGGATTTATAGGTCAGCTTCATCAAGCTTTGCTGCTGAGCCCTTCCAGCTCCTGTGTGGAGAAACCTCAGTGAAGTGTAGGACTGCTTCCTACCACATCTTTCACTCCAAGTTACATGGGGCAGGGGGGAACCTGCCTCTTCCTTGCAACATAAACTCTGACTTATGGTGTTTCTTTTCAGGGGTGAACACATGAAAAACATAGTTACAGGAGAACCAAACAAGGTGGCTGTAACAGCAGTGCTCAGGCTGGAACAGACCCGAGCCAGCTCTGACCATGGCACGTTGTGTCTCTTGGCTCCAGAAAGCCATTGCTCACAAAATCAATTGCTTCTGCAACACAAACGCATATACACACAAATGAGCTGCGGTACAGACTTCAGGAAATGTCAGACTCCTGAGGTAACCACAAGCTTAGAATTAGGCTTGAGGATGACAAAAAAATCTGTCTGCCTGTGCCCTGACGTGTTTCATCCATCTCGGAGAGTTACCACGGCTTCATCTACTCGGCTTACTTACGTCAATGAAATCAAACAGACTCTCGAAGCGACCACAGGAAGTTCTCCACATGTTGGCTGAGGCATCTGGAGCTTTTCCCATTATTTAATTCTCGCTTGGTTGCCAATTCCAAACACCAAAACAGAATGCAGAGATGTTTCTCAATCTTTCCTCATGAGGGATTTACCCATGTAAATCTCAACACAAGAATAATGCCTCTGGACAGATTTAAAGATAAGTTTTCCCCTTCTCATTGAGCACTTGAATATTCTCAGGTGCTCCATCTGACTGCCAACCTGGTGGTACCCACACAGCACAAAATGAACTATCAAACAGTCACTGTTGGTTTGCACTGTGTGTTGTACATAAAAGCATTTGCCCAAACTGACTTCTACTGCGAGCTGCTACCTCTAATACATTGTAGATAAAGAAATCAATGTACTGAGGAACTAAGTCTTAGAAAGACTCTGCTGGGAATTAATCTGTAGATTGTATGGTGGTAGAAAATCGTTCTCACTCGTTCCTACCTCTTTTAAGGACCTTTCCATGTCTGAATTTCTCCAGCCCTACAGTGAGTCTTGTTGCTTTGGCCAGACTAACATCACTCTTGCACAGCAGTGCTACCTGGGAATGCTGGGTCATTGTATATCCTGAGAGCCTCCAGATGCTCCTCTTATTTTTCCCCAGCTTCTCTTCTTTTTCAAGTAGGATATTAGTTCTCCACTTACTCACTCAGTTAAACACAGTCAGAATGGGGAATGCAGAGCACCTACAAACCTGGGCAGGTTCTTTAACTTTGCAACCTTTTCCTTTAGAAATCTCCACATTCAAAAGGAAGTTAATTTGCAGGATGCTTGGCAAACTACGGCATCTATTACTTCTCTGTTCCTTTCCTGCTGACTCCCCTTTCTCTTGATGGCTTGTGAAGAAGCTGGATAATGAAGTGCAAGCCATGTGGAACTGTGATCAGGCTCCAACCTGCTACTTAGCTCAGGTTTTAAAATTAAACAAAACCAAACCTACAATGATTGTAATTAGTAAGGGAAAAGAAACCTACCCGTACTTCAGCTGAAACAAAGTAGACAGCACCATAAATACCTCCTTGACCAAAGGAAAACCTTCTGAATGCAGTAACAAGTAGTTATGGAACTCTCCATTTTCATACTAAGACTTGGCACATCTGGACCACAATATTTCCTATATGAAGGCTATATATACCTCACCAGCCAGCAGACAAACCATGTAAGCTTCTAATAAACAGTAGATAAAATAACTGAAAATCCACAAGCTTGCATTTGCAGAGGACCAAAAATATGAGGGGTTTCATGGCTAGCTCTGATTTGCCATGCCTTGTGAAGAGGAAAACAAGCCAGTGGGCTGGAAGGGAAAGCATCACTGGGGCTCATCCTCAAAGCAGCTTCCAAGAAGACCCACACAGAGAATGCTCAGTCCCTTTGGACAGCAAGGCACTGCCCTGACCTCCCATGGACCAGTTTCTGGGTCAAAACATCACACTAAGGCCGAGCGCTCTGCTTCTAGGCTGCAGTCCTTTTGATCAGGTTACCCTGGAGCACGCTGGCACCACGGCCCTGTGTGATGTATTTTTGCTGTCAGTGCTGAAATAACACTGAACGCGTGCGAGCGGGCCCCACCTGCCAAGCAATATGTTCCCAATCCCTCAGGCAGTGCTGTGCGCCGCTCGGCTCGGAGGAGCCTCCTCCCACCCAGCACATGGCAGGGCAGCGATGCACACGCACGTGCTCCTGTACGGGGTGGGGTGGGATGTGCCATGGAACAGGACCCCCCCCTTCCACTTGCTGTGACAAGAGCCTCCCTTCCTTTTACGTATTTACACATAAAAATTGCTAAAACAAAGAAAGAAGGGAAAGAATCGCAGGCTGCTAATCACATACATCATTACCACAATTGGCTTGTTGACGCTTGATACATGAGCTCCTGTTGCAAGCCAAGGAGAGAGACAGAAGATGGAAATATCCATATTTATTTATTTGCAAGGACAGCAGGAGGCTCTCCTGAACGCTGGTGGGGACCACAGCTCAGGCTAACGCATGGGAGGTTGCTCTCTGCCTGCCACAAGAGCTCACACGGCGACACTGATCTCTTCCTGAATTGATCGACATGATCACTCTGTACCACCTGTGGTTTTCTCATCACAGACAAGAATTAGCAGGGCAAGGAAACAGGACACATCCCTTTTTGAGAAGGGGAGGTGGTGTTGTTCTGATGGTGCCTCTGGAAATACCAGCAGGTTGAATGCAGATGAGTTTCTTGCTCATTCATGCATTACCACTGCCTGCGCCTAAGGCCTGTGCCGTGATACCTCGGAGAAGAAAAGTGGTTCCCAACTCTCAACACACATAACAAATGGAAAAGGATGAGCTCCATCCCATCTGGTGAGCAAGCTCTCTGCAGGTCACATTAAACAGCATAATTAATAGACTAAATTCACGCAACCCTCCTGCTTCACTCAAAATAATGCTTTCAAAGAGCAGTAGAATTTGGGGCTTTTTTTACCACTACGCCGCTATGAAGAAATAGTGTTAAATTAGTTTTTCCTCTCACACCAAATTCACTTGGAGCAAGGCTTCACTGCTTCAAAACTGCACGTTGTGTATTGTAATACAACAAAACAATTACTGAGATTCATCCCCACAGCAGCAGGCTTTTGCTGTGTCAAATTTCCTATTAAAGAGACTCTTCTAAACTTTCTCTAATTTCTGGCTACATTAAGTTATACTATAAAATTAACCCAAAGTAATAAACAGTTGTGGATATTTCTTCATGTAAAAAAGGGAGTTTCATGCAAGGGTGGCCATGAAATATGGACAATAGATTCTACTCCTATAGCTATTCTTCCTGGTATGATTTATACAGTGGGACACTCTTGATTCAAGAAAAATACTATCAGAATTCGATAACAGAAGGTGGCCAGAAGGCCAGGTTGGGCAGGGCTTGGAGCAACCTGGTCTAGTGGAAGGTGTCCCTGCCCGTGGCAGGGGGTTGGAACTGGATGTAAGGATCCTTCCTACACAAACCATTCTAGGATTCTAGGATTTTAAATGTTTCTGGGCTTTGATATTCAAACATTTAAAATTCCTGTTTCCAGTTTTATTCATTTGCTTACATATCTACATAGAATGTCTGAAAATGTTGTGACAGCAGCAGAGCAATGAACACGTACACAAGGGAACCGCATCAGAGATCCGTACGTGGTAACAGCCTGCTTAGTCCAATTTCTTATGCCCAATGCAGATGGCATTTTATTACCTTAGCAGCAAGAAGCTTTACAGAGCCTGGATGCGTTTTTTTGTTCCCAGTACTTTACAGTTGAAGAGTACACATATAAGTACGTCCTACTTAGTACAAGTGTGGATATTCTCATTATTCATGTAAGTAGAGATTTTCAAAGACAACTTGTTAATAGCTGCCATCCACTGACACACAGAAACCATTTGAGACATCTTAAACCATCAGCCACAACAAAGGCAGAATACATGACCCAGGGAGGTGATACAACATGGAGAACAGCCATAAAAGCTCTCCTGGAACAACCTGGCTTCACACTGAGCTGGATGGACTATCCTCTGATTGTAAGGTTTGGGCTCTTTAAGTGACACGAACAAAAGCAATTCTGACCGTTTCTCCTCTGGAGCCCCTTGGTTAGTGCGCTGTAAAATGAAATGAGCTTACTCCCCGCCGGCTCCCAAACAGCCCTCACATGTTAAAGACTTATGGACACTGCTAATCTGTGACAAAACCAGGAAGTGTAATTAGTCCTGCCAAACCATCTGTCAGGCCTGAGAGACTTGGATGATATTTGGGAAAAGCATCTAAACATGTGTGTGTTTGTCCCAAGTCCCAGAGCATCCAAACTTGGCCAACAGCTGGGTAGAACAGGATTTGACACTTGTGTTGAAAAGGCCAGAGAAAGAAAATGCTGCTAATACAGAAAGGCACCTAGTATTAGTCACTTAAAAATCCTATTCTAAATGATCAAGCCCAGAGCTGAAAGTAACTGATGGTATTAAAACTGTCCTGACACTCCCACGGCAAAGACATAAAATCCCTCGCAGCAGTCACAAGCAGCACAGAAATACTGTACGAGCTCCGTAACTGGGAGGCAGGCTGTGTGTGTTTTGGTTTACCATTAAACCACCTCCTGATACCACCCAGGAACAGCAGCTCTCAAAGAGGCGTTCTTGGAGGAGACAGGAAGACCAAGATGGAATCGAGTAGGAAGGTGTCCGTCTGGGAGGAAAGGCCCAGCCTTGGGAGGTTTAACATCCGCTTTCTCCTGCCATGAATTCACGCAACTGGTGTTCACAGTGACTTGTAGCAGCTGTTCTGTTTTGCCAGAATAACTTGAGTGGTTCCCTTATCCTGCTGCTCTCCAAGAAAACACTTCTGGTACATTTCCCAGCAGAACCGTGAACAGAAAAGGGAGAGGGGAAAACATTAGCTTGAGACTTCTGTAACCTACACCCTGCCATGAGACAAAGCATACAGGTTTGCTGCTGATATATTAACACCATGATGTCATGAATGACATAAGGATGGGTATAAACTAGCCATGTCACAAGACAGATTAGGCCGGTGGTGCTTCTGACTGACAAATGTCTTTGTGGGGCAGACAACATGTGCACTTCCCACCGAGATCTGGCAGTTCAGGTGGTCAGTATTTGTCCAGAGCCAAAGCCCTCAGATAAAAACCTGTGTTCATTGGAGAAACTCTATCTAGAAACACGGTTACAGTGATTTTTGTCAACTCTGTATTTGCCAAATTGTGTTGCTATGTCACAGTAAGCATTTTTTCCACAGAAGAATCATAACATGGTTGAGAAAAATGTTGAGAAGCTCTGGAGGAGAAAAAAACCCCAAACCCAGAGTTTTGCTTGTCCTGTAATGGTTTTACTGGTTTGGAAGGCTGTCAGTAGTGACAGACAGCTAATGCTGGCTGTTTCCTGGGATGGACACGGGAGGGCCTCACAAGCTGTTTTCCTATTTCAGTTCCAGCAGGGATCATCTCCAGGTTGCTCAGGAAACAGTCAATTTTTTACCCACTCAAATGTGATTCCAAGGACTTATCTGATTTGATTCAAATCCCTTCATCATATGAGGCAGTTTGTGATCAGAGCAGAGCAAGGACCAATGCCTGCCCCCTGCCACACACACCACTGGTGCCGCTCACACAAACCCAGACCTACACATGAAGAGCCACCTCTGGTTTAGAAACAGGTATTTCAATGCAATCTCATTTTCACATAGAAGATTTTGTCTGGAGGAGCAACAGGAAGAGAAACAAACACAAACTTTGAAACCCTGTAAATGTCTTGGAGCACGACTCCTATTCTCCAGCCATGCTGTAAATCATGAGACCATGAAATTGCACCACAAACACCTGCACCTCCTGATGTCAAACAAGAAGCAAGTCTAGATACACAAAAGGAGCCAGAGCAGCTATGAGACTGGGGGTTTATGTTATACTCAGACCCATCTGTGTATTTCAGGAAAGAAATTACTGACAGTGTCATCATACTAGGCATGGATAAAGATGTAGCCAAGCTTCATAAATTCCACAGTTCAAGCATCTTTAATGCAGAATGCATTCAACTGGTCAAGTCTTCATCTGCCTTTACAAGTCCCTCAACAGACAACCTTAAAAAAAATCAGAGGATCTGATTATTAACCACAACCTAGCTATGGTTATGGAAAATGACAAAGCTTTTCCATTTTCCAGGATGGAAATATCTGCTGTGACCTCTCCAAACACTGACAGACACAGAAAGGCTTCTCAGTTGATTTAACTGGATTTCTTGAAGTCCCTACTTGTAAGAGGAGCATGTTCAGGGATTTAAAGTGAGCATCCCCATGGTACTGTCACACGTGCCAAGACTCTACAGATTATGAATACATGGGCTTGTCCCCTTCATTCTACAAGAGCTCTTGTAATGCCTCCAACTAATAGGAGGAGACTTCAGCAGCACCAAGGAGATGATTAAGATCAATTATTAGTTCCTCTTCCTATTATTTAATCCGTATTAAACTTCAGGGTTTAAACCCCATGAAGGAAACAACTGTAAGAAAAATAAATAGCACAAAACTAGCTCTTCCCTAAAAAAAAAAAATAATTAGAAGAAACAGTTTTTACATGAACTAAAATTCCTCAGACCATCCTGCTGCAATATATGCATATGATTATATATATATATGAAATATATAATGTATGAAAGAAATAGAATTGCACTTTCTCTTTGAAGTAAGTAGATGTTATTTTCTGATTTTTCTTTTAGGGAAAATAAGATAAATGGAGTTTAAGGGGAGTGCCCTCAAGAAATTTAAGGGTAGACACAAAATGGGGGCAACGAACAATAAAGAGAGATGTCTTGTGTGTATCCGAGAGCTCACACATATATGTAGGGGCTGAGGAGGGTGTTTGTTTAAAATGTGTATTTGTTGGAGTTCTCTGGAGGATCAGAGTGGGAATGAGAGATCTTCACATCTTAACCAGAGAAGCAGGATGTGCAAGACGTCAAGCAGGAGTGGTGCTGAGCTGGTACTAACAAACAGAAACAAAGAACAGAGAGGTTAAAAATGCTCTAACTACAATCCTCTTCCCTTTTCAACTGCCTGAGCTTTAGACTTCCAATCCCAAGAGCTCTCCAGTTTTCTCCTATGTCTCCCAGGAAAACCAGAGAAGTCTGGATCTGGTATTTCTGAAAGGAATAAAAAAAAGGCGAGAACTAAACAACCAACCTTTCAAAACGTTTTGTACAGCCTAACGAAGCAAATGGGACACAAGCAGACTGCTTCCCCCCCCCTCCTCCTCCCTTGCAGGTCACCTTTATCCATGACACACAGCAACAAAAGCAGGAAAATGAAAGTTAAGGCCAACAGCCTGTCCTGAACTCGTCCTGCTGTGCTTTGGTACTGTGGGGCTCTCAGATTAATGCGGGTGTCACACAGCATATGCTGTAAAACCCAGGCACCGCAGGACGTGTTAAGAAGGAGGGTTAAGGCTTTGGGCATTCTTATCAAGGTAAAGCTCACAGCCCTGAAATGGTACATCTCTATGGATTTAGGCTTTTGTTCCTTGGATCTTTTCCCTCGGATTTGCAGGCAGGAGCATTGTGGTCACTGAACTTGTGCATCTGGCTTTCCTGAGCACTGAATTACGCAACTTTGCCTAAGCACTGCTGCCTTCGCTTCTAAAACAATAGATGCATTCCAGGTATGATGAACACGTTGAGATCCCCCGAATCTCTGATCTCCATAGCCAGGTGCACCATCCAACACAAAGCTTTTGTATGAGCAGGGTTTTTATCTTGCAGAGTAGATAAAAGACATTTCAAACAAGCAGAACACAAGAAAGCGATGCGTTGTGCAAATGCTAAAGCAAATTACTGAGGGAAAAAAATGAAAGTCCAGTGTGAAAACAAGCGGAATTCCATGTACAAGCCTTGTTCTCCAAGATTTTTGGCAGTTATCAGAAGCTAAGAGCTACCAAAGTGTGCGTCTTCATTACATTTCACATAAGGACAATGGCTGCACATTTAAAATGACAAGTACTTCTTTCACCTCTGGGTCAAAATCCATTTCACCAGTATCTCAACAGTTTAAATCTGTTCTAACTATAGTATCAATAACTGGAATATATACACAATAACTCTCCAGATCACATGCTGTGTTCAAGTCACATTTGGAGAGCTAAAATGATCTCTGGAGATTAAATCAAAGTAGAATGACATCAAACACCAAGGGCTAAGTTCCGACACCAGGTTTCCATCCAAGTCAGTAAATATAACCCTGCCCCATGCTCTGCTCCACCTCGGGGAAAGCTAAACTGTGTATTTCTTGCAACCAACCTGCAGCAGGAGATGGTCAGAATCTAAATTTCACCTTTGGCAGCGAGACAGAGCACCACAGCCCATGTGTGCAGGAGGCGGGGGACAGGGAAATAACTGACTTGAAAATCCCAGCAATAAATCCTGCCCTGTGAGCAGGAGGAGGAGCAGGGAGGGAACCAGGGCTGAACTTTTGTTTCTTTCTCGTATGCTCCCAAGACATCAACAACTGACTGTGCTCTCTATAAACCCGGTCACTGAAGCAGAAGCTAGCTGACAGAATACTTTATTTTCTCTCTAAATAGCAGCTCTTGGCAGTTTATAAAACCTTAGCAGAATGTTTTCCTGTTGCATTCAAGATGCCCTAGCAAACTTTGAGCTCCCTGAGAGAGCAATAGGATGCTCCCTTAAGTCTTAATTACACGACCAGCACTCCCTGTTTATAAGGGCAAGTCTCCAAACAGGCTGGGAGATCTTTCTGGGAACCTGTCTGCCCCTTTCAGCCTTGGCAAGGGAAGGTAAAACACTGCTGGAGGGGCTGGAGGGCCAGGGTCTGCATCTGCAAACAGCCAAGTCCTAAGTAAGAGAGATGAAAAGGAGCAAGACCAACTGAACCCCAGCCTCCGCAGCCCTTGTTAGCCAGTCCCCACGCTGGAGCAGCTTTATATCCACACACTGTAAGAAACGTAAAGGGAACCATAAACCCAATTCAATTTAATTGGGTGCTCTCCTGACAGAAGAGTTATTAATAAGATTGCATTGTAGAACCCCCCGTGAAATCCCAAACGCAGTCAGATGCACCAGCAACAACATTTAACACCCAGCAAGCGACACTCTGCAGGGCTGTTGCTGCTCCTCTCCTTCGCTCTTCCCCCTCCACTTCCCTCTCTTCTTTTATCCAATTATCACAAAAAAAAAGAGGCAGCCCCCCCCCGCTCCTCTCGAGCAGATCCTATAAATTATTCACATGATATTACAGTGTATGTCAGCAGTCTCACAGTGTTTAAAAAACTTAACTACAAGCCAATTAAAATGTAAACTGAGAAAGACGGATGGGGTTGGGTCACTCTGGTGTGAACTTGAGCAGCACATAACAATACACACAACTTCTAGACCTGCTAATTTGACAGCTACTTTCATCAGCAGGCGCTTTTCCTTTCTTTATTCTCCTGGTTTTTTCTCTTTTAAACGCAGTGTTTCTCAGAGGACAAACCAGTCTACATCCAGCAGATTAATCCCCGGGGTCTCACGGTGCTGTACAGGCATTCGGTGTGTGAGTTACTAACAGGTTCGGGTTAGGTTTGCACAGTGGAACAGGGGCAAAGGGGCCTTCCCCTCCTGGAGACACCAGTTACTGAAATTTTACAACTCAATGACAGCAATTCGAGTGACGGATTGTATTACTTAAATGAAGCCACTGATTTCTCACAAAAATGAGAATACAGGATATTCGATTGCTAACAGAAAAAGAAACCCCTTCCAATAAAGACATTCAGGATTCCCCAGTGAATGCATCAGTGTGGCAAGACTGGACATCTGCCTGAATTGCTTTCTGCTGGTCTGTAGAATAAGCCAGGCACCAATTAGCTTCTCCAGTGATAATGACACTAATTTTAATCTTCATGGGTTAATTACAGGAGCACCATGAAGTCAGATGTGAACTCGCAGTCAGAAACATCGGGGAAAACCTCAAAAAATGAAAGCATTATGGACACAAAATCAGCATTTAATAAGGGAAGTTTAAGGCACACCTAGCTAAAATCCTGAACAAGGAATCAGGAACACCTTGATTTCATTCTTACCCATGCTACTTGATCGATGACCCACCAGAAACAAGCCATTCCCCTTAGCTGTACGACAGGGATAATGGTGGCATGACTTATCCGTAAAAATAGACTGAATGCGGAAAGAGAGAAATAACCATTGCTGTTACCTGCTTTGTCTTTCTCTCCTCTTTTTAAGAATGGTGAAATCTGTGAAAGGTTCTTCTGCACCCACCAGAAACTCAACTAATCTCACCAGTCACTGCACTGACAACATCCAGCCCACCACACCGATTTGATCTGGCATTCTCAAGGCATCCTAAATTGCAGTCTAATTACAGTCAGACTCCTGTGGGAGAGCATAAAGGACATACTTCCTGCAGTGAAAAAGGGCTTGCACATAGTGGGGACAGTAGATTCAGCTTAGGATCCTCCCCAACCACATCTGCAGGGCTTATGAAACAGGAGGTAGCAGGATGGAGGCCACGTCTACGTTCCCTTCCCTCACAACAGTAACCCAAGGTGAACGAGGCCACCCAAAGGAAGGTGGCCACAGGCAAAGAGCCAGTGCAGTGATATTGTCCTGCTGTCTGATAGGGTGGTGAAGGAAGAGAAAAAGGAGATTTTTTTAGAATAGCCAGTGTTCTGTTCCAGCCAAAGACACTGTAGCTTCCTGCCTGGAGACTGCCAGTTTGAGCATTCAAAGTTTTCCATTTCGGGGGGGGGGGGGGGGAATAGTATTACATTTTTATATCCCATTCTTAACCTGAAACAGAGTTTTAAACAATGTATTTCCTCCAAGATGAAACAACTCAGACTCCCCAAACAGCTCTATCCACAGCTACGGAGGGGGCAAACAGTGATGCCCAGCTTGTGGGGAAGAGCAGGGAGAACCTGAGTTTGGAGTTTACAACCATGTGCATCTCTCTACTCAGGACCTGAAGTAAAGCAACAGATGAGCTTCAACAAAGAATAGATCACTCAGCTCAGAAGCTGTCTTCATGCCTGTGAGTGCTAACCAAGGATGGCAGAGTAGTTTTGTTCCAAATGTTCTGTATAAAATGGGAAATGAGAACCAAAGCAAGAGCCATTTTGTGGTTCATATATTACAAGAAGAAAACCAATATAAGCAAAACACTGTAACTTTTATATATAAACTCATGAAAATACATTGCCTTAATATGTTTTTTATCCCCCAATTCTCACATCTTAAAAGTTGCATATGATAACTTGCTATGAATTAAATCACTTTGAAGAGACTGTGAAACCACTTTTCAAAGGAAAATAAAACAAAACATAGGGAACAACCTTTGAACACTCCCAAATCCTCATTTGTAGAATGTGTATGCGAGACAGAAATAGAACCCCCTAACAGGATTTGGTTTTACTGATTCAAGTCATGCCATGATTGTAAATTCTTTGCTGGTCAGGCAGCTGGAGGTATTTTCATTTCAGGCCCAGGAAGCAGGGCTTTATTTCTATCAGCAATCACTTAGTAGCTTTTCTTTCTGAAAGGCACTGAGAAAATGAAGGGAATTTGGAGGCAGCATCCAAAAATGACAGTTCCCTGCAAACACTGTATACCTGAATTTGAGTTTTTCTATTGATCTTCCTTGCTTTCCCTAATTCACCTCCATTCCTGTGGGTGACAGTGCTGATCATATCTGTCATCTCCAGTTCTTCTTGATCCTGGATGAGAGAATCTGAAACTCAAGACCCTCAATGCAGACAATGGAAGTTCTCACTGCAGTAACAACCACACGCCTCACGTGCTCTCATGAAACCAGCAGCGCTCTCGCAAAAGGTTCCAGCACTCAGAAGTACTCCTGGTTGAAGCTACACATTACTTGCACAGTTGCTTATTTGAATGAGGATTTTTCCTTTCCTTTCTTAGGAGCTTGGTACCCTTCTTATCAGCCTTCTGATGAAGAGATACTCTTCTTTCACTTTCCTCTACAGAAAAATTATTAGCTTCTGAGAGGTAACTTCATCACAAAAGCTACGAATGCTTTAGAACCAGGAACTTGTATTTTCTCCGTTCACTCTCTTTTCAGCTCATTATTTTACATCACTTGTGGGAATTGTATCAGTCCCAGCATTTCCACCTTATTTAGATATCCAGTCCCTGTGAACTGACATTTATTCTACATCTATCCACAGAAAAACTGGCATGGTTCTGTCCCAGCGTTCCTGCCTGATAAATACCTTCAGAGCAAGTTTCCTACTTACGCCAGCTCATTACAGTAGAAACACTACCTTATAATTGATCTTATCTATATGTTAAATACTCTCAGCATCTTGTCAACCCTTCAATATGGTCAATTACTAGGTAATAGTGCCCGCTTCCACATCCTTATTACTTCAATGGTAAGATCAATAATTAAGAATACACAGCACCATTGAGCACCTGCTGGTGAAAGGCTGCTCATGCACTGAAGGAATAAAGGGAATAACCCCATCAAGTTCTTTTGCTGATTCTGAGGATACCAGACCTGGAAACACCTAAATTCCCCAGTGCTTCAGGACATTTCTTCATCCCAGCTCTACCTGCACCAGAATTTCTTGATGAATCAAAAAGAACAACAACAAAATCTATTTCCTGAATGTTCTCTCATTATAGAAAAACCCCAGAGCTCTGCCTGCTCTATTTGAATGTTAAAGATCCCATGACTGACTACGAGTTCCTCTGCCTGTTTTTTTGACGACAATCTGTTAGCTTCCTTTTCTTTTGTTCTGTTTTCTTTCCATTTTGGTGGGGCATGGTCCATATGGATTATATACATGCCTCAAGATTTCAGGTTTAACTCTTTAATTCATATCACAGAATTACCTGTCCTATTTCCTCTCAGTCTTTATGAGCAGGTCACAGTCTAAGATATAAAAATACCTTAGCTTTAATGGCTGAATTATTATATTGATTGGATATCTAAACTGGACATCAATTCACTACCTTACTAATAAAGACAGACAGAAAATCCAGAATGTTAATCCTGCTTTGAGACAAGTGCAGTGCTTCAGTAAAAGCTAACCTTAACAATTTCAATGTGCTGTCAAGGTTAGGTAGCGGGGATAAAAATTCACACAAGAGATATTTACTTGCACTATGAAAACCCATCCTGTGGTATCTTTTTTGTCTCTCCATTTCATGTCAAGAGAACTTGATCACTTCAATAAAAGGACTATTTACAGAGTGAACAACTAGCAAATCATCCACTCAACCTGCACCTAGAGATGTGCAATGCTAAAAGGAAATCACACATTGTGTTTTCTAGGAGAAACCTAAAGCCCTTGACTTCTATCTTCCTTATTCAGTGAGGGGCTTTGGCACATTGAAACTCTAGTTTATTTTTCTTTCCTTCTTACAGTCACCGCTGTACTGGTGACTAGCCCAGATCTTGGATTCAGTTCAGTTTACAATTGTTCAACAAAGTTTCCGTAACCTCCAGAGCCTCCATGTACTCAAAACCAAGAAACTTTTAAATGTATTTATTATTTTTGCCTGTAAACTCAATTTCACTGTTCAAAGTCTGCACAGTAGGAAAAATACTGTTCTCTGAGCTGAAAGGGAAATAAACTCTATGTACTCTCACATTCCTAGGATGCCTGACTGACCCAGAGACATGTATTAGAAAAGTTTTTCACTCTTTTCAGATACTTACTTTAAGATGCTGCTTTCTACATTTCTGCGCACTCACAGGAAACATCCCTTACATGAGTAAATGGAGATTATTAAAATTAAGAAGTTGCCACTTCCTGGAAAACTTTGTCCAAAAAACAACCTACCATTAATGTAAGGAATGAGAATTAACTCCAAAATCCTCATGTCAGTTATCTTCCCCTTGAAATCACAGCAAAATGCCCCTTAACGTATTCTCCCCTTTGAAAGGAACTGGGCATAACAGTGATACACTCATTGACCTCAGAGAAACAAAAAGCTTTCCTCAGGTCAAAGAGCAAAAATGGGTGTGGGAGAGTTGACTGGAATTTTCATTCTCAGGCTACACATAAAAATCTGGCCAGAAATCCAACTTAATCCACACCAGTTGTCTGATGCTGAGGTATTTCCTCAAGCCTCTGATGGGCTCCGTTTTACTGTATTATTTTGTCTCATTCTGATATTCCTACTAGCTTATCTTTGGACCAAAAAATTCCAACAAACAGCAACTCACAAGAGCCTTTAGCATTACTGTGTTACAGAATAAGTAGAAATGGCCTAAGAATACTAATTCTGGCTATATCATAGCAACTCCAGTCAGACATGGATGCTGAAAGTTTAGTTCTTAGGTTTATATATTCAGGCAGATGAGTTTAAATGACCAACCGTATCCTGGGCTGCATCAAAAGAAGCGTGACCAGCAGGTCGAAGGAGGTGATCCTGCCCCTCTGAGTAGAGTGCTCTGGTGAGACCCCACTTGGAGTACTGCGTACAGTTCTGGTGTCCTCAACATAAAAAGGACATGGAGCTGTTGGAGCGAGTCCAGAGGAGGCCACGAGGATGATCAGGGGCTGGAGCACCTCCCGTATGAAGACAGGCTGAGAAAGTTGGGGCTGTTCAGCCTGGAGAAGAGAAGCTGCGTGGAGACCTCATAGCAGCTTCCAGTGTCTGAAGGGGGCCTATAAGGATGCTGGGGAGGGACTCTTCACCAGGGACTGTAGTGATAGGACAAGGGGTAATGGGTTCAAACTTAAACAGGGGAAGTTTAGATTAGATGTAAGGAAGAAGTTCTTTACTGTGAGGTTGGTGAGGCACTGGAATGGGTTGTCCAAGGAAGTTGTGAATGCTCCATCCCTGGCGGTGTTCAAGGCCAGGTTGGACAGAGCCTTAGGCCACATGGTTTAGTGCGAGGTGTCCCTGCCCATGGCAGGAAGGTTGGAACTAGGTGATCTTAAGGTCCTTTCCAACCCTAACTACTCCATGATTCTATGATGACAAATGCTGTGCTTTCAAAATCCCACCCAACTGTATGACTTGAGTTTTTTTATTTAGGAAGAATTTAATAGGTGTATGACATCCATTTCCAATTGGAGTCAAAGCACATGTATGGACGAACAATGTTTTGTCCCATTCCCCAACTCATTCCAAAGCTACCCTGACTCTTTTATTCTGAACACTAAAAGAGAACTACACTCTGCTCACTGCACACTTCCAAGCCGGCTGTTTCTGCCAGAACTGCTTCACCCGGTTTTAATTGTCACCAACATAAATGTCAAATGTTGTATTACAAGAAATGAGTCATGTCTGTGTTAATGACAAAGAAAATGCTTTATGGAGCAGATTCAGAGCTTGCACAACACACAGATCGTTGTCTTTCTTAATACACTAAGAAATTTCTGTGGTTCTGGACTTTTTAGGAAATTATCTGCAGGGCTTCCACAATAATCACTTGAGACTACAGAACAGTCTTCTGGATTGCCAAAAAGCTGTTGAAATCTGCTCTAAATCAGTAATGTCTCCTTTAAGGAAGGAGCGGAGAGAAAGGATGGAGAAAATAAAAAGTTATCTCAAAGTAAAGCTCCTGGTTTTGAAGTTCTCTGCTTTTAGCAAGTTCTGTTCTATTTAATAGCTTCCAGAGTCAAGAAGGTCTCAGGTAGACCTGACTTACCTAACCACATGAGCAATTAGTTCCTCCAGACAGTATGTCTGTTGTAATGTAGTTCACTTAACTTCACATGGTGAATCAGCTCACTTTGATGGTGCGGTTTTTTTCCTTCCCTCCTATTATTTCTCTCCCTTGTCTCTCGGCAGCTGCCTGTCTTGACATCTGACCTCCACTTGCTCCATGGATTGACTGTTTCAGGCACTGTTAGGGAATCAAAATCTCTGCCCATTCCCCTGAGAATCTGACTACACCCCCAAGTTCATCGCAAGATCCAGGTCTTGCAAATGCAAAGCGAGTGCTGCTTCCCTTGGCTTGGTTTAATTTAAGTTTGATTAAGAATGTGGTTGCTGTTTCCAACATGAACCTAAAGGGAGACATCAGTTTCTGATAGATGCTGCCTTCAGCCTTAGCTGGTGATTTCAAACACATCTCAAAACTCACAAAACCCAGCAAAAACCTGCCTGACCTACAAACAACAATTAGCACGAAAAGCCACTTCACATTCTTTGATTTGCTTTAAAGCCAAATGTTTTGATAGTCTGCCTAATTGCTCTGGGAGCTTGGAAGAAAACCTTGAGATTAACTAAACAGGAAACAAAACGAACAGTGCTCCAGCAGATGAGGGGCGACCACGGTTAACTGAACTGTTTGCTTAAGTATCAGTGCATACAGAGACATGTTACAGTGAAGATGCTGCCAAGTGCTTGTCTTTTGTTGTATAAGAATGTCACTCGGGCGCTTGAGTGCTGTTTCCTATAGTCTGTCACCCAGCGTTTCGAATAGGTACTACATGCTGCTAAACCTCAACCACTTGTCATTGTACTTTGCTTCAAGTAAGCAAGCTCTGGGACAACAACCCAAGAGGAATGTGGAGCTGTTGGAGCGAGTCCAGAGGAGGCCACGGAGATGCTGCGAGGGCTGGAGCAGCTCTGCTCTGGGGCCAGGCTGAGAGAGCTGGGCTGGGGCAGCCTGGAGAAGAGAAGGCTCCTGAAGGGGAGACCTTAGAGCAGCTCCAGTGCCTAAAGGGGCTCCAGGAAACCTGGAGAGGGGCTTTGGACAAGGGCCTGTAGGGACAGGACAAGGGGAATGGCTTTAACCTGCCAGAGGGGAGATTGAGATGAGCTCTTAGGCAGAAGCTCTTCCCTGTGAGGGTGCTGAGGCGCTGGCACAGGGTGCCCAGAGAAGCTGTGGCTGCCCCATCCCTGGCAGTGTTCAAGGCCAGGTTGGACACAGGGGCTTGGAGCAACCTGCTCTAGTGGAAGGTGTCCCTGCCTGTGGCAGGCGGTTGGAGCTGGATGAGCTTTAAGGTCCCTTCAACCCAAAACAGTCTGGGATTCTATTATTCTATACTATTTTGACTTTTATTTTTGAAACCCATATAGATTTATACCTCTTTCCTTAAATAGCACCCTAAAAAGGCTAGTTTAAAGAACATGTTTGTCTTCTGGTAAAAGGAAAAACTTCAAACCCCCAAAGTTTCCTAATCTGCACTCTTCAAGTGGTCAGCATGCAGAGAGAATGCAGTGAAAATCTACATGCCTCAAATCAGATGATGACTACATACATATACACGCACACTATAAAGCTAACTATATATATATAGTCATATATATATGACTATATACCATACTCTACTTTTACAGCATAATGAGTACAGCTGTGAACATAACCCTCCCCAGAAGAGGTGAGCAGCAAAGCAAAGGCCAACGAGCTTCTCTCCCCTCTTTGCTACCCAGCACCGACATCTGTTTCCAACTTTGTGAATAGGGATGCACCCACCTTTCCCAAATGCATCCTGGCTCCTGCAAATTGGGACCGCTCATTAAAATGAATGGTGCTTTATCTGTGCTAATGGAAGATCTGGCCCTGAGATTTCTTAGTGCTATGACCTCTTGGAGACCTAAGCTGGAAGCACATCTGCTCCTGTGTTTTGCTTGCATGGCCGGTACCTCAACCCTTGTTGAAGATGCAGAGGATACAAAGCACAACGAGCACCCTCACTACTGCAAGCGAGGATGCTATTATTTGTTAACATTATATGCCAGTGCAATTTAAAAGCATGTACTCTACAGGACTCCAGAGCACGTTGTGATTCTGGCACATCACCCCACAGACATTCTTCATCCCCTATATCCAGCCAAGTTACTTCCTGGTAGTGCACTGGTTTTACTGTTCATGCCTGTCCTGTGGAACACAGGCACCACTTCTGTTCTGTTCAGGGATTTCTTTGGGCTGCTGCTGTTCCAGAAGCTATAAACTCATTTCTATTGCCAGGAAGCAGACTTCCCCATCTAACTTTAGCCATCTAATAGTGTAGATCATCTTGAGATTCCTTCTATAATCAATGGAAAGAAAAAGGTAGAGTGAACCAGCACTGAGACTGAGGTACTTATCTTAACGGTGGAGGATGAATCGCCATCACTGTCTCCCAGTGGAATGGGCTGGGGGCAGAACACACATAGCTTCCATCCCCCTGGCACGAGAGATACACTTTGCGCCAGGTTTCCAGTTCAATGCTGGGACTGGGCCAATACCCATGGCATCATCACTGCAGTGTGAATTCCCCGTCACAGAGGTCCAGTAAGATCACAACATTAGGCACAGGGAATAGCATGCATGGGACAGGGAGCAGAGAGACAAGGGAAAGAAAGATACTACCAATAGAGTCCTCTGAAAACCCAGTAAGCCACCCAGCCCGGCCCTGAGACCCTGCACCTTCCTGCTGCCTGACCCAGCACATCCCAAACTGCACTGCCTGGACTGCCACCGACCCACCAGGCGCATCTATGAAACCCCAATCACTAAAGATGAAGGATAAATTCAAGTACCTGCTCCTCATCTGAGAGGCAATTACCTTGAAATTTGCCTGCACTGCAGAGAAACTTGGAGGCAGCTCTGACAGCAAATGTTCAACGTAGAACATTCAAGCAAAGTCCTCTCATCTGTGTTCCTCAAAACGCTGTCAAGTTAACACGGCTCCATTCACTTTGCTCTTGCTGAAGTGTACTGGATCAATTTTCCATCTTGTCTACAGGCACAGCGAGTCTATTACAATCACAACAAGTGATTTCTGTCGACCCCAAGAGATGTTGTTTGCCTCATTAGCACATGGAGCTAAACCCCAGCAAAGATGGTATTTCTTGGATGTACTTATTCAGATTTCAATCAGCAAGAAGCACTAATGCTCATGAAAACTCTTTTGCTATCCCGTCCACCCATTCTTAACTGTATCTCTATTGATAGCTGGCTGCCTACTGGAGCAACCGCCTTCTGAAAGAGGCAATCCTGTCATCCTGGAACACAAATAGCTTCGAGCTAAATCAGTTGTCTCCTTAACGGAGCAGTTCCATTAAGGAGAGCAGCACTCTTTTCCGTAAGGGACTCACTGGACTGCACTCCCTTCACAACTCATCGCCGTGGGCAAGGCTATCAGTATCTCTGATGTTATTCTTTGACTGCCAGGGTGAAAAGAGACAATTTGGAGAGATCATGAAAAATATTTGTCAAGAAGACACTGAATCTCACACGCATTACTTAATTTCAACTACTTCTGTCCATGGTAACATGGGCTACAAATGTATCAGCTACTTCTGATACTCTGAGGAAATGCACAATGCCATCTCCAGTGTCTGCCATTTCTCCAATGAGTAAGGCTAACACTGGCTCTAAAGCTCTTTTTCAGAGAATGGAAACCCTGCTCTGCCTTGCGATGAAGCTGTTAGAGGGGAGGAGAACCGGGACTGGTGAGCAGGGGACCGCCGGCGATGCTCGTGCAGCCCTGGAGTGGGATGTGCCATGAGTGCTCGGGTAAGAAACCTCTCCACAAACAAGAGTAGTTCATTGTACCTCAAACACAAACAGTGACAGAAAAGGAACGCTTCTTTATAAACAAAAGCATTCCCCAGGAGGTAAAAAAAAGCCAACAGAATTTAACTGCAGGAGTATTTAATAAGAAACAGCCCGTTCCAGTCTCTTCTTCATTTAATTTAAAATAAACATAAACCAGATCTCTCCTATATAACACAATCATTCCCTCAGAAGAAACAGGAATTCAAAGGTCACCCTGGAAAATTTGGTTGTTGGAAAACTAAGGAAGAGACTCTTGTCTATCAGCGATCCTTGAGGAGCATCTGGTCTGATCCCTTCGCACACAAACTGCAGGACCAGGACACCTATCGCAACATTCACCCAGTGCCTCAGCTCCACCAGACTCCTCAATCCACTCAACCCCTTCCAGCAGGAACTGCCCAGAGAGCTCCACACCTCATGAGCAGCATCATCCCCAGCCACCATCAAACGGGTCCCTGCAGCAGAACACCTGCATTTGTCCTCTGGCCAAGGCAGTTTCTTCTCCACATGTTTTAGCTGTTCATTCTAACGGTGACAAGGACCTCGAAGCAAATGGAAGGGCAGCAGCCAACCTTTCAACGACTTGTTTGAAGCTATTAAACTTCAGGGCAAATTCTGCAGAACAGCCAGCATGTCTGTGTATATACTCACTGTATAAGCTATCTAGAGCTCAGCCAAAAGCACACATGCATTTCTGATTGCACCGAAAAAAGAGAAAAAGGAATTGCAAGACCCCCCCATGCCCCAGTTTCACCTACCTCCATTATCAGTTAGCAAATAAATTCTCCTATTTTGCTATATCTAGTAACCAGGGCAAACTGCAGCGCGGTATGAGAAACCACAAGGGTTCTTAAAAAGACAAGAGTGGAAGGAAGAAGCTCTCCATGCACCACAGCGGCTTTTACGTCAGGAAACCAAGTCCACCCAGAATTCCCAATATGCCACATTGGAAAGCCTGAGCAGTGTTGCAGTAACTCACTTGTAACGCTGACCGGCCTGAAGGAAACCTGGCAAGAAACTCCTTGTACAACAACAACCCAGGCTTGCAATAAAAGCCATCTGCAAAAGTGCCAATTATCCTTCTCAAATGATTATGTTCCATCCAGTTTTGCTGACAAGCAAGTTATGCCACATTTTAATAGGCAATAAAATGTATTATTAAATAATTAGTAGCTAAGAAACAGAAATTAGAGGGCACTTCCTTTCACATACATCCCCCAGTACTTCAAACTATTGATTTAAAGGCAACTCGATCCTCTAAAGAGGACAAAATGGAACCTGATACAGCAGTTTACCAGGAGACAATTACAAGGCTAATGATTGTTCGCGGAGAAATGAAGCAGAAGGAAATTCTAGAGAATTCCACCCCGCTCTGTTTTGTCTGATCTGTCTCTAAATCCCCCAAAGAGCTAAAATTTCTCCAAATCCATTCCTTGCTCTGAGGCCATTAATTACAGTGTTAAAGGTAAAGAAGTATTGATGTCTTCCCCCTGTTCCCTCCATCCCCCCAGGTAACGTCTGGTTCTTGCTCAGCCTTTAAGGTACGGTTGCACTAACTGGAAAAAGCCCCACTAAGACCAATTAAGGCCTTTACTAAGAGGCTGAAAAGAAGACAAATGGAGGCAGAAAGCCCGATTACAAGGAACCTTTGTACAGATGTAAAGCAATTAGAACAGTCTCAAGGGCTGGCCAGTGCCGTACCTACTAGTAAAGGATTTTACAGCTTGTCTAAACTTGGAACAATCTGTCGGTCTCTCTTTTCGGTGGAGTGTAAAAGTGAACCCTGTATTAGTGTCATGTATCGGCTGATAGCTTGGTATTGGTTTCCCTGAGCATGTTAAATCTGTAATGCTGGTCTCCAGATCCCTTGTGGATGACAATAGTGTTACACAGTCAGCTCTAACTTACAAGGAAAGAAGATATGCCTGATGTGAAAGCACGATAAAACACAGAACCAGCTCTTTCAAGCTTCTTTTATTTGCCTAATGCTAATCCCTAGAATGTCTCAAATTTACTGCACTGCGCTGCAGAATTTGGCACAGAACGTGTAAGAAGTGAAAATGTTTGTCCTGCAGTCTTAATAATAAAAACCAATTTTGCAGTGACTCAGTTTCAGGTAGCTCCGAATCTCAGGTCACTCTTTTGAAAGAATAAAAATAAAAGCCAAAAATATACTTCTAAGAAATGACAAGTTATCAAATGGTACCTGAGAAGTTCTTCAGAATCACGTGTATCCCCAGATGCCCCAGACCCCGACTCACACCAAACACAACTTCTGATCGAAGATTCAACATTTCTTAACCTAGGAAATGTCCTTCCAAAGTGGTAAGCAGTCAGTAGTCGCTGCTGTGCTACCAGGGCTTGATGGGTGAAACGACCTCAGCCACCAGCCTGCTACATTCTTTGGACAATCTAGTCTTTGCTAAGGTGCCCAGACCTGAGCCCAGCCAAAACTCTGGTTTCTCCTAAAAACGTGCCCCAGATAAAGAGGTGTGTGCAGTGATGCAGCATGCCAGGCCTTCACACATGAAATTCAGGTTTAATGATGTCTGGGGTTTAAGTAAAATAAATCCGGACATCTACCATGAATATCCTTCATATTACAACCACAGCCTAAGAGGGTTTATTTGTTGGCAGAACCGACAGTCAGCAGAGCTGTTGCTGGCTGGGTTTAAAAGTCAGTGCTATAAAAGTATCCTCAAATGGCCATGTCTCCAACCAGTCTCTCATTTTCATGGTGCAAAAAAATGCAAACACACAAAGATTATTTCAAAGCAGCAAACCAAAAAAGCCAGTACACCAGGACATCATCTTCAGTAGTGAGGTCAGCAGCATACCTTTGCTCTGTGAATTACTTAGGTGCATATTACTCACAGGCTGAACTTTGTACTGAGCACCAAAGAGAAGAGGACTTCATGCACCACCTCAATGCAAACCAAGATGAGCCCACTTAAAATCATTTTAGTAGGTATAGCACTGTACATCGAAATTAGGCTCTCCAAAGAAACCCTCTGTAGCCACTATTCCTCAGGGTAACTCACTGTGCATTCAAATGTTTTGAATTCATCTTAGGTTTCAAAACACAGAGGCAAAGATCACACATAAAAATTGAAGTTTTAATGAAAATATTAGAATATGTCAGATACCTGCTCTGTGAAGATTGACGTATAACTCTCTGTATGCTGTGTACCCCTCTACAGCCACATCACTGAGACAAGACTGCAGCCAAAGAGTATTTGTCATCTGGTGTTCTCAGCAATAACAATTCTGATTCTGTACATCTTTTCCCTCTCCCATACACACCGGCACAGCTTGCCTCAGGTAAAGCTGAGGGCTAAGATGCTCTCACTCGTGATATGTCCATGATCTGGTATCTATATCTTCCCCAGCTGAAACCACTCACTCAAGCACCTGATCAGCATCACTATGATGCTTTCTCATCGTATTAGAAAAAGCTTTGGAGTGCTTTTGCACGCTGCTGCAATCTGACTGAATGAATCAAAATTGCCTCTGTTTCTCCAAGCCCGTTCTTGAAAGAGGCATTCACCCATCCATTTATTTCCAGGGTGCCCTGCCAAAGCACTGCAAAAAAAAAAGCACACTCTAGATTTTGCTCTATTGATATATAAATACAGTCACTTCAGCTAAAAGAGCCATCGAGTCATTCTGATGCTGAGTAACTTGATTAAATCTATATTAAGGTAGCAAGTCTTACTGCATGGCCTTTAACACTGAGTTGGGAAATAATGAAGTTTTAAAGCTAGCTGGTGAAAGATAATGCCAGGTCTGGTTTGCTGCTGCAGTGCTGATAAAGGAAGGGGTATACAATTGAACATTAATTAGGTACAAGCAAACATCTTTGCTAATAGCTGATGTTCTCATTCCCAAAATGTCAACAACAGATATTAGTGCCAGATGCTGGTATAACATCTCCCATGACTGGGGCTGGGACATGGGAATAGACGAGTGCATTAGGAGAAATGCCAGTGCTGTCGGGGGATCTGGCATGATGTCACGAGAGCAGTAAACTTCCTCACGAGGCATTCACCAAACCAGCCTCTCTATTATTAATGATGATCCATGTGTCACAGAGTGATGCCCTGGGAAGCAAAATGGAAACAGTGAACTGGCATAACCTGTGAACCAGAGACTGAAAGACTCACGTATAAATCACTGGAGGCTTTTAAAGTTATCAAGTATCTTCCAGACAAATTGCTGTAAATCCACTGCCTCAGTTTTGGTTAAAAAAGGCTCATTGTGTCACAGGAACCATCACAGTGCTAGGCAGGTCAGGCAAAGTGAAGCTAACGTGTAGATGAGGTCCTTAGTGACATGGTTTAGTGGTGGGCTTGGCAGTGCTGGGGTAATGGTTGGACTTGATCTTAAAGGTCTTTTTCCAACTGAATTGATTCGATGATTCTATATAGGACATAGGATTTGACCACACCATAGGGCATCCAACACTTCCTACCACAGGGCTTTCACCATAGTGAGGGCAAAATATTGAAAGTGGAAAACTAAAAAACCTGAAGAAGCAGCAGCAAATCCTAAATCTTACTGCCACTGAAAGGTCTGGAGGTAGCATTACCCAAACAATCTTCTAGCCAGAGAACAGAACTTAACAGCAGATGCATTTTATGGTGGAACTACCAGAAGTGGATGCTACCACCTCATTCAGAACCATGGCAACCAGGAGCACGGTGACACCAGCCACTCACCAACCCATGGGGCAGGCTGCAGAGGTTGGACATGCACTGTGCCTTTGTGCAGCATCCCAGCTTTCCTGGGAACCCCCCTTCCAAACAGTGACTCCCCCATCAGCCCAGCCTCACTGCACAGGGTTGATAGGAGCAATGAACACAGCTCGGGGTGCATAAAACCCCTGTAAATAATGCATCTCTGTAATGACATTTGAACTCAAGTTTAATCAAATCAAGTAGGATCCTTTCAAATATCACTTATCCTGTAACTGCAATTTCCAAATCTCTCAAATCCTGGCTTTCCTTTTAATCTCACATGAAAATTGTATTACACTAATACTGTTTACATCTCATTTCCTCTTTTCCATATAAAAATATCACTGACTGCATTTCAATTCTCTCCCACTGCTCTTCTGCCATGCCGTAAATCCCATGGGCCTTCCATGGCTCAGTCTCTGTGCTGTTTGTTGCTTTCAGAACAGCCCCTAGCTGAGGGCAGCTACCCCAGCCTGGACTGTGATCTCCTCTCAGTGCCAGGACCCACCACTTCCAAACCAGCCAGATGGGTGCTCAGAGAAGCCCTACACCAGGCTATGAGTGCAGCAACTTCATACCATTCCTTGGCTTTAACATCGAATCGCAGAATCAACCAGGTTGCAAAAGACCTTTAAGATCATCAAGTCCAACCATGAAAGCGGTTGGAACAGGAACAGACTAAACCCAAACTCTTCATTCCAAAACCTGTAAAATCCAGCAATTCTCATAAAGTCATAAATCATGCCTACCTTCTTCTCTGGCTCCAGAATGTCAGCCTTGAAGCCTTCTTTTGGGGTTTTTGAGTGCTATTTCAATAAATTCTGTGGAGCAGCACGTCTGCTTCCATAAGGATGGCCCTAAATCCCCTGCCTTGAAACCACAAAAGATCTAGAAAGCCAGATGGCTCCAGGAAGAGAAGTCTCTAGTTCTTCTGACACAAGGGACATCCAGTGAGCAGCCCCACTGAGGACTAAACTCAGAAACAAGGCAGTATTTTTATTTGCCTGGTTAGGAATTGCTGTCTATTGTGTACTTTCTCTTCTCAGCTGAAAAACACATCACACAGATACACCCTGAGGCCACAGAGTGAGCGAGAGGCAATCACCTGCATCTCCCCCCCTCTCTGCTTACCTGCACTCAACTGCTGTTGGGAACGAAAGGCTCAGGGCTGTATCCCTCCTCCCAGGGCTGGGGGAAGATAGCTCTGTCACAGCTAACAGTAACACTGCTCTGCTACTCACTCCAAACCAATCCACCTGAGCTCATCAGCAGCTAAATGCAATAGCAGGCTACAAGATTTTCAGCAAAAGCACTGGCAAAAGCAAAGCCCCACAGACAGGCTGTGAATAAAGAACTTTTCAAGAGAGACACCTTTAATTGTCGTGTTTAACTTTTGATTTTCCACCCAGAGATTTTCAAGTGCTTCAGCAATGAGGCTGTGCAACTGCAAAGTCTTGTCAGGAAAAGAGTAGATCATGCAGAAAGGATGTAAAGGAATGCAGTTACCAGCAGCACGGCTCAGATGAGATTACTGATGTACTGAGCTCTGCTCATCCCCCAGGTCACCACAATGCCTCCTTCACTGCAAACTCAACAGCTTCATTGAAAACAGGGAAGCCAAGGGTCCAATATGATACTGGTTTGAGACCAAATCGTCATTACTACAGTGAGGGCCTTACCTAAATATGCTCCTGCACACTGGGAAGAAGTGACCTGAGAGCTACGCAGCAGCTCCTGGTTAAAGCACAAATGGATTCCTTGGCACTCCTCAACCTGCCCTTCACTTGTTCCCTTGTGTCTCTCCACATGGAACTGCCTTTGTGCTGCACCAGTGCAGCTGCTGGAGGAGATGGATGTGCTTTGCTATGCCATGAAACAGATTCTAGTACTTCCTCAACCTTCCAAACATTTCCAAATTGTGAAATGAAACTATTGCTGGTAAACACCAACCAGTACAAACCCATTAGGCCAAAATGGGGCCAACCAAGCTTCCTGCCTGTCCTTCACACAGCGTTTCTCAAAAAGGGGTAAACACAGCATTTTAATAAGTCTAATTGTACTGTGAAGGTTGACAGCAATCTATAATCACAATTATTTTCAAGACGACTCAATATTGGTTTACCTTGCTTGATTCTGATTACCACAAAACAAGTGTAATTCTGACTGTTTCACAGCAAGATGAGCTACACGAGACACAAATGACACTCTATTTCCCATCTCCCTTCCTGTGTTCATGTCTAAACAGATATCCCTATAGGGAAATAGGGAGCTTAGGACAACTGGTATTGTAAGTTCAATGTTCAAACACTCGCTTCTCTTGGGGGTCCAAAATGTGATTTTAGTCTTTGTACACCTACTACCCACATCTGATTCACTTGCATGAGGGGACTGCATATTTTCATGGGATTATTTCCTCTATGCTTCCATGAAAATGGAAGATGAGGTCCAAGTCCTCTCATTCCTGCCAGCCCACCTCCATTAGGAAGGCAAGGCAGGTTGCTGTTTCTTTAAGGAATATCTCAGCAGAAACACACAAAATCCTTGGAATCAGTCTGAAAGAGAGGCCAAGGACATTCCTTCCCAAGCATTAGATTTGGTTTCACATGAGATGATTAGACTCATCCATGCTAATTACACTAGAAAGAACTAATTAGAAAAAGCTTCCATTCAGCTAATGAGGGCTGGGCCTTCACTAGCTCAGTGCTTAATTTTTCAGGTTGTAAAATATGACTTTACCCTCCTTCCCCTCTCTCTCTGTGTGCCATCACCACGTTCATTCTTGTAATAGGGTTGATCATTAAATATCTGCTAAAGAAATATTTGTTAATACCTGCAAGCGCCACAGTTTAAACCAGCTGCACACTGATGGCTTCTCTATGTAATTAAAGTATCAATAGGAAGGGCTAAATCCTCTGCCAGCTGAGGGGAGCAAGCCAAAGGACCTACCTGCAGCCTCCAACCCTGCCGATTTCACCTGAGTCAGTGGGAATGGGTAACCCAGAATTGCTAATGAATTCCATGCAGCGCTTCAGTGCAGCCTTTTCAATAAATACACTTCTTCCTCCCCTCGGGAATAATGCAGGATAAGGGATTTTACATGTAATATTATCAATGTGGGAGGAGAGTTTATTAAAAAGCAATGATACCACCTGATAAAGACTAACATCTCTGCCAAGGGTTATAGTATTTAGCAGGAAGCTGATGGAATGAGCATAATGAAAAGCTAATAAATCAGAGTCCTTCATTATACAATAAACTCATTAAGTTACTCCTTGAAAATGGCAAGCCAGACATAGCACAATATTGGTAGACGAGGAATGTTAAAAGCTTTCCTAGAAGATATAAATTCAAAGCCAGCCTTTGAGTTTTGCTGTATTTACATAGTTAGTGTCCATTTGGAAGTTTAATGAACAATATTAGGAAATATCTATGTGATGCAGCATCCGTTCAGTGCAGAAAGTGGGCTTTTCAAGAGAGGGTTTTCAGACAGCCTGGCAGGAGACCAGCCTCTGGACGCTGTAAGATGATGTGTGAAATTAGTGCAAATGGAAATGCCAGAACTCCCAGTTTTTTGCAAAGCCCTTTGAAAAATCAGATGTGTTTTTATGTCAGATTTTTATTTTATTCATCCCCACATACCCATTTCCCCCCGAAGCCACTAAACCAAATCTATTTAAACATACAACCAGCAGGATTCTGACTTTTAACAGGCTTAAAAAGACCCATCTTAAAATCCTAACTGTGCAACACCACAGAGTGTAATGAGAAATCCAAAACATTCCAGGTCCCTGATCTGTTTGAGCTTTATGACAGAGCTACACAGGAAGTGAACCTCATTGGTCTCATCCTTACTTCAGCCACACTCATGTGAATGAGGAGTAAATAATCTTAAGTTAGTAGAATTAGGCCAATTTCTTTGCATCTTCCACCATATAGCCAATGCTTCTTAAAAAACCTTCAAGTTTTATAATCTTGATTTTTAACACTATGGCTCAAAAGGCCTATTTACAATTTATTTTTGATCATAGAATGGTTTGGGTTGGAAAGGACCTTAAGATCATCTAATTCCAACCCCCCTGCAATGGGTAGGGACACCTCACCCTAGACCATCTATTACTCTATAAAATAAAAAATATTATTATTATTATAATAAATATATATAAATGCACAGAGAAATGCAGCAAATGTTCCCCTTCATTAAGTGGCTTCATTAAAACATATGTTCTTCTAATTCTAAACCAGAAAATAAGAGGTTTGGATAGAAATGGAGAGCAAAGCAATGAAGTGGTTTTATAGAGAGACAGATTTGAATGAAAGGATTCAATTCATAGCTTTCACTGTTGGCAGCCTGAAATACACACAGGAGTAAACACAATGAGCTAAACCCGGTGGAAATGCCTGGAAATGACCCGAGTTTCCTTCACAGGAGGAGTGAAGTCAGAATGATGTCAGAAATCACAGTATCGGTTACAGTTAAATGTGCCTGAGTTCAGGTCACGGGGAAGGAGGACACTGGGGGAAGGATGGTTTTATAAGGAACATCAGAGCTAGGGATTTTGAATGGTTTTTGTGACTGCCTTTGGAACAGAAGCCATATATTTGTAGGTAGACCATTGGAAAGAACCACCCTCATTGCACCTTCGTACACGCGACTGATTTACTTCACAGGCTGTATATGCCAGGAGCATCAAGTTAGGAGCATCTATCACTCACTTGTATTACTTCTGTTACCTCTGCCAATACTCACTACAGTCCTTCTCTGTCAGCAAGGAATTAAACAGGTATAAATGCCTACATCTGCCCAACCTGCAAGGATTGCTGTCCTTAACAGCAACAGCAATATGTTCAAATCTTCTGGAGACTGTGTTTATTCCCCATTGATGCTAATGTCACGACATGTCACATTCGTAACTGACCATAACTTGTCATCAGAACTTGCAATAAAATGTCCCAAAGGTATCTGGGGACTGAACTCCCATGTACATCAGTGTGACAGTGATGGGGGCTTCCAATATGCAGAGGTGATGGGCTCTCGCGGCTGCGGTGCTACCAGCCCACATGGACTCCATGGGCACAGCCTGGTCCTGAATCCAGCACTGAATCCTGTCTGGCACTGGCAGATCAGAAGGATTTTTTTTCAGCTTTGTGCCATTTATCTGGGTAAGATGAGTTGGTAGGCACTGAAATCACCTTTTAAAGTTCACTACAGACCACAGATCATAGGAAGAAATGTACAGTAGAAACTTCCTTTTGTAAGGAAGTTATGAGTCCACCCACCCACCGCACATCATCACCGTGTGTGTCACTGCACAGACTTGGATGAGGAAGAGGTCACTTCAGCACCACTTATTCCCAGGGCGCAGGAATGGCATTAACATTCCATAGCGGAGCTGCCTAGCTGAGGACACTTTATATACAACCAAGCAGTTGACAGATCTACCTGGAAAGTGCCATTCTGAGAATAACAACCCTCCTCCCCTCAAAACGAGGCGATGATGAAGGTTAGGGCAAGGGAAGACTCTGTGCAGACAGCTGTCAACTGTGCCCTGTGAACATAATCTTCACATCAATTTACCTATGTCTTTAAAGCAAAGATGTGGGGCATTAAGACCTTACTAACACACAGGATTTAATACTTGGTTTTAAGACTTCTAATAATAATAGTAATAAAAAGCTTACATATTGCACCAACCAGCCCCAAACAGGCAACCTTTATTATCTGTTATGTCAGCTGTGCCTAAAAAAAATAAAACTGAAGTGAAACAGTGTGTACCCTTTAATAGTTAATCCTCTAACATGTAATTAGGCATTCACATGACAATCAGAACAGGACTATATTTCATGTTTGCCTTCCCTTTCAAAGCCTCTACTAGAGGGGCACTTACTCTGTCAAATCTGCTATAGTAATCAAAACATTGAAATTACTTCTTTCCACACTAAATATACTGGAACTGGTTGTTTGATTAAATGTAGAGCAGAGAGTGCAATTTGCTAAATTACAAGTATTCTGAACATGTAAATATAGTTTAATTACTGCAATTAAAGAAGATTACTGGAGATTGGCAGATGGGAATGTAATGCTGTTTTAATTAGAGTTTTTAATGCACTGTAACATAAGCATAATATTAACCCTTTATCCTGGAAAGGGCTGGCTAGTCCCTGAAAAAAGACTCTTTGAAACAGGCACCAGAGCCTGTGCTTCCTAACGAGACTTCCAGGCAATTCCCTGCAAAGCACCAGGATGATCCGGGAGCGTTTCAGATGTTGTTTGTAGTACAGGCACTGCAGAATAGACACGTTTTGGCGTGCAGGCAGGAAAAACCACACGAGGTGGGCACGTTGTTTGTGCCCTAGATGAAAGAACATATGAAAATATAGCGTTTGAGAGGATGGATTGTATTTCATAAAGAGTGCAATCATAGCTACATCACTAGAGATTTCGGATTCTTTCATGAAAGTTAAAGTACCTCACTCCCAAAGATTTACAAAACATGAAAAGAGAAAATGTTTCAAAATGCATTAGTTCAATTTTGAAAAACTGCTGCACAGAGACACAGAACAATATTGCCCGGGGCCTGGGTTATTACTACTCAGCCTCCAGAACAGTATTTGTTTCATAAAGTAATATTCCAGAATGTACTAAGCAATTTTTGTCATCTTGAAAGCTATCACTTGCAACATTTTATCCATTTAAGTCAATAGCCCATTAGAAATTCTAATTGAAAGTTCAATACTCTGCTTGGAATCTTACAATAGAGGTTGCCTTTGGAAAGCCATTTAAAGTCTTAATCTCTTTATCATTTGGTATTTTGAAGCCTAACTTTGTTCTTGTTAGGCAGATCAATGGCATTAATTTACAAAATGGGGGAAAATGTCACCCTTCATCCTTTAAATCTCAGCGCGGCGAAGAGCAGCGTAAGCGAATCCAACCGTTGCTCTCCCACATTAGCAGAAAACGGTGCCATGGGAGGTTTGACCTACAAATTTTAATTACTGCATGAAAAATTCAGTTCCTGGAGATGAATAAAGACTTGAGGAAAAGCAGAAGTCCACCTTCTGAGTGACTGCAGAGCTTAACTCTTCAAAGGCTGCCTCGGTGAATGAAGCAGCATGTGCTGCCTTCAATAGGTCATGTCTGTAAGGTGTGAGATCAAATTGCACAAGCAACAGGAGAAAGGAAAAGGATTTTACCTACAAAGTAGCTTTATGGGTGACCAAAATAGATGGACGCTGATGCCATCCTCCAGGGAAGCAAGTGTGGTGAGCATCTGGTTTGAGATGTTCCTGACTTTAAGGTCACTTCACAGCTAGCGAGCTCACTGGTGGCAAGCTCTTGGCTTTGTGGAGAGCAGTGACACTGTTGCCATCTGATCAGCAAAGAGAGGATTTCACCCGTGGGCTTTGCCTCCAGCACCACACAAAGAGCATGCAGCAATGCTGGGTGTTTTGAACCAGTGGTTCCAGCACTCCAAATCAGTGCAGGGAGGAGTAAAATCCTAAAATGGATCAACAGAGCAGTGCCAAACAGCTCAACTTCACATCAGCAAGAACCAGGCGCTTCCTCAGGCAATTGTGAAAGGGTTTAGGTTACACACACTGAAATATCCCACAATTTGCTCCCTGTAATGCAAGCACAGCAAACTGACTGTGCTGCTCTGCAAGTGGCACGTTCAAGATTGCAGTTGGAGTTTTTCCATTCCAGCCTCTGTGGTTATTTGGGCTGGGGTGATGTGGGGTGGATAGAAAGTTATCCTGTTATCTAAACCAGAAATAAAGGATTTGGATCTCTGTTTCAGTGATGGCTACATTAATGGTCAGAAAGACAGAAGACTAATTAGAGTAAAAGAACCCCTCAGCTGCAGCTGGCTCGGGGTGTCAGCAAACGCGTTTAAATGATTTGTGTGTGAGAGAGACAGAAATAGCTCATTGCAATTCTTTACTGGTTTTTTATATCATGGAATCACAGAATGGGTAGGGTTGGAAAGGACCTTAAGATCATCTAGCTCCAGCCACAACCAGCTTTGGCACAACTTGATATCAACATCATGAACTTCTCCGGGACAAGCTTTAGTACCTTTGACTCTGGTGCCCTACCTTAAGAATTAGACGGCAATCGTAATGAAGAAAGTTGTGGAGATACTTAGATTCTATTTTCTGTGGATTACACTGCTCTTGCATGTTAATGTCAGGTGCTTCATTTTAATGCATCCCTGCAGGCCGTGATTGAGGCCTTAGTGTGTTAAGTACTGTGCAAAGGCAGAGCAAGAGCTGACCCTGCTGTTTCCAGCACAGGGCAGACATAGGATGAAAAGGAAAAGGGGAAAGGGAAAAAGGAAGTCTTTCCAATAGCCGACTGTCAGTAGCAAAGTAATGGCCAAGTGAGGAGAGGAAACAAGAACTCCTGCAAGTAAGTCCTGATATATAATCTCAACAAATATTTATTGTATGAGAACTTCAGACCCCTGCCACACTTCCACTGGCTCAGCCAGTATCAACACGTCCACTTGTAACAGCAGCTTCTTCACCTGCCAGTGCAACACATTCGCACTGAAAACATGACAGCAACATGAACAGGTTTAGTCACTACATGAGACTCCATGAACCACCAGCTTAAAACCTTTAGACTGTATCTTAAGAGCAATATTAATTAATATCCAACCGTTAGCATCATGCTTGTTGGTAGAAAACAGATCTGCTCTCACAGCCTCACTTCTAGATACTGACAGAAATCCAAATAAATGTGTTATGGTACTTAACTTTTCCACATTTAGATAATTGATATTTATTTCCATTTCAAAGTAAAGGATTTCTAATGTCAAAATACACTTCCCTCTTTTCACAGTCTCTTAGTTAACAGATTTATTATTTTTTAGGCCATCTTTTAACTATTTCTAGTAAGGAAGAAAAGTACTTCTATATTGTGCAGGTTTCATGCAATAAATAACATTTCCATGTTTAGGGATGGTTCTTTAGGAATCCCCAAGCTTGCTATACCTTTGGACTCTGCCCCCAGACTGAAAGCCTTACCTAGGCTTTACTCCTAGCTTCAGAACTGTGTCTCACTAGCAGCTGAGAGCCTCAGCTTCAGAGGCCGAGGTGCTTCACAGAGTTCTGATTTCCCATTGCTGCCAAGTAGGGAGAACAAGTATCTCGAGCTGAGCATCCAGAAAGAGGCACAGCTGAAGTCACTGATCCTTTCCAACGGGGCTGGTGGCTGTTGCACACTCTTGATCCATGACTGGTAACACTCCACTTCCTTAACCCAGAGACATTTCCCCGTGTGGACAAGGCCCTGGAAATGTACCAAAAGCTGCGTGCGTGGGAAGGGTTAAACCAACCTGAGCAGCTAAACCCCTGCAGCTCTCTCATAAGCCAGGCTTTTAGACAAATTGAGCAAAATAGTCCTTTCAGCTCAGCAGGCACATGACTCTCCACACAAAGGAGTCCTTCTGGAAATCCCATGAATACCCCCATTATCCTGAGGACTGAGCACAGAGCCACACATTTCACGCCCACTGCCACCTGTGATTAGCTTTTTTACAGTTATTATGGACTACTTTGATGGCGATGATTGTTTAAAGGCCTCAACAAGCCTGCTAATGTGACTTGAGGACTTGACTCCTTTTCATTCCCGGGTTGCTCCAGCTATCACACTAATTTACTTTAGGCAAAGGGGACAATATAAAGAAAAAATCTCCTCCAAGAAATCACTTAGCATAAAATTGATTCAGACTCTTAAAGAAACACATGCCGGGATCCCATGTTAAAGTAAATTAGATATATGATCAAACAAAGCCAACAGTCATTTCAGCTTTGGACTCTTGTGTAACACTTTAAGTTTTTAACAGAATCAGCCAAAGAAAAACAAAGGGAGAAGCAAAGAGTGGCTCCGGCCAGTTGGTTTGCATGGAATTTTCCTTTGCTCTGCTTGGTGTTTTACAGCGCAAATGTGAAGCAAGATGTTGGCTTCAGGGAAAATGTATTTTACTGTTTGCAAGAAGTGCTTCCAGAATGGATCACACTGTACCACTTGTACAAAATAAACTGACACCGAGGGAGCACTAAAGGGGATCGGAGCGCATGAGAGAAGACGTGGCTCCAGTGGTGATGAGCAAGGGCAGAGGTAAGAGGACTTTTTTGCTGTCTATAGAGAGGTGGTGTTGATCTTAGTCTTGCAGTTCAAACCAGTACATGGGGGTCCATATCACACAAGTACCTCAGCAACAGTCTGCAACTTCTCTAACAGTTTCTCTCCTCCTGTTTATTACCTCTGCTCAGTTGAAGTATTCAGATGCCCTGTAAGCCGAGTTGCTCTCCACTTTCACCGTGCACATACACACCTTTACTGAGACATTTCTTACTGTTTTCAAGGCCATTTGGGAGGTAAAGGCCTAATAAATACTCAAGGAGCAGACACAGTTGTCCTTCAGCACTTTTTTACTGACACTGAAACTAGATTTATCGTTCTGTCCTTGCCATTTTGTGTTGTCTCTTATGTCCCCTGGTTAGACCTACACGATACCACCCGCTGCCCAAGCTCAGACCTCTGTCCTGGACCGAATATAGTCCAGAGAAAGAACTGGCTCCAGTGCCCAAGCTGACTGAGCTCTGCCTTCACAGAGGAGCAAACACCATTCCCCTCATTAAAACCAGTCATCAAAACCCCCTTTTAAGCTTGTCATTGGTACCAGCATAACACAACGTGATTTATCAAATCACCCAGATCTAATAACAGAAATGTACTGCTGCACCTCTGTAAACAGGACATGTTCAATTACACGAAGGAACTATTTCTCTTCTGAAGGCATTACTGTTCTACCCGAGCAGTAACCACAGCTTCCTGATGTAATAGCTAGTGGAATTACATGTGGCACAAGTATCTTAGGTATTTTCGAGACAGAAAACAAGATTTGTGAGTAACAGAGAGCAGCAGATGAATAGGAGTAGTTTTGGCTTTCGGAGTAGGGGAAAAAAGATGAAAAGATTATACAGCTTTTCTGGGGCATAACGGAGAGGACTTAATGTGTGGCCATACAGTGCTGACAGCTCATTGCTGCTGAGTCCATCTATTACTGAAGGTTTGGGCTCTTTGTATTCTCTCACACTCACCTGTAAAAAACAACATAAACACAACTGCAGTAAATGGATGAAAACTGGTTTAGTGCCTTTGCTTTGTTTGCCTCGTGCTTCCAAACTGCAAAGAACTGGGGCTTGACAAGATGGTTTTGGCCATAAGCTTATTAAATTGCTGCCTTCCTGTGGCACGGTGCCAGGCCCATCTCCATGGCACAAGGGTGCCACTCAGTCCCCTGCACCGCCAAAACTGCTGGCACAGTGAACCAGCTTACAAAATATCCCAATCCACAAGAAGAAAAGCTGATAGAAAGGTTGTGAAAAACAAACATCCTATGAACTGGGTTTCACTGCAGCCTCATACGTCTGTATACTGTGATCGAGAGGGTCACACGATGCATGACTGGGTTGGAAGGGCAGGAACAGGAATCCAACTGGTGCCAAACACCTTGCAATGTCAAAAGACAGCTTAATCCATGGTTTCTTTCATCCAGCTCTCTGCTCATTCTCCTTGTGGAAATGGCACAGCTGGCTTAGGTTTAGTCCTATTCAGAAGCATTTTTAAAGACTCCTTCTCTGAGTACTGGCATTAAGGAAAACTTGGTATTATGGAGAAGCTGATGGAGTTGTGAGATCCAAAAGAAGCTCAAAGAAGTTACCAGGATGCAGCCATCTCTCCCCTATGGCCCTTGAAGAGTCTGTCATGTCTAAAATGATGCCAATATATGTTCAGTTTTCCTTTAAGTTATGACACCAGTAAGATCCTTTACACAGCGCCTTGTTTTCACAATAGTTATACTATTCAATGGGACCTTATTTTCCACTAAATTTGGCTGAAATAAGTCAATATGCTTCAAAGCCACTGAGGAAACTAGAACACAGTAGAGAGCATCATCGCTTTGGCTTTTCTTCTATAGGATTACCAAGTATCATACCCTTTCCTTAATCCTTCATATTCAGTCTCATCTCACTTGTGGTTACACCTGAAAATGAGGGGGCTGATGAGCCCCATAGCCACAACCCCACTCCGTGGATGCATGACTGTGTATCACACTGGCTAACAGTGAAGAGGGACCAAGCATCCTCCATCTTCCCAGTAACTCTGTGCTTGGCCAGCACCATTCTTCCTTGGTCTCCTTAATGAACACGGCTTTAATTGTGGTGGAACAGTTCCTGTCAATGTGACAACACTTACATTTGCAAACGGGCTGTGTCCCATTCATCATTATTGGAAGATGTGTACAGGCAGTTTCCATTAACAGGCCACACATGATGCTCACTGGAATTAGATAATAGCCTAATCCAATTTGTCTTCCTAAAAATTCCAGTCTCTCATAAGACGTAACCCCCTTTTTGTACTTGCAGGGATCATGCTGCTTGGCACAGTCATCAATCTCTTCCAGGACTCGCCAATCCAGGCTACAACTCAGGGAGAATATCTGTATTTGGCGATAAAAGACAACAAAGACTCTGTTTCTTCAGGTTAAATCCCAGTTCCATTATAATTCAATGGGAGCTTTGCCACTGACTTCAAAGGGCCAGGAGGCTACCCCCGGCCGTGTCCTGGGAGAGCAACATGAGCTTAGTGGTGTCCAAGGGGCTGGGAAGAACGGCTCCTTTCGGAGCAAAACCTCCTCAAGTTTAAAGCTGATCTTTCATGAGAGGCCACAAGGTCTGGTCTTCCCTAAAAATATGCCAAATAACTGCCTCACTGGAGGATTTTAAAGGAGCTGTTATTTTATGCCCTAGTCATTTCAAGGCAGATTGGGTTAGTCTGGCAAAAGCAATTTCTAAAGGAGCAACATAAAATATTTAAAGATTTATAGAACAAGTGGCCCACTTAGGGGCTCATCTAAGTTTTACTAAACATCCCTGGTTATGCCTTGCTATGTCAGCAAAAGGAGGCTGAGATTTAAATAAATAAAACCTACTAGAACGTAATAACAGGCAGGGGAAAAAAATATGATACACCTGAAAGTTCCTCCTGAAAGGAATATTGAGCTCTAAAGTGATCTCGGTACCAACGGCTATGTTTGTCTATCCAGCTGAAAAGGAGACAGCTTTCATCTCGAGGCTGTGTGTTATTTAACTGAGCTGAAATTGTTTTCAGTCATGTGAAGTGCATCCACTAAAGATAATGATCCCATTTTGGATTTTTTTAACAAAGGAGGCCAGGTGGATATACTGAGCAGAAATGGAAACAGGTTTGGTGTTTTCATTAACTGCAGCGAATCATCACGCTGCCGCGGTGCAGGAACTAGAAACTTGTGGTATTTTGACAACTGTTTCTTTTCGCTCCCTTCCCCTCCCATGGTGTGTTATGTCCTGCTTAGGAAGGGATTTACTGCAGAAACAGTGGAAGTGCCTCTAAACAAGCTGCCCATGGCCAAGACCGGTGAGCCCTCCAAGAAATGACCTGGAATTATATCACGTATATGGAGCCAGGCTGAGAGAGCTAGGCTGATTCAGCCTGGAGAAGAGAAGGCTCCTTAAGGGGAGACCTTAGAGCAGCTCCAGTGCCTAAAGGGGCTACAGGAAACCTGGAGAAGGGTTTTGGACAAGGGCCTATAGGGACAGGACAAGGGGAATGGCTTTAACCTGCCAGAGGGGAGATTGAGATGAGCTCTTAGGCAGAAGTTCTTCCCTGTGAGGGTGCTGAGGCGCTGGCACAGGGTGCCCAGAGAAGCTGTGGCTGCCCCATCCCTGGCAGTGTTCAAGGCCAGGTTGGACACAGGGGCTTGGAGCAACCTGCTCTAGTGGAAGGTGTCCCTGCCCGTGGCAGAGGGTTGGAACTGGATGAGCTTTAAGGTCCCTTCCAACACAAACCAGTCTGGGATTCTAGAATTGTATGATTCTATGATTTATCTGCACTGAGAATTTATTCCAATTCCTTTCAGTTCTGAAAGACACGTTAAATAACTGCTTAATCAGCAATTGAAAGAGTGGGCTCAAATACTTTCCTAAATTAGCAACAACTACATCCCATTGTACAATGATGAACCCCTGTTTCAAAGCTGAACATGAATTACTGAGAACGCCTAAAGGGATATGGCCAGCTGTTTGGTGTACCACTGTTCAGCCTGCACTTTTGATGTATGAAGCATTGAAGGAAGTTTGCTAATACATCCCAGAAGTTTTCACAGCAAAGAGAAAGACAATAGCAGCCTTACCCTGCTACTCCTGCAATTTCAAGTGTCTCCTCTCCACATTCTGGTTCCCACATATATTACACTGGTGACATCAGCTGAGATGGCACATCAGACATTGTTTCCAAGAACTTGTGTTTTCAAGGTTATTTTGAGAAGCAGAAACACAGCAGAATACCACTAATACAGTCCAAGCCAGGACAACGATGATATGCAGTGAGCAGGAAATACATGAGATGTCACGATTCCTCATTTCAATGTAGTATGCAGAGCACAACCTCTGAGGGTCAGCATTTTCTTCTTGAGTGAGCACAGGTCTTACACTTGTACTTCACTTCGGTCACGTGTACAACCAATTACTGTAAGGTACAATACAGGAGTTTGAAGTGAGACCTACTTTCTCTGCCTTGAGTAACCCGCTAGATCAGTGATTTAATAAAGTCCACAGTACAGCTTTTCTTTCTAAATGCCAGAGGCCCACTCGTCCTCCTTTGAGGTTATTTGTTCATATTCAGCTCTCACGTACTCCAATGTAAAAGTGAGAAATTCGCTGTGGTTAGCGACTCACCGGGTCTGGTGAGCTAAAGCTGAATTTGGGCCCTTTTAATCCCTGGAGAGAAGCTGTCAGATAAAGCTCAGGAACTTCAGCAAGAATGACGTGGTATTACGGCAGTCCTATTTAATGGGTAGCTACAAGTGCCCTGGGTACCCAGGGCCATATGGAGGCACATGGACCAGGCAATACGTCTGCCTGTAATACATCATTAGTAACCTTCCTCAGTGCTGCCAGCCCCTGAATACCCTGCCTGTGCCTGGATTTGTATTATCCTATTGGAGAATCTGCTGGACGAGTTTGGGGCCCCTCATCCCCACTCTGGGCCAGACAACTTGTACCACCACGACAAGCTCCATGGTAGGTGACAAAGTGTTGGCAGTGTTCACAGGGGAGGAAATCCTCCCTGGCTCCTGTCACAGTGGCCATTTTAGCTGTGCCAAGAGGCATTTACAAGAGGATCAGAGGTTCTTCTAATGCCACCTTGTCTTTTCAGGTTAATTTATGCCTTGTTCTTTATGCCTGTTTAGTTAAGGACATGCTGCAGGTATGGAACTGCCACCTGGTTCCTCTCTTTTGATCTGGCTGGCAAATGCCAGCACCTCTGAACAGCAGGTTGCTAAATAACAAACAGAGCGTGTCTTCAGAAACACCTGGTGCTGCCTTCAAATGGTCACTTTGTCTTGGTTAGTCCCTGGCACAGGCAGCACGCTCAGAGGCATGAGGCTCCCCTTTCCGTCCTCTGCCCACCACCACCAAGCACGAGTAGGCACAACAGCAATTAAGTGCAGTAAAAGGTTATAATCCAGCCTACAAGGAACACGAGGAACAACAACAACAAACCCACTTTCTGAGTGTAAGAACTTCAGGAAATGGAAGGGGAAAACAAATAAACAAGGATGAAAGAAATGCCCAGTGGCAACCATTTTCAGTGTGACCTAGTGAGCTTTCAACTTCAAACCAGTCAGATCAAGAGCTTCCCAGCGGCGTCACCCAGGGATCTGTCATTCACACATCAAGCCTCCTTCACTCTGCCTTGTCTCACACAGACACACTGCCAGATACAGAAATATCACAGCCTTCTTGCATGACAAGGGAAACAAAACAGAACAGAAAAGCCCTCAGACCAACAGCAATCCTGAAATCCAAGTGCGCTGACAAGCCCTGACCCCATTGTCCACAAAAGGGCAACGTCACAAAGCAGACCAGGAAGAGGATGCGCACGGAATGGCAATTGGGCAACCATCTGCTATTAAAATGCAGTTCAAGAGAGAGCTTCCAGTGAGCCCTCCCCACTCGCAGAGATGATGAGAGCTGGGATTTACTGGGAGGAATCAATAGCTGCCCTGGGTGCTTTGCAAACCGAGGAGACCAGCTTCTTTTCAAGCTCACCACTTGGCCTGTGAGCAATTTACAGTGTGCTACGGAGATGGGGTGGTGGGGTTTGCAATGTCAAACAGGAAAACACACAGTTGCACCTCCACTGTTATACAGCTCTTACTGTATATTGTTATACACCAGAAATGACTGATGTTATTCAGAATGTGTCCTTCAGCCTGACACTTTGAGAGGAAGCCCAGAAGTCAAAGACCAATATTTTGGGGAAAGCACAGAAGGGAAAGAAGATGAAAAGGGAAAGGAGAGAAAAGATGGTTGTCACTGCAGTTAAAATATGCAGTATCTGACTAAATCTACTTTTACAAGACAGTTTTAAGTAGCACACAGTAATCACTTTTTCAATGAGGGTTGCAGTAATTCATCAATAGCAGCCGCACAGTAACTCTGCTGAGTTTTGTCCAGTCCATTTCTACCATATTGTAAGTTAAAAGTATTCATGAAGTCTGGAGAGACCCATTAGGAAAATACCTCAAGTATTCAGTATAAAAGCTTAGCATTTATGGTCTGAAATAGGGACAGGCAGCACTGATATATCCTTGGCAGTTTTCTTGTTCAAGACAGATGAACAACTCTGTAATTTCAGACCAATGCTGGGAAACGATATACACACACCCTGCCTTTTCCATGAAACCATTAAACTGAGGAGGGAAAAATGGGCAGACATCCTTATGGTTTCAACAGTTTATAGAGCCTCCTGCACACAAAGCAGTCTCAATAACAAGTGACTAACAGCCACTTTCTAACAGAAAGCGAGACAGTTTTCATCAAACTATTTGTTTTTGACCTTTGAACTCACTATGTTCCAACAGTTGCTCATCAGCCATTAGAGAAGTTTTATTTGAGAATTCCCAAATCCTTGGAAAGCATTCACAAAAAAGCCAGTGTTTAACACCTGCACTCCCAGCAGGGCTGCACATGACATGCTTGTGGAGGAAGGTATAAGTCATCTTGCATTTCTGGACAAAATATTAGATAGTCATCCACCTAAACATTAATACTAGGAGAGAATGACACACCTGACTCTCAGGTCCAGCCAAATGCTACAAATGAAGCCATTTGATGATTTGAAAATACATTTGCATCAGTGATGTTCCTAAATAACTCACAGAAGTTTTCCACGGCAGTACTAAGAGGAAGAAGTTCCCAAGGTGGCTGTAGAAAAGCACTTTTGTATAGATTCAGCAATACCTCTCAAGATGGTAGTCAACATCTGTGAAGTGCATCTAAGAGTCATCTGCTTAGGTAGTAGAAAGGATATTACGTGACAGGTCATGAATAAGAAATATTCACAACAACGCATAGTTTGTGAACACCACAACGGCCGAAATACGTTCTTAGAAGTTAGTAAGAAGAATAACTTACAATGACACAGTACTAAGCTAACGCATTTGTTAGCAAGTCATCTGCAAAGAGACGACAGGACATATGGGCAGCTAAATCATTTCCAACAAAGACTTTGTTACCAGACAAGTGAAATGTGGTCCAGCTTTGGCTCAACTGGCTTTAATTACCACTCTCTCTTGACCAAGACTGCATGGGACTTCAATCTTGGAAGCAGGCTGATCTGACAGCAACAGCGGGATGCACAACCCCAGATGGGCGACTGAGCATCGCATCGCTTCGAAGGAGTCACTGAAGTCTGGCAGTTGACTCCAACAGGCTCCAGAGCAGGCTGTAAATGGAGAAGCCGGCTCCGAATGTCTTCCACCAGTTGGCAAACAAATGAGACATCATGTTTGTGCAGTTCAAGCATTGTTGCCAAATTCTAATAGAACGAGAGTTTCTGTAATCCCGAAAAGGGGCTATGTGAGCCTTGGAAACAAGATTCTCTTGTCTGGCCTTCCATTCATTTTGTAAAACATGTGAAGTTTAATTTCAGTGCTTGGAGCTGCAGCTGGCCAAGGAGCAAAATCACATTCATGTGTTAAAAAAAGAACTGGAAATGGATGCAAGCTGCTAAATTTTGATACTGCTCCGCCGCCAACCTCCAGAGAATGGCTGGGTCAGGACTTCGGGGCTTTTTCCACAAACCAAGCAAAACATTATTCTTTAGAATCACAAAAGCAGCTTTTCTTGTCACGTCCTTTTCTCAATGTAGGTAATATTTGAGATGCAATATTCATGTTTGCTTTCCAGTGAAGAACATCAGTGCACTACACACCTCTCAATGGCTATTTTCACTGGGCTGAGCAATGCCAGCCAGTTCTCTGGGCTGCTGCACCATCTGCAGCACTGTGCTTTCAGGGCACTCATTTCAGGAATGAAGAGATACCTGGTGTCATTCAAAGCAGCTAAAGAGAGAAACTGTGAATGATGACAGACATTTTCATTCCATGGTTACTGACCTCCCATGTCCATCCCCTCCAAACTCCCTGGCAATACTAATCACCCACCTATTCCCAAACCTTGGGCCATATCCCAGTCATGAGAGCTGAGACAGGCACGGGAATAAGTCATGTTGGCAGTCACTGAATGAGACATGGCCGGGTAACACAGTTCAAGCTTACTTTAAACATCACAATTTCACCCCTGAGCCTTTCACACTAGACTGTTCAATAGTGCTAACCACGACTAACTACCAGTAGACAGCACATGAGTAACGAACACTCTCCTCATTGTAACTCCTCTCTGAGGTTGCCCTGTAACCTCAGACTCTTTGGAATCTGATCCAGGGCCCACTCCAGCCTTTGTGAGTCTTTCCAGAGAGCTGAACAAACCCTGGTTCGAGCCCTTGTGAATTCAATTCCTCATACGTTAGCCTGATCAAATGAAATTAATCTTCGCTTCATCACAGCTGCCAGGTAACATTTCTCATGAGAGGTTTTCCTGTCTGCTACATATGCTTTGCATATTTCCTATACTCCAAAAGCCATTCAGTATTAACATACAATCGCTTGTTTATTAAGTCTAAATGAGGCAGTTAAAGGTGTACGCTTTCATACGGTGGATAGGAGGATCACTTTTGTAATTCCCATTAAACTTTATGAGAACCACGGGGCTTGAAGCCAAATTAATTCTCCTACACCAAGCTAAAAACGAACCCCTGAATGTTATTATGCCTGCCATGTTTGCTTTCTATATTTATACTTCAGGCGTATAGTTACTGACAAACTAAAAGCACTGATAATATCTATCCCAGAAAGCAAGAATTCCCCTGAAAGAAAATAGACCATGATATTTTATAGCATTGGAACTTTACCACATGGAGACATATGAAATATGTTTAAAAGCCAAATAACCAAGGTCTACACGCCTTTGTAGCTGTCTGAAATATTGTAAATGAATTTTACATTGCTGGCTAGTTATTCAAGCAACACACTCGAGGGAGGGAAGCTTCTGGAATGAAAAAGGATCTTATCCTCAAAACAGCAGCTTTTAATTCTCTACTTGGTTCTCTAAGCAAGCAGGCTGAGGGAGTGCTGTCATCCAAAGGCTGACCACATTCCTGCCTGGTTTGCAGCTTATGCTCCAATATACTCTTAGCCTCACATCTACAGTCCACTTTCCATCTCCCACGCACCTTGCCCCTAACTCGGGTCAGAGCTACCTCTTCTCATCAACATTAAAGGTGTTACAATATTTTTGATCATTTCTGCATAATACTGTGTGACTAGAAGAGCTGGTTGAAATGCTGTTTCCCCATCACATTCAGAGTGCAGACTGAAATTCTCATTCTATTTGCAATGTTCTTTTTTTTCCAAGTTCTCATAAAGGCTATAATAATAATACAACTTTCATTTCAAGGTAACAGTAATTCGACCTTCTGAGACATTCAATTTCTTCTCTAGTCACTTTGTTTAGGTTATATTTGGGTGTTATTCACCTGTTTTAGTATGCTGGATGGCTATGAGCTTTCTGCACTTAAGATTTCGCCGATGACATGGTCTCACTGTATCAGAGCTTCCTCATCTCACTAGCAACCCTCTAGGAAAAATGGCAATGGAGTTTAATCCTTTCTTTAAAACCATCCGCAATGACAAACATGGGAGACAACGAGACTCATCCCTATCCTGGAACGTGTCTAAAATTTGATTACACTGGGGCTATTCTAGACCTCTTCAGATGCTTTTGTTTGGATAACTGGCTGGTTTCCAGGCATTCCCTCTTTAATGACTGGACCCTGCTCCACAGCTTGCAAACAGAGACGCTTCTCATCCTGTTTCCTCTGCTGTTTCAAGCATTCATTTCACTTACTCTCGCTGGGCAGGGTTTGGGGCTGAATTAGAGAAGAGAGAAACTCTTTCTGTCTAAAAAGATGTCATTGGCTTGGAGGCCAGCTTAAACAGCCCTGATATTTCCATCTATCTGAACCTCGCCTGAGATCACAACCATACCCATATTAAATATGAGATGCAGGCCTAAAATAACAAAGTATGGCTATAGTAACAAGGACAGGAAGCTCACAGCAAAGCTTATCCTTAGTACACTCAGAGTACCCAGCAATTGCCAGGGGTGGGTGTTCTGTAAGTCTTCTCCACTTGTAAATAATGTATTCCTGGAGCAGAATGTTCTGAACAGAAATACACAACTTTGATTGACAGTTGCAATACAGCAACTTCTTGGAGAAATAATATTTCTCTGGTCTGTGGATGGATGTCTCTAGGACCCCAAAGTATGGCAAACTGCCTCATCCCTGCCAGTTTTCATTGTCTCTGGAATTCTCACTACTGCTTTCTCACTTCATTCACCAGTATATACTCCAACAAAGCAGAACATTTACTAAACACAAGAGGTAAAGAGCTGCTAAATTCTGTCACAACTTTTAGTCTGACTGTGAGAAACAGTCTATTTTTCTGTGAGGTTTTTTATCACCTATTGAAACAAACAGGCAGCACATATAAGACCCTAGTGTTTGGGCATCATGCATCCCAGTGACATAGAACATTTAGACATGAGATTTCAGTCCGAGGTTTAACGAACACAAGTGCCATGTGAAAAAGTGAGATCCAGTACCAGATTCTGTGCACCTCAAAGCTCACAGGAGGCTGGATGCAGGGATTTAATTCAGAACCGTCTCATTTCAGGTTAATGTGAAACATGGAGCTGAGTGGATAAAGCAACTGCATAAAGACTCTTTTTAAGCAGCCAAGTCAAGTCAATCCTTCTCAACTTTACTAGGGATTTACTTCAGGAGAAGTTATTTGTGTGCTGGCCAGACCTGTGCAAAACCTTGGTTATAAATGATAAAACATGGGACATGTTGAAAACATCAAGGTTCAGTGGTGGACTTGGCAGTCCTGGGGTAACAATTTGACTTGATGATCTTAAAGGTCTTTTCCAACCTGGTTGATTGTATGATTCTGCTGAACATGTGCCAAGGAACATGTAGATGTGACCTGATCAGTGTTTTCAGATAGAAAACAACCACAGGCTGACAATACTGCAACGTTTTGACCTCAGCTATGGAAGCATGTTTGCTGACTTTGGCTGAGTTTCTCTTTCAGATTTGGAGCTTGAAGCCCAGCACAGGTTGAATGTATACAAAGCAAAAGTGGGAAAAAATAATATTTGTACAGAGCTCTGCAAACTGACCCCCACTCTGCTCTAATGAGAACATAATGGTTTACCCAGCTGCAGAAGAACAGAAGCAAGGAGCACAAGAGAGATTCCTCTGCTTGCTTCATTCTAGAGATGTGTTTGGGCTTGGGCACACATGGGAGGGGGGTGGTTTTTCTCCTGAATGCATGCATGTGTATTTTAAAATGTGCATCGCTTGCATTTTAAAGCAGATTAAAATGCATTTAAGCCAGAATGGAAGAGTTCGCTTCCACTGAGAGCAATAAATGACTGACTTTCTAAATCTTTGGATTCTCCTGCAGTCTGTGGGGTATCTTCTATCTAAACTCCAGAACTCACAAGGGGATTAGAATGGATAGTCTCTCGCTGGCTCCTCTGAGTCACAGCACCAGCAAATAGAGCCACGGTGCAGTGTGGGCAGGCAGGAAACCACTAAAGCCAGAGCAGTGATTATGTGCCTGCTCTGCGAGACACACTGAGCAGTGAGCCGAAATGTTTGTGTGTGTCAGATCAATCTTTCCCCTGGCCAGGACAGCTGTACTCACAGGGGGATCAGCAATCATCCTGCCAGGAACTGCTTCTGTCCTTCAACAGGCAATTAACGTGAGTCCATTACAGCTCCCTGGAGGCCCCTGGGGGGCTGCAAAAGGCATCGACTGAAAGGTCAGAAACCTCCTGAGGACAGGAAAGAAGCTGTGCCTGGCGAAATGGAGTGGAAAGCAGCAGCTATTTGTCACCCGCTAGTAATTCATAAAAAGGGGGGGGGAAGAGAGTTGAAGGGGGTCCAAGCGCTGTGCACAATTGCAAGCACGTGGCAGCAGTGAGAGCAGAAATAGAAGCTACAGGAGATTCTTCTTGGGATGAAGATTTTACCCAGTATTAGAGGTGGAGGAAGAGTCAACAAATCCCACTCATTCTACAAGGAACTGGAAGTGACAAGTGCACAGGCTGATTCACAGCCCACTGTACCCCAAGAGAAACCACGGTAAGGAGTCTCTGGTGACCGAGGTTCACCACTGTGAGCAAACATTTAGAAGAGAACCAACATGAAATGAAGTGACCAGGAAGCACACAGTGTGGCATTCATAAGGAGCAATACTCTTCAAAAGAAGCAACTGCTGAGGTGTTCAGTGGTGGAAAAACAACAGACCTGGTGGCCTGGGGGATACATCACAGGCTGCTCTCTAGTTCTATTTTAGCCTTCTGGGGAGGACCACCACGTTGATGTGGTTTTGGAGGTCTCGGGTAAATGCCTACACATACACGTCCAAGTACACCAACAACCCAACTTGGCAGTTCTGCTATGGCAATGCAATCAAGCAATGCCAGGTAGGTGGCCAAAGGAGAGTAAGAACAGTCAGCACGTATAAAAGACCTACTTTGCACTAGTGTGCAAAGAAAGGTCAGACCACATAAGTTCATTATGTTCATCTGGAGTAACTTTCACCCCCAGTTCACTAGTTAACTTTCACCCACAACTTTCAACCCATTCAACTGATACTTTATCACTCTTGTTCTTTCCTGTGATAAGAACATTTCATAGAGATCCAGCAGCACATGTGTAATCACCAGAATGAGCTGAAATATCGCAGGTGTTAACTCTTCAACACCGACAGAATTTAGAAGGTGAATAGTGAGAATTAAATCAATGACAAATTTGTGTAAATGGCTTTGGACATGATTCTGAATCACTTGCATAATTGGAATTTTACTTGATGCACAAATCCTAACTGCATTAAAAACTAAAAGGACAGGAGAAAGAAATCATCTACAAAGTAGCTATTGCTATCTTCACACAGGGACTGTGAGCAACACGAGCTCTACTACTTGCTGGTACAATCCAGGGGAGGCTTCAACTCAGTTTGCAAAGTCTCCAACGCATCTTAGATGATGTAAAGTTTCCATATTCAACTTTCAAGGAAAAAAATACTGTGTTCTTTGTTTGGAGAGAGATGTAGATAACAACCCTGGATTGTTTATAATGGTGTAAAATGTTTGACCTTGCAGAGAACAAGTCACTGACTGCCCCCAACCTTGCAGATTCTGAGTGTGGATTTGAACACTGGGGGTTGTCCCACCCGCAGCTTTACCTGGGCAAGGTCAAGAATTTCCACGTGTGTTGCAACATTTGCAGCCTGATCACTGTATAACAAACAGGACCCACTAAGTCACTCGTAATTCCAGCATCAGTGGAACTTCATAGTGTATTTTGCATCCATTTCCCCAGAGAATTCTGTTTCCCTGTGACCATCTCTTCTTCCTGCCTCTTATTTTCTTAATTTGCTGTCTTCAGTGCTGGATGTGCACACACACACACACGCGCACATCCCTGGACAGTCTTCTCCCCACATGTAGTTGAGTTTAATAAACACGTATTGTGGATTTAGGTAAACTGAAATTCCTCTTGTAGAATCACAGAATCCCAGCCTGGTTTGTGTTGGAAGGGACCTTAAAGCTCCTCCAGTTCCAACCCCCTGCCACAGGCAGGGACACCTTCCACTAGACCAGGTTGCTCCAAGCCCTGTGTCCAACCTGGCCTTGAGCACTGCCAGGGATGGGGCAGCCACAGCTTCTCTGGGCACCCTGTGCCAGCGCCTCAGCACCCTCACAGGGAAGAACTTCTGCCTAAGAGCTCATCTCAATCTCCCCTCTGGCAGTTTAAAGCCAGATATTTAGTATAATACAGAAACCTTTTTGTTCTAATATCAACTACTTGGTCCTCCCTTGCGTTTCCCCTTCCAAAATGCCTCTAACTACAGCACAGGCTCTCACATCAGTTTATTCCTGGGGGCTGCCTGACTTGCATGTGTGCCATCCAGCCCTGCAGGTCATTAACCTTTGTGAGACTGCCAGTATCAGCAGGTTGATGTTTAAGAGAAGCTGCTGATTAGTATCCAAGATACCAGTTAACAAGACAGTTTCTTTTAATGGCTTGTATTGATGAATGAATTAATGGAATTCCACAACTTCTTTATTTGTAGAGAAGTCTCACGTGACACCCTTGGGCAGCACACCAACCATCCCCAGCGATGGCTGTGCTCAGGCTACCAGCAGGCTACCAGGGTGCCCTTGGACACACCGCCTAGAGAGCCCTGACGAGAACCCCTGGGAAGACTCAGCCTGGGGGCTTCAGCCCAGCAGTGCTGGCCTATGGGAACACCAGGCATGGCCCAGTGCGGACATTTAAGATAGCTGGTGGAACAAAACTCTGGCAAATAATGTCCCATGGGATAAGACCACCCGAAGTACTGACACTGAGGGGAACTCACTCTCTTTTACCTTTGAAATAACACTTTAAAGCTTCGATGGTTAACCTACCTCTTTAAGTGCCCAAAAACATACATATTGAGATGAATATACTGAGATCTAACTTTAATTAGAAGACCATTAATATCAAGTGCTCAATTTTATTTGCTATCAAGTAAAGCTTCTACTTCTTAAGAGCACTTGAACTTTTCTAGAGCATGAGTATGAGCACGCTATTAGAACATGAAGTAAATACTAACAGTGTTAACAGCATTGTTGCCTCTTGAAGCCGGATTTGATACGCAGGAAACAGATTTGCATTTATATCCACCACTTTACACTGACAGCCGAAGATGCAGGTATACAATTGTATAGCATCAATTGCACAGATGCCAGATGTGGGTCTCAGTGGAAGTTACTGCAGTGCTGATACATTACTGTAAACCCTGTGCACAGACTATCAAGCTGCTGTCTGCCACTTTCTGCCCTTCTCTTTCCTCCAAAAGAGAGAAAACAGAGTAAAACGTTATTGACTTGTCTCTCATTCACTATTTGGGGATAGTTCCTTATGAAGTCACCAGGCATGTGTTTGATTTATCACAAATTCATGAGGATGTTTAACTCATGAATGGTCACAGGAATGAAACTGACACACCTTGTCTAACTGTGAGCAAGAGCAATGGGAGACTATGAGTAACAGAGACCACAGTCTGCGCTGGCTGAGGAGCAGCAGTTAACATGTGAATAGCTTTGGGGAGAGAAGCAAAACAGATCTTGATATTTTATTTGAACCCAAGTATTTTAAGTATAGTAAGGAAGACATTTTTTATGATGAGGGTGCTGAGACGCTGGCACAGGGTGCCCAGAGAAGCTGTGGCTGCCCCATCCCTGGCAGTGTTCAAGGCCAGGTTGGACACAGGGGCTTGGAGCAACCTGCTCTAGTGGAAGGTCCCTGCGGCAGGGGGTTGGAACTGGATGAGCTTTAAGGTCCCTTCCAACACAAACCAGGCTGGGATTCTGTGATTTTGCTGTCTGTCTTAGCCAAGCACCACGCACTTCAGGACACAACAGTCCCTGCAATCAGCCCCTTAGCAGAAAGATGAAGGACAGATTTGCATTCAACTAACTCACCAAATGTTAAGAATTTCTTAATTGCCTTAATAGTTTAATTTTATTTGTCTCTAATTTAATTAGTAAAGAGAAAAGGGGGGTGGGAGTGTGGAGGGGAGCTGATTGGTGGGGAGGGGAATGCCTTCATGTCTGCAACGCAGAAACCTTCCACTCCCTGCATGGCTTTGGTGCAGTCAGTGCTGAATGTCACCGACTGCTGTTTCCTTCCAATGATCCGCCTGCTTTGCTGGTCTGTCTGTTCTTGAAAACTTTCTTTAAGGGCTTTAATAGCAGGCATTCATTCTGCTAGAGATAAGGTGAGTCCAGCTCTTTATGCACAGTAATTTAATAGGAACCCAGATCTAATTTAATAGATCCTTTATGTCTCTGTCAAAGACTGTTACCATTGATTGGTGCAATGTCTCATGGAAGTCAGTAAATACATTAATCTCTTGAGAGCTTGTGACAACAATTCTGTTAACAGCATGAGCAATACAGATGGACAAACCATTATTGAATAAATGAAGAACTCAACTGAAAACCGAGGCTAAACCAGGTCTGGAAAACTGGCAAGCAGGGCATTACTGGCCCTCCCTGGATCAGGGAATACTACTGAATCTGGAGCAGACAAGTGCTCTCCTTAGATTATGAGTCCAGCCTTCAAAGGAATGGACATAGACACACTGGGAGAGACCCATCCCAGCTGTGAAAGCTGGCCAAGGAACCCAGGTAGGAAACCTCTTCGTGGTGCTCAGACAGAGGACAGAGTAGATATTATTTGGCCACTTTAGTCTGTCTACACTGTCTACCACACTTCACTTTCTGAATGTGACAATATGGGAAACATGCTGAACAGCCACAACTCCAACTGCTTTAAGAGGCCAACAAAGCGTCCAACCCCTCAGTTGAAGTGCTCCACAACCCCCAGTATAGATTTTTTTCCCCCTCTAAATAACTGGCCATCACTGGTAAATGTACATTAATACAAGGAAGAAAATTGATATAAATATTAAGGATTGATCATTGTGTCCTTTTTATTTCAAAGCCAGCCTATAACAGAGTTGTTGGGCAGGAAGCAGAAGGAAATTATCATGGCAGGAATATCAGTGTATTCTGGATGCAAAGCAGAAGCTTATCTGTTTTACTACTGCAGCACCAGAGAAAATCAATTTTGACACAGAACTGCCACTTTACAAGCAAATAACTATACTTTCCAATAACCTAATCTGTGCAAAGCCTCATGAAAATTCCCTATAGAACCAGTAGTTAAAACCTCCATTAAATCAAAGGGTTTAATATGGGAAGGGAAGAGAGGATGCAGTTTGACTGGGGAATGTAATGGACTCAGTGGGGAAATAAATATGTTGTTTTATGTGTACAGTTACAGAATTTGAGAACACAGCATTCATTTCAAAGGGAATTCTCTTGCTGTGCAACTTATTCCTAAACAGATGTGATTTTTGCTTATTCAAAAACATTTAGGTAACAATTACAGCATAATAAATTATAATTGCCATCATCTTCCAGCTATGCTATGACTTCTATGCAAACACAAAGAAAATGCAATTATATAGAACTGTAAATTCTATTTTCAGGTAGCTTAAAGCACAGACAGAAAACTTGTTTATTTTACTTCGAATGAACAATAGTTTTAAACCTTATCTATAGAAAAGGAGTATGTGTGAAGCAGTCTGGCACACTGATAAGGTCTGTCTTGCACAGCTACTGCTCAGAGAGGGGCCGAACTAAGGAAGTTAATAATATTTTGGAAGCTTATATTTTACTCTTATGTTTTCTATTAGGAGTCTCTTTAAACTAGTCTCTAAGCTGACACTTTAATTAAGCAGGGCATGACCACTGTTTGAACACTGAAGAAAGAGAAAATAACTAGAAATTGCCTGAAAAACAAGATTTTCATGATTGGGTATTACAGGAGATCACACACGAACCCAACGCTTGGTGTGAATATAAATCATCCTACAGCATTTCAGAGGAGTGTGACTGAGGGGTGGAATTCTACAAGGTAACTCAAAAATAATCCCCACGAAGACTGCAGCTCTGTGTTCAACTTCATAGAGCTTTACTAAACTTCCACAGTATAATGCTGATTTCCTCCTTATTTACTTCTGCAGCATCAGAAACCAAGTTCAGTGTTTTACATTTTCATGCTGATCTGTCTGCAGATGAACTGCTTTGTGAACTATTTTAATGGAGAGCTAGGATCCCCTCAGCAATGTGACACACTCCCAATGTTGGCACATCCAGGAAACTGCACGTAGAAGAGGTTTCATGCCTTACCTATCATTTTCATGGAAGACTGACTTTATTTGACCCTAAAAATTAGCACGCTGCAGAGTACTCTCCTGAAGAAGACAACCTTGTACTTGCATCCCAAGGTTTCCAAGGCAGTGTTACAGAACAAGCTGAACTTCAGGAAAGAATTTCAAGGCTGCAAAGGGATGCTGTTAAGTTAAGAGCTATTTTATCAGCCTGAGTTTTAGATACAAAAGCTGCTTTTCTCAGAGAAAGAGCAGCAGTTGAAAGAGGAAGGAACCACCATCACTGACAAAACCCAGCTGCCCCCAGCAGCAGCTAAAGGTTTCCCTTTCCACCTCATCTTTCATCACGTCTTTTGTTTCCTTTAGAAAAATATTTATCTTGAACAAGACACTTGGGTCACATTTAACTTTCTACGGAGGAAAATGAAAATCAAGTTCACACTCTACTTAAATATTTCAAGGAAAAGAAAGGGGGAAGATGGTGAAATTAAACAAACAAGTCTTTGAAAACCACTTATTGTTCTTAAGGCCTTGGGGAAAGAATTGAACTTCCAGGAGTCACAGAGTGAAAGAAAACATTTTATCAACTGGCCCACCTGGCACTGTCTAATCCTTACACAAACCAACAGGGCAGAATGGCTGTCAGAGCTTCATTAAACAGCCTGTTAATTTTGATCCTTTACAAAAGGTTAGCAACCAATGCATTTAAAGGGCACAGGATTTAATGGCTCTGCTCCATTTGGAGCTACAGCAGAGGAATCCATTTCAGGGTTGGAGAAGATTTGCGAATGGTCTTCTCTGGTGTACAAATGCATGTAAGCACTCCCAAAGTGGTACAAGACAGGACACAGCAAGGCCAAAGGCAGGTGGCTGTCAGTCAGTGGTCAGGAGTCCACTTAAGCGCCTCAGAACATGCCCTCCTCAGCTACATTCACAGCCTAGTGCTGTTAGATCCACAAATACTTGCACTGGCAACTACAGGAAACAGTTCTGCACAATTACACATTTAAAGGATTGCTGGATGCATTTTTAATTTGTTTTTCTGATATATGTCGGGAATCACATCGGGAATTGAAGTAATACCAGGAGACTGTATCAGAAACCACAGTAATAGTCTCTGACTTGGAAGGACCAGGAAGTTTTTCCTTTAGTCTAAGACACGGCTCTGGCATTAAGGAGTTTAATGCTGCCCTGCAGTTGGAGTTTGTCTTACAACCTCTTCCCTTTTAATGTATGTCCCTCATTTTGTTCATCTGCTCCTTTTTCTGACGTGTCAGCATCCTGCTTTAGATCTTCAGAAGATTGAAAGGTGCGCCCTGTGGGTTACACTCTCTCTAAATCACTCGTGATGTATTGCGCTTGGCTTAAATGACTGAGTCTCATTTGCACAATTGCCCTATTAATTTACTCATCATTGATTTACACCACTTCTGCTGGGATTCCTCCACCAGACCTCTATTTTACATGCACTCTCAAAAGCTCTGCTCCAGTCTTTTTCTCCCCTATCATCTTCCTTGTCTCATTCCTCTTTCATTTGTCGTAATTCATCCATCTCTTATCCTCTGCCTCCCTCTCCCTCCCACTGGTCTGTCTTCCTTCTGTTTCTTCTCGGTTCTCCTCCATGTCCCCCCTCCCTGCTTCACAGCAGCTAATAAATCTACCATGCAAGGCTAGAAACCCCAGAAGATACAGGTGTAAAGGCAAAGGAACGTAAATAAATCAAGATTCCTCATGAAGAAGAGCAGCAGCTGTGACTTCTTTTGGGAGAGTTCACAGACTGATGGGTGACTATCATTATCTGTCTTACAGTACTTGACTATGTCCTTGCATCTTTTGTCTTCCTGAGAGGAGCTCAGTCTCTTAGTTCAGATTTTATGGTTACTTTTCAGCCCTCTCAATATATCACATGCCCTGGTTGACTATCAAAGCCACACACTTCCATCTTTTCTTTCTAAACAGCCAACAAACTACTTGGATTTGATAGCATGCATATACATGTACACACAGATGTTTTAAAATACAGACAAATGTGACCGTGCACTAGAGGCATTTCCCAACTCTCATGTCTGTAATGCTTTGTGTCAAAAGAAATAATAAAACCAGTGGTTTCTAAGCTGTTTCTGCATTCCACATTTCAAGGTCAGGTTGGACGGAGCTTGGAGCAACCTGGTCTAGTGGAAGAGGTCCCTGCCCGTGACAGGGGTTAGGAACTGGATGGTTTATGATCCCTTCCAACCTCAACCAGTCTGGGATTCTGTGATTCTGTGCAAATGTCAACAGAAAAAAGGGACTAAAATGCAGAGGGTGAGACTAAAAGGACTACAAAGATTTACATATTCACACTGGAATATAGTGGAACCCTAATGCCACGCTCAAGATGGCAAAGACAGCATGGAGAGAGAAGAGGGTTAAGAGAGAGAGGTTAAAATATCAGAAGACCCAAAGAGCAGTGAGCATATATGTTGCAAATGAGCTTCTCACTCTGAATGTCAGCCCCAAATGACCAAAGACTCAAAACACCCCTAACATGCCTGGCCCTCTTTCCAGCAAAGGCTCGGAATGAGGGCAGCACAGACCTGGGAAGTCCAAGAGCCTCACTGGTGAAATAGCTCCTGACATGTAGCATTGAGAACCCGAAGGCTAAAGAAGACCCTGCACGTGAAGAGCCTGGCAGAGATACAACACTCGCTGCAACTGCACTGCGTAGATTTGCAGTAAATACAAAATAGCCCCAGCTACCAGCCAGTCAGGTTTGCTTGAAAGAAGAAAATCCTCTTCCCTATAGAAAAAAGCCTAAAGGACTGAGCTGACAACGTTCTCCACCTCCTAAAGGCAAATTAACAGCTCAGCTGTGCAGCTACGAGCTGGACAAGTCCGCAAACTTCACCGCTTGGTTATTATCTGCAAATAGCATGTAACTACAAAGTAATGACAGACTCCCAGAGATAATATGCTTCAATAACATAGCATGTGAAGTTACCCATTTTGTTCTCAACCTAATTTCCATGTAGTTTGCAATTTTAAGATTTAATAATGCAGTTGAGAAAATACAAATTGCTTGTATTAGCCACATATTTACATTGAACCGCGCACACCATGTAATTAGAGAGTCAACGGTTACTATGGAATTACAGAGTTTCTGCACAGTTCTTTGTGTCCTCCTATCTGAAGTGCCAAAGGAGTGTTTCAGTGTGGGGAAGAACAACCTACAGTGATACGAAAATAAAAGAATGAAACTCCTCTCTTAGGATCTTAAACTGCCAGAGGGGAGATTGAGATGAGCTCTGAGGCAGAAGTTCTTTCCTGTGAGGGTGCTGAGGCGCTGGCACAGGGTGCCCAGAGAAGCTGTGGCTGCCCCATCCCTGGCAGTGTTCAAGGCCAGGTTGGACACAGGGGCTTGGAGCAACCTGCTCTAGTGGAAGGGGTTGGAACTGGATGAGCTTTGAGGTCCCTTCCAAACACAGGTTGGAAGACACAAACCAGACACACCAGTCTGTGATTCTGTGATCTCTGTCTGTAGACCAGAAGGAGTTTAAAAATAAGCCAAAAGCTCAGTGCAGAAGCACCCACCATCAACTTGCTTCAGTCCCTGAAATCCTACAAAATACTCCTCTGCATTTCTGATTGATGTTATAGACCTCCATTGAAAGGGGTTTTATTCCACTGTACCCAAACTGCTGTCCAAGGCATTGACTGCTTTTGATTGACTTGTCCTGACCTGCCCTGTCTGTGAGGAATGAGGGTGGCGGCTCAGCCTGCCAGCTCCTGCTGAAGGACAGGGCTCAGTGTGTTATTTACCACTTTCAAAAACACACAGACAAGACTTACATATGGATGGCTCATCTCTGATGCCTGAAGGTTTGAAGTTTGAAGGTTAGAGCTAATCTTAGCTCTGGCATTTTGTGCTCAATTCAGAACACAATTAGTTTACACGAAAATAAGCTTTACTAAGTGATGAGGGAAACAACACTGGCTTGTGAGAATACCCCAGGAAAATAATTATTTGTGTAAAATAAATAGAACGATGATCACTGAGAACTGTAAAACACAATGACAATGTGCTAAGTATAGACAGCAGATTGTCAAAGCAGTGAAGAGTCTAACAGAGGTCTAGAAGATAGGAAACCAAGTTATTATTTCTGATTTTGCCATAATTGTGCATTATGACCTTGGGTAAGTTATTTCTTGTTTGATGGCATTAAAGATTTGAAGAAGGTTCTTGAGATGCAGGGAGTCTGTACTGGGGCATGTCAGCGAACCTCGGGGTAATGCCAGCCAGCAGAAAAGGTCTCCTCCACACTAACATCCTGTATTATCACATGTCACCAGTTCATTTGACTTGCAATCTCATTCCTGGGTAGTGTTGAGCTTATGACAGCTCCCACAGCTGCTGAGTATCGCAGCTGTAAGGACTTCTAGTTCCCCAGGAATGGAATGTTATGTTCACAAGTGATCCTGAAATCACCCTCAGTAACATCCAAGTAACAAAGAAATAACTTACTATAGCTCAAATACTAGCACAACCATTGGGGTTTGAGGGAGAGATACAGAAAAGCATGCTCACATTGCCTACACATTAAATCTATGTATTCAACCAGACTCCTCTCTCTCATCCAGGTAAGAAATCACCAGGATGCTCACACTGCTTATGACTCTAGAAAAGAAACTTCATCCAGAGCAAAGGAATACCTTAAAAGAGGAGGATTCCCAGTCCAGATGCACTAACTAACAACATCAGGATGATCGCCACTGGCTCTGCTCCTCACCAGATCGGCTGATGGGACCTGTTTCCTTTGGATCATGCAAAGATACAAACCACATTTTTCCTGAGCGAGGCAGAGCCCAGAAGACAGAAGTGATGCTCGCTTTCTTCTTTTGTGCTGTTCATGCTAGTGACAGCATGCCTAGTATAATTCTTGCCAGTACAAACATCAGCATTTTGTTTTAAGACATCTGAGCTTTCATAGCAAAGTTTCACTGGGCAGTGCTTAGTTTGAGGTGGTCACGGCACACCTGAACCCATCCTCAGAGCCCTGAAGTTGGATGATACAACATTGTACCTCAGAATCATGTCCCAAACGCTTTCTGAAAGCCCTTTCAGAGTCAGCCCTTGCTTGCCAAATTTCTTCCAATTCTTCACTGAATTCAGAGTAGCACTTGAACCTGATGTGATCAACATAATGTGCTTTGGGTGCAGCAAGGTGGAGCCTCTTCCTGCCCCAAATCCAAAATGATCCTGGTGATTACTGTGCCAGTACTCCAGTAAATGATAAACTAATCATTAGTGTGTTGTTCAAGAAACACTCCCTTCTACTTCTAATGGCAAGGACCACCCACCAGCACATGCAATCTCTATACACTGGAACATACTTTATGTGAAGTGTAAATGAACAATTATATTCCACACCAGAATGTAAATTGGAATGCCATGCATTGCTCTTCAACACCACACAACAATTCCCAAGCAGCTCCAAGGTGAAAAGAGGGTTGGGTTGAATAAACCCACTGATGGGTTTAGAAGATACCATGAAAATGAATCTGGGTTCCTCCTATTATTCAACTTACTTGACTGACTTGGTTGTTACCTGCAGAGATTATTTTCATCTTTGAGGGTTTTTTTATATGTATAACACCAAACCCAGCAGGATTCCCATTTCAGTTCCATCTTTTTGGCACTACATGTGTAAACAATAGATGATTTTTATTAAAAAGACCCTTATTGTGTTTAACCAACTTGAGGTACACACCCCCCTCCTGGACCTGCCACACAGATGGATCTTACCTGCAGAATAATTTACGTTAAACAAATCTTGGATGCAGCAAAATGAATGGAAATCAACACAAACTCCAGCCTTTTGTTAAAGGTGCTGACGCTTCTCACAAGCTCCTCTTTTTTCATCTAGGATAACTTTGCCAAACGTGCAACCATTTGGGCTGAATTCTCCATGCCAGGTGTCTGCCTCAGGCTGGGTGGATGTGCTCATGTAATTAAAGGCTGTAGCATCATGCACACACAGAAGGGGGCAAATTAAGGTTGAACAGGCAACCTTAATTCTTACGTCTCTTAACTTCCACAGGCTTGACTTTGCAACCCTAATAATGTTCTTTTAATGTAGCTTTTTTGTCTGCAATATTAATCCAGAGCTATATTCATTTATAGACATATCCCAGTGAGGACTGGATGTCTCAGTGGACTGGTAATAGGATACACAGCCCTTCACCTCTGGGTCACTGGTTTAAATACAGCCTAGAGCTGAGGTGACAAGAAGTTATTACCACTGATCGGCTGCTTGGTGGCTTACATTAAGTATGAGGTGTTCCTGCTCATGGCAGGGGGTTGGAACTAGATGATCTTAAGGTCCCTTCCAACCCAAACCAGTCCATGATTCGATGATCTGAGCCTCTGCATACAGGTGTCCGCTACCAATACCATCCATTATGCCGAATGAAGTGCCAGACTGCCCACACTGGAATCTCAACTGCCTCCTGTATATGTGAATGCACCCACAGTTCTTGAGAGTACTTCTGCAAAATGTGGTTCCAGGTGGTTTCTCTTGGAGGAAGGGCTGATATGGGAATACTCCCTCCCTCCAGGAAGACCCTGGATGGACAGCTGAAATGCCACAGTCCAGCAGAACACAAACCAGTCCCATAGAGCACAAAAGCACATGACGAATTACCCTGACTTAGTGGTATTATTCATATAGACAGTATAAGGACCTTCAGTGAGGCTGGGAAAAGGCAGCAGTGCCGCAGACTGAGCAATGGCTGTGCTTCCATTACAAGATCATCATCCTGGAGATATGCTCAGTGATACTTCTCGTAGGAAAAATGAATAAAGACAACACATGCAAATTAAATTAGTCCATGCTGGGCAACATGAAGCACCCGTGTAACTTCCAAGTGGGACTGGGACCCAGGGACAGTCATACCTGAAGGAGGAAAGCTGAACTTCCACCTCCAGAGGCTATGCTGGAAGGAGCAGAGCTTTAGGTCACACAGAGACCTCGCAGGAGACATTCACTGAAGGAGCTAATGCGGAACTTCCCCACAACAGGAACACTAACCCCCACAAACTGCACAGCCCCCTCTGCCCCCCAATGAGGGGAAATCTGCCACTTAAGAAACCAAGTCCTTCCTTTCGGGAGCAGAGAGAAGTGTCTGGGGCTATTCTCAGAAGGCGGAGCAGGAGCTGAGAGGAAAACACTAAGCTATTGGCAAAAGCAAGATACAAAGAAACCACAAGAGACGAGAAAGAAAACAGAAAGGATTGGGAAGAAGGTAAACATCTTTTCTCTAGAGCAAGAGACAACCTCAGCCTTAGTCCTGCCTCCAGAGTGACAGTAATTTAAGGCAAGAAAGCAAACACAGAAACAATGTTCTCCAAAACTCCTTTTGCAGTTGGTCCCTTTACCATAGTCCACTCTCCCCAGACACGAGCCCTTAGAGGCCACAAGCTTCAACCCACTGGTTGCCTACTCTCATGATCTGAAAACACCTATCCTGTAGTGCTGACACTGGTCCCCAAACCACGTAACTCAGCTGTAGAGCCACAAACCTATCTTCCTCCTACCAAGAGTTTGTAAAATGTTATAAATCCATTGGCCTTGTTTTGCTTTCCATTTACTGCGTTCAAGTTCCTTTGGAGAGGGACACATTAAGAAATACTGCACCCTGATACTCTAACTGGTTTCAATCACATCATTTTCTGTATTCAGCGCCCATACGCCTCCCTCACTCCAGTACATAAATGATATAAACTTCTCATCAATAACATAAAAAATTCATCCTCTGTCTACAATGCAGCTGCTATCACAGGTTTATGTCAACAATCGTCCTGATTTTTAATAGCATAAATGTTTAAAGAGGCAGCAATTCCTGTAAAGTATCTGCACGGATATTTAAAGCCGACATATGCCAAAACAATGCAGTTCTCATACAGGGGACACTGTTGCTCAGCAGGAAAACAATGTTTATCCTCCTCGATGTTTACCCTGCTTTAGTCATTACAATGCTCCAAATGGATGGCAAAGGAATGGGAGTGGAGGATGTTGTTCCATACCTCTGGCTTGCCCCTCTGAGCAGCCAGCAGCAGCTCATGCATATTCCAGCCCTGCTCTGTGCACCTTGCTGCCTGCCTCAACAAATTATTTGCCATCTGACACTGGAAGGGTTGGATTTCTCTTTGCTGTAAACATCCCAAGACAGGTAATTTGCAAGCGCTTTTATGCTTCCTAACTCTAATGAGCGGCCTGTCCTTCCGTTTTCTCTGTCATTAAAACCCCCTCAATGTGTCTTTTTGAGGCGTTCCTCCTTAACAAACCAAGGCAAACAGAACAATTCTTTTAATTTCTTCTACTTGCTGCCAACTGTATAAGGCTTTAAGCTATTAAAAAAAAAAAGCTCTGCATACAAGCAGCATAAAATATTTATTTTTAATCTAAGCAGGATTTCTTTACCTGCTGTGCAGCCACAGCTTCTGCTCAGGGCTTGCTTTATCATCTGTGTGTCAAGCCGAAACCATCTCTCCTGATCTTTCATCCTAGCTTTAAAAAGACTCCTACCAGACCCCAGCTGACACATGACTTCCAACTCCCGCTTGGAATCTTCCTTCTGCCTTTTCCCCCACCCCCCCCACCCAAAACCCCACAACCTGGAAGTTCTTCACTTGAACAGATGGTTTACAAAAATCTGGGACATGCTCCTATGATTGAAAATAGGACTCCTACAAGGAACATCTCATGTAACAATTACATGAACAGTTGGTCTGAATGGTGACCCAGAAACTGCCCCATCTTTCCCCTCCTGCAGCCTCCGGGAAGCATTTCCAGTCCTTCCCTGGATGCCTGACCTTGTGCAGCCAGGCTGTGATACAGGAACCCTGCATGACCATATCTCCACTGCTTCCTGGTGGATCCAGCTCCTACAGGATGCCAACACACTGCTGTAAAGGTATTTCCTGATTATAAGGTCAAAATTAAAAGTACTAAAACATAAAACCAACTCTATGCTTCCTATTTGTTTACTACACAACAATCCTGAATTTTCCCAGGCTCTTTTCACAAACTACTACATTCCACAAGGTGCAAAATCACAGGCCCCACCTGCCTGTCCCTAGGTGGATCGAGAGTCTGCCACTGTCCTTCAGAACCGGGAAAGCAGTGATCTTAACTGACAAACACTGAATATTCAGAGCTCCATTCAAGGACAGGAAAGCAGAACATTCCCGTGATCTATAAAAAAAATAAGGACTTTTGAGTCAAGTATCAATTTGTATGTAGGAAGAAATTTTGGTTTAGAATGAATAAATTTTTGTCCCAAAGCAGAAGCAAAGTCAGAAAAGAGGATTGTGATGGATTTGTCAGGGGAGTGCACAGTTACTGCAGAGTGTTTCTGAAGTAAATTGCTTCTTTGCAGATGTGGACACAGCTTGAGGAAGGTGTCTGGTGAGCAGGAGAGAGGTACAAGGCTGGATGAGCTTGGTGCTGACCAACAAGTATTACATTTGGGGGAACTGCAGGAAGGGAGATGACATAGAGTCATCGAATGGTTTGGGCTGGAAGGGACCTTAAAGCTCATCCAGTTCCAACCCCTGCCACGGGCAGGGACACCTTCCACTAGAGCAGGTTGCTCCAAGCCCCTGTGTCCAACCTGGCCTTGAACACTGCCAGGGATGGGGCAGCCACAGCTTCTCTGGGCACCCTGTGCCAGCGCCTCAGCACCCTCACAGGGAAGAGCTTCTGCCTAATGTTTCATCTCAATCTCGCCTCTGGCAGGTTAAAGCCATTCCCCTTGTCCTGTCCCTACAGGCCCTTGGCCAAAGCCCCTCTCCAGGTTTCTTGTAGGCCCCCAAAAGGGAATATCCTGAAGGGGAGAGCCATGTGTCTGTTTAAGCACAGGAATTACAGACCTGGACAGCTTTGAAAACTTGGGCATGGCTGGATATAGACGGGGAAAACAGGGCCGTGACTTAAGATTTCTTTGGGAGCTGAGAAGGCATCTGAAAGAAACTCAGTGGAGCCTTTAGACACAGTGGATGGATGAGACTGGAATGTGCAGAAAAGTAAAAATCTCCCTTACATTCAAAGATTGGGCAAAGAGAAAAAATAAAGTACTTTTTTTTTAATGCACTCCACCCAAACCCATTCCTTGGTCTGTCTCTGGATAGGCAGCAGGATGTGTCCTGCTGAACAGCCATGTGTGAATGACAAGGCAGAGCTACAAGCCCCCTGCTCCTGCCTGGTTTGCTGTGGTGCTGGGGTGGGCACTTCCCCTCTTTTGGGTGACCAGGGCTCCTGCCTGCCCTGCACTGTCCTGACACCTCTCAGGATGGCTGGTTCCTGGGGTCTTGTTCAGGTGCAGGACTGGGGGCTCAAGAATCCAACTTTTCCTCTCCCCAGTGCAGAACTTGAGATTGTGCCAAAATCCTCTGAGAGAACCCTGACACCTTCCCTTGCTTCTGAATAGGTGCCAGGACCTGGGCTTTATTTAGGACTAAAACATTCTATCAAAGGTAAGTATCAAGCAGAAAGTCACCATCTCCATTAACAAAAGCCCAGCTGCCTCTGCAGCCACCAAACACCAACACCTCACAATTACTTTAAACACTCCAAGCCCTTCCAGAGCAGGGACTGAGCAGAACCACAGCACCACTTGAACAAGCTAAATTTCCTGTCACACACAGGCTGGAGTCCTGTCAGTGCAACACTCATTTTAGTCTGATTAAGTTGCTGTGATGAACTTCAGAGTTTAGACTGCCCTTGAGCCTCACATCTATCTGATCTTTAATTCTACTACCCGCTCATTTCTTGCTAAGCACACAATTCTGAGTCCCACCGGAACAGCCTCATTCAGGCTCTGCATCAATATGTTCAGTGCTGAATTCATTCCTGCAGGGAGCCCAGTAAATCTGAACTTTCCAAAATCATTTGGCCCCCATTACTAGTAAGCACTGCTCTTAAATAGGTTGTAACTCCAGCTAATAGGCTCCATAATCATAGCTGAATTGAACAAAAGGGTCCAGTATGGGCTGCCATCAGTCATTTTTATTCCCCATCAAATGCACTGCATAGAAGGGAACTTTTTTCATACTTCTGGATGCTGAAACTAAGGAACTCATTTCACCTGAATGTGTTTTTTCCATAATAAAAAATAAGACAAAAGGCTTCCAAGGATATCCAGAAGGTCCAGCACAGCACCGATGCAGGAGCTGGGACTGGCGACCGTTTCACCTTGCAAAATGGCCACAATCCAGAATATAAGGAGACAGGAAAAACATTAAGATGCAAATCCCACATAATGAAAAATTCCAATGCTAAGAGACTCATCTTCTGCTACTCCAAGAGAACTGACTGTACCTGAACCTAATGTAAAGGAGCTAACGATAGAGCTGCTTACACCTTGATCGCATTTCCATGAAGACAAGCTTTGGGATATTGTTTCATCTCATGAAAAAAGAAATAGAAGCCACCATCTAAATCTTATCATGGAAATTGATAGTGTTTACTTAAAGCTTATTCCAGCTTTGCTGACTTCAACAGATATTGAAGTCTCCAATAAATCTATTTCAACATTTCTTTACAACCCTCTTCTTTCTCAACACACACTCTGGCCTCCCTGATCTGTATCAGTGGACAGAAGACCTGATTTTTGTTTATGATATCTAGAAGTTTCATTGCTGTGTGCTGCAAAGCCTGGAATAAAAATGAAGAGCAAGTAAATAAAGCAGAAAAGGAACTTGATTTATCTTTCTCTCTGCTGCGAGGCAGCACAGCCAGTCCTTGCTGGCACCATATTTTTTTACATACAAGTGACCTGCTAGAAAAGGTGATGCACGAAAGCTCCTCCTGCCACTGCCAGGCTCTCCCTGCATGGCCCAATGCTGCTGTCACTGTAAGGACTTGCCTTCACCACTGCGCAGACTGCATCTTCTCCCCTTGCTCCAGGCTCTAATCCACAGTCAGACCCACAGATGCCCTGGTGATTCCTTCAGGACCAAACACTGAGGGCTGGTCCCTCATGCTGTAAGGATGAATTTTGCTCTCTTATCAGTACTCCATATTACTGTGGTGAGTGTGGGTTGATAAACTGTCCAAGGGGCCTGTCCACATTATTTGGGCATACCTGTTATTCTACTCAAATATTGCGTCTGAGGGGGAAAGAAAAATGGGGCAGTTGGCAGCAATAATGGGGAGGAAGAGGAAACCGGACACATGGGGATGTCAGACTCTGTGAGGCACACAGCGAGCACCGGGTTTCAGATGTTTTGTGAAAGAACAAACAGTACCTATAGCTGAGGGTGTACATGATAAACTGCACTCTGAAAATAAAACCATAAAAAAAAAGAACTGACAAAGTTTTGAGGGTTGAATCAGGTGAAATAGTACAGAGGAACAAGATCAAATCCTCAAAACTATTTTAAATAAGTAAATACACGATTTAAAAAGTCAAAATCAGCAGTACTACCAAATGACTACAGTGGTGATGATTTTTTCAGCCACAAAACCACCACCAAAATGTAGATGCCTGATGTTGGGTCAGCAGTTTAATCAGAGTCAGAATTCAAGAGCGATCAGAACAGCTGCATCTGATACAAAGTGGTACAAGACATGAAAGAACCAGAGTGAGGTCCACACAGCTACAGAAAACGGATGCAACATAGAGGAAGCCTGATAAAGATCTTAAATCAATCCCAGACTCGTTTGTGTTGGAAGGGACCTTAAAGCTCGCTCAGTTCCAACCCCCTGCCACAGGCAGGGACACCTCCCACTAGAGCAGGCTGCTCCAAGCCCCGTCCAACCTGGCCTTGATACACATACGTGAAAGTAAGAGGAAGATTTGGAAACCTTCATATTCAACCATCTCTCATCCTACCCACCACATGCTCTGTAACAAATCAAGCTCTTCACCGTTCAACAGTAGCTTGTGGGAAAACCTTTCTCTCCTAAGACATTCCTCTAGATTAAAAAATTCCATGTTTTTAATCCTTCTTCCTAGGAAGCAGCTACTTTTCGCTGTCCAGAGACCATACATAAGGTAGAACTGAGGAGTGCATCATCTGGCTGGCCTGTGGTTCTTGAGGCAGGCTCTATGGCACCACTCAGCAGCAGAAGAGGGCTCGCTGATCCCCATCCCCACCGCATGATGCACACACGTGACAAGGCCACATCTCCATGACACGTATGGAGATACAGGTTCTTGTGTACCTGTATAGAAGTGCTCACAGACACTGGGGTGTCACAAGAGTGACAAAGGTGCTGACCACAACATTCAATGACTCAGACCCTCGTATAGGTGAATTATTATAGACGATGATTATATGATGATGATTATATATTATATGATGATTATATATATAATTATATATGATGATTATAGACTGATGCTATTAGTCTCCTGCACTGATAAATACTAAAGTATAATCAAAATGACCACTTCTCTAAGGGAAGACAGAAAGCCACACTGATACAATCCTACTCTATGATCTTAAACAATATGTGAGGGATTTGCAGTCTGCCATTGCATAAAAGACAGGCTCATTTTCTACAAATGCCCACAAACAGAAATGATAGAGCTCAGAACTATAGCATGGCGTACTCCATTAGGAACTAAATCTCTTCTCTCTGATGGTCCCATCCACATGCTTATTGGACAGTCTGCTGTTTTCATCTACATTACTGTTATTAATTTATGAATGGGACTAGAATTACAGAAGATGAGTCTAAGGTGAGGCCACATTATAATAATAAATGAAAGAATGACTCCTGTTTACTTTCAAAATATTTCATAGCTAAAATGCTTACTGCCTTTTTAACTGTGACATAGTTCCTTTAGCTGGTTTTGGGTTTGAAGTAATACTATAAAATTCATTTCATCTCTTTTTCAAGCCTGACTCTTTCATACATAACATCAGGCATGTCATATCTGAGGAATTATTAAAATAAGACGAAGCCTGCTGTATCTGAGCAGAAAAGCTTCTTTGAGCTGGCGTCCTCAGGAGAGAAGCAAGCTCAATCTCATTAGTTGGTGCTGAGAAGGCGTCCTAGTCACTAGGTTCAAGGTGATGAAAGATTAGGGCGTTTGGCCTCGGCTCATTTTGTATGCAGCTCACATCACTCCCTGCCCGTGAACACGAAATTACATTGAACCTGGGGAGTCTAACTCCATTAATTTTAAATGGAAGATTAATTTAACAATATGCGGCAGATATTTGTTACAAACCTATCATGTAAAAGTGACGGTTAGCAATAAATTGTGGTGACTCACACTGGCCGGTGGCCCTGGCTCAAATAAATCAGAAGGCATTTACACATAATTGCTGTTTTTAAAGACAGGGATATGGGAGATATGTTCCTTTGATTAAAGATTGGGTAACTCCATTCAAGGAAACAGCAGCCAATATTAAAGCTACAGCGTCTCTTTTGAAGGAGACGTTTTGTTTAAGGGCTTGTAGGACTATAATACATGGTCATTGTCTGTCTTTTCCTTAACCAAGGCTTAAGTTTTTTTCTTAGATAAATCATTTTCATTGATTTTTATGAAATGCCTGTAAGAACAATACAGAAATATTTTACATGAGATAAGATGTGTGGTTTAGGAGCATGCATCACCGCACACAGCACATGGGGGCTGTCACCTGGGACTATGGGGAAAACATGGAGTCCACACTGAAACAAAGGTTAACTGCGCTCCAATTTTTTGCTGTCAACGTTCTGATTCCTGAACAACATCCAGAATTAATAGGTGGCCCTGCTCCTGCCACGGCTCCTTTTCTTCTTGCATTCACTATGTAAAGTTACGGTCAGATAGGAAATGTCACCATCGAAAATATAATTTTCAGAGAAGGAAAACTGCAAACTCCATGGAGAATAAACAATGCAGAGGGAGAAAACTAGAAGGATCAGACTTTCTTTTCTTCCTTATTTAGGCATAGATAACTACTGTGCTTCTCAGTTATTTTGATGATATCCATTGCTAGAACAGGGCCTGTCTACCAGTGAAACAAAAATATCTTGAAAGCTAATGCAAGAGAGCAGAATTGGCTCCCTCAGGAACCAGAATTATCCCACACCTCCTTCCTTCCAGTCCAAGTAAAAGGAGAACTTCTTCAACATAACTTCTCTAAGTACATGTCGGCAGCGACACGCACTGTGTGGGACTGCACATGTGCATGTTTATTTAAAGCAATAAACCACACTGCACCTCCTTTGCTTTCTGAACAGAAGAAGAGAGAATAAACTAGACATGGTACCCAGCAGACGCCGGTCGCAGTGTTTAACACACTGCTGGGAGATGTTCAGGCACGTTGCAGGGGAGGGCATCATCTGGACTTAGAACAAATCATGGTATCTACGAAGGGCTTCTGCAATCTGTAGTAGTCAGATATACAATGACACGGCTGAATAGAGGAAGAGCCCTTGCATTAACTCCCCAACTACCGAAATATCTAGGATGGCTCAGACTAAGTATGCTCAGACATACATGCGCTAAAACCAATAAGGTTAAGAATCTGACCAAATAACAATTTTCTGTGATCTATTTGAGGAAAATTAATAATATTCTGATCCACTAATGCTTTTCCTTTGAGAAGAGAGGAAAAGAATGGCACAACCTTACAAATTCAGTAAAGCAAGGCCACTACACCATGAGATACCTGTCTGTGTAGAAAGCATAGGCTGGTATTTCCATCCCTGGCTTACTGCTTGCTTAACCCAATAGAAATGCAACTCCAGTACTAGTTTTGTGACCATTTCTGGCTGCTAATTTGAAGATTTTAGATGTCTTTGGAACCTCTTATTCAAAAGCACACAAAAATTCTAATTTACCGCAGTATGCCCACCTGATGTATTCACGTAAATATCCTCCCCATGTTAACACTGTGCACTGCCCTGCCATAATCACCATCAAGCTTTATAAACTGGGGATTAAATTCATAGGGAAACAAACTATGGGGTTGTTCTACATGACTTAGAGAGAAGGATAACAAGAGACAAATTACTGTGCACTTGCTTTTGTATACAGCCATACCAAAACACTTGCAGAAACTAGACAACATTAAAGTAAGGTTTCTTAGCCCTTCTTCTCCTCCCAACAAGACAGGCGAACGCCTGCTCTAAACTGGCTGCTGATAATCCATTCCATATGGTGGGAAAGAGAAATGCAACCTCAGACAGACACTGGTGGGAGGGAACAGCATCACAAAATCTGGAGAGGTGGCTGAACTGCGGGTACCGCGCTTTGTTCCCAGCTTTGCTGCTGCGTGGTAGGACTGCGGGCAAGGCACTTGTAGTGACTGCTTGAAAATTCCTGTGAGATTGAAAGGGCCACTAAACACGAAGAGTTGGCCTGGCAGTTTTACTGACTAGCCTGACCTGTGAGTGAGGAGAGCTCGCTCTGCAGCAGCTAGGTCATTGTTTGCCAGTAGTTCCACCCACCGTGTGCCACAGAACAGAGCTTCCGAGAGCAAAGAAACTCTCAGATAAATAAACAGCTCTTCACGTAGGCAAAAATAAATGAATCGAAAAAAATTACTATTGAAATTTGAATGAAATAGATTGATGCAGAATAGCTACCAGGAAAAAGAGCGCCACTGCTTTAAATTCAGTGCCAATACCCGGGTTGCCAGCAATTGATGCCACTAACTCATTTTTGCACTTTAATGTTAAATTTCTTATGGGACCACATCACCTAATTAGAGGAATTGATAACTGCAGTGTTCCATAATGAGGCCAATACATTTCAAAGTCATTAAAGATAACCAAGGCAATAAGTCTGTGTTTAAGCGGCGCTTCCTTAGATTTCACAGCCTACATGTCGCTAGCATAGGAAAAAGCAATCCCTGCCTAGTCAACTGTAAATGCTGGGTTATTGGAATCTTTAAAACAGGCAGCAAGGAGAAAATTACATGGCCAAATCTCCTTTTTCCAGTTAATGAAGAATTAAGACTCCCATTTACCATATTAGAAGGTTCATCAGAGGTCTCTACTCTCCATAGCTTGTGTTTGACAGCAGTGTCAATTTATCTGAGCCAGAACGCAGAAGTGCATGACAGTACGTCATTCATAACTGTCACATCTACTTATCTCTCTCATTGTCACACTGCTAACGAAATTCAGGCCATGTTTTCCTGATCATGGCCTCTTAAAGGGAAAAGGATCCCCTTACCTCATCACAGTAAACTGACCGAATCCTGGCTCTGAAACCAGTGTGCTGACAAATGGCCACACGGTTATAGGCAGCATAGAGCAAATAACCTTCTCGAAGCAGGGAAGGAAAAAATAGCATTTCCCAAAGGCAGGCTTCCAGCAAGACTGCCCCTGGCTTCAGAAGTAGGAGACATTAGGTTTTGGTGATAATTAGTAAAGAGATGGATTTATTTATACTCTACCTTGTGTCTGCAAGATCTGTTCAAGTGCATTTGGCATCTAGGTAAGAAAAGCAGAGTGACTTTATTGAAAGTCAATGGTCAAACTCCTGTTGCCTTCAAAAGCACAGGATGGATTTCTAGAACTGCAGCAGACAAAGAATTCCATAAAATTAACATTACAGCATTTGTTACCTTGGCTAAGGGAGAATGTAAGAACATGGATGCGCTAAAGGCAGCCAGAACTTCTTTTCTACAAATCAAAGAATGATCCCACTAAAATAAAAAATAAATAAATTGAAACTTTAGGCACAACTGAAAATGTCAGTTAATATTTGAGGAAGACACAGAAATGAACTCACCTGAGAAAACAAATGGAACAAAGCAGCATTGAGAGTAAGGGCTATGATTGAAAAAACCAACTGTCTGCATATACGTTGTGAATGTGCAGAGCTGTATTGTAAAGCAAGATAGCAAGAAACAGTCCTTTTTGAGAAAGAAGTTTCCGGAATTGTGTCATCCTCTCCCCACATCTTCCATCTAACCCCAGTTGTTCCCACAACCTAGCAGAGTGCGGCACCCAGCATGATCTAAGTAGAACAATTCCCATCCTTGGTATTTGTTTCTCCTAATGCATTTTCCATAACATTTTAGACACAAATGTTCTGATAAACTCAGTGTCCCTCTAAACCACCTAGCCCCCTCTAACTTCACTGCTTCTAGATGGTGATGAGGTGTAATGCATACATCAGTACCCTCCACTGGGGAAACTAAAGCCCCTTCCCAGTGTCCTGCCCTGTAGGTCTGCCAAAGCCTTCAGCAGCCACAGGAGAATGAGGCTCAAGAGCTGTTCTTCTAAATCATACCGAAAAGCACAACCCTTTCCTTCTATTCCCTGACACTTCTATAGAGAAAGGACCCCTCGGTTACTGTACCACCAAACTTCCTGAGATTTATAGGACAATATGATTTACCATAGAAAAAATATCTGTCTAAAAGCGTGGCAGTGTTCTGTGCTACTGGGTTTTATGAACACGGAAAGCAGGCTGTAGTCAGTGCTGGAAGGAAGCACTGCCCTGTGTTTAATGGCAAATACATGATTTAGTCTATTCTGAAGAAAGCTCTTTTCCCCAATCAGAGACTAAAAATACAACTGGACAGGCAAGTGGATTCGCATCGTAACATCAGTTTTTAAGAAACTAACAGAGCAGGCTTCAGGTGCTAGGGAATGAACGGATGGGAGAAATCCTCCAAGGGGCTGGTTGTATAAATTTGAGAAGCAGTTTCTCTTCCCAGAAAACTTTTCTTTCACAATATTTCATGAGAGGATCGTGTTTTTTTTCACTAGACCTCACATAATAGAGCAGAAAGAAAACGGTGCCCAATTGGATCAAATTACTGGTGAAACAATGCAGGGGGAATGTGCATTTAGATCTGCAGTTCTGAAAACTTCAAGAACTAAAATAAATTGCATGACCCCCTGGTAACTTCCACTAGAACTTATGGGTACAAATTGTTTGCCTCAAGCTGGGTGAAATACACATTCAAATTCAGGCTCTTGAAGGAAATTATTAAGTAGAGCCATATTAGCTTTCTCTGAAGCATACTCGTTTTCTATATTGCCACTGTATAGACCAATTATGTTACCTTTCCATGCTGAGAAATGATTGTTCTGCTAACACAGTTCTGGTAAAAATCAAAAGCACTACATTTTTAACCTTGGGGGATTTTTGTTATTGCTGCTCCCTTGCTAGTTCCTTCAAATGGAAAACATCTTCCATTAATCTAAATGCAAAATTTGTTCAGCTTTCGAAAGTTACTTGAAAAATGTTAAGCACAAAGCAATAAACTTTTTATGCTCTTAAGACCACTAATGCTTTGAGCTTCATATTCATTTTGAAGAAATGAACATTTTATGGTTCACAGAGGAATAGCTACATGAATAATATCTGAGATTATAATGCATCTAGCAGAAAAAGATTAAGTTTATGTAAACTATTTAATCAGACGTGAAATTTTCTCTAGAGGATAAAAAATTCTGACCTTATTTAAGTTTATTTAAAAAAAATACCAATATCACATTTCCGCCAAGGGAACCCACCGATTTCCCCATTTATGTTGTATAAATATTCACAGAACTGAGGGCTAACTGGGTACCACAGCCCCTAGGAAGCAAAAGTAACTTTAGAGATGTACCTCATATCCATGTTGTCTTCCCACAGAAAATGCTCCATGTGAAATGTGACCATAACAGTAGTGAAGGGGTTGCATATCCAGAGCCCATTATGGCCAGCTCATCACAAGGAAGATTTTTCAGCAGAGAAGCTCCAATTCACACCAAAGTCTTATTTTCATCCATGATTTTTAAGATATTCTCAACAGAGGTCTGTCCTGTAGCTATCCTTTACCTCTTTTAGCACCAGGTTGTTTACCCTATGAAGGGTCTGTCTAGAAATGTTCTTTAAGTAATTGATATATTAAAGAAATGCAAATGTGTGTATGTTTAAACTGTCCAATTAAAGTGGATTTTACATCAGCTACAGTAATTCCAGGGAAGCCAAATGATTTGTGCCCAATTAAACTGTACCTGAGTTTGGCCCTCATTGCTGTTGCTATCCAAAGTAAACCTCTTGAACTGTTTCAAATTAAATTAAAGAAAATCTTGGCATCCTCATTGTCAGCCCAGGTGCATTTTCTTTTCTATTAAAACCAGAAAATTAAGGAGTTTTTGTAAGTACAGTACTTTATGATCCTGCTATGGGTTTTGTGTTCCATGTAACACACTAACGGAAAAGCCTCATGCAGAAGAATCCTGAAAAATCAATCGGCTGTATACAAAATAATAATGCAGCTTAAATAACAACATGGTTATGAATAACCTGCTTTCAAGCACTGTCACCTGGCCATGGTTTGAGAACAAACGATGACCAGGCTATAGGGAGTCTGATGTCCTTATGGGTTTTTTTGACCTGTACTTGAAAGCACCTGAGTATAACCTGTCATACCTTTGTAATGGAGAATACCAAGCTGGTTTGGGAACCTTTTGATTTTGAAGCAAACGTGAACTACTGAACATTCAGCCTTTTCTTACCCTCTTTATTCCAGGAAATTACACCCTCAAGTCAAAGACGTAAACAGGAGATACTCTACACTCTCACCCTTACGGATACGCATTACCACTGTACCCTTTGGAAGTCTTCCTTTCCCTTTCTCATAGTATTCAGTTCTCTCAACAAAGAACTCGATTATAAGTTCAATCCCAGCTCAAATGTTAGCTCCCGCTTTGGTGGCACCTTGGACTTCTCCCATAGGGAAATGTCAAAAATGCATGTGGGTTCTCTTTTCCTTGACATTCCTTCCTACCTTCTACAATGTTAGAGAGATAATGTGCTATTTTCAGCAGGGAGATAGCACATCTCCCTTGACAATCTCCTGGCAAGTGTAACTGCTAAAAACCATGAGGTGTGGTAGGCTGATATACAGACCTGTGCCTTCACAAGGATTGCAGACAAATCCTTTGGGAGCAAGAGAAAGAATCAGAGCTGCCCACAAGAATTTGTTGCATTAGTAAGGGGGAAGATGAAGGAAAGGCAAAGCTGCTCAGAATGACACATGCACAAATGAAATTGGGAAGATCTTAAAGGCACAAAGGTAATGAACATATTGGGAAGGGATACACAGTTGGGGGAAGATACAGAAAACAACAGCAAGATATTTTTCAAGGAAGTTGCCATAAAACTTGGCATAGCATTTGGATGCCATTTGAAATCCTCTTCCATTTCATGCCACTTACCAGAGAGCTCCGACCACGCCACTCACACTGTACCAAGACCCGGCCATTTTGCTCACACTCCTGACTGCACAAAATGGCTGCACAAGGCGGCATCTGCCACAGAATGATTGGTATTAGGCATAACTCATTACTCTGACAAGAATCTGGCATGCCAGCAAGCGCTCTGGCATGAGAGCCGATGAGATAAGGATTTGGCATAACTGCTGGTAGGATATGAATTAAGCTCAGTGTCAACACAACGCACATGGTTTCCTCTCCATGGACATGCCAAATCCTTGACACAATAATGAGTTATGCAGGGTGCCAATCACTGATTGTCAGTTCAATTGCACATCTCTTTTCTGATGCCATCCAACTGCAACGGGATCCAAAGTTGAGAAAAAACTTTGCTTTAAGTTTTGATGATGGAGGTGACAGCACACACCGGGGATGAAGCCTCTTCCCCTCGCCCCTCATGGTGAGCCCATCGCGCAGCCACAGGGGATGTATTTACACAACAAGGCTCAGAGTGTTGCATGTCCGAGTCTAATGAAACAAATTGCCTGAGAAAATGACCAAGCTGATGCCTGACAACTGTCTCGTTACATTACAAATCCAGTCTTAAACACCCCTTTACTGGAAAATGCTCAAGTTTGTGTGTGCAAGCAGCCCCTTTCATGTGGAAAGAAATGTTCCCCACAGTGGAGTGAAGCAAAACCATGTACACTGGCAGCAGGGAAGGGAAAGATTATTACTTTCCTGTACTCTCTGTGGGGGGAAGGAGCAGGCAGGAGGTGTTTCTATCAGCCATATTATGCCTCGGTCCTACAGGCTGCCAGCCTCCTCTGCCACTCACCAGGGCAAAGAACTGAGCCCGCGCATCCATCGCCAACCCTTCTGTGGACTCGTGTCCACAATTGACACAGTACTACTTCTTAGTAGCTAATCACTGGGAAAATACAACGAGAACAACAGAAGAGAACAAAACTTACGGACAAACTTTTCCCTGGTGACACTTCCCGCTGCTCTGTTTAGCATTCCGTCTCCATCGCTGCCCTCAGTGCCGCTGCTCCCCCGTGCCCTTCCTTAACCTCTGCAGTTGTTACTGCTCAGCGCAACTACAGCATCAACATTGTCAAACAATTTTTGCAATGACACTACGTCTCAGACAATGCTCGGCCACCACCAACAAGTAGTGAGTAACCTGTGCTGACAATGCATTACAGCCCTGCCATAACCAATCACTGTCTAACTGAAGCAAAATGGCAGCTAAATTACCTCGGAACACACAACAGCGTGTTTATTAAATTGGCATAGCAGCCTGCTAAACAAAACAAAACACAAGTGAGGAGACTGGCAACATGAGTCAGAGCTACAAACCAGCAGTGATTTAAATGCCTTTATGTCGGATGAGATTTGGCAAAAGATTGGGGTTTAATTCCATTTTTCTGAATTTCAATTAAAAGTACTCAGTAACAAGGAAATGATTTAGAGGGAAACGATTGAGTACACGGAAAAGATATTTCAAGAACTCCAAATGGGATAAAACATGGAGATTATAGAAAGGCTGCATTTGACCGGTCAACATGAGAAAGTCCCAGAGTTTTTATTAAAAGGGGGCAGTGAGGAAGACAACCTGCTGTTTAGGGAAGCTGTATATTTAATTTTAGTGCCTAGAATGGCATAGCCCATGACTATGAGGTATTATTTAAGACCTATCATGCTATTTCCTTGGAGGATATCTCCCTGCACTTTCACAGTATGCTGCAGTATGCTAGTCTCTGTACAATTTAAGCACTGTTTACCGATTATTATTGAGTATGGGACAAAATTCACCCTCTCTGGACCAATAAATATAAGCTTTATACACAGGGTAGCAACATGTTTCAATTGCTGCTTGCCATCATATGATTCAATGCACATACACTTTAAGAAAATGAAAACAAACCAAAAATAACCAAACACCGAGTCACGATTTATTAACACAACACACTATAAATCTAATTAAAAGTCAAATATGCAATACCCTCATCAAAATCCAAATGTTCTTTACAGAAACATCAAGGAAGAAAGAGCATACAGGGGACGATACCACAAAGGTAATCAGAATTCATCTTCTGGGACTCATACCCTATTACTCGAAGCTTATTATCAGTACTCCATGCAGTAAAGCAACACCTAGAGACCACATCATTAGCTTCCCACACATGCATCATTCCAAAAACTGTAACAAAAAGCCCACCAATACACAAGAAAAATCAGATTCTTTTATTCTGCATGACAGAAGCATGCCAAAGTTTTCAATAAGATGCTATTAAACAAAATGCTACAAAACAGCATGAAAACCGTGTAAAAATGGGACTGGTACTTCCTAAGTATAATTGCAGCCTAGTAATGGATGTAGCTGGCTATGACAGTATTCTAACATCTCAATTTGGTCTGTAAATACTTCTTTATGAATACAGCCATGGTTGCTTCCTTTTTCTCTTTTGGATTTGGATTCCTTGTCTGCTGTATCAATCCCTCTCCGTCAACTGGCAAAACATAATTAAGTGACTAAACATAACTGACTGCTCTGAAACGCATCATCTCATTAGTTGAAGGAGAACATCGCTTCTCTACATTAACTGTCCAAAAGGAAGACAGGAAACCTCTCGTCTAGAGGGAGAGCACATATGAAAATAGAAACAGTCACCTTGAGTTTTACATGCTATACAGGATGGAAATATTCTCAGTCAAAAGAAGCTGAAGAAAACAACTAATGCATTATTCAAGAAATAAACAATACACCTCACATTAAAATATGGTTACAGAGACAGAGGCTTACAAAATATTTAAAACCCAATTCCAACAAATAAAGAACAAACTGTTCCAGATGCAACTTGCACTTTCCTCTTTTACTGTGAAAATGGTGAGTAGAAAAGGGCTACTGAGCAGACAGAGGTACCTCTGCAAGATCGGAACGAAGGGAGCGGTTAACGTTACAACAATGCTATACTCTATTTCTTCTAGAACCCACCTTGCAGTACCCCAGCCTATAAAAGGCTGTGTTCCCATTTATTAGGTTTCACTGTCAGAGGCAACAGTGACTAATATGTAATGTCTGGTGTGCCTGTGTTGCTTCTGTCTGCGCATCTCAAGAGAAGCAAGAGCTACGATACAGTGTGATGCAATGACAATCATCCTGCAGACCAGTAAAGACAAGAATTTGCAATACCAGAAGCTGTACCTGCTGTTATAGGTTAATAGACCAGGAGTTGGTAACATACAGGAGTCAAAAGCACTAGACTGCTCCTAGAACCCAACCTACTTATTTCCTAACTTTTCTTTTTGGTTGAATCTATTAACTCAGAAAAAGGAACAGGATTATACAGTTGTTTTACTGTCACCCTGATGAATGAGCTAAGAGTCAGGGATAGCATGTACTGATGTCAGGGCAAGTTCAGCCCCCAACAGTGACAGACACACACATTCTGGTCCCTAACTTTCATTTCCATCCCAGTGACCAGGCAGTGCCACGTCCTCAGCAACTATTTATCTGTTACTTCTGTCTAGAGTGGACAGTCATGTCTGTAAGTACTTCCAGATTCACCACTAAGGGCTGTCTTAGCTTCCCCTTCAGCCCTTGGACTGTACGTTGTTGCAAGCTTCAGGAGTGGAACACAACTTAGCAACCCTGGCACCATCTGCTTCCCCAATTCCTATTCCCACTACTACACATTACCCTCAGCCCCAGTTCTTCAAAGGGGACACTAGAAACACAAAAGAGGAGGGCTACAAGAAGTTGGCAAATCTATGAACACCCATTCAAGATGATAAAATCCATGTTTATCAGGCTGCACACGTAAGACTCTGCAGGTCGGCCACCGGTGCTGATGCTTTTGGTTGTTAAAATAGATTAGCACATGGAATTTCTATGTAGCAGGAGGTAGCCAAAGGGATATTCCATACCATATGATGTCACACTCAACATATAAACCAGGGGAAGGCTGGCTGGGGGCTGCTGCTCAGGAACTGGTTGGGCATTGGTCAGCAAGTGCTGAACAACTGCGTTCTGAATCACTTGTTTTGTGTATTCTAATTATTTAATTATTCTAATAATAATTATTTTCTCCCTTTTCTGTCCCATTAAACTGTCTCTATCTCAACCCACGAGTTTTCCCATTTTTACTCTTCCGATTCTCTCCCCCATTCCCCTGTGTGGTGCTCAGTTGCCCGCTCGGGTCAAACCACACCACCATGTTGGAAATAACAATCGGTATTTCAGAATTATCTGGCAAATGCTTCTGAGGAGCTTCATTTTAACAAAGGCAAATGGCAAGACTGAAGGCTGATTATCATTATATAACCTTTCAATAAAAGCATAAATTGAATCAATCCCTTCCAGCCCCCTTCCCAATCCACTGAGCTTGATCAAATCTCCCTTTCCAATACAGAAAACATGTCAAAAGATACTGGCCACCCTTACTCATTACTTTGGTACATACGTGATGTGTTATGAAAATGGCAAATACACCCCCTTCTCTGCAACCTCATCCAGTTGTTCCTCCACACACCATCAATTCCAGCTTGCTCTGCTGACAATCCCTGGGACTAACCTGCCTGCTGCAGCCAGTGCAGGCCGGTGCCAGAGGGAAGCAGAGCCCTGCACTGATTTTCTCCTTGCCTCTCCCCCCTAGCCCAACTTCTTACCAAAGAGTTGCACTTTTGTACTTCGGGGCCTCTTATTCTAATTTATGCAACAGCTTAAAACATTTTGTAAGGGCTGAGTGAGACCATCTGTGCAAGAAATAAAAGATGCCTAAGGGTAAAATAGGCAAGAGCAGTAATGCTGAATTCGTGGAAGGCAATCGACTGCCTATGGATTTTGTATCTACCGCTGTGACCTTTCAAACGATGGAGTACAGTCAAGGGTAATTTCCATATAATGTCTGCTCCAGAAAGCAAAATTAATCCAGAACAGGATTAGTACATTCCAGAAAGCTGGACAGCCGCAATTGCCTGTCACTTCTCAATGCCTACATACAATTTAGCATGACATTTGCATAACATTATAGAAAATCTCCTTCATTATGTCCTACAAGATGATCTGCCAGCGTTTGTTTTCCTAAGGTGAGCAGGGACTCAAGTGGATTCCGAAACACAAACTTTTTGTCAAGGATGGCAATGTTGCTCTTTAAAATGATGGATCACTTCCTACAACTCTGAAATTACCATTACAAAGCCCTGACCTTGTGTGCATTAAGTATTCCCTGAAGATGTTGAGGAATATTTTACGAGTTGTTTCATTTTGCTGTCTTCTTTCTGATTACCTTTGGGGCTTATTAAGTAAGTCTTTCTTTTTTTCTCTTTTTTTTTTTTTTTTAAATAACTTAGAGTGGTCCAGGACTGAAAGTGAAAAAGAACCTAAATTGGGGTTGAAATATATTTAAGTTCAGAGATGAAAGAGTTTTATTTACAGAAATCATTTTCAAGGCAAGCAGTAAGTACTTTTATCTAGGGAACCTCCTCCCTTCTTTGGAGCAAGTACGTGCAAGTAAAACATACAGATAGAAAGATTTGTCTCACTGTCAACCTTTCTGGAAAAGGAAAATCAGCTTCAAGATGACAGGTGACAATGGGCCACGTTCATCAGTGGCGTAGGCTGGTTTTCAGAGTTTGGACGTGGAACACTTTCAAGAAGGAATTCTTCAGGCCAGGAAAAGGACGTACCTCGAATCACTATCAGAAACCCTCAGAAAAGGCACTGATGGAAAGCCTGCTTGTTACTTAACAGGAGTCAGCTCTGCTTGCAGACAAAGGATGATCTATACATCCTTGATTAGTATAAAGAATCAGGTACCTTCTTAGGTAATTTAATAATACACCATTCCAGAGAAGCTGGAATCCTGTTTTTGGAACTTGTGCTGTTCCCATTCCCACATAAACATGACAGCCAACAAAATTAAGAAATTATTCTTCTCTTTTTCCCTGAAGACCTGTAGAAGTGTCCAGGACTAGGACACAGAAAGAACCTAAGCTGAGGCTGGAATACATTCCCAGGACCTGGACACCCTGCATTACAAAATGGGTTAGAATAGAAAAACACTGTCATCAGCCCAAGGCAGAACTCAGCAGTCGATGTTCTTGAAGTGGCACAAAGGGACAAGTGCTGATGCTGTCATGCAGCTCCTTCCCCCCATACAAACTTTGAATGTAATGACTTGCTGCAAGCAGAGGTGCAAACAGATTGTTAACTTAGCAGTTCACGGGGTGTTTTCATTAATTCCTTCTTGACTCCTCCCTTCACAGTATCCTGGTGACTTATATGCTGTAGTTATTAAATGTGAGTAGTACATTTAAAAAAAAAAAGCCAATTTTTTAACTGCATGGTTCTGTTCTGCACAAGAACAAGAGACAAAGTAATACTTTGGGCAACTAATGGCTTATGGACTGGATTGTGCCACAGGTTGGTAACAGCCTCAGTGGTAACCAGTCTGTGTCTGACCAAGGTCAGTAGTTCCTCCTATTTGACAGCTACTCCAAATGGTAATTTCAGATTTCTACAGGGCAAGGATACTCATCCCTGTAACTGCAAAAAGAGCTTTGAACAAATAAGCAGCTTGAGTAGCCAAAAGAACGCCAAGACCAAAAAGTAATCCTATGCAGCTTCAAGGCTGAAGGAAGGTGAAACCGTACAGACAGCACCGTGTGTAACCAACCCATCACGTTTGCCCTGCTGCATAGTAAGTGAAAACCAAACTCTCATAGAATCACCACTATTGCAGTTTTCAAACACCAAACCAAAACTATTGGACACCAACACCAAAAATCAATCTGTGGAATTTAGACTATGAATGTGAGTGAGAAGAAATCTTGACTCTGAAAAAGCATTACACATCTATTTTCCTCACTTTACTGGCTACGGCTATCTCCCTAGCAACATATGTTTCTGTGAGCTAGAGCTTTGCCATTAGAAACAGGTCCTTAATTAGGAGCTTATAATCATTTATAAACTGACAGCTGTGGCACAAAAGTAGCTGACCAAAATCTAATGGTTCAAACAAATAAAAACCTCACCCGAAAAGCCAGCCAAATAAACAGAGAAAACCCAAACCACTGGGCTTTGCTCCTGAACTGCTGCTGCATACACCTGCACATCCTGCATCTCAGCTGGCCGGGAAGTGAGTTCCAAAGGACAGGAGATCTGCAGCATGCCGCTGAGTGGACTCACTAATAACGTCTAATGCCAGTGTTGTTTTGCCAGGAGCAGAAACAAACCTTTCTGGGAGATGCTTGTTTGTTGTAAGCACTGCTAAAATTATCCTGGCTCCTTCTACTGGGATAGAAAAGCTGGTGTCATTTGGGCAAGTGACTAAATGAGGTAGTAGGAGGTCCAAGTGCAGGATGGAGCCTCCTTTAATGATCTGTTCCCCATGGCAGGGAGCAACAGCCTCAGTGCATGCCCTGTCGAGGAGATATCCCAACCGAGCCAAAGCTGAAACTCCACGCAGCTCTCTAAGCCTGATGGAGACACATAATGAAACACAATCCTGTCAAGCTTGGCCCCTGGGTAACATTTTCACTTCTACATTCCATTTCCAGTTTAGGTCGAGATTTTTAAGACGACAGCAAGCAGCACTCCAGTCCCAGGTGACAAGATCTGCTCAGATTTAGTCTTTGAATGTTGCAAATTAAATTCCCTCATCAGGCCTCTAATCACTCTTACCAGATGGGGCTTGTGCTCAATTTTGGATCCACAGGAAATTTAATGGTTATTGTTTCTGTTTAAATAGGAGATTATTGCATTTTAATAAGTTCTCTTTGGGACTTGCAGCAACAATAGAGCACTATGAATTACTGCAGATAGCTGTTACTGCATGCTGGGGAAAAATCAAGTTACTAAGTGTGACAAGTTGCTTTTTCTTCCCTTCCAGCAATCGCTCGGAGTGTATTTACCACCAAATTAAGTATGTGCCGTGGGGATAATATTTTTATCCTGCCGAGGGGGGAAGGCGCTTGTCTGTGGATTTTCATTAAAATGACACATCTGTTCAGCAATTTCACAAAGTAATTCTGCTGAAAGTTTTATCAGCTAATTTTAATTATTCACTCCAGTGGGTTGAATACAGGATTCATCATGTTGAATTAATACATTTGACGGGAATTTCACAAAGAGGGGGGAGAAAAAGCAATCAACAAATTGAATTGTCATGCAATATGGATTAAATTGAGATTCTTTAATTAGGATAAGCCTGAGATTTGGTATTTTGAAGGTATTAGAAAGCTTAGCAATACAGTGGTAAAGATTAAGAAAATGCAATTAAATATTACACTTTGGACACAGGCAGCGTATCATGTGAGCAGAAGACAAGGGTCCTCTTTAGCACTGGAGTTAGTAGTGTCTGAGTTATTGGGGATGCCAACCAGGGACAATCCTGTCTGACAAAGCTGCACTACGAGGAGGGCGTTTCGTAAAGGAGACTGTCCTTCTACATGATGGAACTGTACTTATCTTTTAAAAACTACTTCTAACATAATTGCCCACAGACTATGAATCACCATAGTACATTACATTTCATTTAATAAACACACACACAGACTGGGCCTGAACTCGTACAGACTCACTGTGACAGGCAAATTAAGAACCTGAGTTTATTTATAAGAAGCGGCAGAAATGAAGCCAGACCTCCAGATCAGTGTGATTGTGGGGGACAATCAGCAGGAAGGGTTTCCTAAATTCAATGTCCCTGTTGGACTGGTGCAGTTTTGTTTAGCTGTAAATCATTAATAAAATTTTAAGTATTTTATTAGTAGAAAGTACATACAGAAATATGCATGAGAGAACTATGTGCCACAGAGATTCTCTGCTAATTTGAATGTTATTACTACTTCCTCCACCTCCAAAGCCAGGAGACAGGATTACTGAGTTCCAACTCGTTCTAAAGAAATCCAGAGGTCCTGACCCTCGCTGGGAAAACTGCTGGGAATATGCTGATACATGTTGATGATGAGTTGGCTGTGAGCTGTATGACAAATTGCATAACAAAGAAATATTTGGCAGCAAAGGCATGCTGCGTTTATCTAACAATACAGATTTTAATATGCTATTATGGCTGCTTCTTTCCACTGCTTATATCTGGAGTATACACTGAAATGGTGTCTGATCTTAAAACCCACCACTGACCATGCTCTCCGGTGACAACTTAATACCATGATGCCATGTTGCAACTGTATGTTTGCCATGAATGGATTAAATGCACATGAGAACTCCAAAACTACTGCATTTCAGCAGGCTATGCCTATAATTTATCTCCAAAAGAACAGTGTTTTCATCAACCTTCCAAATTCAATTCAATTCTTTTCCTCAAGAATAATGTTTTAATAGACTCTCACGGTATGATTCAAACCAGACATGCCCATCTGGCCTTAATAGCATGTTACCTAACTGTAGTCATTCAAACTGTAGATGTCTAATCCAAACTAGTCATCTGAGCTTTCTCTAGACAAATGAAACAGCCAGAGGATAGCTCAACTCACCTTGCACAGACACACAGCTAAAGCCAGGATGGGTCATTCTTTGGAGGCTATTCTGTCTGTGGATGGGCTAGAGAGAGATCATCTGGAAAACTAGTTTACACTAGACATGTCCAGGGCACGCTCCTGACATGCTGCAGTAAATGCTCCTGGCATCTACCCTGGACATATAACCCTGCATCTTTTCTGGACCTGGTACACAACGATGCATCATACGGCTCCATATGTCATGGCTGTCTGCCCTCAGCCCAAGCCTCTGCTTCACTTCCCAGTCTGTCCATCCTTGATCTTGCTCCTGACCAGCCCTCCTGACCTCACCCTAGCTCCCTCCCTCCGTACAGCCTCCAACTTTTGCAGTGGGCTTCCCAGCCTGCATTTTGACCTCCGTGTTCTGCCTTGCTCTTCGGAGCATCCTTTTGCTCCTCTATCTCCTCACACCAGTTTGGCATCTCAGTGACTGTGGCTTGTACCCTTCTGACCTCACCTCACACGGAGCTAGCAACAGCATTGTAACTGCATAAGCACTAAGAAGCAGCATTTACTCTGAGCTTACACAGAGCAGACTGCTAATGTGCTCACACTGCTTCCAATACGTAAAGCTATCATTACATTTCTCTGTTTCAAGGAGGAAGAATAGCTAGCTTAGCACCATCGGAGGGATCTCTAATCAGTGCTACACTGAGCCACACAAACACACCATATATTCTACAAGAGGTATTTACAGCCTTTTACATACAACAAGAATAGCTACTTGTTATGTATGTGTCCCTGCAGGAGGTTTCCAGGGTCAGGATACAGTGCTTCCTTTTCCATCCCTCTGAGTGTGGATCAGATTTTGTTTACACATGCGCTATATGGGCAGCAGCTTTTTCTCCAGCACAGACAACACATGACATGGCATAGCCTGGGCTCTTGATGGCAAAACACACTTTGTCCCCAACACTGGGGAAGCCCATTCATAGTGACTGTTAGAACAGTCCCTAGTGCCTGCTGTTCCTCAAACTGTGTGTGTTATTACCTGAGAGAGCGCTAACTGCCACAATTAAATGCTGGTTCTCCTTTTAAGAACTTCAGAATTTTACTTAGAGCAGGTCCCTGTTTCCTCAGCTGTGCATTAAGGATAGTAACAGTCATCAGCAGTGCAGCAGAACTCAATGCATTGATGTTTCAAGGTGTCAAAAATCACAATGTGGCTATAGGAAAGCTTATGGAAGGGGCAGATCAGTTTTTCAGGCTTTTAGAATCATAGACTCACAGATTGGATTGGACTGGAAAGGACCTTAATACCATCCAGTTCCAAGCCCCTGCCACAGGCAGGGACACCTTCCACTAGAGCAGGTTGCTCCAGCCCCTGTGTCCAAGCTGGCCTTGAACACTGCCAGGGATGGGGCAGCCACAGCTTCTCTGGGCACCCTGTGCCAGTGCCTCAGCACCCTCACAGCAGAAATTTCTTCCTTATATCTAACCTGAATCTCCCCTGTTTTAGTTTGAACCCATCACCTCTTGTTCTATCACTACAGTTCCTGATGAAGAGTTCTTTTCTCCGGCATCCGTGTAGGCCTCCTTCAGGGTACTTTTGCCTACTGTAAATACTAAGTAAGGGGTAAAATAAAGAAGCAAGATCCAGGGAGCTGTTGGAAATAGAGCTGCCCTCCACTGCGACTGGAGAGAAGAAGAAAAGCAAATCTTTTCAAAGAGCATAAACTCCCCATCCTGACAGAGGCCAATGACTTTCTAAACGATTGAGATGCTGAAGTGATGAACAGCTTTGAGCTTCAAAATCACCCCTTTTCAACATGTTCATCTCTTTTATTTCAAGAAGGAAAAGACTAACTTTTCTTTAAGGTACCATGCTGACGGTAGAGATGAAGTTTTAATTCCTGTTAATAAATGTTTTCACACATTCCCTGTGTGATCCTGTGCAGGTTTGGAGATTTCTAAAAGCATTCATCATTCTGCCATCCCTGCTTCTGAAAATTAATGAATATTTTACCATTCAGTGGACAAAGCATTAGGCCAGTTCTGAACTCTGGGTTTTATTCAATTCTTTGTTATTTCTCCGAGACATTGACAGAATCAATGTATGTCTGAAAATGTCTTTGAGGCTCCTGAAGCATTAGAACTCTGAATGACAAATATTGTTATTGTGAGCAATTTTTAAGCAGTCAGCAACTTGCTGTACAGTATCTACAACACTAAGGTCCATTCTGATCAAACGTTATTATTTCAGTAGAAATATTAAGTAAATTATTGCCATGACAGCAAAAATCGGATCGTTTCATGCTTGAAATTATAAAAAATCAACTTCTAAATTAACTTTTTTAACACAACACTGAGTTTTGGGAGAAAGGCCTCAAAGCTTTGCTTTCTGTGTAAATTATTCACCTCACAGTCACCAAATGAATCACTTGTTAAAGGACTGACACAACGTATGCTTAAGCTGACACAATGCAGCTATCAATCTTCATACTGATAGAGGTCTCCAATTGTGCTTCACACGTGGGTTTGTTAGTGAAAGCTTAATGTGCTGTAAATAGCTCTGCTACCCAAGCTAAAGTGCAGCCTCACAACTGCGGATCCTTCACAAGGAAAGAATCAACTTCCAGAAATGACAGAATCACAGACTGGTTGGAAGGGAGCTTAGAGCTCATCCAGTTCCAACCCCCTGCCACGGGCAGGGACACCTTCCACTAGAGCAGGTTGCTCCAAGGCCCTGTGTCCAACCTGGCCTTGAACACTGCCAGGGATGGGGCATAATCCTTACTTACACTTCTGTTAGCATCCCCATTAAAACAAACAAAAATAATGCGGATGCAAACATACCTCATCCCTCTCTTTTCAGGTAAATAGAAGGAATTACTTTGTGGATGGAAAAAAAACCTGATGAAAAGCCGAAGATTCGGTCAAAACCTGCGAGTTTATCAGAGTGCGAGTCCATCCCCCAGGCTGGCTGCTGAAGGCCAGCATCAATTCCACTGGACTGTGTACACAGCTCCTTCTCTCCCTGCCCTTCTGCCGCCTCTGTGCTCAGATGTCATATTATCCCTATCAGCAGATTAAAAAACCTCTTTGCAGAAACACTTATCTGTATAATACCAGTGATGACACTTAAGCTTCATCCTTCCTATTTAACACTCCATGTGCCTCACTGATATCATCCTGGACAGACGAAATTGTGTGTTCAAGACTTTCAGGGTCAGAAGAACAGCCAAAACAGGTTGGGATAATGGACCATCCAGCCTAAGCTCCTGTCTCCACGCTGTTTCAGTGAAGAGACAGAAATATCTTGAAGTCATAGCATAAACCTTCACTGAACAAACTTCCCTCCTGTTACACAAGATTTAAAGCCTCACTTAAGTCTGGATTTTGGACAGTTCCCTCCTAAAGCTCTTCTTTATTTTTAGTATTTTCTGTAACAACTGGAGATGCTCTTGTTGATATGAATCAACACCAAATCCTTCTCAAGCCCGACCTAAGGAATATTATTCTCCTGAGTTTAAAAACAGAACTAACAAAAATCCCTTGCTTGCTCTTAATTTGGCAACTTCTCGTTTCTTTGAACTTTGCCTTGCTCTTGAATTATGATCTGCTGTAGCCAATAAACATTCCTGAAATGCTGAATACAGCTCCTGAATGCTGTCCCAGGGCAGCACAGCCACTTTCAAACACTGATTTCAGTGACAGAAAGCAAGAGCATAGGCAGGCAAAACCCAAGACATAAATGTCCCAATCAGCTACTGAACAATCTTTCACATACCTCCTATTGTCAGATATTTAATAGATATTGTGAATATTCTGTCCTGTCATGGTCGGGTAATCATTAATGTGATAAAATTAATACATCTGATTCTGCTTTAAAAAAGGATCAGATTTATGCCTAATACTTCTGGCTTCACAGAGCGCTGACTGAAAGAATAAGGCAGATGCCAAGATAACTGCTCCTTTGTATTGGCTTGTTCCTGAATGGTAACATGCAACGCTTAATCTAAGGCACAGTCTAACAATAGGGAAAACAAACCCAAACCCCAAGGATGGAAATGGCTGGAGCAAGATGTGGTGCTGGTATGTAATCTAGGAATACCGATACCTGATAACTGCATTAGCACTCTGTGTGACCCCGTCAGGAAGGTAAAAATCACTACATCATTATATTGGCTCATTAGAATTTCCTGTAGGAATATACTCCTCTCAACTCCAGTCGGAAAAGCAAGCAGGAAAATGCCAGCATGACTATACAACTTCCGACCAGACCCCTTGGGGGGCAATTACAAGACAATGGCCAACTTCCACACTTCAGCTTGACGTTTTGCAGCTCTCTCCCCAGATTAGGAACCTGTTAGGAACTGAAATATCTAAAGGGCCAATGCACCACGAGGCAAAAGACTCTCTGGGGGAATAGAAACAGTTTGTAGCTTGAGGGAAGAAACGCTTTGTAGACCCCTGTGGTCTCACAACACTGTAGGAAGTTAAGGCACATGAGGATGTGGATGTAAGAGATAGGGAGACAAATGACAACAGTAATATGCTGGTCTTTAGGTTGTTTTCTAAGTAATGGCTTCTGAATCAAAAATACCTTGCTTCAAAAAGGATGCCTGATCACAGAGTAGAGTTCTGCTCACAGCATCCAGAGGAAGAAAACAGAAGACCTTGAGCCCGTGCGACAGCTGCAGAGATACTCTTGGCTGATACACACAATAATGTAAGCCAGGACCTCACCTAAAGATAGGAAAAATGCACCAGATTCCCAGGAAAAATGAAGTTCCAGCCAGGTATCACCCAAAGGCTGCTGAGGCTGTTTATCTGGTACCTGTAACACGTGTTTCATTCCTAACTTCCTATGCATTTGATTATGGCTGCGACCTTGTGGGAAGCCCGCACTGGAGCAGGCTCCTGGCAGAACCTGAGGCTCATGCTGGAGCAGGGGATGAGTGTGAGGAGTCCTGCCCTGAGGAGGACGGAACAGCAGAGACAATGTGGGATGAACTGACCACAACCCCCATTTCCCATCCCCCTGTGCTGCTGGAGGGGAGGAGGCAGAGAAAGCTGGGAGTGAAATGGAGCCTGGGAAGAAGGGAGGGGTTGAGGAAGGTGGTTAAAGATTTGGTTTTATTTCTCATTACCCTTCTCTGATTTGATTGGTAATAAATTAACTGGTGAGTGATCCCTCTCCTTATCTTGATGCATGAGCCTTTCATGACATTTTCTGTCCCCTGTCTTGCTGAGGAGGGGAGTGACAGAGTGGCTTTGGGGAGCACCAGGCCTCCAGCCAGGGTCAACCCATTACCCTGGTGGTGATACCTGATAGAAGGCAGAAGAGCTTTATATTAAGCACTTAAGGAGGAAGCTTTAACTTCTCCAGTTAAAAACACAGCTGCAAGTATGAACAGAAACCCAACCTCCTGAAACCGTGATGCTCCCTTAGTTTCCTTCCACTGAAGGGAAAAAGGTCCCTTTCAAGTATGTTTGAAAAAAATACATTAAAAATAACCCAGACAGAGACATTCTCAGCCAACTTCCAGTGCCAGGAGTGGTTTTACGGCCAACTTAGAAACTCCTCAAAACAGGTTTTACAAAGTAATGAAAATACAGTCAGGACTTTACCACGAGCAGACATGGCTAAAGCACAGAGCACATGGAGTTTACACTCAACCCATCCAAACGGCAGCTCACCCAACTCCCTTTCAATGGGCCATCATTTCCCCTGCAGATGGCACATGTATGCAGCAGTCAAATATGGGTGACATATTAACATCGTGACAAAGCAATGATGACAAACTTCCAGACAGGAAAGATGAGACCATAAACATTATTGCCAGAACACATACGAGAAAAGGAGCAAAAAAGCCAACCCAGACACCATCAAAAAACCCCCAAGAACAGCAACAGTCATAAAGAGATTTGAAATGTCTGTCTCAAAGTGAAAATAGGACTTTTCTTTAGGCAGCCTCTCAGGCAGCGGGCACCGGAGCAGGCAGAGCACGGCTCCAAGTGGGCTCTTGCCTCCCACTTTTGCAATCGTTCGAGTCTTTATGTTCTGGGTGATCTCTCCCACATCACCTAAGATATAATACAGCGAATTCTTGATCTCTTTAATGCTAGACAGAGAATTCCAGGCTTCTTTTTAACAAAAAATGCTTAAAACCTAATACAATTTTTCTTAAGGTTTCTAGTAATATATACTTATCATTTCCTGGGACTCTGTAGTACTGTTTTCTCACAATGTTAATGTGTCACCCATACTCCACACCTACTGTCACCTACAGCAGAACTGGGAAGTAAAAGCAATTGTGTTGTTGCCCAGAGCTGGATCAGGACTGCAGGGGGGTCTCCCCAGAGCACAGCAGAGGGGCAGAATCCCCTCCCTCGACCTGCTGCTCATGCTCTGGGGGTGCAGCCCAGCACACAGGGAAGTTCTGGGCTCAAGTGCACAATGAGGGGTCATGGGGAGCTTCTCATTGATCAACACCCCAAGTCCATCATGTAAACATGGAGATGTTCAGTATCCTGTCAGCATTCCTAACACAGGCAGACAGGCAGTGTTGTGTCTGCAGAAGGAACACCAAATGTCTATCAACGAGATATTACCATGACCAGAAATAACCGAGCCATGATGACTGTGTAGTTACTTTGTGAGACAGTCCAAGTGGGGAAAATATTTACTCTTCAAGTTGAGAAATCTAAAATCAATCTAATGTCACTTAAAAATAGGAGACACAACGTAACTGTTACACTGATCACAGAAACCACACAGGGAAGATGCTGATATTTCTATAAATACAAGATACTATAAAGTAACATAGTTCCACTGAATTCAGGGGATCTAAACTTATTTATGACAGATGAACATCTCGTCTTCTACATTTAGAGAAAGGTAGGATAAATACTACCCAACCATTCCAACAAATTCCTGTTAAGTCCACCAACTTAAATGCATTTAACACCACAATATATATTTTCTTAGACTCTCCAGTTGAAAAACCACACAGAACCTAAAAATTACTGGGCAAGATTAAAAGTCCCCAATCACTGGCACTTCACACGGGAGTCTTCCGGAAATTCAAACGACATGGAAAAATTCCAATTGCACATTAGTGCTCCACAGCCCAGCTTCTACCTCCGTAAGTCATTTCAGCCACCGAGGAGCCTGACCTTCGCTGTCTTCCAATAAAACTGAGGACTGCAGGAGATTAGCCACCTTCTGATGAAAGCCTTCAGCTCCTGTGTTCCTGCAGATCTCAGCCAGAGCTCAATTGTGAAGGTTAAAGACAAAATTCTGTCCTATGTTACACCCTTCTCCAACTTCAAGTGCCCACTCAAACAAGCTGCACATTGCATTACACTGCGCCAAGGTCTATCAGACCTGGAAACAGAGTAAAGAGGTCCTAAAAATCCCCTGGTCCTGGAGGGAACTGCTGGATTTGATGAATCAGTGCCACCAAAAAACTTTAAATCCCTTCAAACCAACCCGCAGCAATGACAACAACAATCTCGAGCCCTTCTGGCAGGACAGGTGGTGCGTTCAAGTGTCTCCTATTATGTCTTTCCTCACATCCAACTCATCTGTTCTTTTCTTTTATTGAGAAACACGATCTGCATTGTTAGGATTGGTGTGGAAGTACGTGTGGTTTATATAACATTTAGTGCTAATTAGTTTACTTGCAATTAAAAATAAGACCATGGCAGAGCTCCACTTGCTAGTTTCACCTTGTCACAAATGAGCTTGATGTTCACCGTGTCTTAAATAAAACATATCACTAACAGGGAGAGATCTTTTCCATCGTTTCCTCCCTCCATCACCACCATTTGGTATAATTATTCCTGACAATTTGCCCATCACACTGTAAGAGTCTTTCCAGAAGAAAAATACTACATTGAGTTCTTGTGATCACAAGTCTAATTGAGCGGAAAACAAATCTGTTTAAAAGAAAGGAGAAAAACAAGGGGGGAAAAAAAGAGATATATTGAGGAAAGACAGGCTAATGTTTCCCTCAGTTAAAGCTAATATAATATGATGAGCAAAATAACAAGGAAACGTGCTACCAACAACTCCTGGAAATAGATTTTCTTCCCTGATTTCCAGTCTCTGCAGCAGATGCTGGTTTAATGTAACTGATGACGACATTCAGGTCTATTTTACTGGGCCATACAGCTTTTTTTCCCAGGTTTTAATTATGCCTATCATTATTACTTTCAAGCTGGGGCACAGCAATTGCTCGATGGCAGTGGCACATCGTTGCCAGTGCTGATGCCTGGTGCGAAGGCCACTCTCTCTTTAATCTGTGGGAGCAGAAAAACTAGGTGCCATGTGTGTAATTTAAGCTGACAGGAAACATTAGCATTACCGTACACTTTGTCAATTAAATGATGGTTTAATCAGTACAAATCTGAATGGTCAAATAATGTTATAATTAAAAGGAAATAATGGAAAGTGGTTTGGTGATTAATTAACAGAGCAGCGAGTACCAGCAGCACATCTTGTCTGTGCTATTACCTCTCCCTGGCTGTGTGCTGGCTGGGGTGGTGGTTAGGGGGGACATGCTGACCTTGCAGCCTGAGAAAATCCATTGCTGAGCTGCAGATCCAGCAGCAATGGCAATTTTCACCAGCTCAAATAAATGAGGGGGAGCTTTACCTTTTTACCTTCCCTGCAGGGCTCTTCAAAGCACGGCCATACAACATCACCAGTGACTCCTGATCTTTTGTTTTTCCCTTTACAAATGGGAGACTGGATAACCTGTAAACCCTGCACACCTTGACATATTCTGGAGCACCAGAAAATAATGCACTGTCTTTATCTCCCACTGGCTGATATCTTGATCGTTACAGCAGCTCTGTCCCTTTCTTATTGCACTGGCATGCAACAAGCTAGAGCACAGCATGGATTGGCAGTCGTGAAACATATCGTAACATACAGGGTATTAACACCATAATGTTATCAATCACCACAGTAGTGCAGCACTAACACGAAGCACTTGCTCTGCCATGTCTAACATAGAATCACAGACTGGTTTGGGCCGGAAGGGACCTTAAACCTCTTATTTTGAGATAGGTACAATCAGACCTTAGAATTGAACCTACAGCTAAAGTTTAGTCCCCTGGACTGCCAGCTCTGGTCCGACTGTCTGGCCTCCAGCAGACAAAAGCTGGCATCATAAATGTCATCCTTTCATTTTGGGTCACCAATCCACCCCATAATGGTCAAATGAAAGACCAGCAGATGGAAATGTTCAAAACAACTAATGGAGCAGGAGAGCAGGTCAAATCCTGTTACCCAGAATGGGGAGAGCTGCCCTGTACATCACACCAATGTTCTAAAGTCCAGGGCTGGTGAACAACAGTGAGCTGTAGACTCTTCATCCAAATTTGTCATGTTCTGCCATAGTACAGTGTATTGTACAATGAAACAGCAACATGCACATTCAATCACGGGTAAAATGAGGGTGGGATGTTATATTTAATATTTATACGCATGGCATACTGGCAAAATTACTGGCATCTGTATGAGTGTGAATGACTGTTTTGAGGAACATGTGTTGTGTGCAATGCTGTTTATTATCAGTAAATGAAGCCAAAAGCTAAGTTGAAAATGAATGCTAAATTAAAAATTATATAAAATGGAGTGAAATGATTTAATTAGCAGATTATAAGTGACATGCTTTACTATTAGAACAGGCTTGGGAGGGATTGAGGGAAGGGAGGAGGGGGGAAAAAAAAGCCTTCACTAGACACAGAAGGGTGGAAAAACATTTCTTTCTCCTCTGTCTGTGGAGTTACAAACACAGTAACATATTGTCCTGGTGTTTATAATCACAGACTCTGCTGCCATCACAGTACTTGTTTAATGAGGCAGCCAGTTAGAAATAATGAGACTTTGAAACAAATTGTTCTCACTTCTAAAAACGGAAAGAGAAAAGATGCGTGGTACCCTAATGCAGTGCAATAAGAGTGTTTTGGTAACATATCTCTACTTAACTCCTCATCCTGCATCCCTCCAAAGGAATTTCTGAGTTGAGAAACGTGTTATGGTTTCTTACAAAACTAAGAAAAAAGCTCAGAACTCTATTTATTCCCAGGTTTTCCCACTAACTTGTTGCATGACTTCATTAAAAACACATTGCTTGCTAAATTAATTAACATATGTGAAACGCTTTGAACATTTTTGCTTGGTCTCTCCCTTTAAAACAGAATATTTCACTGCTATAATGGTCTTCGAGTAAAACTGCCAATATTCTTTGCCAGCAGAAATTGATTTAGCTCCTCTGTGCTTACAGGAGCATGGCTGGAATGCAACCTGCCCCCCACCTGGTAAATGGCACAGGTGTATCAGAAGGAGGGAAAGGTGACAGACAGAGGGGAGTTGAAATGAGCTCTTAAGCAGTTCTTCCCTGTGAGGGTGCTGAGGCGCTGGCACAGGGTGCCCAGAGAAGCTGTGGCTGCCCCATCCCTGGCAGTGTTCAAGGCCAGGTTGGACACAGGGGCTTGGAGCAACCTGCTCTAGTGGAAGGTGTCCCTGCCTGTGGCAGGGGGTTGGAACTGGATGAGCTTTAAGGTCTCTTCCAACACAAACCACTGTGATGCTATGAAATCCAGCCCTCAAACCTACATGAGGCAGCTACATATCCACACAATTCCCTGGCACCACAGGCAGTGAAATAAGGCAGATTTGCTGATTTCTTTTCCCATCATTTCCCTGGACACACGTCTTGTCCCAGCACTATCCTCCTCCACACAGACAACAGCATATGGAGCTCACAGCGTGGCTTGCTCTGTCCCCACCATGCATGTCCCCTGGGCTCCCTGTCAAACTCCTACTCCTGGGCTCCCAGAGAGCAGAACCATCTCGGTGTGCTGCACCTTGAGAATGCTCGATGTTCAATATAGCCTGAAAACATTGCCAAACACGAGCCCCTCTTTGACAAAATAATCTTGCTTGAATTCACAACCCAGAAAGAGGTGACGACCTTGTAAGCCTTTAAATCACAGAATCAACCAGGTTGTCAAAAGACCTTTAAGCTCATCAAGTCCAACTGTTCCCCAGCACTGCCAAGGCCACCACTAACCCATGACACTGAGGGCCTTGTCTACACGGTGTGTGAACACTTCCAGGGACGGTGACTCCAGCACTGCCCTGGGCAGCCTGTTCCAATGCCTGAGCACCCTTTTGGGAAGGAATTGTTCCTCATCTCCATCTAAACCTCCCCTGGTGCAGCTTGAGGCCTTTTCCTCTTGTCCCATCCCTTGTTCTTTGGGAGCAGAGACCAGCCCCCTCCTGGCTCCATCCTCCTGTCAGGCAGTTGGAGAGAGCGATAAGGTGCCCCCTGAGCCTTCTCTTCTCCACACTAAACCCCCCCAGGTCCCTCAGCCATTCCTCATCACACTTGTGCTCCAGGCCCTGCACCAGCTCCAGTGCCCTTCTCTGGCCCCGCTCCAGCACCTCAATATCTCTCTTGTAGTGAGGGCCCAAAACTCTAAAGTAAAAGCCTTTAACTTGTTTTCATCTCTAAATACCAAAAGAACATAAATGTGAATAGATTTGGCATGTATGGACACAAATAATTCTATCTATTTTGGTGAAATACCATCAGCAGCTGCCCTGGGGTGATGAGCGTTAGTGTCTCCACCACAACCAGGCAAGGAGAGCTGCCCAAAGCACACCCAGCTGAAGCTTACTCAAAGAGCTGAGCAGATGCTGGCTGCTCAGAGCCATACGGCTGCCTCTTCCAGCTAACATACTGCTCCAAAGTGCTGAGCAGCAACTGCAGCAAACAACAGACGGGAAATAATAAGTGCTATATATTATGCATAGATTAAAACCAGAAAAAAGCTCTCCAATCCAGCACGCTTGCACCTTTTAGCTACTTCTTAGTAGATGTGATCCAGGAGCAGGTGTTGGGTTATACGAGCTCTGTCTTTCCCTAAAAGCCAGAAAGACCATGGATTTTGAAGCCTGTATAGAAGGCAATAAGCCATATTACTTTCAAGGCATCTATTGTTCATTGAGAAGCCTCTGATCAATGCTCTAATTTAAAACCAAAATAATAGAAAAACCAAGAGGGAGAGTGAACTTAACAGAAACCACTTTAGCCGTGTTTGTTTATAGAAAAAAATGAGGCTGGGACAGAGGGGTAGGAGGATTTTTCTCCTCGTCTCCCATGTACTCCTAAAATGGGCTGTGCATTGCCTGGGAGTAAATCAATACTAAGCACAGTCCAGGCGAGACTGCCATCTCGCATGAAGCACTGACTGTAAAATAGACACAAAAGACACATGATACTCTCTAAGGTCCCCAGCAGCTATAATATCCATCCTTGGCAGCTCGCTTGACATTTCCTTGCCCTGCTTCCCAGTCCTCTTTCTTCCTCCCTCCCCCTCTCCTGCTCCCTGTCTCTCTAACAGCCGTGCTCTGCCTCTCAGGGGCTCGCCGGCCGGGCGAACAGATAACAAACCTGTCAAGAAGGGTTTAGCTGGGGAATAAATCCTGCATTCGCCAGGAAATGATGTGTACAATGGGAAAATACAAGGGATGACATGAGCCTTCCCTTCCGAGAGAGTGGCCGAGAGATGCTTAAAATGTTACAGCGTGTGCTAAATGGACATTGGGATGGCTGATTAGATCGTATCTCAGAGCTTTCAAGTGCCTCCCTTCCTCCCCACTTTCCACTGCTACTGGAGACACACAAAGAAAGCAGACAAAACCCATCCCTACTTCTGCTCCTTAAAATACACGTCTTTCTAGAGGCTTGACTACGAGGCTGCGGGGGGGAGTTGGCATGTACTAAGCTTAAGGTCAAGGCTAAGATCTTTTTGAGTGGCAGGAAAGGTCACATGAAATCCACTGGGTAGTTACAATTTCCATTTATAAAAGGAAGATATAAAAGCAAGAACCTTATCTTGGAGACTTAATACATGTCTCTGCTTATTACTGTTTTCAAAGGGCCTTTTGCACAAATCTGATTTGCACTGGTGCAATAAAGATTCATTATCCTTTTACACAGCAGACTTTGCATTTCTGCCTAGGATCTAATTATGAAAAACAGGAACCATCCCATAAACAGATGCTAATCACAGTAGGAAAGTACTTTCATTTGAGTAACAAGGTAGCTCAGAAAGTTTGCTTGGAAGATTGCTGCATCGGCAAGAAGAGCTATTGGGGAGGGGAAAAGGGAGGGAAGAACCAATTCAATGCTTTGCACAGCCAGCATGTACGAGCTGAGATTTCAAGGACTTGGGTTTTGTTGGAAACAGAAAAAGAGCAATTTCGTATGTCAGCAACTCTCCTCTCCAGCACACACGTGTGGAGAAGAGCCTGGTCTCTAAATGCCTCTCAAGATTCTGACACAGGCTCAAATCAAAACCTTGGATTAGCCTCAAACTCAACTCTTGGAAAACTTTGGGATTCTGATGGAATAACTGCTTTTGGGTTTAAGCACAGCAAAACACACTGTTGCTGTGTTTGTCTCTGACTGCCTTCGCCCTGCATCCAAACACACACCCCATGGCTCCAATGGGGAGGTTTTAAAGCATCCACCACGTTGATGCTTCATAGAGCTGAGGAATCTTTCAAAATGACATTGTTGTCAATGCATTTTCAACCCTCCAAACCCAAGATGCTAATTCTTACTCTTTCAAAATACGTTTTTAGATACTGGTATCACAGAGTACAAGGTGACTCCAACTGATGGCTGTGACAGAAGAGCATGCCCATTGAGTGTACACTGGACAAGGTGGGGGATACTCTGGTGAGGCAAACTGAATAAAGCAAGGGTAATTTGCACTGAGAATGTTATCCACACAGAAAATCTAGACTAGCTTGGTTATCACAGATAAGTCATGCAATGGTTCCTTAAAGTTCGATTTACTTTCTTTAACAATCAGGAAAATGTGGCTTTTTGGTAACTTTCCAAAAATCAGTGTTTGAATGCACATCATGAAGTTAATTCCACTATGCAGTAAGCAAGTTTCAAAAGTGATTGCTTGCACTATTTCTCTGTTGATTATGGAAGCACTAATTTGTTTAGAGCAATAACAGCAAGTGTCTTCCAAGAGAAGCTCCAGCCAAGTGTCCGCTTGTCAGTGATCAGCACTATCTGAGCACACACAACAATCTGAACGACAACCTGTCTCTTGATGTAAGAAAGGCCAGACTGTGTTCAGCCAACTCTGCTCATGCATCTTTAAATTCATATATAACATCCAGCTACTGGTAAACTACCATGACATAACACAACACAATGCAATAAACCTTGTTTGCAATATCTTGAAGGAACAAAGCCTTCACTAATGATATTTTAATGAGGAAATGCATACACTAATCACTGCTGTCTCCTAACTGGCCTAAAAACCTCCTGCACCCAAGAAATGCTATCTTAAATTGCATTTTCCGAAGTTTTGGGCTTTTCTTTTCTTTGGGTTGGAGTTTTTGGTTCTCATTCTCGGTGGAGCAGACAAGAATGCCATTTAAATGGCTTCATCTAAGAGGAAAAAGGAAGATTACTGTTGAATAAGATCATTCATACCTTCCTTTTTTTTTTTTCTCTGTATAAGTGTTTTCTTAATTTGCAACTGATACTTTAAGGAAGAGACACATGAAGCACTTAGCTATTATTAGAGGGATTGGGCAACATAATATGATCCTGTTCACGCACTGATAGTAACGAGTGATGCACTGCTTTGCCACAGACAGCATTTTATTACTGCAGGGCCACATGTGCTGGGAGTCGCAGTGACCTGACTCTCAGAGGTTCACATCTTATTTTCTACTGCTAAGTGTTGCTTTTTTTCCATTTCTGGAGGGGAAGAAGGTCACTTCTCACTATTACTGTTCCATTAACTTACACTACAGCATACACATTCTTAATCCAATAGCATCTTATGTTGTGCCTTTTAACTCAATAACGCATTATTTTCTGAAGTCTTGCCTGCACTGACCAAATTAATACCTGAGGTTCTGCAGCTATCGAGAGCAGAGCAGAGAAAATGTTTAGTGAGAGAACTGAGGGGCTTAGGCATTGTTACAACAAATCTATTTCTCTTTTCACCTTTGCAGTTGTTAACACTGAGTGATGGGCTCCCACACGTCTATAGATCCGCAAGCGTTGGGGGTGGATTCTCATTCACACTCAGCATCAATGAGAACCAGACCCAACATGCAGCTTTTGTACGGCTTACACTTACTGAATATTGCTGATGTCTCATAATATTTTTTTAACACCCATTAGACAAGACAAAACTTGCATTTTAGCAATGATGCATTTAGAAATATCACTGTTTGGTCAAGGTGGTGTTCGGAGACAATGGCAATACCTGGTGTCCTTGCCACACACACTCCTGGGAGTGCTGGGGCTCAGTCTGTACAACTTATACGATATTAAACGATGCCTTTGCTCACCTGAGAAATGACACACCATTACTTGTGATTCATGTATGCACTGGAGCCTTCCAGTAACACTGTCAACATAATTTCATCTACCAATTGCTCTGGGTGCAAAAAGCTGCTCTAGTTCAACTTGTTCTGCCATTTCTAATGTATCTTCTTTAATAGATAAATAAATAAACAAATATGCAGGGATGTTTTATTTAAGAATCTGATTCTAGACATATCAATGCGTTAACATGCATCCCTGCAGATTTAGCCTTTTCTGATTGAATTCTGGATCATTTTTATTCAGTGAATGCAACAGGAAAAGTCCAGGATGCCAAGAGAATAATATACTACAAGCTGGTGTTATGATGACATGCTCCGAATACTCCCCTGCCAAAAAGGAATTTAATTATAGCCATTGTTTGTATTATTCAAACAACTATTGACAGTAAATCTATCTAGCATGACGTTTCCTCTTTGTATTCATTGCAGCCTTTAGACTGGAAGGAATGAAAAAAAAAGGAAGAAAAAGGAAACGTTTTCCCCCCTTACTCCTTCCCCAGTATCAGGCTACACAAGGCCACTGAAGCCCAGTTGATTTCCCAAGTCCAATTATTTTGCAGTACACAATCCTCTCGAATAGCACTCCTCACCTGGGGACTCCGGCTGCCTAAACACACTGCACTTAATGGAGTCCCTGAAGTTGTCTCCATTTCATTGCTTCTAACTAATAGGCTGTGATATTTTTTTCCCCAAATAGACCACAGCTCTTCCCACTCCCCTTGCCCATCCTCCACGTGAAATCAAAGTGGCTAACGAGGCATTAGGAGACTGCCTGCCCATCTCCCAGCTCTGGATCTTCACTACCACCTACTGACTGCAGGTCTTAGAGCCACAGCAACCTCATCTGCAGCATCTCGGAGGTCTCCTGTCAGCTGCACCTTCCTCAGTTCTTAAAAACAAGATAGGGGGAAAGAGAAAACACAGTCTTGTAGGTTGTGCATAGCCCTTCACGTACAGGGCTTAATAAGAAGTGCTCTCTCTTAAGATGTGGGTGATTTTAATATAATCTGGCCTATTTTTCCTTTTCTTTCCATCTCAAGCTATTGTTTGGATTCATGTGCAACAGGCCAAGTCTCCAGCAACAGAAAGCAAGCTGCAACTTCAGAAAAGAGAATGATGTGCATCAAAGCATCATGTTCTGCCTCCCTTTTCTTCTAAACCCCGTTGCTTTTGTGCTGCTCTACCACCTCACTTTTGGTGACTGCCTCAGCCAGCCAAAATGTTCTGCCTGTTCCCGACACACCATCTTGAAAGAAATACATGAATCACAATATTAATATTGCTAATGTTTTCAAGTAAAACGTATGAGGATTTCAAGGGGAAGGTGGGGGGGAATATTTCTACCATATTTAAAAGGTCCTGCATAGCTGTTAAGACAGAGAACTGCTCACTGAGGAATCCAGGCAGTGCCGCATGTGAGCTGCCTTTTCCATTTGTCACTGGAAGGCAGGACACAGTGGAAAGTCTTTCATACAGTCATCCACAGAAAGCAAAACATAAACCTTTTTTTTTCCTCCAAAAGAAAGTACTCTGAAGTCATCTGGAACGTAAAATGGTAAGTGAGGGAGAAGATCTTCATATGCCTTCACTGGGAAGGAATAACCCTCTGCCAAGGCTTAAAGCTGGGGACGGCTCTGCAGCCAAGACCTTTGGGGACAAGAGGTGACCAGACACCTCTTGTGTCTGGTCACCATGCAACGTGCCTGGCTGCAGAGAAGGTAACTGCATCCTGGCCTGCATGAACAGCAGCGAGGCAGAGGGAAGTGGTGATTTTCAAGCCCTGAGAGGATGAAGCCCTGATAAGCCTAGTCTGATGCCACTGCCAGCCCTGCCTGAGCAGGAGGCTGGACTAGACCCTGCCTGAGGTCCCTTCAACCTGAATTATTTTATGCTGCTGCAATTCACTAAAGCAGCAGACTAAAACTGCATTGATGGTGTTTAAAACCCACAACTAACAGTGTTTCAAAGCTGCCTCAGAGGAGGTGGCAGGGATGTACGGGCACAAAAGGCTAAAAAGGCACAGACAGCCCTGTTATGAAGGGCTTTGCTTTTGCAAAATCAGCTCCCAGTCTCTCTGAAGAGTGGAGGACTGAGGGGAAATGAAAGGCAAAGCCTGATCCTCCTTTGCCCTGCAGTTTTCAGGGTCACTGTGCTGGAAGGACACGTCGAGGCAGTGCCTGCTCCCACTGACAGCGAGGACAGAAACTCCAGTGACTTTGAGGCTCTCACTCACCCTTTGCTGCTGCCTGACAGCTGCCTCCATGCTCTGCTACACTGCAGCAGTGGAAGACAAGATCCGGCATTTTAAAGGAAAAGCGAGGAATATTTCTATGGTCACTCTTTAACTGCAGTGATGGTTTAAGGTATTTTTTTGTCCATTGAGTTACATTTACTTCTAAACGTGTTTTTAAAACCTACAAATATGTACACAGAAGTAAAAATCACACTTTTTTATGACAAGTAGAAAACCCATTCTGGGCACTGCTCATCTGATGATCTACTAAAAGTTCTAGCTTGATTACCTGTTGTGAAGAAACCTTCAGTCTTAAATTCAGTATTTGGGGCATTTTTTCTTACAGTTGAGCTGCTCTGTATCACTAATCCCACAAGAAAACCTCTGCAAGACACATGGGATACACTATGAATGTGCAAGGGTCCACATGCAAAGAACTGTATGATCCACAAGGATTTTGGAAGCCAATACTCGGCACTCTCAGTGGCCTGGAAAAGTGGTTAGTGCCTCTGTCCTGCTGCAAGGCCCTGGTAGCATCACTTTAATCCTACTGACTTTCAGATTTTGCATTTGAACATGGGGCAAATGCTCAAGGACACTCATCACTGGGCTCCTCTGAACAACCCATAAAGTGCAGGTAAAACCCTTGGATGAAAGATGGATACTACAAGCAAAAAGAGCGCTGTAGATGTCTTAATGCAGCTTGGTTTTGCTTCTGCAAAGGACCTAACAAAACACTCCCTTCTGCCTGCACCCACGTCCCCCACATATGGCGAAGAATAGCTGTGCTGTTCCAGAGTGACAGTGCTACATACAGACTGAAAGACAAGCAAAAGCGAGATGTCTAAGAGCTCACAGCCTCTCTCAAGTTCCTCTACTTCATTACTTAAAGCAAGACAAGATAGTAACGTTTAATCACACTTGACATTTAGCTTGAGGTACAGTAAGTACACCTAAATCACCTTTTTGGCCAAAACTGGCTTTGATGTTCCCACGGGAGACAGTTATTGTTGTCTTCAAAGGTTAAAGCCCTGCCTGACTCTGGTAGGTAAAATGACAGGAGCTCAGGGATGAAGCAGGCACGTCTCCTGATTGATCAACCGCATGAACCTGATTTCTTCCGCCCAACTTATCATGGCTGTAACACGTAACTTGGAAATATATCCTCTATTTGAAAAGATTTCCAGGAGAAGGGAGCGCTTCCCTATTCTGCAGACACTAACGTTACAGTGTTTTTGCCGAGTACATATTAAAATGCATTAAGACCTAACTAGGGTTGTCTTCATGTTACGCCGCTATTCTTAAGCTGTTATGTTACTAAGCCACACTGGCGTTTTTCAACTTTCCTTTGATGTTCTCTCTATTATCTTTTTATAGCATAATCACACATTTTGGTATGTCGAAGATCAAAGGGAAGCTGGAGCTTCTAAGGCTAAGCCTGGATATGGGGCCTGTAACTAACTGAATTCATTATATTTAATAATATTCTCTAAGGAATAGCAGGGGAAAGTCATACGAAATAATAAACATGAAGGTAAATAGTGAAAGTAAGTTTAATGGCAGTTTTGTTTTATGCTTCTGTTAAGCTCCTGCACTACCTCTGTGACCCTCCACTAATGACTGATCAGGACTTGCTGGCATTTTTGTCCCAGCTGCCTCGCTGTGACAGGTCTTAACACTCCAACTTCTCCACTTTGGCTCCTCTTTAACTTGTCTCTCAATTAAAATTGTACCACTTCTTATAGATTGAGATACTCTTACACATATTGTTTTGAGCAATGCTTAACTGGACAATGCTACAGAATCATAGAATCCCAGACTGGTTTGGGTTAGAAGGGACCTTAAAGCTCATCCAGTTCCAACCCCCTGCCACAGGCAGGGACACCTTCCACTAGAGCAGGTTGCTCCAAGCCCCTGTGTCCAACCTGGCCTTGAACACTGCCAGGGATGGGGCAGCCACAGCTTCTCTGGGCACCCTGTGCCAGCGCCCCAGCACCCTCACAAGGAATAATTCTTTCCTATGCATTTGATAAACAAATTAAGGCACTTAAAATAAACATTCTCAGAGCAGGCAGGTGCACATACGAAGAAAACAAGTCTTTAAAAAGAACCTAATTCCTTTAGGCTCCTTGGAACTCCCATGTCAAAATACTCATCTCCTGGCAGGCTTGGTAAGGTTAAAATTAGTTCTAGCTGGCATCACCAGAAAGCTGTAACACGCAGCTGAATGACAGTCATAAAGGTGTAAAATTCACTTCTGCTTTAGAAAGCACAAAACAACGTATTCTAACTTGATCCTTGCAGCTGAACGCTGACTGATGACTGAAAGTGCAACCATACCAATTACCTCAGAACTGGCTGTAAGAAAAGAGCGTCTGAATTGCACAGCCAAATGTCATTACGGACTTGTTTTTCACACATACAAATGTGGAAGTGAATCGGAATAAACTTGTAAAGTGTGCTAATTGAGCAGTGCTACTCAACCCTGGCGTAGACACAGTTACTAAGAGCAGAAGCCTTCCTATGGTTCGATATGTTTTGGGGTTGTAACTCAAGCAGTGCAAGAAGTTATTCGCGCTTGCAGCTGAAGCACAGTAACCGATTTGATGCAACTGCTGCAACTGGCTTAAATCAGCTTAATACACTAAGAGTGAAACCTACCTCACCTAGTGAATGGTCACCTAGTTGTCTTCTGGCAACGTGACCGGATGATCATGTAGGATATCACACACTCAGAGGGTGAAGTTGGCCACACTGAATTCCATCCTAAGAGCTATGATGCTTAGGAAGTAGGAGAAGTTCATGTTGAGAATGAACTGAGGATTCCGACCTGGCTGATGCTGATGCAGAGCATCTCAATTCCTTCTTCTGGTTTCTTTGTTTACTGAAATCCAAACAATGGATCCAGGGAGTTTATTTTTAGAGTATTGTTCAGTTAATGTTAGTTCTCTTGGTAGACAACAGAGAGCTGGTATTGCAGCTCCACATTAAGCATGCTCCTTTTTTATCTCTATTTATTGTACAATAATTTAACTTTATTGAAGTGAGGGTTTAAGTCCCCAAGGCAGATTGAAGTGCTGAGCCTGGGTACCGCGGCATAACAACAGTCTGTATCGGTGCCAAACTTCCCCCAAACACCAACTTTCAACCTAGAAACTCTTTTAAAAGCTCTCCTTTTTGGTATTTAAAACTGTACTTTTTGAAATGTGCAAAACATCCAAAATTTTCCATAGAACACCTCTTTCTCTTAAATGATTCACCATTGTTTCACTGATTTCTCAGCACTGTGGTTTATGTTGTAAAAAAAAAAACAATCCCCTCTATATGATAAAATCTACTTGGTAAGACCATTGGGTATGAAGTTTATCACCTCTCGGGAACACTCCCAACTGCCATTACACTATGATCTAGTCAAGAGAGAGAATTTAATTACTTACTTCTATACAGAAAGAAATATATAAGAATCTAAACATTTGCAAAGCCCAAATGCAGACAGTGTCTGAAGATCATAAGCTCAACACTAAAATTACTATTTCTCCAAAAGCAGTAACGCATAACCTATAATCTATAAAGATTTTCATCTCTATATATTGGATGTGGGACAAGATGGGAAATTTTATCCTAAGGCTTTGAAAAAGGAACTAGACTTATACCCTTGCTCAAAGAGAACCATGGTTTTAGTAGGTTTTTAGAAGTATGACGCAATACCAGAAGTTGCATGTGCTCTTGGCAGCAAGGCCTGTGTAAGATCATGGAGTAGGAAATAGTACTGAAAGGTAATGCAACCTTCTTGGTGTACATACAGCATTAAGGATGTGATAAAAAAAAGACATTGTGTATGTTGAGAATGACATAGTCCCCCAGTGAGATACGGGAAGTGTTAATACGATCTACAAGTAAAATCTCTGGTTTTATTAGGAGTTGTGTATCATTAGTGAAGCAGTGGGTCACATTATTGTACACAAGTATTACATAAAATGTGGTATGGCCTTTTTGTGCCTTATTATGCCTAAGCAGGAAAACAAGAAGATATAATAAGGCAAAGAATATACTGTCCTCAAAAGTAATAGAAACTGCTACTAACAGAACAATATTCCTTTGTTCTTGCGGTATGAACACTGCTCTTAAACATGCTGGAAACCAACCAAAGAAGAAAACGGACTCTTTTTTTGTGGGGATTTAGAAGTCACTTCTCCTGCCATATCACTCAAAGCACTACAGTCCAATCCCAGCAGATTTTATAAATCCAGGGGGGGATATTTCCAAAGCTGCCAATGGGATTTAGATGCACAACCCTGATTTATTTCAAAAGAGCTGTAATTCCAAGCCCAGACTTTGAAAACAGTTACATACACCTACATGCCTGAAGACACAACCAAAGGTGAGGGAGGGCTGTTTTGACAAGTAAAAAGCGAAGACAAGAACAACAAAGCAAATAAGGAGCAATAAATGTAATGGAATGCTGATAATGTCAGAAAGTAGATGTTTCCAGCTAGAGAGACCTACTACAGACTCGTTTACGGTGTAACAAAGCAATATATAATATATTTGACGTTTGGGTTTTGCCATTTGTGAAAGCAACTGAAACCGTTCTGTATTTTACTTGCATTTCATAGTACCATTGGAGGTAACTATTAAGCTCATTTTACTTGTGAGTAGGTTGAGACATAAATCCAAGGTTACAGACAAAATCTCTGATTCAGCAAAGCACTTAAGCACATGCTTAGCTGTAAACACATGTACCATCCCATAAAAGTAAAGATAATCATGTGTTTAAGTGCTTTGCTGAATCAGGGCCAAAGACAATAGCAGAGCCAGGAAGAGAAGCGAGGCATCGCTAAAGCAACTAGACAACTTTCCCTGCAACATAAATGTTACAGAAAGGAATAGATCATAAAGAGGATGGTTATGACTTTTTAGAAGAGTTAAGAACAGCTGCCACAGGGTGGGGGGTAGGGACTGAGAACAAACAGGCATTTTAATATTGTTTTTCACAGCATCCTTAAGAAAGCAGCAGGTAATTTGCTTCCTATTTCATCTCAAGCCACTCTTTCAAACCTGCTTCCTCACTCGCTGAACATTACAGTGCATTACCCAGCAGTTTTGCTAATGGGATTTAAGACCAATCACCGTTCATTACAGTATCTTTGCCTGTTAAAAAAAAGATGATACAAGAAAGAGCAGACAGGTGAGTGAGAGCAGGAACTAGGTGCCAAGTAGGAAAGAGCAACATTTTCTTCCTTGTGATTTTTATTAGGTGGAAAATAAACATTTCACTAGGCATTCAGTTATGTTCAGGAGCAATCAACGCAGCCCTAAGGATACAGGCAGTATTTTCAGCCCATTAAGCACCCGTCAGGGAGAATTCAACCATCAGTCATGTTGGGATGCTCCAGTTGATACCCCAACCCACGTCAGGCTGCCCTCCCCTTTCTTGAGAACAGGCATCTGTTTGACGTAGCCTTACACAAAGGAGCACTTACACCCAGATAGGCTCTGAGCACGTACTGCAGTCTGAAGGATGGAACTTGAGGTGAGGAAAGCTCGTGGGGAAAGGCCTGATTTGTTCAAGCAGCCTGCTGTATGGTTTTAATCAACTTTCTGAATACATTTCAGAAACCTTTCAGGATTTTTTGGGGGGTCATGTATCTGCTCTGCATTTCTTTTAGATTGGAAACTGTCTTAAACTATCCAATTCAAGGTTTCTCCTATATAGCCTTGAGTTGAAATTACTCTTTCTTTTCTGTGGAGCCAAAAGCATTGTTATCTCGATTCCCCAAGAGAAGCAGCAGGTACCACTGTGCTAACCACACATTTGGTTCACATTAACTTATCTCCCCTTGTGCAAGATCATAAAAAGTTAATTGGAATATGCAGCTCCAACACACCCCACGATGTGAGCTGGGCCAGCGAGCCCTCCAATCTAACCCCGTGACAGCTCTCTCCTTGGAAACAAGCTAAAACTTGTCAGATTTCATTGTGAGCAAGCAAAAAAGGCAAAGTAATTGAAGCAAGATCTGGTTTCTGATGGTATAACCTCCCAGCTTCCTATGGGACACACTGTGGTGTCACACAAACCAAACTCTCCTTTGTAGGCAGAGATGGCTGCTGCTGTTTTTCTAGCTCTGCCCCTGTGATACATGGCAAAAAGGAGATGAAAAAGGTCCATCAGGGCTGCCACAGCTGGTCAGGAACATCCAGGCAGACTAGAACTGACCACGGGGACCCTGCTCCTGCCCTTCCCTGTGGATTTTCCAGCACTCACCAGGCGGGAGCCCAGAGCCTCAACAGGAGTGCTGTAAAGCAGATGTGCAGTTTGGAACTGGGTTCTTCAGCCAACAGTACCAATAAAGCAATCACCTGGGTTCCAATGATGTCTCATGGCCCAGTTTTTGCAGTCATTTCCTTATCAGTGTCCTAATGAACAGTTTCCCACTCTTTAAGATTCTTTTTAATTAGTTTTGGTTAAAGAATAAATGGATAATTAAACCTCCTTTAGCGAGAATACAATTTACAATGTTCATGAATCCCACAGCTTGGTAGCCAAAGGTTAAGCATACCTCTACAAATCCATCCATCCTCCTGCAGCTACACCTCTTCTTACCAATCCTACCACTACGCGTGAGGCTTTCATGAGTCAGACCAAAAAACTCAGGAAGCACCATCCCCATCTACACACACCCCCCACCAGTGACTGACACCACTCCAGACAGCCCTCTGGCAGTATCACCATTCAAGAGTGACACAGCATCATCAGAAGACCCTTCCCCAGCTTTTAGCTCAGAGATTTAATAGGTTTTGTACTCAGACCTTCTTGAAGTGTAGGGTTTGGGGTTTTTTGTATGTTTTTATGGGACTGAAAATCTGTTTTCCATGCCCTGCTGTGCCACAGCTCCTTCACACCCTGAGTCATGTCATGTACCTCTGCACCCATGGTGCCTCTGTGCAGGTACAATAGCAACATGCCCTACCCCTTGCTGGGTCTGTGAGATTGCAAAGTTCTTCAGAGGAACATCTTGCTCTAGCTGGACAGATATACAGCACCTTACACAATAAAGCAGTCAGTGTTTGTAGTGTTGCTGAAATATAAATAGACTGTACTAAACATAATTCAGCAAAAGGCATCGCAGAGAACTTGCAAGCAAGAAGAAGAAACAGTAAATAGGAAATGTCCTGACAGTAAAAGAACTGACGACACAAAATAAATGGCTATTCAGCACTGCTTTATAGTCTGGATATTGAGTATTTGGGAACAAGCAGATAAAGAAAGCATGTTCCTTCCTTCAGACACGTGTTGGCAAAGGTCATGAACAAAGTGAGCGTCACCAAGAGGTTTAGCCACGCACTCTGAGCACAGAGAGATGCTCATCTGCCTGGAAGGAGAGATGTGGTTTATGAAATTAGCCACTGTATTTTTATAATGACTTCCAAAGGCATTTCCTCAAACTCCACCGTTATCTCTGAACACACAAGTGTAAATAACAGTACCCAGTATGTCAGTGCTTCACTCAACACACAAAGACAACTTTATCTCCCTTCCCAAGAGGAGGCATCGTGGTAGAAATGGAAATGGCCATTAACAGCCATGACTACAGCAACAGTGTGAATAATCTAATAACATCAGGCAAGCAGTCCAGAAGGGCAGGTCATTACACAGCCCTATCCTGATACTCATTTTAAACCACAGAACCATCCACTTCTTACATGGAGGATGGTCCACGCTCACTTCGCTTTTATTAAGTCAAAACCAAGACAGCAATTGGATGGAGGCTTTCAGGGGAGAGGGGAGGGTAAAATGATCTTCTTAGCCTCCCTAATGCCCATCTTCATGACCTGTCTGATCTCCCAGTAAATGCCACATACAGGTTAATCCTCCCAAATCCCCTGTACAACCTTGTCAAATCAAACTGTTCATCAGTTTGTTTGGAGGCTACTCGATAAGAATAAACAAATGAACTCATGCTGCATGTCTTCAGCTGTCATTTAGGACTGCTTGTAGGCAAGGTCTCTTCAGTGGGTGCTCCAAAAAGGAACCCTGACTGGAAAAAGTGAGAAATGAACACACCTACCTGCTTAACCACCATACCTGTAAGCATACTGTGTGTGACAGACACAAGTGCACTTGGACCTTTTACTCTGAGTGCCCTGAACAGTCTGTTTTCTCCTTAGTTATCCTAATTTTAAATAATACTTATTTTGGAACACATACATCCATATTAAAAAGTATAGTAACATAATGCTGGGGAAGCGTTACAGGGACCTGCCTCAGATGCCAAATCGCTCCTTTTACATACAAATGCAGCAGCATCACAAGTGCCTCCCATGCACTCGCTCCTCAGCCACGGAGCCTTCTTTTGGGTCACTTACCCCTTTAACCTCAAGGCCATTGGAAGAGGTCCTCATGTGTGATACCACCTTTGCTGCTGTCTGTGCTTGGATTGATGCCATTCATTTATTCCGTGCTGGCCTGCAGCCACCCAACAGATGGCAATGACTTTTAGATGAAGCAGGGTAACTCTGAACTAGTGACCCAAAGGGTGAAAGGTTTTGTAGCCCACTGCTTCCCCTCTGGCCCTAACATCTGTGAACTTGCCCTTTTCCATACACTCAGAATAGTGCTTCAGGCACCGAAAAGTACACAGAGTGTTACCACTTGGTTACCAAGAAAACTTGGTTCAGTTTTCTCCTGCTTCTCATAACCTCCAAAATACAGTACTCCTGTGCCCCACTGCAACTGCTCACCTAACTGTATCTTGCCATTATGTCCACACCCAAGGAGTTCAATTTGGAACATCTGCTTGTCATCTTTTCTCTCAAATGTCATTGCAATTTCTGCCATGCTGCCTCTTCATGTACTGAGGAAAGTCTAGTCAAAATCTATTCTCTTTCCCTCATGTCTTAGGAGAGTCTTCTACAATGCATAAACAACTGCAATCCGCAGTCTGGGTTTAGCCTTTCTCTTCTATAACCTTGTTTCATCTATGTATGATTTGCCCAACAATGTTATTGGTTCTACAACTCCATTCGTGTTCAGACAGCGACTACGATTTAACATATATTTTGGAGGTCAAAATTTGTGGATACAAATACAGTGCAATGCACTTGAGGAACCCAAAAGCCTCTGTATGCACATTTTTCCCCCAACAAATGATCCCATTTCATTCCTGAAAAAGCACATGTCCCCGTGTATGGCCTACCTTCCACGTTACTCTCTGTGGTTTGGGTTTAGCTTTTTCTCCTTTTTTCTGCTATTGCAGGATATGTCAGATTTCAAAGGTCTTTTCTTTCATGCACTTCATCCTCAAGACCATGTATCACAGCAGTTGGTCCTGAGGCCAAAAAGCAAAAGAAGTCATGCTCTTTTCTGAACCACGGAGATCTCTCTCAGGAGTCAGATGAAGATCCACTCTTCAGGAGCAGAACAAAGAAAAGCAACTCTTCTGGTGCTAAGAAACTGCCAGTTGAATTTCTAAATTGCAGAAGGTTTTGATGACCCTGCTCAAAAAGTGGTTCACCAGAGAGATAACAGCATGAATCGAACTAACAGAGGAACAGGACTGGAGTGCTTTCATTGCAGTGAAGGGCAAAACTCCACATGTGCAAAGAGAATGCTAGCAAAGGAAAGGAGTAAGAGAAAAAAACAACTCCCCAAAACCCAACAAACCAAGCCCCAACAGATCTAACATATTTGCCATTATATTTTGTGAAGCAATAAAACAGATCTGTGGAAAAGGCTGCAGTCTCTGCACAACTATCCCATCTGTAGACATTCCCAACTCCATCATTAATCAATGCTTCTCTCCCTCCGTAGTACACATAACAAACCCCAGCCACTAAATCCCAGTGTAAATCCTACTATCGGTCTCGGAGTGTGAAACAGGCAGTTGACTTTAGGATTGTTCTTTATGTTCAGAAACATGAATAAATCACACACCATCAAGTTTATCATTTTTTCTCCTCAGAGAAATACGAAATATTATAGATCATCTTCAGTACATGAGTTTCTTCACACTCCATTAGTAAGCAAGGTCTATTTTTCATGTAATTTAACAAACCACTGGCCTAATTTCTCTTATTTCTTTTGGAGCAGGAAATGTATACAGAGCATGTTCTCCTGTTACACATTACCCACAACCAACCTTCCTTTCATTCCAGGATTACAAAACATTGCTGGAGTTGGCCAGCAGGTCTAGGTGGTGCAGGTCTTAGGTTTCTTTACAGAGATGCTATGAAAAAAGCTGACTATTGGAAATAAAACCTACCATCAGATAAATAACTTGAAGTATTTCAGGCTGGATGCTCAGAAAAAACCATATCCCAAACCAATAACCAGCTCTGAAGGTTTTGTGGTGTGTGCATGTGCGTGGAAGGACTTCAGCCTCCAAGGCTGCCAGTTTGGTACTTTCACCAAGACCTTAAGAACCACTATTATAAACAAATGGTAGTGGAAGTGAGGGTGAAGATGGTGCAGCCTTTCCTCACAACAAAATCCTCCTATCAAACGCTTTCTGCAAAGGTGGATATGTTTTCCCTTGAACAGAACAGGACCGAAAGAAATAGGTCCAGCCCAAACACATAGGCCTCATCTTTTCCCCTTGCACCTCTGCAATAAATGACAAAAGTCTGTAGGATGTTAACTCTCTCCCTCCTTTTTTTAACCTCCAAAACATTTCAATATCCTGGAAAAGCAGGAGAGAGGCTGACAGGATTCCACACTGAGCCACTGCAGTAACTGCCACAGTTCCTTCCCTACCAGCTGCAGGCTGAACAGTGGAAGTTTGCCCCTGGGCAAAGGGAGGAGGTGACATTCACTTTTCCAGTATCTGCATGTTGCCTGCAAGAAAGGCAGGGGAGGAGAAATGCATTGGAAGATCTGCAGATGGAGGAAACCCTCTAATGCTGTGACTGCAGTAAGAAATGCTAGGAGAGAAAAACAAAATCTTAAGATGGTTGCTGGGCTTGGATGCTGAAGAAACCAAATACACAGGCAAAATACAAAGCTGCCAGACTTTGGAATCATCTTCTTGATAAAGACAAACAGAAACCCAGCTCTAAGTGCAGACAAAGTAGATTCTAAGGTAAATTATAATGGTAACTTTGGAATGGTTTTGCTGCTTGTCTTGCATAGGCCAGAGAAATCAAGTTGGCAGCTGCCAGCTCCTGGAGGGACTGGTGTGCTCTTGGTGAAGCCAAGAGTTGGTGAAGCCTTGCATCAGGTACAGAAGAAAGGAACTATTATTTTTCATCTTAGTGCTAATAATAAACTGCAAATCTCCCATTTCTTCCCTCCTCCACTCAGACTGACCTCCAAGGGCAGTTTCACAGGTGAATCCTGGCGCTTCTAAAACTGCCCTCAGTCATGCATGCTCGGTACAGTAGAAAAGCACTGCCTGCTTCTGACCTCTAAATGTGACCAGTCATGCTGGATCTGGAACCAAGGGGCCCTCCAGCTCCTCTGCGGGTTTCATCCACTTCAATGGGATGTGCCACAGCAGCAGAGCAATACAGACAAATAAAATACATAAGGGCAGTGCCCTGCATTAAAATGTCACCAGTCCAACAACTGCTCAGGGTCAGGTGGGATTGCAGCAACCTGAGTTAGTCCTCAGGAATTTTTTACTCATCATTTCCAATCCCCCTGAACTGATAACTCTCAAAATTGCTTAGTGGCATCAGTCTTTTGCTCTTTCTTTGCACAGGAACAACCAGACTATAACATAAAACATTTATTCCAGAGCCAAACATGTATTCAAAACATTAGCTCCAGCAAAAGAAACACTCAAACACAAGAGCTTTCTGTTCCATTCCCAACTGTGCACTTACTAAGAAGAGAACGACTTTATCAACAAGCAGTAAAAACCTTAGTTTCCCATGTCTGAAAGAGATTTCATTAAATGCTTCCCTTGACTGGGTGCAGATCATTATATTTCTCGTAGACTGTAAGCAATGTGAGCCTGTGTCTGCACAACGAGGCCTGAGCCCTGACTGACAGCTCTAGGAATTACAATACATACTGCAGGAACACAAGCAATGCTTTCATAGGAGTCCACTGGCAAATGGAGTGCTTTCTTGCAGGAAAAAAAACCAACCAAACAAAACCCAAACCTGGTAAAGCTCCATTTAATGCTGTTTCTCAGGAAAGAGTTGTAAAAAGAACACTCCTATAGCAAGGACACATCCCATTTCCTTATCACTGCAGCTTTCAGTCTCTGCTGCAGCATCCCGCCGGACCTGAGGGCACAGTCCCTGGTGCACCTTCACATACCTTTGAAGGCTTGTTCACCTTCCACAACCCATGCTCAGGCCAGCATGGATTCAACAATGGGAGATCCCGTTGGACTGGGCCAGCCCGAGACCTGTGCTTCCCACGCTGCCAGCCCACCCCAATCCTCTCCCAATAGACCCAGGTGTCTCAAACCCCTCCTCGCCCTGGTGATGGGAAGCTGCCTGGAATTCCTCAGAGGGTTCGGCTGTGTTATTCATGCACTGCTGGACTCCTTGGCAGTGCTAAAGGCCACAGTGATGGTGAAAAAAGCTAATTCACAGCCTTAGAAGGATTAATCTTGCTACCGTAAAATGTCTTGGCTACAGTAAGTGTTAGTCACTCATGGGACAGCTGGAAGCCAGAATCAAACCAAGTACACGCAGAAAATTATGCTTTACTTGCAAAGACAGAAGAGGACAAATAACTTCAAGGCAGTCTGCTGAACGACATTCTTTGCTACATTTTCTACTGAGAGACCAGCGATAGCCCAAAAGGTGTGAAGGTCGTAACTTTACTCTTCCTGCTCCATCTCACACTCTAAACTGCTCAGAGCAACAACCACAGTCCTGATTCAGGCAACAAAATTGCACCAGGTAAGGGAGGAAAACCTACCTCCAACTGCAGTGCTAATGAAAACTGATTTAAAACGTAAGACTCGATCTTTTCCAATCTATTTGTACTTCTCATCTGCAGATGAATTAGTCAATAGATAATTAACAGATAAGACCATTTTGTGCTACTCCCACCACATGGCTATCTCACAATAGCTCCCTCCCAGACTCAAAAGCTGTAGTGCCCAGTGGATTGGGGAATATCACCCAGCACTGGAGTACAACTGAACACAATCATAGAATCCAAGACCGGTTTGAGCTGGAAGGGACCTTAAAGCTCATCCATTGTCCCACGGGCAGGGACACCTTTCACTAGACCTTCTCTTCTCCAGGCTGAACCAACCCAGCTCTCTCAGCCTGGCTCCAGAGCAGAGCTGCTCCAGCCCTCACAGCATCTCCGTGGCCTCCTCTGGACAATTTACCACTACTTTCACTACTAGACCACGTTACAGCTCACATTCATGCAGCACACAGGGGAGTCTGTATACTTTTAGGCTCCCAGAACCAGATGAACAGAAGGAAGCACAGACACACTAGCACGACGCTAATACTCTGCGCTTTAGCTATGCTTTTTTCATTCCTTAACGCATGTTTAAATACTCTGAATAAACACTAGTAAAAGTTGTATGTCTGCACGAAGGAAAAGCTCTATCCCTTTCTTTGATGCCAGCCAGCACCATAAAAACACTCCACAGACACCCACATTTTAAGAGAAAGGAAAGCAGATGGGAAATAGTTCCATATTGAAATACAGGGAGTGAGCCTAGGAGTGGCTTAATGCTACTGCTCTGATTGCCCTTGTACACCAGTAGAGACAAAGAAAGGCAATTTGACTGTGCATTTGGAAGATGAAATTATATTCCTCTCTTTCTATCTTAAGCAACTGCAGTTTTTCAGAAGATGCCATCAACAGTATAAATCACCTGGGCCTAATACAATGGTCAAAGCCAGAACAATCAATTCTTATTTATTAATCAGCCTCTATCATGATGTTCCATAATCATCATACTACAGTTTAGACACAATAACAATGAAGGTAACAGAACTAATGCAATTTGTGGTAAGATGTTGGCAGGCAATGGCAATAACAGTTCTTGGCAACAACACAGTGAGGCACACAAGTCTTGGTCACAAGAAGGGATCTTAGAATGCATGAAAACCCACCAGGGAAAGGAAGTTTTAGATGTACATATTTTCAAGTTATTATTTTTTAAACATATGAAGATAATAATGTTAGAGCATCAATCTTCAGAAATGAAGGGTTTAGGGTGATAGAATATCACTTTTACTCTCAAGAAGGCACAGTAACGGCATTTGAACATCCTCACAGAATCTAAATGCACAGTGAGGTTAGAAGAGTCAGATGAAGGAAAAAATGAGTATTTCTCTTGGAAGAAAACTCTTTAATTGCCAAGAAGTCTGCCTGGGATTGTGCCATGGAAAACCTGCAAATCCTGGCTGTTTGTACCCATTAAAACAGGAGCCGCCCCCTAAAACTCTTTGCTACTTGCTTCTCCTTGCCTGCGTGGATAGAAAAGCTTAAAAAACAGGTAAGGGAATAAAACACAAAGCAAGGAACAACACTTAGATCCTTGGGAGCAAAGTCTACTGCAAACGACACATTGCTGGGGGTGCTTTTAGTTCTCAAAAACATCCTTGTTCCAATGATCAGAGGAATTTCTGGGTGAGAGGGATCACTGCACCACAGAAGGCGCAGTTCAAAGGAACAGCAAGCCACACAGAATAATTCTGTGGCAATATGACCCCTTGCAATGCTCAGAGAAGCACAGAACTGCACCTTAAAAATCACAACTACTAAAAAAGACTGGGTGGAAAAAAAAAAAAGGAAAAGAAAAAAAAAACCTTGTTTATAATAAAGACTACATTCTGTAGCAATTTCCTAGATTCCTGGGGTTAGAAATCTAGATTGCCAATGGATAAGTGAGCCTTAAAATCACATCCCTGCTGACAAAAATTCATTTCTTATAACCGTCTCCATTTACCGGAATGTTGAATCTTTCCCATGGGGAAGGAACAAATGAAAATGTTATTTCTCTGCTCATGAACTCATACCTTTCTGTCTGCTTTTCACTGTTGGCAATTTCATTCTCTTCCAAATTTGACTAAAGCCCGTGACCTGGGGGAAATAATGTCTATATAATAATCTTCTGAAACTCTAATTCTGAGTCATGTTTTTTTGGATGTTGCCTCGCACTTTATGAAAATTGCACCGAGCTATGAAATGTAAGTGATGTGATGTCTCTGCCTTAACATAATAATTTTGTCTGGTGACCATGTTGCAAATAATAATAATACTACTAATACTAATAAAAAGGGAGTCTCCTTTGGAAGCAACAGAAATTAAATTAGAAAAGAAAAAATAATCCATGCCTAATGGCACAAAAAGACGTCATGACACCCTGTTCCAGAGGTTTAGTTTCACTGCCCCATGGAAACAACTGTTCACAACTGGTAGCAAATTAATGGTGTGAGAGAGGCAAGAGGAAACATCTCGGCTCTGTGGCTGAGCAGCTGAAGAGCCCTAAAGCTCCCCTGACCCAGTGCTTCAGGGGACCTCAGTAAATCCTGGCCCTTCCTCTCAGTGCCTTGGCCTGGCTGAAACCCCACGTCTGCATATGGGGAGAAATCAGAAACAAGTTCATAAACCACCAAATGCCTGGAAAGCATAATTATTGGCTGGGGTCTCCTGAGCAAACTCAGCAGTGGGGATGTTTGCAGTTGATCAACTCTTCCCTCAAAAGCAGCAATAACCACAGTATCTCTTTATTAGATCCACAGCCACACACTGGCTGCATCCCTTCCCGGCTCTGTAAATCAACACAAGCAAAGCTGTACATTACCAGATGTTTATTTTATTTTCTTTACCCACACTGACCCATAAAATCCTCAATACAGTAGATCAAATGGTGGAAATCATTAAAAACTTGCTCTAAATAAAACTGATACTGCCATATGTTTTGGGCCTTCCTCCATGTGAAGCTTTACTTAGCTCCACAGGTATAAATCTAGAATAACCCCATTTAGGTCAACAGTTATTTCACATCTGCAGAGGTGCAGCATACGGGTGTTGGAATTCAGTCTCTGATGTTTCCAGAATGAATAACATTTTTTATATATATACACATATATATATATTTTTATACATCCAACTGAGAAATGCAAAACAAGTGAGGAATGTTTTATTAGTTGCAAAAGCCTGGCAAAGACAACCTGAGAGATTTTCAACTGATATACCTGAACATCAGATTTGCAGCGAACTGAAGCACACAGCAATGCATGTTTGCTGCCAGGCAAATATCCTGTAAGGTTTTTACAGTGCATCCTAAATCTGCACATTGGTAGCTATAAAGGGCAACTTGAATTGTGAAAAACAAGAGGGAACTGACATGAAAGGGGCTTTGGACAAGGGCCTGTAGGGACAGGACAAGGGGGAGCCCTTGTCTGGCAGTCAATCTGCCAGAGGGGAGATTGAGATGAGCTCTTAGGCAGAAGTGCTTCCCTGTGAGGGTGCTGAGGCGCTGGCACAGGGTGCCCAGAGAAGCTGTGGCTGCCCCATCCCTGGCAGTGTTCAAGGCCAGGTTGGACACAGGGGCTTGGAGCAACCTGCTCTAGTGGAAGGTGTCCCTGCCCATGGCAGGGGGTTGGAACTGGGTGAGCTTTAAGGTTCCTTCCAACACAAACCACTCTGTGATTCTATGACAGCCCAGACCTTAGACAGCAAACAACACAGTTCCTGCTTTCCTTTCAGTTTTTACAAGCTGCCCCATTTTAATGTGGCTATCTTGTAATGAATTAGAGCACCTCATGTACCTGCACTTCTGTTAGTAGCCTAAGACTACCAGCATGGAAAGTGTGTGTATTATCTATGAGTGTGTCCATATATGAACGGAATGAGGGAAGAAAAAAGCATGACAGAGTTGGTGTCTCTTGAGACATAAAAGCAATGGAAGAAGATGATGTAATACTTACTGCAGGAGGACCCTCATCCCTTGCCTACTGTTCAACAGCACCAAGTTCAAATGAACTAAAAGACCAGGTCACCGCACTCCTGCAGAGCTCCACAGGGAAATCAGTCTGATTCCTGCAGAACAAACCTTGCTGCAGTGAATCTCCTTCCATCACAGGACACCACAAGTCCTGCACGGTGCTCAAAGCGCTCAGGCACATGGATCCACAACCTAATCCCACAGCTACTGAGGAAACACAAACAGCCTCACTGACTCAGGCAGACTTGGGGATATTATACCTGATATAACATTATACCTTATATATTATACCTTATATATTATAGCTTATATAACATTAACAAATGTTTTACTTCTGCAGTTTTCCATGAGGCCTGGCATGATTAGAAGTTCCTCAGTTTTACACGAATCATCTCCTCCATTTCCCTTCCACACACAAGTTTAATTGTGTGTTTTTTCCCAAAGCACCTTCAGATCCTCATATAAAACCTGTTTGAGAAGTGCACGCTCTTCATTTGTTGTTCTTAATAGTGGTGCTGTAATGTCTGTTTTCAAAAACACCTTACAACTTTCTTACATGACAATGGTAAAAGGTTCATTTTAAATAATCAAGAAAGAAATAATTTCCATTAGATGAAGCAGTCGATAGCATCAGAAACGTGGCTGCAATTACTTGTTGCACTTTACAATGAAATCCTTGTAGTATAATAACCACAAGATGATGAAACGCGTTTTGTCTCCATTTCACATGACTGACCCCAATTTTGCCAAGGACATCTGAACACATTTAACATACTGAAATCTTCCATTAGGATAATGAAAATACACATTATTGAATTCTGTATTTGCTTTATAGTGCTACAAATAGCAAATTCAATCTTTCTTACTTTTGGTGGAGACTACACCTACATAATTCTTCCCATTTCTCAGAGGCTGAAATAAGCTACAAAATGAAGGAAGAGGAAGATGCTGACCCCACAATCCATTATACAGCACTCCTGTGATTTTATTTGTTGTATGTGCTTAGTAAAAAGGTTGTGTATAACCTTGCAACCTACAAAGGATACACAACTACCCTCCACAGCCTGTACTAAAACAACTGAACTATGATGTATTATGCATAGTTACCAATAGGTGCTGGAGTGCTCCCTTCTAAGGGAGCAACTGCCACAGTTTATAGCCACGGAGTGAAATTCAGCTTTGCTCTGAGGCACAAATATCTTGCTTAAAAATCACTGTGTCATCCACAGGCCTCGGAAGGAAACAAATGGTCAGCTTTTCTGCTATCCTTTTTGAAAGGGGAAACTTCAGTCACAGAAAACTAAGTATCACAGCTTTCACCTCTGAAGTGCTGATGACACCTACCTTGTATTTGGTCCCACATCTCTGCTCTGCATACAGCAATTAGCTTCAGTGCAGGGGAAGTTCAGCTTGGATATAAGGAAGAAGTTCTGCCCTGTGAGGGTGCTGAGGCGCTGGCACAGGGTGCCCAGAGAAGCTGTGGCTGCCCCATCCCTGGCAGTGTTCAAGGGCAGGTTGGACACAGGGGCTTGGAGCAACCTGCTCTAGTGGAAGGTGTCCCTGCCCATGGCAGGGGGTTGGAACTGGATGAGCTTTAAGGTCCCTTCCAACCCAAACCGTTCCGTGATTCTATGATTCCATCCACAGACCTCAAATCACTGAAATTGAAGCCCCACGACTGATACGCCCAAAGCAACACTGAGAATTATTTATGTCAGAGAAAAGAAATCCAAAACAGTCCTTCGGGCTTCTGGTTGAACACAGTAAAGATGAGGCCTTTAGACTACTGGATATAATAAATATTTCTGCCCCTTTCTTAAGCCAGTGGCTCAATATTTTTTTTTCATTAGCTTGAAACTTCACTGCAGTGCCAGGACTGTGAGTCATACCTGCAGAGTCCCTAAAGTTTCATTTCATTTCCACTTCAGTGGCTGGTACTCAGATACCAGGAGAAATGAAATCAAACAGCCAGCCATCACCCGCTCCTCTCCAGGAGCAATGCTTCAGGTGTAGTCCCTTTTTCTTATTCAAAACCAAGAATCCAATCATGGATCACAGCTTTCATCTGGTGAACGCTGTTCAATATCATCTTCAGAGACATTTACATGTTATATATTCTGCAGTCATTGCTCGAAAGAATGTATTAAGTCTGGACGGCAATGGAATTTGGATCATTAACGTCAACACCCCTCAACAAAAGTGTGTTCCCATTCCTGTGTGTCCCCACCACACCTTCAGAATCTCAAACAACAGCTCACATTGCTCTGTGAATATGAGGAATTTAATCTCAGACAATTTTAAAGTCTGTTCTCATACACAGAACACTTTGATGTTGAAAATTACAACACAAGGCAACAGGAAAGACATTGAGCACTCTGTGATTCCAGCGTCTCTCTGCTGTACTTTGCTGTAAGATGGGTATGAGCTAACAATGAAATTCACAGTTCAAAGAAGAGTAAGTCCGAGCTTCCAAAACTCCCGATAACCCTCCCATAAATTGCTAAGCCAGGTCTGGTACAAATACTGCAAAGTAACCAGAAAAGAGCAATGTTAAAAGATGTGTAGCCTCTGGATTCCAGGCACCTCCATACCAGCCAAACTTCTCCTAGACCAGCCGAGGGGTCCATCTCACTTTGAGTACGTACCAGCAATGCAAAGGGACCAAAAGGCACATACAGATCAGCAGTGTGCACACAAGTTTGACATAAGCCAAGTGTCTTCTTGCAGCAGCTGGAGGCACAGCACGCTACACACACTAATAATTCAGTGCACTCCTGTGACAAGATGTTCTAGATGCTGCTCTACTTCAGAGTCATTTTTTTCTGCACATAGCGATAGAAGAGATGGAGAAGACAAAAATGTACTACTCATGACTTGTAGCTTCTCCTCCAGAGAGTAGTTTTCACCTGTTTATCTATACTGCATGACTTTGACCTTGTGCAATCACATGGCACTGTACCAGCAACAGGGAGGCAGTGAAAAGGGCCTCCTCACAGCTTTGTAGTTATCACAGACAAATGTGGAATTGCAAACATAGAAATACAAAGCATTGCTTTCATTTGTGCTTATGTGTGTTTTGAATCTCACTATCTGATCCCTAATGCAACCTTTCAGCTTTATTTTAAAAGAAAAACTGTTTCTGCCTGTAACAGTCTGGAAGATAATTTACAGACTCTGGTCTCCTGGCTTTCATCAGAGAGCCAAATTCACCTCCATCACTTCATCTGAAGGAAGCTCAGTTACAACAGTGAAACATTTGGAGAAGATCCTCTCAAGGCAAAAACCTGTTCCATAAAACACAGAATCTGAGCTGTGACTGAAACGCTGGCTGGGTTTCTGAAACCATTCAAGTTAAATGGGTTGATTAAGGAATAATTTCCACTAAGGAAATTCAAGTTGGAATGGTTCTGTAGCAGTTGCTTTGAGTGGTAAGGGATGTTATCTCCCTGCGCTTACATCACTTTTACTTCAGTGCAGTTCTACCTATGTCAGTGTTTACTAATTCCAGTTCAAGGGAGGTGATCAGAATTAGAGTTGATTGAGTCTGATATAAAGAAGTTCTCAGATTTCTCCACTCCATTAACATCAATTTCTGCACTCCATTAACACCAGTTTTATTCTGGTGTAACTGCATTGATTTCAAAGGAGTTACACCATCCTGATGTCGCTGTTAAAGAAACAGAAAATCAGAACTTATTCCTTCGATAATTTTCTTCTGGAAAGTATTGCTTCCCTCAGACAATATAATGCAGAAGTATGTTTGTAAGATGTAACAGCTGAACAATCGAGCAGAAAGAACTGTATTTAGGTTCTGACCCAAAGCCTAGTGAGGTCAGTGACTTTGACATCAGCCCCTTTACTCTCTCTTCAACCAAAGTTAATATACCCAGCAACAAGGATGCTGCAAGTTGCCAAGAGCAGCATTGCCCTGAAGTGCTAAATGGATTGACCGTTGAACTCCAGTTGCTGAAAATAATTGAATTGAGACGGACACGTCAGCTATTTCCAGTGTTGTGCATTTTACACTAAGCTAGTAGCTTCCACATAAATCGGATCCAAAGGCGAGGTACGCCGTAGTACCACAATCTGTGACAGTATGCAAGATTTTATGTAAGCATGTGCACAGACACACATTTGTGCAGACACATAAATATCAACTACGTGTATCACAGAATATGATCTGCTCTATTAACTTCAAGTCACTGAGAATTATATGTACTGAGATCAAAGAAAGAATGTGCATTGACTTCAATATGCTTTAAATCAGGCCTAAAATAAAGAGATCGGGAGGGCTGAAGTACAGCAGTCTCTTCAATATTTCAAACCCTAGAGTTTAACAGAATGCGAATGTGCCGTGGTAGTGCTGTTCCTACCAGCCTGCATGCACGTGGCTGTGAATAAACAGCTGACATTCGCTGCAGTCACTCTGAAGCAATTGCTTCAATAAAAACTTGGTCTGTGGCATAAATAATCGAGTAGGGTAAATTCCCCCACGTGTCAGCTTTTCTATTATTGATGCCTAATATCTTAAAATAAAATCAAGTACGATTAATCTTCTTGTATAACTATAATGAATGGAAAGAAATCACTGGCAGAATGTGGTAGTGGTTACCAAAACCAATCAACTGCAGTTTCCACGTGCACCAAAAATGGGTGGATGATATTAGTGGGGAGATTAAAAGGAAAACTGATCGGAAAATATGGAAGCATCTCTTTACTTTTAATGGAAACACGTATGAAAACGTCATTACAATTACATTGCTAAGTATGCAGTACTGATGTTGCTGAACCAAAATACACTGGTATTGAAATCCTGACCAAAAAAAATGCAACCTTGAAATGGATTTGATGGTTTACTTCAAGCTCTAGTTTTGCTAAATATCAAAAAACCCTAGTCATCTAATGGAATACTCTGATTCCACCCATTCCCATTGGTTCTAATACTCTACATACTCTGAGTAGAGCACTGGCCCTTCGGTCTTAATTAGGGAGTAGAGGGCTCCTGCAATGAAAATAATTGCATATTGTAATCATCACGAGATGGTTCTCAACCAAACACTGCCCAGAAAGAAAACAGTGCATTGTATCTGAGGTCAAATAATGGTTCTTGAAGAGCCTGACCAGGCAAAGTTTTACTTACTAATGTGATGTATCCTGCAATAGTCCCATTGAAGGGAACAAACCTGCTTACAATGCTGTACAGGACTGATTCCTTTTGCACTTGTTTTCTGTTGTTGTAGGTATATTTTAAGCAACTTTTCCTATGCACATGCCTCCCCAGAAGAACACAAGGCAGGATAGCTGCCGAGAATATGATTCAATAGCTGACCAATGCCACAAAACCCCAGCCTGTAACTGGTTTGAAAAAGACACAGGCATGACCATGTACAACTGCAGTAACGAAGCTGATCTGGAGAAAAATATTCAGGTGATTGTGACTAAATAACCCCCAACTCACTTCAGTCTGTTTCATTCATGGACATGTCTGTCAGATGTGTTCTTGCTTAACCAGCTTAAACTCACCATCAGACAAATACAAACCAGTTTAAGTAATAGAGATAACTATGCCCAAAAGCTACCAGCTCTGCGTATGAAAGTACAGGTTCTTCCAAGAGTCTATAAATACTCCAAAAATATAAAATCCATGGGATTAGATTCAGTGGTATTATATCAGGAATGCAAAAGTTGTGTTTCAGTATTGATTAATGCCAGCAAGGCTTGAATTTGCATGTAATTTACAATCACTTCCTTCAACAAATGTCTTCATTTCATATTATTATGAGTTTGGCATGACAAGATTATTACAAATCACTCTCTATCAGGAAGAATCAGTAAGAAACCAACCATTTATTTGGCAATACCGCAACAGACACGATTGGGTGAGAGGTATAAACATGCTTTATGCGTAGAGTGCTGTACATTACTCAAGTGTGCTAGTGTCACATGCAGATTAGGGAAATTATTAGTTCTGTTCTCACAGTGTTCACAATAGGCTGCACCCAAATACCTGGAAGATGTAGAGGAGATTACAGACTAAATTACTTCTCTTGTACTGGGCAAGTGACGAAGCCAGGCGAGCACTGGACAGCACTAAAGGGAAGTCAGGGACCAGTGCACGAGCCAGCCAGCTCTGCACACAGCAGTACGCTGCACAAGCCAGGCTGTCAAAAAGGGACTATGAGCTCTGATTTGCATGCAGTGATAGATTAAAATCAGACAGCCAAAGTAGTTACCATCCCCTACACCATCTACTCCATCCTCCTGATGGCAGTTGTCATCCCACTGTAGCAGAAACAACTGAATGGCTCATGAAACAGCTTCTGGAGTGCTCAAGTTTGCAGCTTGGAGTATTATGTCTCCAATTTGAGTTTAACTTAATATGCTTTAGAAGCCATTCATTCATCTGCCTTGCAGAGGAGGTAATCTCCATCACAAGGGCAGGACGGACAGCTTGAGGGCCATAACCTCTTCAGCTGGTTTTCGCCTTTAATTTGCCACAGCTTGCAAGTCAGGGACCTCAGGCAGGATCTGAGTCATATGGCTGGGTTTCAACAAAGCACTTAGGACCAATGAAATCTGTGGGACAAGCGGTGATTAAAGTCAAGCAGGTGCCTAAAGACTTAGCTGGATTGAAATCGCTGAACCTCGACCAAGACACTGGACTTACCTTTACAGCTCAGTTATTGAAATTCATCCATGGGATGAATACAGCGCTACCTGCACCAGGCTGTATATTAATCTTTTCTTGAGTCATTTTAGATTCTCATATAAAAGTATTATTTTGAATGAAAAGCTTTAACAACAAATAATGCAGAGTTCAGACATTAACAGGCCGGGACTGTCAATGCAACATAAATTAGAAGAGAATGCAGAATTCTTCCAGCCTTTATCATCCACACTAAGTTTGCAAATTGCGAATCATGACAGATCCTGAAACATTCTCTCATTTTGAAGAAGTCCATGCAAGTACCACATGCTGTGAAATACTATCTTAAGGGAGTTGTTTTGATAAAAACAAATGGTCAATCCTAAAGATTAATGCTTCATCTGAAGCACTGGGGTTATTAATCCCACCTTCTTCTTTCCACTGGCCCCAATAGTGAATGTTTTCTGGAAAACTGCATGGTGCCAGATGGTTCACTATTGGAAATCTATACTAAAAAGATTAATGTTACCCCATGACAGGGATCAGTCATTTGTAGAGATTTCCTAATACAAGCGGTGACATTTGTTGATCCAGACTGGCTGGATGAGCCCTGCTCTGAGGAAAACCTAATTAGTTCTCAAAGATTCTAAAAACACTGGGGCCCAGCTGCTGAGCTGCAGCTCAACATCTGAAGGAAAATTACACGTGTAAAGAGATATACAAGTAACACAGATATCCAGCCAGATATGAGTGATGCTCCTCAAACTGCCTTTGAGCTGTTAATTCTAACACAGGACGTGGAAAGATGCTGGTACCCCGGGTGAGTAAAGTACATACAAGTGGCCACTGGAAAGATTCCAAAGCCAGTCAAAATGATTTAATCTCATAGTCCTGAGTGTCACTGCTCTTTAGGCAGAAGAGCTGTGCACAGCCATAGTCCTAACTCCCACCTACACGAGTCAGTCTCAACACCCCCAACACACAGTAACAAATTCCAACCGTCTTCATTTCCTGCTTTTATGTGTAAACTACACGTACTGCAAGGAAGATGAGTATGAAAGAAACAACCGCGTTTTACACAGAAGTTACCAAGTGTGAACAGTACATACTAAATTTCACAGTAGCCATTTTTCCAGATGGATAAAAGCATCGATATGCCCAAGGCCACTGTAATTTCCAAACCACTTAGATTAACCCCCCCTGCATTCAGGAAAGCATTGAAGCACATGCTTTAAAGTGAAGCACACACTTAAATCCCATTGAGTTCAGTTATGCATGTGCGCTTACACACTCTCCTGAATAAAATGGATGTAAGCATGTGTTTAAACTTGAACCTATGCTTTGTTGAGATGAGACTGTGAAGAGAGAAGAGTGAAATGATGTGAGAGACTGCTTTTATCACCAAGCTACAAGGCCTTTCCATAGGCAGAGAACACATCTATGTGTTTTGGAGGGAAAAGTGTTTTTCTTTTCCTTCAAAAGAACATAAAAAGTGAAAAAAACAAAAGAAAAGGCATGAAAATTGAATCACTGTCATAGAATCCCAGACTGGTTTGTGTTGGAAGGGACCTTAAAGCTCAACCAGTTCCAACCCCCTGCCACGGGCAGGGACACCTTCCACTAGAGCAGGTTGCTCCAAGCCCCTGTGTCCAACCTGGCCTTGAACACTGCCAGGGATGGGGCAGCCACAGCTTCTCTGGGCACCCTGTGCCAGCGCCTCAGCACCCTCACAGGGAAGAACTTCTGCCTAAAGAGCTCATCTCAATCTCCCCTCTGGCAGGTTAAAGCCATTCCCCTTGTCCTGTCCCTGCAGGCCCTTGTCCAAAGTTTTCATATCAAAAGTGTTTTCATATAAACTATATTAATGCTTGAATCATCAGTATGAAAACACTGACAATCTTGAGACTGACACCAGGACAGATGTTAACTTTAGAAACAGCTGTTGCAGCTGAAGACATTGCAAACTCCCTACTGGTTACTATTGCTCCCCCACTGGAAGTCACCACATGCAGCCAGCAGAAGGGATCATGTGAGTGCACCTTTGTCCACCACAGACAAAATGAACCACATCAGCTTAAAAAAGCAGAATACTGAAGTTGTGCTTAAATCTATTCAATGCTGGCTGGTGAAGGAGGTGCAGGAGCACTCATGGGAGACTTCAGGTGGGGAGACCAACTACATCTGACATGTCTAAAGGACATGACCACAAGATTCACATGCATGCTCCATATTTTATAGTAATATACCATGATTTCTTTCTGTATATAAACTCCTAGAGCAAAAGCAGCAAAAAGTAAACCACCATCACAAAAGGTACTTTCCTAGGAAGTTACACAGAAAAATAAGATTTGGGAAGTATGTCAGTCCCTGCACACCTAGTAACTGTATTACTACTTGTTAAACAAGACAGACAAGATCATCAGCTGGAGCAACCTGGCTCTGGTGAAACCAACAGAACTAGACTGGTCAACACAAGACTTGAAACTCTGGCACTAGAAAGTGGTACAATGTTCCTTTTTAATCCTGGGCCTTTTCACACCCATGAACACACTGACTAATGGTGACAGACAGCAGCTCTGAACTGACTTCTGATTCTTCAATTCACTTATTGACACACAGTATTTGTGTAGGATAACCTTTCCACTCCAGTGGTTTAATATTTTTTCATCTCCAAATTCAAAGTTAATGTCAGTTATAAGCTTTTTGGGACAAGGACTGTTAATGTACATATATAGAAACTAATGAAAGGAACTCTCAGCCTCTTACTGAGATCCTGCCATAGTCCCAGAATAGAAATCATTCTGGTGCTATATAGAAATTTAAACCAATATGCTTTGCACATCACCCCCTTTTTGATCCCGTATCAGCTCTGCCTTATGCGTGATTCATGATGCAGGAAAATATTTGCTTCCAATATATATGCAAAAGCTTCATGAAACAAAGTGTGATTAACTAAAGTTAAATCAAGTCACCTTAAATCGGAGAAGGATGAGCATTAAAAATAGGTATTTATTAAGTATCCCTCTTGGTGGTATAAATATCCAACACAGACTTAATCAAGAGCACATCTTGGAGAAAATATTCAAGTAGCACACAATTTGATACCACTGCAAAAAAGCAATCAAAGCAAAGCATGGCCATAAATTAATAGCAAAAGTTATATATCCAAACCAGACTAAAAGTAATTTTGTAAGTCAGCAGTAAAAAGTTAAATAAACACTAATTTAATCTATTTTAGATGCAGCAGTGAATAGATGAAACGCTTTCCTGCTCTCTGGCTAGATGAACACAGCTAGCTGACACAACAATTGAAAGAAGAAGGGAAAACCACATCCCTATTCAGGCCCTAAGCATTGTGCAAAGCATAAGCACAGAAACACGGGAGAGAAACAGACCTCCTGGGTCAGGGGAGCTGTTTGTCAAGGGAGAACTGCAAAAGGGAGTTTGGATGCAGTGACCTCTCGATAATGGCTGCGACCTGTTTTACCATGCTGTCTTTCTGTGCACTTTTAGGCAGCACAATCATCCTTTTATAGCGAACAGGCATTTCACATTCCTCTGGGATACACAGAGAAAGGAAGCGATTAGTTCCTCCAAAGGGGTATCCTATATCAGAAGCAACAAATTTCCTGGCAATGTGGAATAAGGAAGAGAAAGATGGAAGAAACAGAACAGGTTGTCAGTGGAATTTCTAGGGGTTACCACTTCTCAAAACCCCTGTGTTTCAAATGCTCACATACATATCCAGCATTAGCATCAGGTGGAGGACTCCATTCATGAAAGTCCCTGGAGAGGACCTGGAGAACTTTTAGGAAACAAGGCTATCAATAGCAAAAGATTATTATGATTAATTTCACATCTAAAATTATACATAGGAGTGAGCCTGTGGCAGCGTGAGTATCATAAAACTCATATGCTGTCTGAAGCTCGCTTTACCTTTTCAAACAAGTTGCAGCAAACGTACCCTCACATAAACATCCTGGATGATATTTTAAAGAAATAATAAAGAGGACTTAGTTGTAATTTTACTGCAGATAGGCAAGAGAAAAGGACTTTATGACTGAGCCGAGGAATGAATGAAGAGCAAATTCAGAGCAGGTTCATGTAAGTCAGACAATGATAGAAAAGCAGAGAAGAAACACCAGGAACTGAACTGCAACAATGAAATTGCTAGCGAGGATACAAGCAACAAAAGTAATAAACTTGGGCTTTGACTCTGAAAGGTACCTAAGCAAGTACCCTAAGCAAGTGCCTGTTGTATAAGGCATCTCAATGAGCTCCCTATGCCTAAAGCCAGGCACAGACTTGATAAAACTGCTAGCAAATCAACTCAAGAGCGTTCTTCAAATCCTTCCTTTAAATTAATGAATGTAGACATTTGGACACTGACGGTTTTCTAGGTAAATACGACAAAATTTGTACTGATTCAGTCAAAGTCCTTTGAACCGATCAAGTGCTCCATAAGAAAGAATATGGTGACCAGAGGGCTGCTAAGTGGACTCTTACAATGCTTCCATAACGATGGTGTCCTTTTATTTACTGTTTCTGTACCACAGGTCATTTAAGCAATATGTACGTAGTAATCCAAACCCATACAATAATCTGCAACTACTGGAAACAATGGGTAATCAAATGACACTAGGAATGAACGAGGAAGGCTATTAAGTAAAAGAGTGGGAATCACAAGGAAGAGTGTTTCTTTTCCTTTCTCAGGGTCAAGGAGTGCTCCTACCACAGAAGAAAACAGCATGTCACCAGGTGTCATTGCATTAATACATCAGAGAAGCTTCAAGGAAGACACTCTGCTCTTGCTATCATTTTCAGGACTTTTTTGCTGAAAGCACATTAAATTTGCATTAGCTTGGATGGGGAAAAGGGATGGCATATAAAGGGAGAGGGGGCTGAATTAATATTCATAAGCAACATATTGGAAGAATGCAGAAGGGGGGATTTAAGGGAGCTTGGAATGGGAAAGGAGAAACAACCATTAGTACTAGAGACCTCCTGCGTAACACGCTCGGCTCTCCAGCAAGATCTGCAATGTCTCTTCCTCATCCACACTCACCATGGCCCTGCTCTGAACAGCTTTTGGATTCCCCACTCCAGGGCACTCTGGGGAGGAAACTGTTTTGGCTGGAGCTCGCAGGAGCAGGTGGCACTCACCAGCTGGAAGTAATTTTGCTCTTGTTGGCACTGCAGCAGTCCTTGGACTACTCTCAGTTTGCGTTCAGTGGGGAAGATGGAATGGGGAGGGAGCGAACAAGTCCTCGGTGGGGTTTAACAGCATCCCAGGCTTCACGGTAGCCTCTTCCAAGCTGGCAACTCTAAGCACACAGCCGAAGACATAGTGCTTTCAGAAGGTGCTGCATGGAGTTGCCAGCGTTGGGGTGCAGGTTTCCTTGTGCTTCCGTTCTCTGCTGTGAGAGCACATTGCCTCTGACACAGCTGCCACTTCAAGGTGGAAACAGTCCTGCGAGCCAGATGTTCATAGTGTGGAGGAGGCAGGAAGAGAGGAGAGGAGCATGGCTTACCACCAGGTGTAAGTGATCTCTCTGCAGATGGACAAGCCAGCATCAGAGAGCCCCAAAACACATTCCTGTTCCTAGCATCTGTGCTGCCAACTCTCCAGCCTCTGTGTGTGTGTGCTTCCCTACACAAACAGGGGCTGCAGTCGGAAAATTCTTGGGCTACTGCAAAAGCGCAGTAGTACAAATACTTCAATTGTTACCCTTAACATCATATTTCATCTAAGAAAGGAAGGTGGAATCTGGATACTATAAGTGTGACAACACCATTAAACTGTTTGTCTGAACTTAGTTATTTCCATCTTCAGAAGCCATCTGAGATATCAAAAGGCAAGCATGGGAGCAGGAGCAGAGGCAGCAGTTCCCTTCTCCACTGCTCACCACAGCAGAGGGAACTCAACATTGCAAGAGCATCTCTTCTAAGAGATCTAAAAATGTTTATAAAATGGTAAATTTCTCTCCTTTCTACTTTTTCATTCAGCTGTGCACCATCAAAACCCTCCCATCTGGCATCAGAAATGATTCCTTTAACCTGCAACATTCCTCTTGCAGTCACTGATACACCCAAGAGTCCAGCCCTTCATTTGAAAGGCTTCTTTCATTTCCAAATGGCATAAGTGTCTCCATGTGCTATGGTGATGCCACTCCAAACACGAATGTCACTCTCAGAACCAGCCTGGCACACCACTTGCACAGGGTACAACAGTCTTTTCCTCCCGCCCCCAGCTCATCATTCACCACCATCCCTGACAGACACATCCTCCTTGGCGAAGATTAACACTTTGCTAATGAAGTTATCTTATGATCTTTTATTATAGCTGGTGTCTATTCTGCCAATTACAACAACCTCTTTTCATCTGCTGTGGTGGAGAAATTTGTCAGTGCTATTAATATTAAGGAGTTCTATTACAGTGATAGCTAGAAATCTATTTACCCCATGTACTACACAAAGGCACAGGTAGGCACTGCCTCTATGCTGAAGAGCACTGTTATAGAATCACAGGATGGTTTGTGTTGAAAGGGACCACAAAGCTCATCCAGTTCCAACCCCCTGCCACGGGCAGGGACACCTTCCACTACCCAGGTTGTTCCAAGCCCCTGTGTCCAACCTGGCCTTGAACACTGCCAGGGATGGGGCATACAAGTCACTCAATAAAACAAATAGCTAAAACATTCATAATAAATACTCATATAAATGACTTTCTCTCCATCCACAAGTGATTTTCACAGATTTTTCCTAGAAATTCTTTTACAGGGATGCTACACAATATGCCCAACTTCACTGATACCATAGGTCAACCCTGAGTTTGTACCAAAAGCATACACAGTAATGCAAAGACATCTCCTGGAAAACCCTCAAGCAGGAGTGACCGGTTACCATCCTGCAGCACAGCTTCTCAGCAAGCTCCTCAGTAATGCAAACTGCACTGATCTGCTAGCCCGTGGCAGGGGTATGGGAAGTGGATGAGCTTTAAGGTCCCTTCCAACCCAACCAGTCTGGGATTGCATGAGTCAAAGCACTACTCATCATGATGCGGGATGGCTGGAAACAAGAGCCTTTGCTGGAGCAAAGGGTGGATGTGGCATCCTTGTCTCTCTGTAGGAGGGAGAGTTCAGAACATCAAGTGAGATGAGATTTCAGGAGGTGAATAAGCTACTTGAGCTGAATGCACATTAACCCTCAGGTGCAGCAAAGAGGAAAACATTTGCCCTGATTTTCTTTTTGTTTAAACAGATTTACCATCGCTAAAGGAAAAGCTGTCAAAAAAAAACCACCCCGTCACTTCCTAATGGTCTGAGGACAGCAAGAACCTAATCATGTTATTCTCATGGACAAAGTGCTCCCAAATATCTGTAACGAAGCATTACAGCATGCATTGCAACTTTACAAGCCTTCATCTAATTCCTTCCGCTGGAACAAGCACACAAAGCCTCCATCCAGCTGCACACACGGCTCCGAGCTCAAGCCTTCAGCAACCCTCCTCTGATGGACACTTTTTTTTCAGGAAATGACACAGAGACATAGGTAAAAGGTGATTTGGATAGACTGCTGTGTCACAAATTGTCAGGATCTGATTTAAAGACCTTGCCTTTGTCAAGAAAGACAGTTGGGTGTCTGCTTTAAAGAAGTACTGGGAATATTTTCATCAAAGGTTTGAATTGAAAAACAGTGGGAGGTAAATATCCGAGATGTTGCCAAGAAAGACCGCTATATCCGTGCAATTACCATTAACAGGGGACAGCAGTGGTTCAATGAAGTAATTCAATCTGGTGTCCTACATTTTATCAGATAGCAATTTTGAGTTCTGACATAAAAGGCCGAGAAAAAGGATTGGACTCTTTTCTGTGAAATTCAGCCTTAATTCTTGCAATCAGGAGATGTGTTCTCTGCTTCAGGTACAATCCCGCTATCCCTCCAAGCGACTCAAAAGAAGAATATACTAATATTCGCCATAACACTAATCATCCACACAGGAACAAGTCATGCTTTGGGCGAGTTTTGGAACTGAACAGCACTAAGGTACTTAACTACACCAGTATTTCTGAATCTGTTTTGCAAGAAGAAAAACATCTATTGTTTAAAAGATTAAACAATATGATGTAGCATGAATTAGTAAATGTATTCTTCCAAAATAGGAGAAAGTGAGGGAGAGACAGTATTCCTTCAGAAAATGGCAAAATGAAAGTCTATGGAAGCTCCCATCAAAATAATACCATCACATGGCTGCTTCACCTCATTAATCCATCCATGTTCCATACTCCTTATTTCCTTACATTTCTCCAGAGCACCATATCCCCCATTACTCTGGAGTTAGTAAAATGCCACTAGTGGTGATTTCCAAAGTCACCACATTTGCACAGCAGCTCTGCATTTCCTCTCTGCAAAACAGACCTCAATGGCACACACAGCTCCCTCCCATGCCTGACGGCAGGATAGACCTTCACACCATCTCAGCACAACACTCAGCGTTTTGGTGTCAACCCAGTTAATTACCACCACAAACCCCTTCTTCAGGGAACTCAACAAATTTTATCCTTTAAAGTCCTTCATACCATAAAGCTTTTTGCCATAATCCCTTTTTTTTGCAGAAGAGTGCACCTTCTACAGATTCTCAGGTTAGGTAATGCAGAAATCTTCCATTTATTTTAAATACACACAGGAGAAAAAGTTCAGTTTATATTTTCCTGAGTAAAACCTCACCACAAACGATACCACCAGCAGACAAGTTGCATCTGAAACAGCCCAGTGTTGCTCTTTCCACTTGGGTTAGGGAAAAAAAAGTTCAAAACTTCAGTAACAAGAACCAACTGGCTCTTGTTTTGTACAGAACATGGTCAACCACCTTTGAATATGATACAAATCCAGGACTATGAATGAAACACTCTGCTCAGAGATTTCCTATCCCTTTTTTCTTCATGAAATGATGCAGAATCTCCTCTAGAGACCCAAAGCTATCTTAAATATCCAAAATATTAAACATAGAATAAATACATTCAATGCTATTGAGCATTCTCTTGTAATGATATGAAACTGAGACCCTTCGTAGATGAAGGCTTTGCATATGACAGCTTAACTGCTTGCAATCAAACTAATTTGCAGTGCGATGACCTAAAATGAGTTTAAAAGCACCATAATGCATGTTTAGCAATCAGTGAAGCAATTCTTTATTATTCAGGTTCACATCTGCAATCTGTGTCACATGTTGTGGGGAGAGGAAAAGAGGGGGGGACACAAAAAAGTAATTCTTTTGCTTTGCAAGAGATGATGAGCAAAACATGAGCTACATCTAACATGGAGCATTAGAGAGCAAATTCAGACTGACAGCAAATCTTAAGTCTTTCTGCTCCTTACATAAAACTTATGACCTCGAGAAGAGGGAATTACAAATTAAAAATTACCTTATAAACGATCATGTCTTGGTTTTTCTAAATTGATTTTTGTGGAGGAAAAAATTATTAAGGAAGGTCCCCTGAAATACCATCAAAAATGTGAACTCAGTATGCCTCAAGGTTTTTAAACTGTAAATGAAGCTACACCTGCAACACTCCTCTCTTCTGCCAACAGTAAAAGTAAGAGACCCTTCTGGCAAATCATGACCCCTTCGGATATATAAAATTTCTTCTTTCCTTTCTCCCTTTCTTCCTTCATCCCTTCCTTTCTTTCATTACATCTCCATGCATCACATTTGTTATGCTTGGGAAAAAGATGGCTCCAGTGAAGTAAATGGAGAACCAGACACAGGAGCAGAAGGAAAAGGGACTAACAAGCTCAAAGCATTTGATGAAGAAACACAACAGCAATAAATGTGACATCATGTTAGAAAAAAAATCATAGAACCACACAAAAAGGCGAAATCGAGCTGAAGATATTACACAGATAGCACAGAACTGCTCAATTCTAGTAACTAAAACAGGAGTGGACTTGATCAAGGAGGTTGAAGGCCTCCCAAGACAGCCAAGAAGCAAACTCTAGCTCAGCACTCCTCCATCATAAGGGATAACTCCTTGGGGACATCATCTCCTGAATCACCAAATGTAGCTGGGCTCTGTCCTAAAGTAATTAATCATCACACTGGTCAGACAGAGGATGAAAATGTGTTTCAGCAATGAGGGGGTAAACCTGAAAGACCTGAAATCTGACCTCAGTTCTGCTTAGTTGGGTAAGAAACTGCTGCTGTGCCCTGCTTTCCTTGTTTAAGATTTGGACGATATAATTGCACCCAATTCAAAGCAGAACTGTAAGGATTAATATTTTCAATTCAAAGCACTTTATTCCAAAAGCACAAGCATGCATTAGGGCAGGGTTCTACAACATGCGAACAACCATTCAGAAGGGCTGCAAAACCAACTCAGACCTTCATTACCTCTTTTCAGAATCATCTGACCAAATTTCAGCCCAGGTAATTTATTCTTCTTTCCTAAACATCCCCCAAGTATTGAGTTAACAATGTGTTTCTCTTAACCTCTAGAAAAACACAGGTTTGCTCTCCAAAGCCAGTTGTTTTGCTCCAACTATTCTCATCATGATTAGAAGGATGCTGATAATATACATAAGCTGCTTTTGCTGTTCTTGCTTTGATGGCCATATTGTTAGCAAACTCTTTAATGAGTCTCAGCTCTCCCTAGGAAGAGCACTACAGTTTATAAATGCTAAAATTAATAGACCCGGGGTAGATTTTATTACATGTAATGTGTTTAGTTGGCAGTGATGATGCCTCCCTTACAGCAGCTGTTACAATAAACCGCGTTTCAATGGCTCCTGGAAAACAAAAGACAGCACCTAAAAGATTTGAGATAAAGAAACACCAGGGTTTCCAGGTCTCACTGCTCCACACCACATCTGCTCCACTGAGGTCTGCAAATACTCATAGGTGATTATGACCCACAGAGAGATTTCTACTAGGGATCTTGTCCACTTTTCTTGCATATGAATTTCCTATCAAAAGATTCATAACCTCTGTTGTCAGCTTCACTTCTGCAAAGAATGGGCACAGGGAGATTTTAAAGAGGAGCTAAAATGGATTTCAGTATACCCTTCACAATAATAGTTGGTAAAACTAATTACAGGGAGAAAATTGGAGATCATTCATTGCCCCACTAATCAAATTAGGATTTGTTAACAATGATTTATAGTGCCAAACACAGGATAACAACGACTGTCTTTGCAACTGTATTCACAGGGGACATGACAGTTTATTAAGTGTGGTGCCATCTGAACAGCCACCACTGCAGTGCTTTTGTAGACCTCACAGCATTTCAGGTGGATACACACTTGCACACACGCAAAACACATTTGTATGTTTGGCTTCTAAAATCAAGCACTAAAAATAACCGAGCAACTTAACCTACCTGCAAGAACAACTATTTACCAACACCACTGTGTACATCATGGGAGGCAAATTACTGTATCCCCTCTGTAACATTAGCTGGTTTAATTTATTAAGCTTCTTTTAAATGACACTTTTGATCTGATCTGTTTCTCTCCTGTAGGAACTAATGGGTCTTACTGTACTCTCCTAGAGCGGAGTCTCTTAACACACTCCCACCTGAGGAGACTCAACACCACCACAAAGTTGACCACCTCAAGGAACAAAACAGGCTGCTCAGGATTGCTGCCACTGCATGACAATGAAAGAAAAATCTACTGGGATTAAGGGCTCTATCTGAGAATATCTGCCTAGAAAAAGTGCTGGTGTAACTAATTCCACATTTCTTCTGTAAGGTAATGTCTGGGGTGAAAAGCAGTCCTATTACACAGTGAAATAGCTGGCCTTATCTAGGCCAAATACTGGTTTTCCATCATCTCCCTACTAATACCACTGGTGCTCCACTTAGTCTCCTTGGGATGAGTTTTTAGAGCTCTGAGTAATGTAATGCAACATTGCACAACACAGCGTCCCAGTGGCATGCTGTAACTACACAAACATCTGCTGAACTGAACCCACTCAGGGCCAAATTGGATAGCACAACTGATTAGCTAGAGCCTTTGGGAATATGCTCACGATTTATGTTTGTCTGAGTCACCAGCCCATGTGCAAATCACATTTTTCCTTTTCCTTCCTTTTTTTAAGGTGGAGCAAGAGCATTGTTTGGAAAAGAAGCATCATATGAGTTACGTTCTCTCTCCCCAATACTATTTCCATCACCAGCTTGTTACCAAATTTTGTTCAGCACTGAAATAGCCACAAACTTCCTGCTTTTCGGGGGAGACAACCTGCCAGCCAAAAATAAGCATCAAAAAAAAAGGAACAGAAAACCCTCAGCAATTGCCACAAAGACTTGAGGAGCAGACCAATGCAAGGAATGGGATCAAGTTGCCATAAACAGAGAAACTGTCCAATGGCCGAAGAACCTGCCAATCTTGGGAAACGGGTTTGGCATTTAAAAATAAAACAGTCAGTTACTTAGGTTTTGATTTCTTTTCTGGTTTGTGCTGCAAACCAATGAGCCACCTGTATTCTTTAATGTGAACTTGGCTGAGTGCGAAACACACACCAAAAACCAGCAATAAACATTCTCCATAATAAGAGAAGAGAAAAAGCTTTTGCTATCATTCAAACTCCAATCATATTCTAAAACATCTCTCTCAACCTCTTGAAATCACAGAGGAATGGACAACATTAAAAACTCACGTAACTCATAACTTTTAAGGCTAAAAAGCTGGGGTTTTCCCTAAAATTCTAAGTACTTTCCACTTACCTGATCTGACTTCTGGACAAGATGTAATGTACCTTAGGATCTATCTTTGATGAGACTGACAATTTGCAATGCAAAAAATATCAAAGACAACTGGGAGATTTTCCACAAGTATTTGGTTGTGATTTCTTAGGGTGCACCAAAATCAACCACACACCGAAATCTTTTTTCACATGCACCAAACATACACTGGACTGGTCCCATAGAAAACAAGAAAGTTAGGCCAGTGAAGAAAGGCTTCTGAGGTGAATTAGAATGATTTTTACCTCTGTTTCTTCTGTTCTGACTATTGATTTAATAGTATGTAAAAAGGACAGGGACATGTCCACTCTGACAAGGAGCGCCAAGACCAGATTCCAGCAACAATGAAAATGGCTTTTCAACAAAATCTATAGAACACACCAGCACTTGTGAAAGAAGTACAAATTGTTCCTAACTGAACAAAACTCTTAGAGGTACTAGGAACTCCTCAATAGCTTTGCATCATTAATGCTCACTCAGTGGTTACTCGCACGTGTCCCGCTTTGCTGAAGATACCTCATGAGAAAGTCTTATTGTTTTATCAATGTTTTATCAATGGCAGCTCTGATCATCCCAGTTAGGCATGAATGAGGCTGAATCCCTTGATGGAGATTCCCAGTCCTCTCCATTGACTTCAGTGCAAAAGTGGGTTCCCAAAGCAGGCAGAACGAATGCCCTCCCCAGAGCAAGCACATTTTCCCTTTACCTACTGTTTTTGAAGGAGCACTGATGTAGAGGCAACAAGAATGTAAAAATCTAGCCTCCAACTCTGCCAGTCAGGTATTTACCTAGTTACAGCACAAAACCAGGCAAGATTTCCGCCTTCACCACTACTACTGGAAGCACATAATGAATTACTAGGAGGGAACTATCACACAGATACTACAAACATGAATTTGTATTACTGGGAAGTGTCAGGTTTATAAATGTTTCCTTAAACACTCAGTGACCTCAGGAGGCTCTCTACAGAATAAAAAGATCCAAAAGTAATTTTTGCTTTGTGGTAGCATCCACAAACACTGCACACACATGACCCACCACCCATCAAACCCGAGTGCCTGGCATAAGCATAGGTCTTAAAGGAGACTCCAGTCCAACAGCTATTATCTCCATTACATACATGCCAGGTAATATGGTCTAAACACACAAAGATTCCGTTAATACTTGGATTTAAACAGCAAATACAAGCTACTTAATCCACCCCTCAGTGTTCATTCAATTCTGAGTAAAACCTGCTTTCATCTGTGGTTCTGCTTTCTGTAGCAGATGTGCTTGGACAGTGACTCTACTGTTAGTCCATTTTAACTTACCTGGTTGCCTGAGTTCCTTTGATGTGCTACAGTAGGGAATATTTCACAGTCCAAAGTACAACATACAGTGATCAGTAATTTCCACAGGCAAAAGCTTTATTATTATCTATCAAACTGAAAACTATTTCTGTTTTATTTGAGACCAATGCCCCTTGTTTTGATGTTCTGGGTTATACTAAGCACAAAAACTAACCATCTTTTCTAGTTAAAAGCTTTGGGAAAAAAAGAAGTCAATTCAAGTGCATATTCTTTTGCACTTTGATACTACAATGATTACATTGATCAGAAACACATGCTAATTGGAGCATTCTGGAGCATTTTTCTCATTGTCTGGTACCACAAAACACATCTGGGTTTTATTTGCCCCATGTAAGTTAATAAGAGGACAGACTTTTCAAACAATAAGCAAGACAATCCTAAAAACAATTTTCCAAAGTGAAAAGGAAGGAAGAAAAAAAACTCTCCATGTTTCATCCAAGTCTGTGTAAGTGTAAAAATGACTTTAAGAAAGAAACTGAAGGACGTTTTCTATCTACTCAGCTATTAGTGAAGAAAGAATGTTAAAGAAATCTTATTACTGTGACTAGAGATAAGGAACAGCACAGTTAAATATACCATATTAATGGAAACTAATAAGGGATGTCTGGCCCACCTACACAGATCCAAATGAGTGTGATGTAAAGTGCCAATACATTGGCACTAGAAGATGTCAAGCTTCTTCTTGTTACTAAATCCCTAACTCGGGAGAACTGGAAACTTTCAAGCTTTTTGCTGGAGCATAGGGGATGTTGACACCTTCCAGATTTTCACTTTACTGGACCAACCCACAGACAGTATGGTGCAAGGGAACAGCAGATGGCTTTTCTTCTGCTACCTCTACTTCCTAAAGATGAAGCTGAACATTGTTCTTAAACCATGCATATTCAGCTCTCGCTATAAGGAGAACAAGGCTTATTTAGATATGTTTAAGCTTTCCATCCCAGATTATATTTGTCCCGTTCCAGAGCATGTCTGTATATGTTCATATGATTTGAATTTTAAGTGCCCAGAGAAAGCAAAGCAATTTGTTCTGAACCATGGAAAGACATTCAAGGTTTAGTCTTAACGCAAAATAAACGTTGAGTCATTTGATATTATTTTTCTCTTCATCCCCTCCCTCTTAAAAATACCCATGACACAAAACAGGGGAAGTGCTGAAAAAAGGAAACCATTTTTTTCCTGTTTCACAACTTACCTTACACAGATCTGGGCTTTGGTACAATTAGAAGAAGTACCACAAAACTTTGTCAACTGATAATGCCCTTTTCAGACCTCACCCCTGGCACCAGTACGAACAGTCAATCTGTCAGAAGCCCAATGTAAATCCAGCAGGACGTGATATTTCTCCAGGTATTAAGCAATTTTGGTGCTTGCATTTTACACTTTATATGTAAGGTCGCACGTACCCAGTTTAATCCCATAACTTCCTTATAGGATCACAGACCTCTATGAAAAAAAGACCAAATTTCACCATGTACTAATGAAGAAAATTACTCTCTGGGAATCTGAGAAGAGAGCAACAAAGTTTTGCCACCATGTAATCAAATCCTGTATAGTTTTCTTTTTCCCAGCATTTGGTGAAAAGATAGAAGTACACTTTGATTCTACTATTAACCATACAGAGCAATGCGATAGAAAAAGTCTCACTGTGTTTTACCCACCTGTTTTTGGGCATACATAATGCTCTATTTCTCCCACAGATATTACAAAGGCAGAAAAGAAGTGCTTGGAGAACATGACATAGTTTACCAGTGAAAGAGAGTATGAGCAATTTAAATACAAATCTGGGAGGAAAATAAAAAGTGCATTGGATTGACTGGAAAACAGTTTTTACTCCCAAATTTATCTGTGCAAGTAAAATGTATATTGATAAGTGTGGGAATAAACAGATAGAAAGGTAGGAATATAGACTCTTAAATCAATAAAGAGGCATGCAAATAAATAACAAAAGACTGATCAATTATCAAACCAGCTGGGGCCTGATCCTGTTCTCATGACATTAAATGTAAATCTAGCATAAATACAATACAAACAAGCTGTGTTTTCCCAAATGATCTATGAGACACGGGGCTCTGAACCAACATGTGGAAATCACTGTGTCAAGTTCTCTGGACTGTGGTACACAGGAGGTGAGACAAGAATGCCAAAAGATGCTTTTTAAAGTCTGTGCATCAACAAGAACTGGTACGTGATACAATTAAGACCCTACCATCTCAGATGAGAGAGCTGGTAAGACCATGGTTCATTTTACTTGCTGTAATTGTGCAAATTAAATACTGTTGGAATGTATGTAGCAATTAATATGACACCTGATTAGTTCACGAAAACATTGACCACCATGTCTGAAATATTACTTACAACGCATTTGTGGAGGAAGAAATAGAAAAAGAGAAGTTAACCTATCGAGCAGACTGAGATTGGTTATTTATTCCTGTTTCCATATAATAAGGCACTTTGGTTTCAGGAGTAACGTTATGCTGTTCAGAGGCAATGTGTTAAAGTTGAGATACACTTACAAAGTAGCCTGTTCCCAAGCTGGAAGGAGCTGAGCTCTGCAATAAAACACAAAGACAAAGTGGAAAGTCAGTGATGGTTTTTAACACGTTCCAATCCACATAGCTCATTACCAGCCCTTTCCAAGCTTTTCATCACTACATCACAGCACCAATGTGCTGCCCCTTGTCATCTGCTACTGAAACAAACATGGTGTTGCTTAATTTTTCCCTTTACATCTCTCAACGACTCGGCGATGGTAACGTGCTATTTACTGAATTCCAAGCTTCTGCGGTGGACGTAATTGCCAATTTATTTGACAGGCAGCTGGGTAATGAATTAATGATGGCATTTCGCCCTGCACTGAGACTAAACAGACACTCATCAACCAGCCTCCCTGACATGCTGACATTCAATGCCCTGGACTCCAGCTACTCAGCTTTGTGGCCACAAAGGGGCAGGCGGGAGGGGGGAAAGGAAAAAAACCATAGACTGACTTCAAAACAAAAAGCCCGGTGGGTTTGGATGACTTTTGCAGTGTATGACCTGTTTGCCAATTTATTCCCGAAAGGCCTCGGTTAGTACACACATAGCGCTTTCCTAAAATGAGACATTTTGTAAACATAATTAGTAGTCTGAAATGTAAAGAACGTGTGGGCACAGGGAAGCTGCTTCACTCGCTGCACCACTGCCTGGAGAAGGCAGTCACTGCAGTTTCCCATTCAGATGGCCACGGTGTTTGACAAACCAAAGGGTTTAAAAAGAAAACGACAAACAAGCAATATCTACAGAGTGAAACAGATGTCAAAACTCAAACCTATAAAAATAATTAAAACTAATATTACCACCCTGAAAAATAATTGAAAGGTTTAATGCTTAAAAAAATGCATCATGACAATCAGGTTAAGTGGGACACGATCACAACCCCTATATTCTCAGGAATTAAGGAGATAAAGGGGGCTGTTTCATTAGTTTTTCATCTAAGCAATGGGGATTACACAGCAGGTTCTATTAGAGCCATGGTGAGAGACCTAACCACCCTGGTCCTGATCCAGGTCACTGCCTGCTACATTAAAGGGTGAACAGTTCCCAGCACTACAGCCCTGCCACCTGAAGCACTCAAGCCAGGCTGCTCAATGGACAAGGAAGCGAGTATCAGAGGATAATTCTCTAGCAAGCAGTGGGCTGTCCAGATGACCAGTCCTTAATCCCTCTAGCTCAATTCCTGTTCCTCAGCATAACCTCACTTCTACTAATGACACAGCTCAGTGATTACCAGGAACTGCACAGGGGCTTCTGTGGATCAAACCCTTGGAAACATGCAGAATCTGCATCACAGTCATTCCTGTTCCAAGACACTTTTCCAAGGAACCCTAAGAGCAAATTCTCTAATTTCTGATTGTGGAGTGCAGCACTTGCATGATAAGTGCAAGACGGGCTTACGGAACCTTTTTCCTGAGAGATGAAATCTATTTTCTGGCATGGCAGAAACAGATTGTGCCAAGAAATTTAAAATTAACAACAAAATTTATTGCAAATAATCAGAATATTACTGTGTGTTCACCAAAGCACTACTGAAAAGAGAGGTTTGGAGAGGTTATGCACATATAGGGGAAAGCCTTCTGGTTTAAGACATTAGCAGTTAGAGACTTATTTAGAGGAAATCGCCTTGGTAGTCATGACCAAATATCATGCAAGCAACAAATGCTGTTGTGACAAACTAAACTGCTCCACAGCTTTGGAAGGTTTGTGAAACCTTGTTTGGTTTTGGAAGGCTACTGAAGGCCTCAAGATCTGCAGCCTACAGACTTGGTCACCAGCATGCAAGGGGAGCTCCACAGAAATAAATGAATTCCCAAGTCTTTCTGGCCCCACTTTTGCTGCTCTGGGGCCTCAAGATCCCTCTGCCACCATCACCCACAGCAAGACCCAACTGGTCCCAGTGACGATGTCCCTGAAAGCGCCTCTGCAGCAATCACAGGGTGATGCAGAGCAATGGGCAGTGCAGACTTGGGAACACAGGACCCCTGGACTCAGCCCAACTGCTCTGCTTCCCTCTCCATCCCCATGACCATACAGCTGGGAATAACCTGGGAACTGCCACAGCGCCCCTCATCACACAGCCCAGCTACTGCTTCCAGCTAGAAGGTCCCCTTCATGGGCCACATACAGTTGGTGAGCAACTGTGCGCACAGACTGCAGCTCTGCAATACCTGCTGCACAGCACATTTCAGCACCCTCCAGTGTAGTATCTAATGCATTCACTTTTCTGGTCAAGAACATCCTATCTTCTGCCTTTCACTTCGCTCATTCTGCTTTCTGCTTCATGCCATTTAAATTCTTTTCATTTAAGCTACAAATCTACCCACAGAATTACAACATGTGCAATCATTAGAACTGCTTTTGTCTGAGCGATGGATGGATGCCAACCAAGTCCCACTCTTTCACTCCCTATTTCTCAAACTTACTTTCCAGGCTGAAAGCTCCAAAGTTTGCATTCTGCATCTGTGTGTAATTTTTGACTGCTTTTTATTCCAAGTTTTAGAAGGATCAAGTATCAAAACACAACCATAAAAAGGAAGAAGAAAGAATGAGCAAACAAAATATTTCCCACTGAATATTTCCATTCCTTCAAAAGCGATGCTGCAATGGCTATGGGAGGACAGTCGAAACACAGCAGTCAAATGACTTCCACTGAAAAGAAACAACTGTGCATTTCCAGGGAATTTGAGTTTGCTGGATGGAAATAGAGCCCTGCACACATTGCATGCTGCATATGGACCGTACGGTTTGCAAACTCTTTTGAACTGGAGTACAAAAGACTGCATTGCACATGCATGGATGACTAAGTCAGCTGTGCTGTGAACTGTGTGTGGACGGAGCAGAGAGGCTGAAGCGAGGGCTATGCAAGAAGACAGCTTCTCACCTTTTGTGATAACTCCCAAAAGCGAAAGGATCCTACCACCCCGTGCCCAGCCTGGTACCAACTGCTGACAGTGATACTGTGTATGCAGCATCTTTACAAGCCCATGCTGAGTCGTGGTCCTACATCTCTTATATAAAGTGTGCCTATAATAGAGGTAATGGTTTCACTCTCCCTTTGCACAATTCGACATTAGATACACTATTTGATATTCACACAACCACCAGCAGAAGCCTGCATCAGGTGCCCATCAGCAAAACACAAGTCACTTGTTTAAAATTAACAGGGTTTTGGTTTTGTTATTTTCCTTCTGCTTTTGTAAAAAAAAAAAAAAAAAAAGGAAAAAAGAAAATTTTTTTTCTTTTTTTTCCTTCCTTTCTTAAAGAGAACAACTTTTGGCCCAAGATCAAAACCGTAGTAAACCTCGTGTAAGCATTAGTTTATTGTGTACCAAAGAAAATTACATCCTTGAGGTCTTGGAAGGCACAGTTCTACCCATTTTGCATATATATTGTGCATTACTTGGGGAGCTGGGTGGGGAGAAAGCCTGTGTTGTACATATTTGTTCTGGCTATTGTTTATGCAGGTCTGACTGAATGAAGGAACAGTGGGTATCATTTCAATTTCTGATGTCAACATCAAATTACTTATTTAATTTCATGCCTGGCGAAGCATTGTATAGCTACATGCAGAATCATTTCACTTCATTTGTTATGCTGTGTTTTCGTGGCGATTGGCTTGCCTTCCAACTGACAGCTTTAATTACGACATGAATTTGATTGCACTGCCGAGGAATTAACATAATGCAACAAAGCATTTAAGCACCCAACCTTAGACACACAAACACACACATACACACCCTCGCGTACACACACACAAAGCAGCAGCCGCTGCAGCTGATCAGCTTCTGGCACACACACACGCAGACAAAAACACACACAGAGCTGTGCTGGTGTTATTCCACTTTAGGCACAGCCAAGATTACTGGGGATATTCTGGAGAAGGAAAAGTACTGAGGATTTCGGAGCACATAACCCGAAGAGCGTTCTTCAATTTGTCTTTCCTTGGGCTCGGTACATAGGTGGGAGGAATGGGAGACAGTGAATTGGGAATAGCCCATGTTTGAGGCCGAAGCTGTGAGCTGCCCACAGGATTACACTGCTGGGGGTGTAGACACCTTTCTTCCCGATTCAGACAGCAGCAAACCTGGTGGGCAGGGCACTGCAGGACGTACTCCTCACTGCTACCTCACTGGAACCTATCCTCAAGCACCGAGTACACAACGCAGTAGGAGCACACAGCTACAAAGCACTGGGGAAAGAGAAGGCCTCATGAAAGAGCGTGTCAGCATTGATGAGAGCCCAAGATGAGATCTTTAACAAACGGAAAAGATTCCTGCCCCACTCCCTATTTAAGAACTGGAACAATATTCCAGACAGAAAGGTGCCAGCTTGTGGTTCCTTGTTCAGTAGAAGCAAGCAGAGGCCAGGCAGGCAACGCTTCTGGAAGACCAGTGCTGCTGCCCACACACGTGAGGGGCTTCTCCTATTCATCCCTTGCTGGAAGCCTCACCAGAACCAACACCAGCAGCAGCAGGCAGGGCTGGGGGTGCCCGAAGCGCCTCAGCCCTTTCCCATTAGAGAAGTCTTGCACTGTCACTACATCATCATTACCAGACCAAGGAGCAAGGTTCACTTCACAGTCATCGGATTTTTAACGGCACTAGCAATGACTTTACTGAGTGTGAGCTTCAGTTCTGCGGTAGATCAGGAATTCAGGAACGTGCACCAAAGAAATCAGGGGGATTGATTTGTCTTTGAATAGCAAAGGGGTGGCTGAACGCTCTGTGCGTTTACCATCCAGGTTAGCTGTAATTCTCACGTTCTCCTCAAGTCATCTCCTGGCTGCCTTGTAAAACATGGCTAAAAAAGTACCCCCTGTATTCCAAAGTGGGAAGAGTCAATTAAAGCTAAATACATACAGAAAGATAAGGAAAACAAGTTGAGTGAGCTCCAAGCTGAAGAGAAGAGAAAGCTCTGCCATCTTGTCTCCGAGCAAAATCTCAGCAAAATGAATTCTACTACTGGCAAGATTTTGATGAGATTAAACTGACTACAGCACCCTATATATAAAGGAGGAGCAGCTTTCCAATTTCTCTTTTAGGCCCCTGGAGCTACCTCTGTCCATAAAGGAAAAAACAAGTTGTCATTCCAAAAAATACTATATCGGGGAGAAAGGCAGAGAGATGGGTTTATGAAATTCAAAGGGGGAGATGTGTTAGGGCACTGCCAAACGCTTGCAATGGAGCACTCGAGCAATCATTATCCCTAATCTAGCAGAGGTCAAGTTCTCTGCTAATTATGTTCTCTCACAGAGGGGTGTGTGCCTCTGTGTCCACATGTGCAAGATGAGGACAAAGAAGGAGTTGATGGGAATCAGTCTCACTGCATTGCATCTGACAAGAACATCGGATATTCTTCTCCCTACTATATGATGCTATTTCAAGCTTCATTATGAGAAAAGACTCCTGTTTAACATGGTCTTTTCATTGAATTATCTTCTTTTCATTTTTGACCACCTCTCTTGCACATGCTGCAAATTACCTGCTTGGATCTCATTAGCCTAGAAAGGAGTCACCCCTTGTAAACACGCTTTGCATCAATCTGCACTGCCCAAAGACTGTAGGTACATTTACAATATGCACAGTTGAAAGATATCTGTCAGGAGAGGGAATGAAGCCACTGACATGTCAGTTTGCAACTGGATATTCATTATACTATCTCACTCATTCTGCATCTGTCACTAAGCTATCACTTAGGCTCCGCATTAAAGCTTGGGAAGCTAACATTTCTGTTTCAACAGCTAGCTTACAACTAGGGATGTGAAAATTGATCATCCACCTAGAGTACATGCACTCCATTCATTATACAGATTTCCATGCAGTAGCCATGCTTCATCTTACAATGCTGTCGGGCTGCATTAGTGAGGACCCATTATATTTCACGTCCAAAATTTCTTACTGACCTCAGGGTTAACCTGCCTGCAATATTTCACAGTTTTGTTCTATCTTCTGTTGAGTAACAACTTTTTGCACATTTTTTCTGAGAAAATAGATGTTAAAACAGAAAAGGATCTTCAGAGAATACTTACTCTTTGGTCTGTAGTTTTTTTTGGACAGTATTTGGTAGGTATCATTAGACAACTCCTTTAAAATCATCTTATTAAGCTCTTGATGTATCTTTGTGCCTAAGAGGACAGTTCAAGGCAGGCTCACCCATAGCTGGCAGCGGAAGGATCACCTCCACTTAAGGCCCTGTCATTTAAAGGCATGGGCTGTTTGCCTTTGGCAGGGAGAGAACTGCAGAATGGTGTTCACTTTTCCTAACAAAGAGTCTGGGAGAAGCCACAACACACTCGGGCAAGATGAGAGTTCTCTCGTGCCTGGGTTTCAAATCGCAAGTGAACTGGCAACTCCAGACCAGAGAGACACGCTTGCACTGCAACGAATTATCAAAGCGTAAAAGAACTTTACTTATTAAGTAAAAGGTGAATTATGTATAACACTTTAAAATATACATTTTCACATATATTTACATAACGTTCCTTTTGAGCAACCTGTGAATCCCTGCGTCCTCTCTTGGGTGCACAAGGGAAGTTGTATTTGTTCTCCCCTTCCTTTTAATTTGCCACAGTGCCAAGACAAAGGGAAAGTACTGTAAAAACATCAGAGGAAAAACTCTATTTGATCAGTGGAAGGAGAATCAGGACTCTGCTCTCACTGCTAGGTCTGGCAGTGCAATGCTACGAGCTGCTGGGAAGCTCAAATAAGCCTCGGAGCTCTCCACTCAGTACATGGCAAGGGAGTGACAAGGCTAAATTAAAACCATGTTCGTAAGAAGCTGTGAAATGTTTTGCTGGAAGGTGCTGTGTAATTGTTCACTACAGTGGCTTCTCAGCTGCCACAGGGCTCAGAGCAAGCTAGGATGGCAACAGTGACAGGCTGACGGTCAGCTGCCACCCACTGCTACCTGCACAGAGCATTTACTGACCATCTCATTTGGTTTCATTCTCCTCTTCCAAAGGTACCTGACTGCTATAAAGGGCAGGTTCTCTAGTATCTACTTGGCTGTACCCATAAAGGTTGGCTCTGGTGAAGGAATGGACCTCTAAACTGGTGTGACAAAGGGATGAGGAAAGAGAGTGCTACAGATTCACACCTTCACAGGAAATTAAAACCAAAACTCAGGCGGCTGTGCCAGTGATATGCACAACTCAGCAAAACCTGCTAGCTGTGTGCCTCAGGCCCTGAATTTGCACAACAAAATGTATCCTTTACAAAGGTATTTCTTGTAATGTCTGCTCAATTCAGTTTTATTGGATTGGCCTGTAGAGGACACCATCTGGTATCCGTCATCCAAATCTACATGGACATGCTATCGATAAAATCCCCATTTCCAAAATGTGGGTTAGTTAAATGTAGGGCCAGATTGCTGGCTGATACAAATTGGTCTGACTGATGTAGCTATCCATGCTTTTCCCAGCAAAGGATCTGACCTACAAAATCCCCAATTTAGATACTCTTTTGGGACAGGGCTGTCTTTATATTCTGTGTTGTACAGCATGTAGCACAGAGGACCCAGAGCCATGAATAAAACACTCAAGGATTGTGATGGTACACGTAATAAATAATAATCTAATTGCAGCAACAAAAAGATTTCTGTAGTCATTCATATGTCAGAATAACTCTGGCGTGTCATTCAGTCAATGGCCAGCATTCTTCAAGGGAGAGAAACATTCTCCACAGAGCTGCCATCTTAGAACCTTCCACAGCAGTTTAGGTAGAGCAGTAAGGGCAGAGCTTATGCTATTGTTGGCCATGTTATATCAATTCATTACATACAAATTAGCTGAGTCTCCAGACACTCTAATACTTTTCATAAAGACAGTATTTAGCCCAAAGAAATACATTCTTTTCCTTCCCCACTTGGGGTAAAGAGAGGCCATCTCACTTCTAAACTACGCAGAACATTTTAACTTCATTAAATGGCCTTCAACTATTGCAAAATGAATGAGTGTTTTCACACAGACAGACATTGTACCAAACTCTAAGAAGTTTACCCAACTGGGGCAGCAGATCTAAGTTACCTCTTCCTCTCCCAACCCCCCAAAGGGAAGGGGATTTTAGCAACAAACCATCCCAGCAATTAACTCCTGTTACAACTTACCCCCCTTAGAAAACTACACCAGGGGTTGAACAGTATTTGGCTGCAGGAGTTTTACTTACATCACTGAGTCTTTCCCGAGAGCTGCTTCGATGGAAACCTTTCGATTCCCCGCTGGCGCTTTCACTGTCGCTGTCTCGGCAACTGTTCTGTCCTGGCTTGAGCTGCAGGCATGAGAAAAAACCAAAACAGCAAGAGTTTAGTTTGGTTCAGGTTAAGGCCCCCTGTCCACTGCTCTTCTGTAGCCCAGCCCCACATCTGCACGAAGCAGTGTTTACGTGGCTTTGGCACTGGCACGGCACAGCCTTGGTGTCAAGGCAGCATCTTGGTGAGACTACAAATGCAGAGAGCAAAGCAAGCTCAGGTGCAGAGACCCTGCAGCCAGAGGGAGAGAACATTCACATCCCAAGGAAATCACAGTTTAAGATCTTCATTTCGGGAACTTTTAGACTTCTCAAGCTATTTATGCCATAGATGCAGATTTTACAGTTACCATCACATCACGCACAGAATCAATCCCTCCTTCGTTACACCATGAGAGTTCTGAGGATCTCAGATCAATGAAACTCTGCCAGGGATGGAGCAGCCATCACTCCAGAGAGGCCTTCTGCTGCACCAGCAACTAACAACATTGCCCAGTACTATTAAAAATTCTTGACTAACCTCAATGTTCATAAGCCAACATGATCTACTTAATAGGCATCAGACTGGGTCTGCCTTTCAAACCAGCCTTAATGAACTTTACTGGTGTTGTAAGAAATAAAACACACAAAAAATTTCAAACTGGATTTTCAATACAATTGAGCACACGTCTGCTTTGTCTTACACCATGGACTGTGCTAGTCAACATGTTACAACAGCAGCATGATGAGCATTTACCATACCCACACATTACACACATGTCCACAAGCACATATACATACATACAGCAAAGGAAGGTATGAACTACATCTATGGCAACACCGAAAATGTATATATTTGTTTTAATGTATCTTTCCCCGTATTCTGCTTGAATGTATTAAAACATTGTTTCAGCCTTGTTGATGCTTTGTTTGAGCTAACTTCCTGCAAAGACTGGCTACTCTTCAGGTTAATACTGGCAAAAGTCAATTTAAGAAATTCAGATTTAAAATCACATACGTAAGTACTAGCAGCAGATGTAAACACAGGGAAAATACGCAGTGATGTACCTAGTGAAGTATTTTATGAGACACCTACTACACTTACCAATATTCACATAACAAACACCAAACTCCTAACTTATTCTAATTATTAATATACTCATAGTAGTTCCTATTCAGACTGTACGGGAATAGATAATCCCAATCATCTTCATTTCATGACCAGAGACAAAACGTTTCTTCTCCTTGAACTCCCTCCACCAACCTCTTTCCCCTTTTCTTCTATCTCATTTCCTTTTTAGTTCTCCTGGAACACGCTGTACATACACACATGAAAATTCACACACATTCTCTTTGATAGGTGCACACAAACAAGACATGCACTTCTGCTCTACTTCCCAGGTACACATTCCCACCCCTACACACGGCTGCTCTCCCCCAGGTTCACTAACGGGGTGCACGAAGCATCCTCACCCAAATGGTCAGCATCAGTTCCTCCCTACTGCTGCAAGAGTAAATCACGTCTGCAAGTCTGGTATGTGTGTGCACCTTTGGGTGCTCCCTATCAGTCAAAAGAGAGAAAGGAGAATATACATAAAGCTAAAGGCTCAGGCACATAACTGAGTTGCAATGCACGAGCACAACAGCAAAAAATGACACCGGTGAGCTCTCAGCTCGGAGAAAATGTAATGTAAGAAGTGGAGCTATTTGTCAAACACTTACAATTTAATAAATAAACTAAATATTCCACAGCTCAGCCAGAAAATCTCAAGTAAAAAGATTTTTATCTCAAATGGAATGGTCTATCAGTCAGATCTAATAGATCGAGGTAGCAGCTTTTGGAGGCAGAGGGGAGAATAACGAATTCAAGAAGTCTTGCACTTCATCTATAACTCACTAATCTTATCTAGGACCACTGTGTACTGTAATTTTATGGTCCTGGGTTTAAAATTTAACCACCCAAAGGAAAATGGATCAAGTTGCCCTGACTCAGTCTTTTGTCAACATCCGCCCCATGATGGAAAAACTCTTCTTCTAACCAGGGCCTGAAGAATTGTTTCCAGTCTCCTATTTTTAGAACCTCAATTTATTTTGTGCATAATTTTCACACAGCAGTTATTTGCTAACTCATCATAATGGCTCATTTTGGTACTTCTTCTACATTGTGAATTCCAGCTATGTACAGAGAGGAGAAGAAAAACCCAGCAGGTGTCATTTTTCTAGACACAATTTACAAGGAATAAGAGAATATGACCAAGATATCTGAGCCTGAAACTCTGTAGGAACAAAGTGAACTGCACAGACTAGACAGCAAACTCAGAAGTAAGTCCAAGTTTAGATTTATAAGCTCTCCATATTTTCCTTTCTTTTTTTCCAAGCTGAGTTTCTCCATGTGCCAAAGTGTTGAGGGTTTACATTTGATTCCAAACCCCATCAATCTGTGTTAAATTAAAAAATGAAGCATGGAAATGTGCCCATTGTCTTCTTTTAAGAACCTAAAGTTACACACAAATACACATGAGAACACTTAATGGGAATAGAAAATGGTTCACTTCGATCTACTCGCACAGATTCGACCACTTAAAATTAGAATGATGTTGAAATAACATAGTGCTGCTAAAAAAGGTCTGCAAGTGAAAGACTGGATCTTTAGTTACAGTGCATACATTTGGGCATTACTCTGGGGTATATGGGAACCCTAAAACCAGCTTCCCCTTCAAAGTGCACCACTGACAACTCTTGTTCCTGTATCATTCCTTTCAGGGAGACCAAAGCCAGCATGAAATTCCCATGATGTCTACTCAAGTGTCTCACCAAGGACCTTCTCTTACCAAGACAGTCATTACTCTTCTAATTTACACTGAGCGAGGAACAAAGAGGGGTTTGCAAAGAGCCCATTTGACTCCACGCTTTCACTGTACAGTGGGAGTAATTTATCCACGAAGGGATCCATCTAAAGGGTCTCACAACGAGCAAACGCAGATGTTTTCTAGTTTGAAAGCACAAAACCCTAAAAACACAGAATGCTGCTGACTCACAATGAACTTGCACAGCCTCAAGGATTCCCTGAGTATGAGATGGGGTATGAGCAAAACAAGTGGTAATCACCAATTTGAGCCTGTTTGCCCAGGCCAAACAGCCTGGGGACAGGACCCTGGTGCACATCCATGTCTCCAAAGCACTGTAAGTGGTTTTGGTCATGCTTAGCACCATCATATTGTATTTCTGGAAATCTTTTATTGCTCTACAGAACCTATTATTTCGTGATGCCTTTAAATCTATTGGAGGATACTGGAAGTCAAGCAGAATTGGGTAACTAGATAACTACACTTCTGTTAGAACTGAGAAAGGAAAAGGGAAGAAAAAAGATCTGGAAGGAGGGCTGCTGGCTGAAGCGCTGGGACTCAGTAATGGGTTTTATTTCTGATTCTTCACAAAACCAGATTCCCTCCCCGAAAAGAGCATCACAGAACCCCAGACTGGTTTAGGTTGGAAGGGACCTTAAAGCTCATCCAGTTCCAACCCCCTGCCATGGGCAGGGACACCTTCCACTAGAGCAGGTTGCTCCAAGCCCCTGTGTCCAACCTGGCCTTGAACACTGCCAGGGATGGGGCAGCCACAGCTTCTCTGGGCACCCTGTGCCAGCGCCTCAGCACCCTCACAGGGAAGAACTGCTGCCTAAGAGCTCATCTCAGTCTCCCCTCTGTCAGGTTAAAGCCATTCCCCTTGTCCTGTCCCTACAGACCCTGTGAAAAGTCCCTTTCCAGATTTTTGTAGACCCCCTTTAGGTATTGGAAGGCTGCTCTAAGGAATGATAGGTCTTCCCTGCTCTCCAAAACTCACCTATTTAGAGGGGTTTTTAAGCAGGGACAGTTTCCCAGTGAATGACTGCAGAGCACACTGCATGCTATGGGCCCTGATAATCCCACTCACTGCTCTGGGGGCTGTTGTGATAGAAACAACGTTTTCTAATGGTCAGGAGGCTCCACTGGCGAAGCCCTGAACCCTCCCCCCCCTGCACTGACCTGGTTTTCATCCTTCCCTTTTGCACAGACATGAGTCGGAAGAAGCCTGTGACATTCCCTGAAGAAGCCATGTACCCTGGAGAGCTCATGCTGGAGGAGATTTTTCCTCAAGGAATCCTCCATGGGAAGGACCCATGCTGGAGCAGGAGAAAGAAGGTGGAGGAGCATGAGAGAGCAGCTGGGTGGGAGTTCAGCCCTTGGCCAAGGTAACTCACCACACTGTGGGATGGAGAAGAGCACTTGCTGCTCATAAACCCAAAGAACTTGAGTCACGTCACTGTGCTGCCCTGCAGAGTAATGCAGGATAGATGCAGAGCTGGGAACTGCCATGAGGCACACAAAGTGAGAGGGTTACTGAGGGAGGGGAGGAGGAAAGGCACAAGATATGCCAACACTAAGAGTGATCATTTGAGGACAAAAAAAAAGAGAGAAAGGCTAACTCAGGCCTCAAGGTCACAAAGAAGCTGGCCAGAAACTGCCAGGATTATGAATGTACCAAAATAGATGTGAAAGCATCAACATGAAACTGCTGTAATGGGTAGCAGTAACAGTAACTCTTCTATCAGGGCATGGAGAGATTTTCAGGTGACTTGAAATCTAATGGAATTATTTTTGCCCCAGGGAAATCCTCAGCCCTATTTTGTGACAGCACAAGTGCACTGAATATTCAGCATGTCCAGCTCTGCTGTGCTTCCTTCTGCCATTCGCAGTTAAAGGGGAAAGTAGACCTAAATATACAGGCTTAGGAGTAGGACAAAGCTAAAGGAATAGTGCTATAACTACTACATCAGTCAGACATCTCTGTGAAATGAAAGGACAGAGGGACATAAGCCATAAAACACTCCTAAGGATAACCCGTAACAACATGGCTGTTGCCTTTTGTCTCAGGAAGGACAAGAATGAAGGGCAGAGATAGCTGAACGCGTTAAGAGGTGTGAGGCAGGATGAAAGGGCAGCTGAGCCCCAGGCTACAGGGAGCATCATCCTCTCAGGACCGCAGTTGGCTTTGCAGGATCCCTAAGCCACTTTAGCTAATTCCATAGCAGAGGTGCCTGGTTAGCATGTAACAGAAAGCAAAATAAATAAACCTAGTGAGAATTTAGCAAAAGCTTTTTTCACAGAGCTTATACATCATGTCAAAACCACCCTAATGTGGCTCTGCTGAGATCTTTTTTTTTTTTTAATCTTTTTTTAATGTATTTTAATTTAAACCCCATACCATTTGGCAGCAGCAAATCTATGGTATAGTTTCGAGGCGCCTGAGTTTCCGCACCATATGGAATTAAAGGATAATTTCACTACATTATACTTTAAAGTTATGAATACTAACACTTCTCCCTGTGCTAGCGCAGCCAGCAAGCTCAGCCTGTCCCAGAGTCCTAGAAGAAGGGGACTCCTGCTCTCCAAGGATAGCATAACCCTGCTGATGGGGAGGAGAATTTTCAGCTTTCACTTCCTGCTTCTCCTTCTTTATTTATACAGCTTTTGCAAGGGCAAGACAGTCCAAAACACTTCGGATCCAGCTCCTACCTGGGGAAATATGTTCTCTAGCTCAGATCAGCTGGTGAGCAGCTCATGCACATGCCATTAGCAATGCTTCCTGACTCCAGAGAGCCTGAACAGGTACAGCCCAATACCAAACCCAGGGCAGCAGTTTGTCCTGACCAGGGTGACAGCCACACATGGTACAGACATTTCCATCTGCTCCTTCATATACACAGAGCTTGCCTCCGCTTGCTCTCTGAGCTTTTCCCAGCAGCTCAGACTCAAGCCAGGCTTTGAGGATCTGAATTTCTGTCACTACTGGCAGTCACACACTCTTCCCAAAAGCTGTACACATGGATTTAGGCAGAAGCACCAGCAGATCAGGCAGTCACTGATGACTGCAGCCTGCTCCAGCTGCCCAAAGGCCAGTTCAGGCTGTGAAAAAAGAGAAAGCCTGGCTGAACCCAGTGTGATCCTGGTTAACACACTGGACTACCTCAGTGTGATTTGACATGAATCCTTCACAGTTTCTCCAGGGCTCGGCACCCTCACAGCTCGCAGTGATGGTCTGGGGAGGGAGCCAGGTTGGTGGCACCACCATATGCTGCTGTGAGGTGGGGGGACAGGCAAGAGATGGACCACTGAAGCCTCTTTAACATCAGATGCCTCTGAAGTTAATACGCAGTTCAGCACTAGGAGCATGTCCAGCACCAGCTGGGGCACTGACCCGACTGAGTCCTCGACTGGTTTTACCATTTATCTTTTATTATGAATCATGGAATCCCAGACTGGTTTGGGTTAGAAGGCATATTAAAGCTCATCCAGTTCCAACCCCCTGCCACGGGCAGGGACACCTTCCACTAGAGCAGGTTGCTCCAAGCCCCTGTGTCCAACCTGGCCTTGAACACTGCCAGGGATGGGGCAGCCACAGCTTCTCTGGGCACCCTGTGCCAGCGCCTCAGCACTCTCAAGACATGCTCTTAAAGCCACAAAGTTAAGTGCAGTTCCCACTAACCCCCAACGACTAGGGTGGGAAAATCATCAGCAAATTAAAGCCTGTACTACAGCATCATTTGCACTTACATGAAATAAAGTTCCCCTTAAGATCTGTTAAATTTTATTTTTAAATACGACAATTCATTTTGAACCATAAGTGATCTTGAACAACAGAACAACTAAGTATAGAAATCAGCAGTGTAACATCAGTTAAAGGGTGAGGAGTTAAACACTGTTCAGTTAGAGGGTGCTGCCGATTAAAATATATCTAGAATAACTAAGAAAACATCTTTAACTCTTCTGGTTGGCTCAGCTTTCACACACAAACGTCACAACCACAGTGAACTACAGCCCTGCCTGTGCTGCTGCGGTACACAGAGCCACAGGCCCAGCAGCAACAACCCCCTGGTAAGTGCTGCACAAACACAGCCCAAGGAGCTGGTCCCTGCCCTACCCGAGCAAACACAGACATGAAGCATCTTCCATTAGTCAGAAAAGAGCAACAGCAGATTTCATGTAGGACTGAATATCTGATTGCAGAGAAACATATTTTATCAATGATTGTGAACAAATCTGGCTGTATGGAAACAAATGGGAGAACTGCAGAGCAAGAAAGAAACCAAGCACTATGTAAATCAAGGCTTGTTACTTGCGGTTTAAGTCATGATTAACAGCCATCATTTAACAACTTTCATTTAAATCTCTCATGCTACTGACAAAAGTTGGACAAATACTAGGCCAGGTTGGACACAGGGGCTTGGAGCACCCTGCTCTAGTGGAAGGTGTCCCTGCACAGGGCAGGGGGTTGGAACTGGATGAGCTTTAAGGTCCCTTCCAACCCAAACCAGCCTGGGATTCTATGAAATCCCTGCCAGGACGTGGAGCTTTATTTTGCATTCCTGTGTGGTAAAGGAGAAGTAGTCCTACAGAGAGTAGATTTTCTTTCCTTCCTGCTTCTACTGTGAGATGAAAAAGTAATTTGCCTGTTCACAAATTCTTCTTATGGAAAACAAGAATGAACACCCATGTATATCTTTCCTGTTCACAAACAAAAACCTAAATCTAACAGAACTTGAACAAATACCTATAAACAGTTACTAATTAGCTCTATGATACAGACCAAGGGTGTCTTTAACTTATTCCAAAGCACCATCATTTCCTGCTGCCTTTGAGGTGATGCAGAGGCTACTGCTGCACTGGCTCAACACACTGGAGCAGAGGAACTCATCTTCTACTGCCTTAAATGGGGGGATCCTACTGATGGAAATGGAGCTACACCCCTCTGCTCCTGGGGAGCATTTGGCTACTTAGCACTGTTATTACAGCAACACCAAGTGACTGTGTTCTGCTCACAGTAGCAACAGCAGAAGCAACACAGGCTAAGAATAAGTAGCATCCTTGCCAAAGCAGGGGTGGTAGATAAAGAGAATGGGCATTTATCTCCAGATCCTCTTCTCCTTCATGATGTGCTTGGGCAACCTGAGCTCTATAGCACACAAGAAGGTATTCTGAAGTAGCTCTGTAGCTCTATTTTATCCAAGTCACACAGAGAATGCAAACCATCATTTTTTTCTGTGCTGTTTATACAGAAATCAAAGACAAATTTGGCATAAACTCATCACACCCCAGAATCATACATACATTATACAACATACAAAGTGTAACAGACTTGCTCTGTTCCCCAGCTCCTGTCAAGAGCAGTATGAAGCAGCAAGCTGTTGGCAATTGCACCAAATGAAGTGTATTTCAGCACACTTTAAAAACTGAATTGCAAGAAAATATAGGCTGCTTCTGACCCTTTGCATTTTGATGGCTGCACACTGAGAAATACGGCCTGTAAAATTACACCTTGCAAAGCACTCCATTGTACCAATCAATCTTCCCAAGCAGCTCCCACAGCACACTCGCGCAGCAGAGAAGGATGAAAAGCAAGGGCCTGGCTGGTCTGCTCGGTGGCAATGGGCTGGAATCGATCTGCTCCTCCCAGTATTTACTCAGTCCCGCTGCTGAGCTTGTTTCTATCCCACCCTGGGCTCTCCAGGGCTCTCCCTGGGCTCTGTGTCAGGGAAACTGCCTTTGTACCACCTCTGAAGCACAGCTGCTGTAGTGCTTTGTCCTGCCCTGTACCAGTGTACCACTCCTGTCTGCATGGATACACATGCATTCACATCCTGAGCCAGATACGGCACGTGTCCCGTATGTTGTTCAGCCAAGTGATGCCTATCTACACTATCTATACTTCTTGCTTCTGCTTTGTATATCCCAAAATCAGATTTTAAGTTCTATGGGCACAGACATAATCTTTTAATACAGCTGCCTATCCCCTCCAAGCTCTGGAATACCCTACAAGGAGCAGCATATGCATATTTAGAATTGTAGAACCACAGACTGGTTTGGGTTGGAAGGGACCTTAAAGCTCACCCAGTTCCAACCCCCTGCCACGGGCAGGGACACCTTCCACTAGAGCAGGTTGCTCCAAGCCCCTGTGTCCAACCTGGCCTTGAACACTGCCAGGGATGGGGCAGCCACAGCTTCTCTGGGCACCCTGTGCCAGCGCCTCAGCACCCTCACAGTAGAAATTTCTTCCTTATACGTAACCTGAATCTCCCCTGTTTTAAGTTTGAAAATGCTGCAACATTTTCCACCAGGGACTGGTTTTTATGGTTCCAATTAGGCTTGCTCATTTCAGAAACGGAGAACCAACCTGGCAGTTGACCTCGATGTTCTGTGTGAGATTTCAGAGCTCTGGCAACAATGACTTTCCAGATCCTTCCTGTCAGCCTGTTACCAGCTCTTGTCCCAGTGATGATAGGCAGGGGGTCCAGCCTGTAGTCTCAGGGACTCTGTCCCAACCTCAGCCTTGGAGCTGTGAAGAGTTCTTGTTTCTCTTGAATGGAAAAGGTGAGGTAGGAAAGCGGAGACGAACACTACCTTTAACCAGAATGTCCAGAAAGGGGAGAGGAGAACAGAAGTATCATCTCATTTAGCCCGGAATGCCTGACATCCAACCCCATGGGGCTCTGCTTGGCCTCTGGTTGACTTTGAAATGTATAACTTACTGGAAGAACACTTCAGTAACAAGATAAAAGGAATCACATGACAGAACAAAAAGCAAACAGGCCAGGTCGAAAAACCTGAGCAGCACTGAAGCACTCTGCGAATACAGCTAAAGAGCCACCATCTGTTTTAACGAGGGGAAACACAAACCTAAGGTAGTTTCTGTAGAACTTCACTCATTTCCAATCCACAGGATGGTTGCTCCTCATGCGCAAAGGAGATGCAAGGTGGGATGAGACCTTTTGGGGACATGCTCCATCCCTGGCAGTGTTCAAGGCCAGGTTGGACACAGGGGCTTGGAGCAACCTGCTCTAGTGGAAGGTGTCCCTGCCCGTGGCAGGGGGTTGGAACTGGATGAGCTTTAAGGTCCCTTCCAGCCCAAACCATTCCATTATTCTACCTAAAGATGTGAAGCAGCTCCATGAACCAAGCCTGAAAAACTCCGGAGTGACAGCACTCACTCGCTTGCATTAAGTCACAGCTACCATCATCCTTTTTTCCCTTCAGTGTAGACCACTAACCTGACACCCAGTTAACATTACAGAAGTAAATACATGTCTTGAAGGAGGAAATATCAGTATTCATGGCTGGACCTCAAGTTGCTTGCCACTGTTTACATAAAAGAGCCCTGTTATTTCATAGTTCGATATAAGCCCAGAATAAATATTTAATAACTTGGTTGCATAAATAATGATTTGAAGGTTGAGCTATTGGCTTAAAAATATAATACTATTTTAAGCCGTTTAACTGGCCAGCCATATAAATTATTCAAGATTTAAAAGTCATCCTGTGGTCTCTGTACAAGGAGAAAACGAGGAAGTTGTAACTATAATGACAAAAGCAGGGCAAGATCAATCCAACCACATGATCTCTAACACAAACAAGCAGCAATTAAGCAGCAATCAGGACCAATATGACTGTGGTTGATGTCCTTTTATGCCAATACTCTCATCCAGAGAGCAAAACTTAATAATGTTTTGCAATTTATCAAGGGAACCATAACTCTGCTCCCTGTGACTTGGCCAAGAGGCTATTACGATAGTATTTCTCTATAATTTAATAATGTGAAGGAAGAGGGAAGGGGGGAAGGAAAAGCATTTTGACATATAACTCATGTCTATACATACTGTATTTTCCCCTTGCTTGAATGATAGAAGCAAAAGTCATAATAATATACCTCAGTACCAATTTGTTAGCAGGAAAGGGGAGCTGAAGTATCTGGCAGAGCAAATGTATTTGAAGAAGCACAGAAGGGAAGGGAATGAACCATCTGAATTCATTAGAGATGAGTTTAGAGATGAAGAGAAGCAAGTCATCACAAAGAACTCCGGAGAAAAGCAAAGGGAGGAACTGTTGTTCAAGTTGTTTAAATCTGGATTAGCTTCTGATAGTGGCAAGTTGCCACTTCAAGGAACCTTTGTGGTACATGCTCTGCTCTCTTTGGATGGCAGCTCTTTGAACAGAATAAGGTATTTCAGCATTTTGGGCTGTGCACAGGTTGCTGGCAGTCCTGGGAGCTGCTCTGTAACACCAGCCTGTTTGGCACTAACACATCACAGTTTTCCTGTACCTAAGGCTGTAGTTTCTTCTGCTCAAGGAGCCCAACCCTGCTACTACGCACTTGCTCTGGGGTGGCTTTTCCCCAGAGCCCTGAGACTCCCTGGGTTGTAGAGCTGTAGCTGACACCAGAGCTTTATGGGGAGCTACACCAGGTTAAAAACAACCTGGGGATATTTCTTCATCTTTGTTTCCATTTCTAACCCAGATGAGCTCTTCAGTTTGGCACGATGAAGAAGGAGATGGTGGGAAGGGGTGGCAAGGACCCAGGCACTACCAGGAAAAGAAACGCTGACGAATTCCATCCTTAAACCACAGTTTGGCTTCATGTCTTAAATCTCGTTGAATTTTTGCCCTGGCCTAACATAATAAGAGTTGCAGCTGGTTTGAAACATTCAAAATAGCTTCAAACTCCTACTAATACCAGCTTGTTGTTGGGTTTTTGGCTTTGCTCTACATTATTTTTGGATCATTTCTTCTCCCTTTCTGCTTACCTTTCTTCTCCTTTCATCCTGAGAAATAACGTAAAATACATGGCAGCACTGTGCTTTCACCTCAGACTGCTTCTGCCAATTGAAATAATGAGTCCTCCTACTTGCAAATATTGAAAAATCTCCTGGTACATCTTGGAGCCCGTCCCTTGTCAACAGTGAGCAAAGGTGACAATGTTTGATGGATTTCATGAGCTGGTTGCCTCAGTCCAATTCCAAATCCAGCCTCAGTCCAAGTCCAAATCCAGCTTCATTTCCAGAAAATCATTCTGCCAGCTAGTGCTATTGGCCCTTGTGTTGGCAGCCTCAACAGGGAGACAAGATCCACCACCCACTGGAACAATTTCCACTGACTTCAAGAGATACAGAATCCATGCAGAGAACTGGGTGTCCATTACAATTACTTGACAGACTATTTCTGTACCTTATACTGATCCAAATCCCCAAAAACTTCTCTCTCAAATGCTTTAAAATTGTACTAAACCTACTCATCTTGAAAATATAGTCATATAGCATTTAAGTGGAGTTTTATTATTGTTATAAGCTAACTGCAAAAAACCTATAACACAGGAATACTATTGAAGTATGGTTGCTTGAATTAATCCTCGTTCTGGCATTTAATATTTTGTAAAGTTCAGGCAAAGGTCAGAAATCACTTGGAAAGTTGTTACTGGCTCTCTAAGTAATGTTTAGACTTACTGAACAAATTTGCACACTTAAGTCACGTATAACAGGCATTACAAAGTGTAGTCTGAATGGTGCTCTTCACAAAGGAGAGCTGTTTATACACACGTTACTGCCTCCCCACAAGACAGTGCTTAAATACTTAGTTAAACTCACCTCAGCTGAGGAAAAATACAAGCTTATTTTCACTGTTATGCAGAGACATAGTTGATGGATGTTCTCACAAGGGAGGATTTAGTGAATCAGGACCTGGAAGCAGCTCATCTATGTGATAAAATAACCCTAACACAAATGAAAACCCAAAACCTAAAAAAACCCCGGTCTCCCCAAACTCAATCCTAAAGCAAACGAAAAATAGTTGTAAATAATTGGAAATAATTGGAAATGAAGGAAGACAAAGCCCTGTGCTGCTGGATCTATGTGGAACCCCATCTATGCTTTGAAATATTTAGGCTTTAAAATGACCCCCAAGACTTCAAAATTAAGTATCAGCATGTGAAAACGAACCATATTAGAGTTTAAATCAAGCATTCTACAGGCTCAGCAAGTGTCAGTACGCTCCTTCCATGCACTAAACAATGTCAACTTCTCCGTGGTGAATAATCATTCGTGAAATAAAGCAGGCGTGCAAAATCCGGGTGGCAGGCAGCAAATGCTGCTATTTGGGGCACACCAAGGTGTTTTAAAATGCTTTTTTCACTTCTGCATCCAGCAGCCACTGAAATCTCAACAGATCAAAGTTTTGCAGACAAGGAAGAAAAAAAAAGCCCACAAAATTAATAACTATTTAAGTATTCTGTTTCATCATGATAACAAACAGATGGTTTTAATATTCTAGAGGCTAATTTCTGAACAATTAAAAACACAGCAAGACATTAACATCTAATGAAACATTTTAACTACCAGTATATGCATCTGCCATTAATTTCCACACAGTAAGGTCTTGGTTCTCTTCAATCTGTTCTTTATTAAGGAAAGTTTTTCCACTCTGAATTTAGTGAAGTAGAGAATTAACAACTGTTTTCAATCAGCAATCAGCATGATATTGAGCCAGTGTGCATTGAAACCGTCCACACTATCAGACATAAATTTACTCCTATGATGGCTTTGATCTGCACACTGAGTGGAGATGTTAGATGGGAATTCATTTTCTAATTCCATTTTCATTTAGAACATATGAATTAACCCCTTACAGATCTCATGTCCCTTTTTATCTACTTCAGAGAGAGGACTCCTCCTTAAAACGTTAGGGCTTACGCATTACTTACAGTCTGGCCAAAACCAAATTCATCATTTGAAACCAATGAAAGCATTCTCATGCAAACCGTATTGAAATAAAGTTCTTCAAAGGCAGAGAGAATCCTGTATTTATGAGCTTCTAATTTATATTTCCTTTGCTCATTTATGATAAGAACAGAGGGCAGGATTCATCAAAGCTCTACCCCTGCAAAAACTAGTTGCTACCAAAAAATCTTTGCACAAGCTATCTAATTCACGTGTTCACTGATCGGATATGCAGCTTAGAGCTCCTGATGAAGTTTCTGCAGGTCTTCACCAGTTTGGCAGGTTATGATTTAAATGAAGCATGGTACCAACACAGCCTTCCCATTGCTTCCCATTGCTCCTAAGGTACGGCGAAAGGCTGGTGTTAGTCACTAGTTGTTGTCATCATCTAGCTGCTGTCTGGATGAACCTAGTCCATAAATACCTTTGGGGATACACTCAAACCCTCCCTGATGGGTTGGAATAGTGTGTTTGCTGTTCATTAAACATCTAGGCAGCTCAGTGAGTGTCTCTGGTTTTCAAAAGGGTTAAGTCAGCAAGTAACTTGGAATGATTTTAACAGGAACCACATTCTGTCCAGGTTCCTGTTTTGCTTTTAATCATGTAATTTATGTAAACATGGAATTGCAAGGCTAAACTAATAAACATTGAAAGAAGCCTTGAGAAAACATAGGTTTAGGGAAGGAGGCAGCTGCAGGACCCTGCTTCTTGGATTCATTTTGTAGTGTTCAGAGGGGATTACATGGTGCACCAAGAAATGTCTGTACTGCAACTATGTAGAGTAAGAGAGAGCAATATTCCCATCACTGCTTCAAGTCAGGAGAAACAGGGTCATGAACCTGGGTCTTCCAACTGCCAACTGATGCCCTACCAACAGGGCATTAGCTGTTCCAAGACCTCGCTCTCCCTCTAACTTCTGCCAGAAATAACATGCTGAGCTCAACACTCTTCCAACAATAGCTATGCATTTCCATAGATATTTCCATTACAGACAATAAAAACACACCAGTCCTCGTCCTGCCCTGCTCTGTGTGCTTGTATCCATGTTGGGGCTCAGCCCCAACAAAGCGTCAGTACTTGATTTCTCCCTTTGCTGAAATAGGTTATTACAGGTTGAGGGGCAGCTCCAGAGAGGCTGAGAACACCCACAAACCCATTTGGAATTTGAGTTTCCAAAAATCTGGAACCAGAACAGTAGTGAGATATGAAAAGACATGAAAAATTAATCATTCAACTTCAAGCGCTGTCATCACCAGGAATTTCAAGGATTAGGGCTGGGAATTTCAGACGTGCCTCGTAGAGGCAGGAGCATAACCCCACCAACAATGAGCTTTTGGCTTGTTTTAGATCCACTTTTGGTTCATGGCTGCAGGGGTGTCCCTGGGGATGCCATATGGGATTTCAAGAGACCTTTCCAGCCAGTCAGATCTGGTTCAGAGACATGTGTGTGCTGAAATGAATGTACTGGGAGTTTGCCATGGAACCATTAGCTGTATAACCACCGTTAATATACCTTGGAGGCATTGCCTTATTTTTATATGTCAGACAGTTTCAGCCTAACACTGTACTTAGTGAGGATAGCACAATATTAAACTGTGACTTTCAGACTTTTTATGCTCTAAGTGCCTGGATCTACTCTTGGCACACTACAAAAATAATACTTTTATGATTCAGTTTTTCCATGAAATATTTATAATACAACTATTGAGTGATGGAAGTGCCAGAATATTACTATTGCTATACTTGAATCCTGGAGATTGTAAGCTTTTGTTTGGTCTAGCGGCGTGAAGGAAAAGCCTCCTGCTAAACATCTGTCTCTCACCGGGGAACCACATGGGAAATAAAGACTTTGGGGCAGCACTGCCTGAAGTATTGGAGTACTCATCTTACCTACTGCAGTCTGTGAGCGTTGAGGAGGCTCGGCATTATAAACTCACAGAAAACCAGAGAAAAACACAGACTCAAGTGGTCCTGTAGCCTGTCCCTCTGAGCCCAGGAAGGACCAACATCATTCACAACACGCAGACAACCAGCTAACCCAACCCAAACTGCTGCTCAATACACCCAGTGACCTCCAAAACCACTGTCTTTCCCTTTAACAAGCTATCTGCACATCCCAGCTGCACTCTGACCTTGTCCATCTATCATGGATATGCAGAACAGATTTTTCCCCTTCTCTGCAGCAACCTCCTTCTGTGTGAAGACTGTTATCGGTATCTCCACTCCACCTTCTCTTTTTAAAACTAAATCACCCCAATTCTTCCCAGCCTATTTTGAAGGCCATGCTTTCAGACTTTCTCCGTATACTCTGCGTTATTTCTCTCACCAATTATTTCCTATCCTGAAGGAAAGCACCTGCAATATCCATTAGGATTTCTATAATCATACAAATCATAGTGGGATGAAATGTGTATTAAATGAAGTACATAAGGACAAAATGTGCATGGAAAGCTGTGACCTGTGTGTAGATGAGTGATGAGTCAGGCAGGCTTACTTTTGGTGCCAGTCTTAAGACACCTGAAAGTACCTGAAGTGTTCACCTTTTGAATTTAGGCCACTCTTGCCCTTGTGGACGTGCTGTTAACTCACTGTATAGAAACTATTAGATCTGTAAAAGATACTTCCTGGACAAAAGAGAAATAACTACAAGTAGAGACAAGCTGCTTGTAGCACAACTGTTTAGGAAAGGCTTTCTTAAGTTCTCTGCAGCTTGATTTAGATCTCTCCTCATTCAAAACCTCACCTGAAGCAGGTCTTCTAATTATTAAGACTTTTCAATAGAAACTTTACTTGTTAATAGGGTTTTTCTGAGTTTGAAGGACAAAGTGTAACTCCTGATGGTGTTTCAACAGCTGGAACTCATTTGCTCTAAGAAGATGTCATTGAAGTGATCTGGAGAAACACTTGAATCCATTTTAACAGCTTTCAAAAGCCTGCTCAAAGATGCCCAACAGCCCATTCTCCTTGCCAGGCCTTTCTTCCTCACTACTGCAGTTAGTTCCAGCAGAAGCATTGAATTAAATTAAAACTTAATCTGCTGTTAAGCATCCTGGTTACGTAAACTGGAACTGTGCAGGTTTTTCTGGTGTTCATAAAGCTGTTTTACAACAACCAGGATGAGGAAAGACAAAAGGAGATACTGATGTTTCTGCAACAGACTAACGACTGACTTCATAGAATCACAGAATCGGCTGGGTTGGAAAAGACCTCTAGGATCATCGAGTCCAACCTTTACCCCAGGACTGCCGAGGCCACCACTAACCCATGTCACACAGTTCCTGAACACACCCAGGGACGGTGACGCCAGCACTGCCCCGGGCAGCATGTTCTAATGCCTGAGCACCCTCTCTGTGAAGGAATTGTTCCTAATCTCCAGTCCAAATCTCCCCCGGTGCAGCTTGAGGACATTTCCTCTTGTCCTACCGCTTGTTACCTGGGTGAAGAGACTGACCTCCACCTCACTACATCCTCCCTTTCAGGTAGTTGTAGAGAGCGATAAGGTCCCCCCTGAGCCTTCTCTTCTCCAGACTAAACCCCCCCAGGTCCCTCAGCCGTTCCTCATCACACTTGTGCTCCAGGCCCTGCACCAGCTCCGGTGCCCTTCTCTGGCACCACTCCAGCACCTCAATGTCTCTCTTGTAGTGAGGGGCCCAGAACTGACACAGGATTCGAGGTGCAGCCTCGCCAGTGACTTAAAGAGCTCTACATAAGAACTGGAAGGGAGAGCGAGGCCCGGCCGGAGCCGCTGGGGTGGGTGTAAGGCACAGTTATTCCCTTCCTTGCAAGGCCACAGTAATGCCATGCTGTCAACCTCTGGCATCCCACAGCAAACCATGGCAACAGCTGCCTGGCTCTGTAGTAATAAACTGAACCAATTTAATAGCTTTTATTGTTGTGCTGTGATGTTTGAGCGCAGCCACTTCTTTCCTCCCAGGACTCTGGAGCCCGCGAGGGCAGCAATGAGAGAAGATCTCATTTACCTAAAAGCGCTTATAAATTTTTAATTTGCTTTAACAAGTAAATTAACAAGTCCCTCATTCAGGCAAGTTTTATGGCCTCTTGCCACTTGGGGAGGGCCATAAAAGTTTTATAGATAACCCAGAGCTACTGAGATTGCTCATAATAAATTGTCTGTTTCCTGTTATTTTATCAAACCATTGGGCTTCTAATGACTTAAAGTCACAGCTTCCTTATATCTACGCTTTTTATGAGCCCGTATTTATAAACTGTAAAGAATATCTTAAATTATACTGGGCCCCTGCTAATCATTACAAAGCTGGGGTTTTATTGGAGCCAACCTTTTGCTCACACCCACCTAATAAATTCTAAGGGATTTAAGGAGGGGGGGAGTCTTTTTTTGAGATAGCACGCTGATTCCACATTCTATTTTAAGATGTTGCTTTAGCCAAAGTTTCATTAATGAATACTTTGAAGGGCCTGGAACTCCCTACTCTGGTTTCTAACAGTTCTGGAAAGAGTTCTCAGGATAGTAAGCACTTCAGGCAGCATTAGCAAGCCTGGATCTGGGACTTAGGCTTGGGAGGAGCCATCACTTACTGGAAAAACACAATCTCTTCCTCTCGAGAGAATGCTGCCACTGGTGATACTTACACAAGGGAACCCTAAACACAAAGTTGTCCTTACCATTTGGTGCTGTGAGTAGTCACACTGAAATCAGTGATGGTACTCACAGGAAGAATATTTCAGCACGTTTAAATCACAGCCCCATCAGGTCCAGCAACAACTGAGCACTTTTTCCACTGAAGCTATGATGCTGTATCTAGTTATGGCTTGAAAACCCCTTCACAACCCCTAGCCGTGGGCATCCAATCCACTATGTTGGTCTCCCTTTATAACAATCCTCATTTTATTCTAACTGAGTGGTTTCTCAATCACTTCAGAGGGGGAGGAGGCACCAAACTTGAATGGCTGTAATCATATTGTGGAAGTTTGTTTTCCCTTCGTTGACTACAAAGAGCTTAGGGAGACCAGATTGATAAGAGAGGCTCTTGTCTTTAAGTAAGACGATCTTACCATCTTTCCCTTGATTTATGCTATGGAAACATGAAAAATCTATAGGGAAAATCACTGGGGTCATGTTTACTGCTGTTAATATATCTGGCCTGGAGGGGAAAGGGGAAGTGAAGGAATAAAACTGCTGCAGATTCTGTCCTCTAGAGATGTGAATAATGCACCTGGAATTAAAGCTTAAACTTGCTCCAAAGTTCAGGCTGGTACAAAGCTACAACAAAGGGGCACTGGGATAACAATATAAGTTCAGATGAAGACAATCAGATTTTTCTCTAAAAACACAGTGTTATAGAAACCTAAAACTCCTTCAGCTAAACAGGAGAACACTGACCTCTACTAAAAAATTTCCATTCCCTTTCTGTGAAATACAAGTCTGCGAAAGTGGAAACACCATATCCTGAAGGAGGTAAACATTGCAAGATGAGACTATTGGCCTTTGCTCAGCAGAGTCTTCCTGCTAAATGGGAAATTCCAGCAGGATAGGCAAGTTTTAAAAGCTCAGGATGCTATTTTAGAGAGAGATGCGAGAGCTGGTGCTAAATCCTGGAATATGCCCATTATCTGAAGTGCTGAGAGTGCTTGAAGTTTTATTTATTGATTTTTCAGTTCTGAAGTGCCATAGATTCATATCTCACAATATCACCTCAGATTAAGATCCATTGTGTAATTACAACTGTGCTCATGTACTTTCATTCTTTGGTGTTATGGTTACCACAGACCTCTAAAAATAGGCTGTTCCAGTGGCTGAACTTGTTGTTCAGGTATCATTGTACATTAAAGAAGAACTTGTTCAATTGAATCTGGCAATAAGTGTAAGTACAGTGGAAACAAAATACAGGAAAGCAAGCCATAAACCCCATCCCAAATGGCAGTTATCTTGTGTTTCCCCACAAATACACAGAGAGAAGCAAATCCACAACTGCAGGCACATGCCATACGCCAAATTCAGGTCCTGCTTCTACAAGTTCAGAAATCCTTGAGATGGGATGGAAACAACTGCAGAGCACCTCAGGGATCACATGTTTCCAATTCTCTGAAGTCCTTTTGGATGACCGAAAGCTCAATTAACACCACCCTACTTATTTAAGAAGCAGAACTTCTGACTTAACTGTACATATATACACATTTCTAGGATTAAAACAATGCTTCTTTTCTGCCTGCCACAACAAATCCAATGTCCCACCAGCCTATATTCAATAAAGATGCATCTCCCTGCATCGAGCATTAACCACTGCTTTATCACTCAGTCATAAGAGTCTTAAGGAACCAAGGAGAGTCGTACAATGAAGATAAAGAAACAACATCCAAAGCAAATGAAAAGCACATATTCTTATATTACAAAAAGCCCCCAGACCCGAGTTGCTGTGATCTGCTCCCAAAGAGAAGAAATCCTAAGGGTTGTAGTAAGCAGAGAAAAAAGAGGAGAATAAGTTCTGTGAGCAACGCAGAAGATTGAGTGACTCAAAGGAAACATATCTTTCCCATCTTTACCCATGCTGGAGTATTAGAAACCTGTCATATGCCAACATTTCCAATGACCACAAAATCATGAAAGCAAGAAGGTGTGCCTATAGCCAAGATGAAGCTTTGTCAGGTTGGCATAAGCTTACACAGGAAAGCCTGACCCCACCAGTATTTTTGGATTTGAAAGTAGGATATAAGAATACAGCTTCTCGTGCCAAAGAGCCACACATGGTGTCTTCAGCAATATTTACTAAGAATGGACAAAGAGATGCTAGCTCAAAGAGTTGTATTTTTTCCCCCTACACCTCTATCAAAACCATTTGTAGATGCTCTGCCCTGCCTTTGAGATGTCCTCATGGATATAAATGGAAGCAGAAGTGAGAAAGAAGAAATGCACCAGAAGCCCTTCTGCCAGAAATCTCTGGAAAAACAACGACCACACGTCATTTCCAGGCTGTCTTTGACACTGTTACAAGCCTCTCTGAGGAGCATCACAAACTCATTGTGCGTGAATTCACCTACCTTGAGCCCTGCCTGTGGCTCTTACTTCTATAGAAACACACGTATTATTTTTCCAACCAAATCCTTGCAAAAACACTTCCCCGCCTTTGTTACAAGACAGAAGATATTTCCATTAAAGTAAGCAAACTCCTCTCTGGTGCACCTAAGGCTTGCAGAGCTCCTAAGTTTCAGTTCACATTTCAGGTTAATCTTTTCCTTTCCTACAGAACAGAACATCCTTTTTCCTGATCTCCCCGAGGGCTCAGTATTTGCAACATCAAACAGAACATACAAACCATCGCGCCCCCTCCAAAAGCCCATTATACTGTCAACTGGCTTCCTAACTGCAACCAGGGGAGAAAGCTTATATACTGACTCCAGAGCTCTTTCACTGCTGGAAAGTGTCCATGATTTCTTTAAGCTACTGCTGCATTTCATTTCTCTAAAGAACTCATAATAAGATGGGCAACGCTCCAAGAAAGAAAAAAGAAACCCAACTAACTAACTGAACTAACCGTGCGGTTCCCCCCGCCGCTACTTTGAGGTGCTGGCAAAGGCCAAAGCCACAAGATCTCCTGCAATCCTACCAGTGACCCGCCTTCATAAATCAGAGATGAAAATACAGGCCCAAGAATTCAGCTGGAAAGGGAGAGCAGGGCAAACGTCTGCTACTGAAGATAAGGGTGTATCATGTATTTAGGAAGCATTGAGAGAAGTGAGAGCCTAGGAGGAAAGTCCTCATGGAGGCCATGCTTCGAGCCACTCAAATCCAAGTCACTGTATATTTATTGATTTGGCACTGAGACCAAGCTGTTATTTACCAGGAGGAAGGCCCATGGGGTGGCTGTGACAGGGCTGGGATATGGGTCTCAGCTTCCACAGATCAATAAATGAATGTTTGAGAGCAAAATGCAAACCTCAGTGGGAAGCTGCTGTTGGACATTAACATGCTACTACTCTAATTAAAAACAGGGTAATAAGAGAAATGATTCGAAACAAAGGTGTCTGCCCAGCTCTGCTGCGTTTGAAATGCTTTGATGTTGACAGGTCTTATCAGCTATGCACACAGAAGCCCAGACTGGTTTGGGTTGGAAGGGACCTTAAAGCTCATCCAATTCCAACTCCTGGCCACAGGCAGCAACACTAGACCAGGTTGCTCTAGATTGTTCACGTTTTCTTTCCTTCTGTTCAAAGAGTTCATATCCGTTTTGGCAGATTATTCACCAGCCCCAAGCCTGGGATAACAGAAGAGGGGGCTCCACTTGTGCCAAACAAACCCTCAGGGATATATCCCTGGAGAGGCTGTGGCTTCTTTCCCAACTCCCCTTGTGCTGCCCCAGAGCACGGTGGCTTTTCTCTCCAATCCCTTGACAGAGGCGGTCCCTGAACAAACCTGAACAACCCATCCACTAACTCACAGCTCTAATACGGAGGCTGTTGGACAGAGTGGTACTAAACATAACTTCCAGCCAGACAGGCAGCACCACCCACAACTCTGATCCCTAATTTTTCAGTTAATGGCTCACAGTAAACCATAGCTGACAGTGGCCGCAGGTCTAAGGGGTGATATTTACGGCTGAAGTTCTATCAAGTCAGGAGGTTATGTCAAGCTGCAGCATCCAGGTGACTGTAAACAGAGCTCTGCACAGCAAGGAAATGGCTGGAGATTGGTTACAGCCAGGAGTAATTGATCTGTCTGAAAATATGGCCCAGGAATCACAGGATTAATGCTCAAATTCCAGCTGGGTTGCATTGTTCCCTTCCCTCCAGCTCTCCAACAACAAAGACATGCCTCCTCCTCTGGAGACCAGAAAAGTTTTATTAAACTCTTCATCCAACTGTTGCAGCGGAGGCCCTGTTAAAAGCATCAGAGGAAAAAAATGCAGGATTCATAAAGAAACCATCCAACAATTTCCTTTGGATCTGGCATTGATTTCAAAGGGGCTACCTTAGCCAAGGGGCTTTGGCCAGTGCTGCTCCCCAGGCAGACACAGGGCAGGGGGCGAGGAGCTGGGCCTGGCTGGATGTGTGAGCACATGTGTACGTGTGTGTGCATATGTGTGCATGTGTGTGCCCGGCCATGCAGCCAGTGAGCACCAGAAACTGAGAGGGAGGGAAAAAAAAGACTCAAATGGGCACACTTCCAAAAGTGCAGCTGTGCTGGCCCATTAAAAAGCTGAAACTCATTCTACTGTTCGACCTCGTGCTTATCACCACATAACTATTCATCAAAGAAATTTCGGTGCAATTAATTAAATTATTCCCCTGCCTGTGCCACAGAGTCATTATTCCAATATCAGCTTTCACTCGCGCTCTCTGAAGCTCGTGTCTGTGTGCCAAGTGACATCTCCAGGGTTGTCCGGTCTCAATAAAGCTCTGCTCCTCACCACTCACAGAGCCTATCATTTCTCTTTTTTATTGCCATTTATTTTCCACTAGGATTTTGCTGCCAGTATATTGGCAGGACTTCCAGTATATGGATGTAATGAAATCTACCACAGACACTTAACATCGGGTCAGGCTTGAGCTCAGCTCATGTGAAGCTGTAATATGATAAACAAATGCTTCCAGGAGGAGGATTTTATTCGCTCCAAACCAGAACATGGACTCCTCTGGTACCCAGACAGCAACTAGGAGAGAGTCATTTGAAAATTCTAATGGTAATTAGCTTTATAGCTAAAATGTGCTCAACATGAGGAACCAGAGTTACAACAGAGGTTCCCCTGATTCTGCCAGGACCAACTTCTCTTACTAAACCCAAAACAGTGTCACAGGTCAGCATTTTTGTTTTCTTTTTTAACAGCAATGTTAATGCAATTCCACTGGTTCAGCACATCAAAGTGTGGGTGATTTGGTAGCTACTTGAGGTCCTGAGCTGACCTACAACAGCAACATGTAAACGCCCTGATGTTAAATGTTCCTCAGCTCTTCTCAAAATGACACAGGGCCTGATGGCTCTGGACGTGGTCTGTCTGTATCTACTGCCATGGTAATTCATGCGATGGCACCAAAGCATCATATCTGCATCTCTCTCAGCACAGGTCAAGACTGCTGCCAATGGGATTAGACTCAAATTGGGAATTACACAAGACACTGGTAGTCATGTCCGAGGCATCTCTAAGGTTCTGGCTGGGGATGAGAGACAAAAGAAATACAAAAGGAAAATAAAACGTGATTTTTAGAAGAGGAAAAATCAAATGTTAGAACGGCTTGTATCTGGCCACAGTAAGTCTTCCACTATCTGGAAAGCTTTAAATCAATAATGAAGCCTTTCTATCAGAGAGGCTTTATTTCAAATGCAAGTTAATGGACATAAATCTCTACAGGCAATGAATGTAAAACATCAGACTGAATGATCAAAGGATTGGGTTTCTTTCCCCTGGTAAAAAGAGTTTGTTTTCCTGTCTAAAATAAACTCCTCCCCAGAGAAATGGAATTTTGCTGCTCCTCCAGGGAGACAGCAAAGTTCAGCATCTGCATAAGCAACTGTCCTGATGCCTTGCCAGCTTTCCAGCTACTGCACTGGTTACTGTCATTGCAGCATCTGCAGCAAGGCAGCAGAACGTACGTGTTGCAAGTTAATCAGTAAAGCAGAGAGAGATTTTGCCTGAGTAGTGCCTATCATTACATCTGTTTGAAGAGTTTTATTGAAATGCACATTGAAATGCATACACTTACTCTGCTTGCTTTGAATGAACGCAAATAAAACCTGGCCAAACCTTGCACATTCTCTACCTTACCCTGCTACTGTCCAGCAGCCTGGGTTATGTCCAAACACGTGGCCTTTTATGTTGTGGTTTTCTTGCTGTAACTATCAGACAGAGCCCAGCATAATTAATTTGCAACATACCCATTTCAAAATGAATTTTACAGATGTTTGATTCCTATGTCTCCCAATGCCTCTGGCCCAAACATGCTGAGCCCCAAAGGGCACAGCAAAGCACCAGCATGGAGCCGCACGATACCCAACCTGGGATTCATTAAAAAATACATTGTAGTATCAGGATTTAATATGAGATAAATACCAGAGATACCAAATACACAATTTCTCATTCACTTAATTAAGAGAACGAGGGTGAAAGTCAATAGCAAACCCAGAAACAATTTATACCAGCACTTGAAGAAAGCAGAGCCCTGACTGCACCCTCCAAATGCTTCATGTGCCAATTCAGGTACAACAGGAACCTCACGGTGGTCGTACAAAAGCGGTTGGAACTGGATGAGCTTTAAGGTTCCTTCCAACCCAAACCAGTCTGTGACACTATGATCTACTCGTATTTCCTGAGTTGCCAAGAATAGTATAAAATAGAACGAAGAGATACGAGAACAGAAGCTGCTTGGAAACGTAGTTGCTAAAATTGATAGTTAACATGACAGTCTATCTGCCACCTATTCAAAGAACAGGAATTTTATGAAGTAGAGTGGAAAACCAATAAACTACCACAATGTTACCCAGTATGAATCCTCCTCATTAAAGCTGATTAAAGCTCAGCAGGCGCAGCTAAATTACAGTATTCAGAAGAGCTGCAGACAAGCCTCAACAATAAGGAGAAGGTTGTCTAAAGATTTCTTCTCCTACTGAGGCATGGCCACAAAGGCTGGATTTTCTAATGCTGTCAGAGGTACAGTTCTGCTTTCAAACAGTGGGGGTAAGTACAGAGATGTTCAATTTGTTGTATGGACAAAAGAACTGCTGCATATACCAATGGCCAGGCGCACCATCCTGCTTGGTGCTTCACACACATTCAGTGGTCAAGTGTGACCAAAGAGTTGAGGAATGGCCGTTATCTCACATTGTCCATCCTACCACACCAGGGAAGATGGGAGGGGAAGGACACTGACAGGACATTGTCCCAGCAATGGCACGTGGCTGGGAAGAGACCCGTGGTGGTGTTGCCAACTGAGAATCCAGGCTAACAGCAGCTTTCACCAAAGGACTAAAATTAGAACAGGTAATACCTCACATTCAAAACCTAGAGCCAAAACCAAGGCTCACAAGATGACCACAGGTACTTTGTCATTCAGTAGTATGAGATGTGGGTTTGCCTCCCCAGGCACACATTGATACCTTCCAAATGAACACAGTCATGTCCTTGGAGCTGCCATTTCCTTGTCTCCTTCATTACAACATTTCCATTCTTTTTCAAGAACAAGAAAATGCTTCTGGTCTGACACTATGGCACATTACTCTGCAAACTGTGAACCTGGGTAAAGAAGACTAAGTGGAAAATCCAACATGAACAGCATGGTTTAGCTGATTTAGCTGTAAATATATATTAACTATTGCATTCAAATATCAAATATCACAGATATTAAAGGAAGTTTGAATGGCTCTTTACAAACATCAGAAAAGATATGCTTTTTCTCAGTTTCTTTTAAATTTTTGAAACATTAATTCCTTTCCAAAGGCTATTACAACATTGTCTTACATATTAAAGTCTTTTACTTTCATGTTTGTTATCCACCCTAATTTAAACATTGGAAGTAGTCCATATTTATTTAGCACATAACAATCCAATGCAGGACTAACCTGTGGCCTTCAATACTAAGCAACAAGCTTTCAAGTATCTTAATAAAAGAAGTAACCACATAATAAACGTAACTGTAACTAATTCTTACCATCTGTGCAACAAGCTCATCTGAGTGCATCTAACTTTGTATTTTTAAATTTTATTTTACTTTTACACAGAAAATTATAAAATTGCTATCTCATGTCAGCAAACCCAGATACCTGCTCCCACTAAATCTCCTTAAGTCCCTTGTTGTAGACCTACAGGTAAAACCTATGCGTCAATGTGGACTCATGCCAAAGGCTTCCACCCAGCGAGGCTGCAAAACAGGATCTGGTCATTCAGGCTGGAGAGAAAGGCAACCGAAGGCCATGCCAGGCACAGCAACCCTTCAACAGCCAATACAGTGTTCACCTCGAATCCTGGGTTCAGTTCTGGGCCCTCACTACAAGAGAGACATTGAGGTGCTGGAGCGGGGCCAGAGAAGGGCACCGGAGCTGGTGCAGGGCCTGGAGCACAAGTGTGATGGGGAATGGCTGAGGGACCGGGGAGGGGGGTTAGTCTGGAGAAGAGAAGGCTCAGGGGGGACCTTCTCGCTCTCTGCAACTGCCTGACGGGAGGATGGAGCCAGGAGGGGGCTGGTCTCTGCTCCCAAGGAACAAGTGTGACATTTACAACTATTTTGAGGATAAAATGAAGTTGCTTTAAATTATTCTGTGGGAGCAGCATGAGGTGGAATTATTCAGTTGACAAAATCTAATTAGGTGTAAATGATTTTAGGTTATATGAATTATAAAACCTTTCGCAGAGAACTCAAACTCCAGGCTCAATGTGACACGGTGAATTAAATATGCCAGGCATCTGCTTGCCAGATCTGGGTTTCAATGTGGGACAAAGTCACACACATAATTAAAAGTCTTCTTGCCACCAGCTCGTCTGTGCTCAGGTAGGCAGAGGAAGGCATGTCATATATGATACACATTTTACTAAAGTTGAAAGTCTTCTTTCTCACAGAAGGTAGGAAGAATTTGAGAACTGGGCAAAAAGAAGCTCTTAGTCAAAATCCTGAGGCAGAGCTGAAGCTCCAGACGCCTGGTGATAACAAGAAGGGATATATACCTTGGCAGCAAGCTGTCCTTGAAGCCTGGTGTCCAGCTTCATCCTTCATCCACAGTTTCTCAGTAGTCAAAGGATTAGCATGTTCAGAAACCTGCCTAATTATCAGAGCATTTATTTCTCCTGCTAGGCTTAAGTTTTGCTGTTTGTTGTACAAAGCCAAGCAGGGCATCTTTGAACCCAAACTATCTGTGCTTGTAACACCTGAAGAGCAGGATACTGAGAGGCTTCATGAGGGCATAGTGCCTTGTGTTGCTGCTATGGAGGAGGAAGGGATGAGGAGAACCTGTGTAATCAGGTATTTGGGGACCAGAAGACAAGTGCTGTATGAGCTGAGGATCAGCTTTGCCCTCTCTCTGTCACCCTGCTGCAGTTGGAGTTTGGGCACTGTGGGGGAAAAAGCAGTTTCAGTTCTCACAGGAGGTTCAGAAAGACACACTGGGTTTTGATATGATCCTTGTTTTTCATTTAAACGCCCCTCAATTCAATATGGATTGGTGGAGCTCATGTAGTTCAAAGTACCTTTCACACTTCTTGCCAACCCATTGAACAACACGTTTCAAGGAGACGCAGCCCTGATTTTGTCTCTGGAAAAGTTCAGCTCTGTTCCCAAGCTCCACCTGTGGACTTTCTCATAGGATACACGCTGCAGCTTAGTTAAAAATGATACGCAATGCTATCAGCTGCTCTCTTGTTCCATTACTATACAGACTGCATTTCTTCTGTACTATTGACCACGTTTCCTTGCAAAGACTAGCAAGAATTATATATTTTAAATGCCACTTTTTTCTGCTACCTCAAACAAAAGATATTAGCATGTGAATTGGAAAAAAACCACTCAGTTAAACCCAAAACAAACCAACAAGAAACAAAAGTCATCTCACTGGAAGTTTTCACGAGCCAACAACATTCAATCTTGCACTCACGGGTGAGCAGAAACCTTCCCAACCTCCCCGAGGGCAGAGCCCAGCTCTGCTTTGCACTGCTGCTGTGAGCTGGAAGAGGGTTTGTACATCAACTGTTCAGCAGTGATTTGCACAGTGACTCCCTTCACGAGCTCTTAGTTTCTCTAAGAGATTCAGTAAATAAAGTAAATAAAGCTTGATCCTTTGCTGTCTCATGCTATCTGCAACTAATAGAGCACACATCACCAGCCCCAGGCAGTCAGGGAGACACGAGTGTTTTACTCCCTCACATCAGCAAATCTGTCTTTCTTGAGTCCTCCGAGCTCCCACCATTGCCAATATTGTAGTTTTAAGCTTAACTATAAAGAGATCAGAAATACCAAGAATGGCCACAGGTCTGGCTGAACATCTATGCAGTGTCCACCCTACATGTGTGCAGCTCAGCTGCACATTCAAGAACAGAATAGAACAGAGAGAACATTTCATCTGGAAGGGACCTACAACAGTCCTCTAGTCCAACTGCCACCATGGGCCGCTGCCTTCTCCTCCTTCTTACCCCAGTGTGTGTGTATATATATATAAAAAATAAAATATATAAAATAAATATATATGTTTATTTTAATATGGCTATTAAGGAGATATGATTATTAATATATAAAATAAATATATGTATTTATTTTAAATAAACAAGCCCCACTCCTACATGGAGAAGACGAGGAAGATAAAGTCAAGGCAAGATAAATCCACCACACGATGTTTCTATCTTTGTAACAAGAGCTGGTGCAGTGACAGAGATCTGAGGATAAATACAAATCTGGTATGGTTCACTAACCCTCACTCCACGGTGATTGATAACTGTATTTTGAAGTGGCTGAAGGTATCAGGCTCAGCATCTCTCCATCCCCTGTATAAGAATACATTGCAATATACAGCAGATACAGGACTGAGGGACCAGTGGCTTCCCAAAGACCGCCTGTGTTCCTGCAAGACCTGGAGATGCCAACGGAAGAGGCAAATACCTCAAACCACTTTCCCTGCCCTAGCAAAAGCAGCATGGCTGATGAGGACAAGAGGTCTAAAAGTAAAGGAAATTAAACCCAAAACAAAGCACAGAGCAGGAAAGGGCATTTGTAACTACAAAATGATTCCCTCGCTTTTGTCAACGTTCACTCCCAATTCTGTAAGAGTTAAAGGCCGCCAAGTAATAGGCACTGTCGAGTTTTCCCCTGGGCTGCAGCCAAGGCCACTAACCCTGCTATTAGAGGCCTGACAAGCTTTGTCAGTGCAATCTACTGAATGCCGTGAGTGACAAGCGATCAATATTCTCCACTCTCCTGGGTCATCACAGGTGACAGAGGTCTAAGTAATAAAACAGCCCTGGCTGCCTCCTCTAACTTAAATGCTTCCCCAGCCACAATATTTCTTTTTTGTCTAAGCGCCTCTAGCTAAATTTCCCCGCGATCGAAGCATGGGATGGGGTGGAGGTGCTGTGGAATTGCAATGTGCCAGAATTGATGCTGGCCACAGAAAGCTCAGTAGACTGGAGAAACAGGTTCAAATCCATCGAAAATGACTAGCTACAGAGTTGTAACCTGCCAGCACCAGGCCCTGGAGCAACCAGGCAGGATGAGGAAGAAGTGAGGACACCAAGCCACCCGCCAGCCCAAAATCACCTTCCCACTTCCCAGCCTTCTGAAGACATTCTCCACAACATCCCTTCTCCCCACTTCTTCCCTCCCCTTTTTGAACTGTTATAAGAGTTACTAGCATCAACTATATAAAACTGCATTATGGTGTTAATAGAAAGATGGGCTGCTGTGCTGTGAAGTATTGATGGGACTGAAATTCATGGGGGCTGCTGAAGCAGCCCAGAACACTACCCTGGCTGTTCTTTACATCATGAAAAGCCCCCTCCTCCTTTCTAAAAATACCACGTTGGATACGAGTATGTAGATTTGAAGGGAATCAGATGCTCAATACAGTTGCCCACCCTTGCCCCTGCCAGGACACAAGGCACCTCTGGGTGGAAGCAGCCCATACTGGTGGTTGCAAAACTATGCACACAGCCAACCACCTCCTGTTTTCCTAAATCCACATACTAGCTTACCATCAAATAACTTGTTCAAACAGCTGTATGCTAAGTATGAGCTTAGGCTTCAAAAAAGCAGCAATTTACAGTTCACTACCCAAATTTAAGGCAGACGAGGAAAAATAACATGTTTCAGCCCTTATGAAAACCCTGCCCCAATTCTTGCTGTCAATAACTGTTATGGACACAAGCCATTGATGTCCATCTGGGATCTGAATGCTGTCCAGTTTTCTCAGATGTTTAGAACCAGTTTTTATTGGGCATAATCTCTTTAACCTAACAGCTTTGCAAACACAGAGTTTCGCCGCATTCCTGTGACACAGGCAAGCAATACACACCAATTTATTAGTGAATAAACTAAGATGCAGAGGAGAGCCAGAGGCACAACTGGACACAAAACCCAACGGGTTGGTAATTTCACACTTTAAACTTTGAACATCAAATATGTCCTGGATAAGAATCTCTTCTGGGGGATGACTGTCAGCTGTAAAATCCTGTTTAAACAGGTGGTAGGACCATGATTTGCTGTTTGGAAATAATTGGTGCACTGTTTACTCACTACTCTCAGTGCTCTAAGCCAGGATAAAAATAGACTGTAATGCTCAAGATCTGTATTTCTGCACATCTTCATTCTCTTTCATTACGAAAAGCAAACCAAACAGCTAATTCTACTTAAAACGTGTCTGTATTCTGTCAGTTATTTACAATAATTAGAAAAACTCCTCTAAATTCAAAAGAAGGAACTCAATACATTTGTGTGTGGTTCCCCTGGTAAGTCACCAAGAGCTGAAATAATACAGCAGCAGAATTTCTTTATATATGCATAAGACATTTAATCTAGAATGGCTCAAACCAGAAAAAATAAACCAGCATATATAACTATGTCAGAGTTCTTTAAAGGCTACCAAAGAAATCATCTTCTGTCCAAGAGAAACTGGGATCTTTTCATAGCAGACACTAACACAAGGAGACAGGAGCTCTGTGGCAACATCTCTGGAATATGCAAAAACAGATGAGGGAGCACACTTCATAAAGGCAAAGTGCCCTAACTCCTGGGATGAAATTAGCTGTCTAATAAAGAAAAGGTCAATATTCTAATATAGGATTTGGTTCTCCAACACACTTGACTACTGGCCAACTAAACCAGCTGGACAAGCAATGGAGAACAGCATGTGGGAAGGATATATTTCAGACTAAAGTAATCTTTTTAGTCACTAAATACAGCTGATTTTCTAAATGATTAGATGAAGGCTTGGCTGTTCCCATATCACTGCTGAGGAAAGGATGCAGGATAGGAGCTGTATTAAGATATGAACTAGCAGATAAAGACAGAACCAGCCTGGAGACGGTCCATGGTGTCCATCAGGATGGTGGCATTGAGTGGCTGCAGTGAAAAGGAAGTCAGATTAACAACTGAACAACAAACACAACACATTTTGGCAGTGCCCAACCAGGTTCTGCCTGGGGAGCAGGTCAGCTGTAAGAGAGTTTCAGCAGCAGGTTATAGAAGGGAGAGCCATGTTTTACAGCACACCTCCCCTCCTGCTCCTGCTGTTTTGAAAATGCCCATTTTACACTGCACTTGATGAGTTTGCCTAACTCCACACTGCGCATTCTCTCCATTGCTCGGAAATACGCTCCTCATCATACTAGAGCCTAGATGCAGATAAAACCCAAAAAATAGGGTGAGACAAATAAAAACTGTGAAGCTTTATTTCTTCTCTCCAGAAGTTTATTGCTGTTCTCTCCCCATCAGCCATCCAGCTTTTTTTTTTCCCCTCTGGCCTCAGAGGCTTTTGACTTTCCCAAGATATGACTCCAGACTCATTTAAAAATAGAGAATGAAAGTGGTACGGCTACAACCATCTGATCGCATCACATACAGCTCTTAACAACCTAATTTATTACTGATGATGTAGTCATTAATGTACTCTGAACATGCACTACACACTCCTCTTTAATGAAAAAGTAACTGGGGAAGCTCATCCAACTTGCTTTGGAAAGTTGTGCCCCAAGAGACTTACATGTCATCTGCCCTTAGATTTATCCAAGGCTGAAGGAGATATTTTAAAACATATCTTCTTGTGATTCTTTTAAAAGATAGTTCCCTCGATGCTGAGCTTTGAAAGTTTAGCAGATCTTATCACCGAGAAGGAACTAAAGTAAAGCAATTGCTATAATGGTTGTTACACTATGGGTACAACTTGCTTGCCACGTTCCGCTCTCATCCACTTTCATCTCGAATGTTTATATGAGCATGAAAAGTTACTGTTACTTTTCTTCTCATCAGCAAGAGGAGAAAAATCTGGCAAAACTAGACCGCGGAAATCACAGGGAGAAAAACTATGGAAATAAAAGTCATCAGGACCAATTCATACGGCACTCCGAGAAGATGAGAGAAACAGCGGAGAGAGAAACACAACACAAAATCTATCCAAACTCCCAGCAAGGATGAGCTATAATTGACATAACACCAAGTAACACTGGAAAGGAACTTTTCCAAAGCCATCACGCTTCTCTCCTCATGACCCCACCAATTCACTAATGCCTCTGGGTACAGAAGTTCCCTGCACACACCGGGATTATTCAGGCCTACAGAAATCCTACAGGAAGCTCAGGGCCCAGGAACTCATGAGCTACTGCCCCCCAAAGCCACCAGCAACAAGTGCTTGGAAAACATCAGGCTTCCTGGGGCATGAGGTGGAGGACACCTGAAAATAATCATCACAGAAAAGTTTGGATGCGAAGGGACCTTCAAAGCTCATCTAGTCCAAACCCATGCCATGAGCAGGGACATCTTCAACTAGATCAGGTTGCTCAGAACCACATCCAGCCTGGCCTTGAATGTCTCCAGACAACCCACAAACATAAAGGCAGGAGAAATATAACCAACCTATTGCAGTAAGGATGGTAGTTTAGAATTCGGTGTGTAATGAGAATGCGTGTCATTATTTTGGAGAAAGACCAACTGCAAAGAAAGCAATGAACAACAGGTGAAATTAATAGATACGTGAGCCTGGAGAAGTCCTTAGTTGGAAGTGCTGTTTCACGTATTAGGTCTATACATCATCTCTCTCCTGCCCTAGAGGCATGCTAGCAATACCTGTAGCAGAATCACAGCTCTAAACTTCCTGCAAGGGGAAAAGCAATACAGGTTATCTGGATATGATGTTCACTTCTCCACACTAATTATGGTACTAAAAAGCCAGCAGAAATATTGAAGATGAAGAAGTCAATGCTTTTCATTCCTATCTGGTAGCTGCTCTCTCATACTTCCCAGGCTTTGTCAAGTGTGTATCCAGGTTAAATTGGAGTGTAAGGTTTGTCAGCATTTCAATTCTTCTAAAGGATTTAAATACTCAAATCTAAAAATGCCACTCAAAGAGAGCGCTAACCTGCAGGATCCTAGACTGGGAGCAACTCTCTTCCCTCTATGGACACAGAGCAAATCCTTATTATTTATTTATTCTAGCAGTTCATTTCTTCCTGTTACAATATAAAGCGAAAAAAGACAAACGTCAAGTTATTTTGAGCGTAGCTTGGACACAATAACCACACAACCAGACTCTGCCTCTGTCTCGAGGCTAATTCTCCTTTGTTGAAGCACTGTGATGTGACTGTTACTGTGGGAGCTCCAGGCTGGAGGGCATCTTACAGGAGGCATCACTCCTGCTGTAATCCTCCCTGCGTACACAAGGACCATTAAATGTGCTGTGTCAGTATTCACTTTAAATGTCTTTCAAGTCCATGTTTACCTAAGACAGCATTATTTGAACATACATATTTGTGATCTGATTCACCTGAAGCACTGCTCAATCCTATAGGAATAAGACAAGGACATCCCATATGGTGGCAAGGTAGAAAATCTCCTCCAATGCAAACCACCTATGACCTCTGGGATAATAAATTCTTCTGCAAATGACTGGGCAAAGTCCTGGAGACTGTGTGCAGTGAAGATAAACAGCCCTCTTTGTCCTCTGGGCCAGAAGTGGCCATTGTATGGAGCTTGCCCAAAGGATTAGCACTGCCATTATTATTTGTGTTATATGAGCTATTTCAGGAGCTAATTGACCCCAGCACAAAAGCCGGGTGAGAAAGGCTTTTGTATCTAATAGAATGAGCAATACAGAAAAGGGTAAGGTTCTCTGAGCAATTGGGCCACAGTATACAGACACTGACTCAGTTTTAGCTGACAGCATCAAGCAGGGCAATCTAATCTCCCCAGTTAGCACTAAATCAGCCTAGTATAAATGAGCCCATGACAGAACACGGAGAAATGGGACTTGCTAAAAGGATAACTGAGGATAACTGCCTTCTGAAGCATAAATATTGAAGACATTCAGAATCGTTCACTGCTTGAGCTAAGCATGCCTGGCAAGAGCTGGAAAGGCAGAGCCATTTGATCCTTAAATCTCGGTTCGCTTTTTGAGGGTACAGTGGTAAATGACAGTACATACACAAGGTATTCTAAAATTAGAGGTATATATCCTCTCCTTCCCTCAAGTGCTTAATGCTGGGGGAAGGTATTGACACTGAGACACTCTGACAGGATGCTCTTCACCATTAAAAGGTTTGACAAAACAACAACAATAAAACATGAGGCCATTTTCTCCAGCAGGACAGACGTTTGAGAAGAAGGACGTGCTAAGGCTGCAGTGTACAATCATCCAAAAGCAGACTACTCATCTCCAGCTTCACTTGTGAAGAATGATGAGTTCAAGGGGAAAAAGTGAAGTTGAACTTAGAACTGAGCATGAGGGGTTTTGGCATTTACCCACCACTCAGCAAAGCTGGTTCTATCTCAAAGCCTGAGCAAAACAGACATAAATAAATGACATAGCAAAAAAATTAACTCACCCTGACCTTTCTGAAGCCACTGGAAAAGCTGCTGCAATGCAATTCATTATAAATTCTGCACTAAATATGGTCCGCAAAAGAATGCAGCCTTGTAAATATGCAAACAGAAGAGAAATAATCATATTCATCACTTATTTATTATACCTACATGGGGTCCTCATTGCACTATCTGAGGCTATCACAAGCATAAAGGAGTTAAAGAGCACAAAAACCTGGGAAGGAAAAGCAGCAAAATTTATAGGTGCTTCACAAATGGGGTAATGAGGCAGAGAAAAGAGAAGGTCTCTGTGGACAGACTGAGCCTAAACCAGAGACAAAGTCAAGTCTGTATTGTCTTGAGCCGACACACTTTCAGTGTAAGATTATTATTTCCTTCATGTGCTTCATCAGTTTTAGTCTCCATGTCAAGAAGGAGCTCCCTGCCCAAACATGTCCCAGCCTTTCCATGGAGCAAAGGGCTTCTAAGTCCTTTCTGCGAGTCTTACAGTATCACCCTGTGAATCAGTGCAAGGATAGATGTGAACACAGAGGCAGAGGCCATGGCAGCCCCAGCAGCTCCCACACATGTGCACGTACCTGCAGTCTGCAGTGTGGTTCCCACGTTACCCTGAAAGCCCTTTAGCCCCAGATGCTGTACTAGGGGCATTTCAGACATTGGCAACAGGGACACACATTCATCTCCAAAAGATGTGCATCCATAAGCCACAGCAATCCTCTTGTGCAGGGTGCTTGGTTCTGAAAGCGATCTGAAAGATGGTAACATGGGGGGTGTGCACACCTACCTTAGCACACATGAGCTGTGCTGACCGTAACACCCTCAGCTCCCCAGGACACAGGGTACTGGCAGATGGAAGGGGTTAAAGTCAGTTGTTGTTCCTGGGTCTCTTCAAACAATGCAAACCTACTCAGTGGAGGCAATTTTTTAAGCACGCTTACTTCCATGAAGCAAATTTAATGTGTAATTCCAGGATTAGTCTGGAAACTAAGAAGCTTTCTGTTTTCAGCAAAGTTAGTTTCCATTTTGAAGTTTAGTTAGACCAACTGAAGTTCATCAAAACATGTAATTTCCCAGTTTCACATATGGGTACACTCATTACAAGCAGACAGATCAACAAAATAAAATGCATTTAACTGTAATGCTGAGAAAAGATTCTTTATGATTTCCTCTTATTGGAATGGATGAGAAAAGGGAGGAGGAAAGGAGGAGTTGGTGGTAAAGACATTGTAATACTTGCAGGAGAGATTGTGCAGGCTCACAACGCCCAGGCCATGTAATTTGTAACGATCTACATAGATCTAACAGATACAGGGGCTATATCTAATGTCCCTACAGGCATCAGAGGATAATGCCAAAATCAGACGAGACACCTACAGGGATTGATTTGTGTATGAACCTCCAGAAAGGACAAGGGAAAGAACCAAAACTGGATTTATCTGAACCTGGATATGAACCAAGAAATACCACAGTTGTTTAAAACAGAAATGCCTGGGATTCACTGTTAAAGTTAGCACATTCATAAAATTAAGGCTCTGCTTTGTTCTTTGTGTACCCTTCTATAATCAAAACCTTGACTTTTAAAAGAACACCACAGGCATGAGCACGTGTCTTCTGTTGTATTAAACATCTCACAGCTCCAGCAGAGAGCACTGGGACACATGTCTAGAGTTAAAAAAATAAATAAGTATTGATGTGGGGTTTTTCTACACACCCAAACCAAGTGAATCACTGGTTACAACCTTATTTTAAACAAAGAAATAAATAATACTCAAGACCAGTTTTTCCCTCCCAATAGTAATATTATCATCAGTTTTAAGTGACAAACACAAGTTCATCATGGCAATACTTGGCAACTGCAGCTCTACAAACACCCCCACTGAAGTTTCATCTATAAAATGAACCGCAGCCCCTTTACTGCACAGTGTCTGGTCCCTCAGTTGGGGTGATTTGGTGCCACCCGCTCGATGAGCCTCCTCCATACCCCTGGATGAAGCAGGAAATCTGCTCGAGGGCACAGAGCAGCATCTTCCTCCTGGCTTCTCCATTAGAGGAATGCCAGGATGCTGAGGGTAGGAGAACATCTGCGGGAGGTACGAGTAAGGCAGGACCATGGTACTTGGGGCTACAGGCTCAGTGCTCAACTGGTGGCCATTTAGAAAATGTACTACACACACATAATGGGTAGTATGGCAATACAGATATTACAGATGGGATTTTCACTAGGATGGAAGCTTCTTGTAGTTATGCTTCTAAATTGCTCACATACGTTTAAACACCCCGTCCTGAAGTGACAAAATAATCAGAGAAGAGTGAAGGGATTAAAAGAAAATAAAGGAAAAAAAATAAGCGCCTACTCTTGAGTCAGTTACTGATGCTCTACACACCACTTCCATGGTGGAATTCACAGCCTAGAGAACAAACCAGCTTTGAACTTGCAACTTCTCAGAACATTTACTGGCCTAAAACTCCCCAAAGGAGCAGATTTGTCAGTGGAAGGAGCCAACTGCTACTGCTCCCTCTGCATCAACTGAGGAGCTCAGCTGTGTCCACCACCAATATTAATGCTCCTTTGCTGGAGGAAAGGTCTCCCTGGAAGCTGCAAAGGACCTGGCTCATTTTAGGTTGCAACCATTATAAGAGTTTGGGGAAAGGCCTTTTTAGCCACTGTTCTGGTCTGCAGGCTACCCTACTGCAGAGCACTCTACATGGAATTCTTCTCTGCATTAAGGTGCCTGGTTTTCTGAGACCTTAATGGTAGGTTACCCAAGGCCACTTCAGGATTTTCCAACCTCCTTCCAGCTGTCTAAGTCTACAGGATAAAGCCCTGTTGGCCCAAAGCAAGGCTAGTTCATACTAACTTCTACTCATGGTCTGTACAATGCAGCACTTTGCTGCGTTACTGCCTGCTCAAATCAAAGGTATAAATGCACACTACACAGAATGGCTTACATTAGTGCCATTAATTCCTACTTTCAGCATAATCCTTCATCTGGGAGTTATTCCAAAACATAGGAGTTAATGACACTAATATAAACCATCCCGATGTAGCATGTGTTTCTTTAGCTTTTATTCCCATGACTAAATGTCTTTTTAATGCACTTTTATTTACCATGATGGAAATAGTTTTTCCTGCTTTAGTCTATCAGAAGTCTGGGTCTGTCACATTAACCCTTTTCTGGACAAAGCTCTGTAAATGTATTTCCCATTACGACCCCAAAATTAGAACCTTATGTTGACATTCCAGCAGCGAACTACAGCCCTTTCAAGTGCTGAAAGGCCTATATGGAAGCCCTGCAAAGGAGGGATGTTAACTGTAGGTTAAGGAATCTCCTGGTGACACAGTGCACAGTGCCCAGCCAGGCTGGGAAATGAAAGCCTGGGACTTAACTGCTTTGGGAGTTGAGGAGCCAAACAGAACTGCAGAGAGGATTTGTCCTTCTGGTGCACAACAGCTTTTGGTTATATTCCCTGATGACACTGTTAACCAGTGACGAGGGGTTGGGAATGAAGTGCCTTTGGATTTTCTCAGAGGTGTGAAATACGGGCAGAGGAATGAAGAAAAATACTGCTATTCCCCAAAGGCGGCATGGAGAAATTCCTGGTGAAAAAATGCTCTTTCACTGGAGGAAGTCGTTGAGAAGAAAAAAAAACAAACCATAAAAGGAGTAATAAAAAGAAGGCAAAATGTTATTTTTGTCTCCATTCTGCTTTCCCCACCTCCCCAAGCCCCTGAAGCAGAGCCAGTCCTGTACTGGGACTTTTAAGTGTCTTATAACTTTCATACAATCCCAGCCTGGTTTGGGTTGGAAGGGACCTTAAAGCTCATCCAGTTCCAACCCCCTGCCACAGGCAGGGACACCTTCCACTAGAGCAGGTTGCTCCAAGCCCCTGTGTCCAACCTGGCCTTGAACACTGCCAGGGATGGGGCAGCCACAGCTTCTCTGGGCACCCTGTGCCAGCGCCTCAGCACCCTCACAGGGAAGAACTTCAGCCTAAGAGCTCATCTCAATCTATCCTCTTTCATCTTAAAACCATTCCCTTTTGTCCTTGTTTAATCTGCTCTTCTCTCCCTCCTAGTCTGTAATTCCCTTACAGCCTGGCATTTACAAGAATTAAATACCTGCATGCACAGTAAAGGAGATTTACTGCCTGTAGGCAACCCTTGGCTCTGTGCTTTAGCCAAAACCCGCGCTTCCCTCCCGACCTACCCAGAGGAGAAGGCAATTGGAGCTCCTCTGCCTTGGAAAAAGAGACTCCCAACATGTGGGATTCATGCCCTGGTCAGTTCACCATAGTTGGCCTAATTGACATTTTAATTCACCATGTTCTGACTTTTCTCTCGTATCCACAAGATAAAGCAAGACTTATGAAAGGCAGCTTCAGACACACGGACCAGGACTTGTGTTTTCAGCTGTCTGGTAGGCACACACAGCACCACAGGCAGGTACTGGATGAAGGGTTAGTACCATGCACCAAACATTTTGGTTCTCAGAACTTCCCTTTTCTCAAAATCCCCCCACTAACTTTTCTCTTTTAATCCAGTTGTAAGCTCACAATCTTATGTCCTCCTCTACTGCCACTGAGCACAGGGCAGGCGAGGAAGAGCACGTACGAGAGGAAGGACTGGAAAAAGGGATGCGAAGTAAACCCAAAGCAATTTGCCTCTGAACACTACGGTAAGAAAACAAGTTTAAACATGCTGAAATTTTCAGTTCCCCATTTACCTAATGCTGCTCAAGAAGCAACCTCCTTCGTAAAGCCTTTTAAAGGAAATACATAGAGAGCTGTCATTAAACGATGCTTGGTGGTTTTCCAAAGTGCATCCATGAAGGAAATACCTTCATGCAGCAACCTGGCACTTCATTAACCCAGCATTTGAGCAGACAGTGTTTCTACCGTGTTATACAGTATATAAATACACGGCACATGAGCAGCATAAACATGGCACAGTTGCCAAAATAGAATTCTTGTTTTGTAAATCTGAGACTATAGCTGAGATTTTCAGAGAGACATAAATAATACAGGGACCAGCTGCCTCCAGAAGTCAAGAGACTTGGGCCTAATAGATGGATTTCAATAAATTTAGGCTAAATCCTTACTACAGAAGATGTCTATTGATACCTTCTGCTAAGACTTCAAAAAGCACTAAAGTGTTTTGAGGCTCTCGCGTTTTTATTATTGGAGAGATCTGGTTCAGAAATTTCTCTATTAAATAAATTCCTGCATCTGATTAGTTTCTTTCAGTAAAGATCATTTACCCTTTGGGTTTAGATTTGGAGCAGAAGAGGTTGAGCCTGAGATTTTTGTGGGGAACAGGGAGATTAAGAAGAAGTAAGTTTTTAATTTAAATTGAAAATGTTTTGAATATTAACTGGTTGATCTGAAGATTCAACGAAGAGTGCCGTAGGCAAAGAGCTTGTTCTTTGGCACGGACCCCCCTTAAGGGAGGGGGAACTCAGAGGGAGGGCAAGAATGCAAACCTCGAAACATCACAGACCTGTCATCACAACCACCAGAAAATCAGTTATCAGCAGTACAATTTCAATCTTGGCAGCGAGATAATAAAGCCACAGTAAGGGCGAACATAGTGAATTCTGACAGACAGTGAGAGAGAGAAAGAGTAAGACGCAAAAGTAAATCGAGTTCTTCCAGTAAACTCTGCTTAGCTACAGAAGTTTATGATAAAAACATGAAGTTCTACTTGAGCGGTTTTCTCTTACCATTGTAAGTTATAATGGAACCTACTCAAAAGAAACAGATTTTTGTTAAGAACATCCCATTAGAAACATTCACATACATTTAGCTTTAGCAAAGCCCCTCTGATTTACACTGGGCTCTGAAGCTCAAAGGTCTATTCTGTACTAAGGGTAAGGACTGGCAGAGGTGAAAGGCCATGGTGCCCAGCCTTCACTTGCAGCTCTTGGGATGAGGCAAAAACACAAGTGAAGAGTGCCACAATAAAAAACAGCTCTGAATTGTTCTAGCAAAGATACTATCTCTCCTTACAACCCTTGCCTTATTATATCCTCAGACCACTGCAGCTCAAACAACATGAGTTGTGCGTTCAGGCACTCGGCTGATGTGCCTTTACTTATGATGGACAAAAAGACCAGCTGATTACCAGAGCTGCCAGCATAGAAGACAGTGAAGGAAGAACCCAGCCTGCAAGTATCCCGACTGTACTTTTTATAGTTATTAATTTTACTGGTTTTTTGAGACCATGAAAGTAGGAGGAAGGATTTAAACCCACCATGCAGTGATGGTTTATTTAACCTTGGACGCTGGGGTTCTAGGCAGGCAGGCACTCACAACTGCCTTCTTTTGTGTGTGCATAATGAATTCCCAGCTCCTTTTGACCACCAGTCAAATTCTTGTAGTTCTCTTGTCCTTGCAATTTGAGAATTTGCTGTGCTTCCTTTCCAAGAACTATTTGGGAGCAACATAAATAGTGACATTATTAGGAGGGAAGATGCAACCTGGAAGCAAAGGTCTCATTAACGTCCAGTGGGGAAATGTGCTCAGCAGCCTCTGCGTGCCACTGGAAACTTCTACCCTAAAATCCACAAAGATCCTGGTGAGGTCATAGGGTGAACTACGCTTGTTGGACTCTTGGGACCACAGTTGTGGACTTTTCAGAAAGAAAAACTTTCAGCAGAATAAATGAAGAGGCTCAACCCAAACTCAAGCAAGTGCTCAGGTTTTTCTAAGGGGCTAACACATTAGAATCAAGTTTGTATATGCCTCCTAACAACCAGGAGGTGTTTGCAAGAGGAAAGGAACAGACTGCTGCCTTGCTAGAATACCATGTGCTAGGGATAAGAAATACTCTTTTGGGTTTACCCACAACTGAGTATTTTCTCTGGAGGGTGCACTGCAAGCAGTGATGTCCAGCTTTCACATTGCTGTTTATGTGAGTACCTCCACGTTACACCAACTAAGTACAGATCCCTCAAATAAATGGAGATTTATGAGCCTGCTACTACTTCAAATAATACACCCAGTCCTTGATCAAGCAGTACAGACTCACGCTTGAAGAACGAGAAATCTTGGATCTATTATCATCCCAGATACAGCTCCACCCAGGGAACTGTTACCTACATAACTGCATGTCTTTAAATCCCTCTCATTACCTGCCCCCTCTCTTCATATCTTCTTCGAAGTCCCACTTGACTTGGAAGTGGAGTTCAGTAGACTTGTATGACACAGTATGTAAATTGATCCCTTTTCTGGTTGTGTTTTGTTTCTGTTGTTTCTTTGTGGTAGCACTCCCAATATGATGTCTCGTTTCCAGACATTCAAGGAAGCACAGCCTCTGCTTCTAAGGACCTTGGAATCAAAAGACAGCCAGGTGGCTGGGTAAAAAAGGAAGAAAAGTTAAGAAACAAGGGTAGTAGAAAGGAAAGTGGCCGCCGTCTTCTCCCTTTTGTCACTAACGCACCTTTATAGGCAAGATAAAACGCAGCCAATGAAAAGCTCCACTATTCATTTTCGTCGGTACTGAGATCACAAGAAACCTGTTGGGTTTTTTTTTCCTCCTAAAAAGACATACCAGTAACCTTTAAAAAAAGAAGGAGGAGGAGACGGGGTTGCTTTAGGCTTCTCAAGGATTTCCTGCAGGAAGCAGGTTGGAAAATGATGGAGATGACAATATGTGCTTTTTAAAATGAGATGTCTTCACGGATGTTTTATTTTACACACCACACACATATTCCAAAAATAGATGACAAAACCCCTCAACTTAACAAAAATAAAGAAAAAGAACCAAAAATTCCTGCAGCCTTTTCTCTAGCACACAGTAAGTGCACAGTCTGTCTTTCTTAAGTGCAATATACTCCACTATCAATTTGTGCACTGGACCATTTTTCCTGAAAGCAATATCCCCAAACATAATACAGTGTTTATTTAGCCCTACAATTGCATTACGAGTGTTTGAGAGTTTAAAACAAAATGAAGACAAACCAAGAGGCCTTGGTAAAAGAGGAAAAAAGCATATTACATCAGATTCGGAAGGCAATGGAGACGGAGGGAACCACAAGGGACCAGGTTTGGTGTCCAAAGAGGTGAGACATGCGAGAGGACAAAAGAAAAGGCCAAGCCAAGCTGTGCAGGCACAGGCTGAGGCATCTATTACCACCAGAACACATGGACTTCTTGTTCTCCATATGGTAACTCCACTATTCTGAGAACTCTACCTGTCTGCAGATGAGAGATCCTGCTGTTCACATCTGATGCAGGAAAGGAATGGGGCTGCATCTTTCGTCTCAGGAGCACAAGGAATGGCTTGATGCCGAGCGGGGGAACAGCTGTGGAACTCATACAGGTGTTTGCTTGATCAAAGCCTCACTCTCCTAAGAGCTATCACCATTTTACACAGGGGAAACACTGATACTCAGGAAGCAAATTAGAATCAGGTTTAGAGTTTGGAGCTAATCCTCTAGGTCTTGTTGGCTTATGGATACATTCTGCAGCCACCCAGTGCTTCAGTTTGATTGTCCATGGAGCTACAAATCTCACCGCTTGAATTTTCACCCCTGGGTTGCAGAATCTACACTTTCTCTGAAAAGTAACCTTAAAGTTACCTTAGAGTAACTTTAAATGCAGCAAACAAGTCTTTTAAATGAAATAAGAACCGCACAGATTGTTTTCTTACATCACCAAAACCAAGCTCCGTCCAAGGACACTGCAACAGAAATTACCAATAATGCTAATAATAATCCAGAGATTCTGTGCATCAACTGTCAGAGCCCAAAATAAACCCGAGGCATGCTGAAACTGTTATGTTACAGCAAGTTGATTGGGTTTGCACTTCATGTCTTGCTAGACAATTTCACCTGTTAAACAGACTAATGTTAAATTCCACTTTCAATTTGTGTATGCCCTAACATCCCTTTTTAGGTTTTAAGAATGGCTTCTTCTAATTATGGCTACAATCTCAAGCTCACTTTACATACAGACAAGAAGTCCTTTACAAAGTTTGCTTATAGGTCTATACAGGTTTAAACCCATTACTGTTGCAAGGATTATGTTCACCTGGGGGGCAGGTTTGCTTCTCCACAAATCCAACATCACTTTTGCCTACCATGGCTGCACCAGCCATCAGATACACACGTGTTAGTACACAACAATAACTGATTGAGCTACTGAAAAACAGCATTTGGCATAGGAAACTGAGAGCCTACAATGCAATTAGACTTATTAATGATATTACCCACAAGGATGCCAAGTGTGATGATGCTCTCTGTCATACGAGCCCCCTTGTCTTCATATGATACACATCCTTTTGTAAATGCCAGTGACGGCTCCGTGACAACATGGGAAGCTACTTTATAGGCTTTGAGTCTGCATTTCTATTTATCAACAGCAACATATGTACTTGAAGCAGAAGCCTTCTCATTTAGTAAGCTCCCACTTTAACCTGACTACTCCCTTCTCACTGCTGTACCACTGTTGCCTGAACCTTTTCAGATTGATCACGACACCCAGGAAACATAGAATCAAACAGGTTGGAAAAGACCTTAAAAGATCTTAAGGATCATCAAGTTACCCCAGGAAACATCTTGCATCTCAAAGTCAGCCATCACTTTGGAAGACTACATACTTCTCTATCCTCCTGTCATCCCCTGCCCTGATGTGCTGGGATTTTCAAAGATTGGACCCATTTCATCAAACAAAGTCCATTTCAACACTGCGAGGAACCACCAGCACTGTTGCATATCCTTGCTACACCAGATTGTACATCTCCCATATCACCTCCTGAATGTGTTCACTGCCCAAAGTGAAGCTCATATCTCTGTTGGTCTCTTGACAACGTACCAAGTGCTGTAAATGGCTGAGCTCGCCTGGCACTGGGCACCAGCTCTGCAGATCACCACTGGTGCCTGCACCTCATCTCCAGCCAGCTGGCACACTGCTCCAGGCGTGCCTGCCCCAAAGCACACGAGTGCAGCAGAACAAAGGCAGTCGCTGGAGAAAGAGGCGCACAACTGAGCTCCACGGGGTGTGCACACATAGGGCTTGCCCTCAGCAAAGCGGCTTCCAGCCCAAGCACGATGGCAGGAGAGGTTGTACGACTGCAGCGACTGCGCCAGCCATTTGTGTCCACCCTGACACTGTGCAAGTGAGCACCAGCAAGTCGTGCTTGAAGCGTATCTAATCCAAATGGCAGTGTGGAAGTCTGGAAGCCTATCTGGGCACTTTTATATACAGACATTAGGCACGATGAAAGGACAACACAGGAGGAAACACGCCAAATTTTGCAAGTGCGGATGTGGCCACACTTGTGTTGGCCAGGAAAAAACAAACTGTCACCTTTCTAATAAGCCCTGCTCAAAGCACATCCTTCTGTAAAGCGAGTTGGCCAGACATTTATCCTGGCCAGGGCAGAGATGACTTTATTTTTGATGGAAGTTGGCAGGAAGGGAGCCAAGGAGGCTGAGCTGCTACGTGTTTGCAATAAAAGAAGAGAAGCCAAGTGTCCATCTTCCACCATCTTCTATAATTGAACAGAGGGGGAATGTTGCATCGTTCATTTGTAAGTCAGGACACAGACATACTTTCCCACACTACAGCTCAAGGCCCATAGATCATTTTTAGCTGAAAATTGGTTCCCACAGCCTGGAAGAGCTCAGAACTTTGGAGCAATTAAAATTCACTCCATTTCCTTCACCTGTTCTGCTGCATTGTTCAAAAAACTCTGTGCAGTTTAGTCAGTGTGGCTTACATGGCTTAAACATGGAAAGGTGCTGTACAAACAAATCCTTCCAAGGAAATCTATGGGGTTTAAAATACTGGACCACACTAAACTCTGGAAGAGTGATATCACTAAACTCTTGCAGTTAGTAATTAAGACTGAGTAAATGAAAAATACTCCAAGAACTTGGTACTTCCAGCAGTCAGGCCTTTTTTTTTTGGCATGAATTCTCCCTTTTTTCAGCCCTTCTATGTGAATCCTGCACTTGGAGGATTTGAGGAACTGGAATGGGTTACAGACGAGCTGGGGGATGCTATTAGCATGTTGGTGCACATCAGGCAAACCCTCCATAAGAGGTGTCCATGATGAAGATGCTGCTCTGCTGTGACACGAGTGGCCGCACTGCTGGACCCACCTCCCTCCCCACATGCGTCTATCAATTCACTTCCCCCCCTCCGCCGTGGTTTTGTGCATTGACTGATTATATTTATCACACTTGTAGTTCACAGGGCAATGGTTTAAATTTCATTCAATCCACTCCATCTGGGAGCGCTGTTAAAACACACCCACAAGCACATTTCTCCCTGTCACCCCGCACCCCCGCAGCGATCAGCCATCTGTACTCTGGAAACAAATCCGACAAAATTATTCTAAATTAAAAACTCATTTTAAAAGAAAAGTAGTATTAAACTGTTTTATAAACATAATAAACCACAGTAAGCCTTGGCTGCAATAAATATCCAACTTTTGCCTACAGCTATTAGAATCCACAAGCGTATTTTTAAGTTTGCTAGCAAACAGTGTATTTATTCTGACCATGATTTGTCTTCTGTGGTTTAATGCTCTCTCATGTTTCTTTCATATGTTTACAGAGGTGGGGGGAGAGAAAAAGAGAGAGAAAGCAGGCTGTCCTGAAATATGTTACAGATTCCTGCAAGCCATAATGGTGCTCTGAAGGACTGCCACTTCTTCACAACAGGGTCTGCCTCGGCCTCGGGACAAGGATATCAAGTAGATGCAGACTGTTCTCCTCCTCTGCTTCGTTTACCATTGATGAAATGTGGTCAAATCAGGCATGGGAAAGAACCAAAAGGAGAACAAAAGCAAGTTATGGAGCACAGTGCAGATTGTGGAGAGGCACCACGATGGGAATTTGCTGCCTCTGGCACAGTTGCCCACCTACAAGAAAAAAGGGTATTCATGGGAGGTTGTGGAGGGGAAAGGATAGAGGAAGGTAAGAGATGAGAAAGGAGAGGCAGGTCAGGGCAGTGACTGAAGACAGAGGCAGCCACAGTACAAAAACCAGTGTTAAATAATATGGTTCTACGTGGGGTGGTTGAGCCAAGTGGCACAAGGTAGCACCCACGTGCACTCCATAACTCTAAAGAAATCAAGACACTGATTAGCTTCTGTTGTATGGGAAGAAATATCCTATTTCAACAACCCAAAGGATGATTTGGTTCACTGGCAAATTCAGATGAGAAGAAAATACCCCAGAACATTCACCCCAGGTTGTGACATTAACCCAGCAGAAAGAGGAACCTTGTTGGGATGGGGGCCTGTGATGTGGGAGCTACGATGCCTTAATGGGAACCTCCACAGCAGGCTGGGAACTAGAAGGATGTGAAACTGCCTCACTCTGTGGGTTCCCGGGGTACAGGGAGATACCTGGATGCTCCCCTCAACCACTGATCTAGTCATTTCCATTACGGCTCCGTGGGTTTATGCCAAACCCCTCTGCATATGGCCACACAATGATTTCAGAAGTGCAGTCGATTTTTATCAGATGTTTTAGGCTACAGTTTTATAAACAGATGGAACATGCTTCAGCTGAAGCCCCTAAGAAGTCCTGTTGCCTTCAGAAGTTACACAGATGTATTGGTTTCACACACCTCCTATGGAAATCCTGAGCTATACTGCTGCTTACCTCGTGCTTTGTGCCTTGGGGAATCATTGGATTTTCATTTAATTATTACTAGTTTTATTTATTATTATTACCCTATCTTACCTGATGTGATCTGACCACAACAAAGTTGGCCCACTCGATGGTATCCAAAAAGACACCTTACACATAAGAACACCACCAGGTTGGTTTGATTGGATACTCTAAAAGTTACTTCATGTGAATTAAAAATAGAATCAATGCACTAAGCTTAACTAAAAAGCTATACCCACTTTCAAGACAATTATATCTCATGGTGTGTAACTACTGTAAGTTAGGTTTTCACTGACTGGAGTTTATAATGCCAACAAGTGCTATCCAAAAAAGAGAAAAAGGGAAGTGAAGGAGGACAAAGATGTCATACAAAAAGCCCACACTAAAGAATTTACAAGCAAGAAGAATAAACATCCTCTTTGGGAATTACTCTCGGCAACACAGCAAAGAATTACAGCACATAAACTAAAGTTACATAAACAGTCTAATAAAATCCTGGGACTGATTTACAGAGGAGAGACATCTTGTAGTGTACTTCCATGGACAGCAGTTCATGCTCAGAAGAATAACCATGTTGTAATTAGTAAAAACCAACTGAGTGTCCCACCTAAGAGGGGCCAATAATAAAAGCCAAACATATAAATAAATAACCCAGAACAATTAAATCAGTCAAACTCTCCCTTCCCATAGGAAGATATATAAACAGCTGGAAAACTCTGATCTTTCCTGAAAAATAACCTCTGCAAATATGTGCAAACACAGATTTATCTAATTTTTCATACAAAAATTATGTTCTCTGGCAGCAGCAAAACAAAACACAGGACAGAATTACACCCAGCAAAGCAATGCTGATGTGCCGTAGGCTGGCACGTCACACAGGATGGAAGACGTCTTCCAATGACAGGGTTGATACCTGCTTTCCACACAACGTTTTGCTCAGGTCTGGGACAAAACTAGCATTAGTACAAAGCTCAGAAGACAACACCTCAGCATACAAAGCCAACAGGAGAACATCGGTCCCTCTGCCTAACAGGCAGGCAGCCTCTCAAGCCCTACATGCCACCCTTGCACGTTGCCCTGCTCAGCAGCCACTTCAGCCAAGTGCCTTACTGACATGTACTACCAGTCCCCTCATCCCGCCTGGCCCAGCCAGGCTGCAGGAACATGTCCTTGGGGCAACGTGTCCTACACTTATGGTCAACAGCATCTCAGAGAGAGGGGAGCAGGAGGACACACAACAGCAACATGCACAGAGAGTCCCTGATGGTTTGCATGATGAGATCCGTGCCACCCCATGCGATCACGGCCTCTTCTGCAGAGAACCTGTTTTAAATATAAGCCTTATTCATGCACATAAAGTACAACCAATGCCAGAGCCTTTTGTGATGGCTCATTTAGCTTACAGTCCCTATTTTTCTCCTCTCCATGATATAGAAAGGCTATGACACTGGTAGCGATGCTTGTTGTCATAATTACTTTCTAATCCTCTCAAGTAACTGATTGAAACACTGCAGTGGGGCTCTGATACACAACATGGGATGGCATTGACAGCATGAAGGTGGGTCAAGAAGGGTTCCCCTCCTCCATTGGGGATTAAAGAAATCAGAAGTGTATGGAGGAACTGGGTTCCCAAGTGGGCTTCCTGGAGGGGTCAGTGCTACTGACACAGGGGCAGAAGGAAAAACCCAGGTGCACTTGTGCAGAAGGGTGACAAGCCTGTCACTTGGCTCACCAAGGCCTTGCAGGTCCTTCATGCCACCACCGCCTTCTGCCCACAGTCAATGGCCTTTTACAGGCTTTCATGAAGCCTCATGGAGAATAGGGCTGGGAAATCAGTGAGGCTCCTTTAAAACAGATTCTCCCAGAGAAACTTCCAGAAGGAGAGGGCTTGAAACAGAACTAAAGAGTGCCATCTGCTGCAAAAAGCTGGAGAAACCTCAAAACCCTGCGAGAGAGACGCCAGGGCAGCGGCGAGCGCTGGCTGTGGCACCGAGCTGCGGGCAGGCACAGAGCTCAAAGACTGCCCAGGGATGAAGGAACAACATTTAACGCGTGGGTCTCCTGCAGCCCTTGTCCCATCTCCAGTGTTGGCACTCATGTCCCCTGCATGGCTGTGGGCCTGGGAGCCAGCGTGGCCCCTGCAGGAGGATGGAGCCTGAGGCACCGAGCTGCAGGTGGTGGCCAGGCCCCTGCAGCCCTGCCTCTACCTGGAGCTGCCTCTGGTCTCCATGGAGCTGAGTAGGGACAGAGAAAACAGTACAACTTCATCTCCTGACAGGAATGTGCTTACATTGTCTTTTACTCCAATATACAACCTGATAGCTCAGAGGATGCTCAAGGCAGACTAAAGGAACAAGGTTTGAACTTCACAGGTTTTCCTCAGCACACAGAGTGAAACCTCGAGTAAAGCACAGCTTAGAGTTAATTCAGCTACTTGGGACAGCAAACAACGTGTTGGCTCAGGGAAGAGGGACAGCTCTGAGGGTTAAGGACAAGTTCCAAGCACTGTCCTGACCTCCATCTCCAGGCAGCAGAGTCCTGGCACAGCATTGTGTCACCACATGCCCACCTAGCCCATGGAAGTGCCACCAGCCCGCGGGTCTCCCTCTCCCTGGGCACAGCACTGCTGTAGGATACAAAAGCGCCCACAGCAAACCCTGAACAACCGATGCTTGCACTAGCACTGCTGTGCCTGATCCTGCGTTCCTTCCAGGTGCCTTTTGTCCCTGTTTTTCCCTGCAAGCACAGGAGGTGAGCTCCATGCAGCGGACGGTGCCCATCCTGGTTAGCTGCCTGCAGATGGTGCTACCGACCAGCTTTTCCCCAGCTCCAAAATTGTTTCCCTTCAATCTAAAGGAAAAACACGTACAGTCTGCACAACACACACCGAAGGGAGCTGCTCACTTCCCTCTAGTGTTTTCTCAGCCTTGCGTACACCATAAGATGAGGCTGCGGTATCCGACTGCTGGGACATGGCAGTAATTGTCCAGAGCAACTACGTGAGGTTTGGAAAAGCAATTTCAGGACTGTAGGAACAGCAGCTGCCTTGGTGGAGCTACGGGCCACATGATACTGGTGTTCGGAGGCGTTTACCTACCCCAGGCAGAAAGCCACCCCATGCAAAGGCCCAGAGTGACACCAAGGAGTCCCCAATGTGCAGCACAGCCACTGCAGCGGCCTCCTGCACTGCACTGCACTGCCTGCTGCACCCCTCCACCCCTCCTGCACCCCTCCATCCCTCCTGCACCCCTCTGCCTGCTGCACCCCTCCATCCCTCCTCATCCCAGGAAGCCCAACTGGTACAAGGAAAAGTGTTTGCAAGCTAAACCAGACCTTTTCATATTGTGTCTATCCCTATTAGAAGTAGGGTTTAATCCTTATTAAATCACTCTGTAACTTTGCAAGATACAAGGATGTTGCATCTGTTTCCTCACCATCACTGCAATGTCTTTTTAACAGATCTGATGTATCAGCCAAACTGTATTATAGGTAAAACAGGTGCCAAAACCCCCACAAACAAAATACCTCTCCTGGGTTACAAGTTTCAAACCCGTCACCAGATCACATACTCTGATGTTCACACATAAAAAGAAAAAAATAAAAAGATTCTGTTCTAAGGGAAGAAAAGTCTTAAGATTCTGTCACTTTGATGTCATATATATGTGAAAATCCTCCAGCATTTCATTTAAAGTAACTCTCCCTGAAGTGCACAGCAAAATGTAGGTTCCACAAGCACAGCTGAGGAACCTGCACAGCAGCAGCCAACAACAGTGCTTCTCTGGGAGCAAAGAAAATCACTATATACAGAAATCCTCTTAAAACCAACGAGAGCTGAAGAAGCTGAGCTGCCTTCACAAACCGGGCTGCTTTTACAGCTTCATCCTGCAAGATGCCACGTGTTCCTGCTCCAGCTCAGCACAATCCTTCAGGACAAGCTTAACTTTAAATACAGGGAGAGTTTTGTTGAAGTTAATGGTGTTGCCCAGGGCTTTAAGATTAAGCACAAGCTTAAGTACACAAGCTAGACCTGGACCAGTACTTACAAAGATCAAGCTGTTACATTTTAAAGCCTGAGTGTACATTTAACTGTTTGAGACTGTCAAACGTTTGGCTTCTGATTAGTACTGCAAGAGAAATGTTACATCAAACATAAAACCCTGAATAGTTACTGGTTTAGAAAGCCTGAAGACAACGTGTACTGGCAGCAGAGACCTGCTTACAGAAAACAGACTTACTAGAAAGACTTTCTGAAAAAAATCCTATGAGAATTTCACAGGTAAACCCAAGTTCTGAGTCTTCCTGCCCATGTCAATGTTCCACAGGAGGAGAGAGGGAGCAAGAGCTTGGGTGAACTCCTGTTCTAACAGGGATGTACCACTGGGCTCAGAACAGAAAGAGTAGCACAGCCTCCAGGCCAAGGGATCTCACTTCAGGGGAAGTTTTAGGCTCAGGAACTTAGGACACCAGAGTTAATGCTTGTTGTGCCAAGAGGATAGTTTCATACTTTCCTTCATCTCTTCCTTCCACCTTCCTCCTCCTTCCTCTGCACCAAGATTGCATTTTTGCTGCTCTCTTACAACCTGTTTTGAAAGCTCTGAGGAAGCAACGGTCTTGTAAAAGCAGTTTATGAGATACTTCGTATAAAGGGCTAAAAGGCTGAGAGGAGCTCTTAGGAAATGCTGAAGAAGGAAGCGGCTGAATTGCTCTACACCAACACACACCAAGTGAGATACTGGTGCTGATTAAACTGGCACTGGTTTCCTCACCTCTTTTTAACACATTTTTTCCTTAATTTCACTTAACCTCTAACGTTTTTGTGCTGTAAAAGCAAGAAAAGGCTTCTTATTAATATTTTTCATATCACAATGAACTGTATTAATGATCATTTATAAACATAAGAAGGGTTTGATCCAGCAAAACCCATACCTGTGAGTACATCCTGAACTGTGCACAGAAAATCTGTCCTAACTGTAAACAGACACCATGTCCAGCTTACCCAACATGAATAACCAAAGCCTTGAATAACTGATGTATTGTGGGGCTGGCGCTGGTGTGCACAGCATCCCTCCAAATTGAATAGATAGAATTATCAAAGTCCCAGAAATCAATTTTATGGGGTTTATAGGTTTTTCACAACTTGCTTTTCACAAATCAGGCATCAGATTTGTGGCCAGGACACAGGACAGGACCCTGAGCCATTCCACCTATTGATACACAGAAGATAACAATCGATTTCCTATGAACTATTTACATTGAACAAAACCTGCTACAGTAGAGGCATAAATCCTTTCACCCTTGGAAGTGACAAATAGAAACAGGGTTTGACACTTCCCAGTCTCTCTCCCTCTCAAGCCCTGTTCTCTAAAGCCATGCCAGGAGCACAGAGCTGCTCAGCATCGAGGGGATGGCAGATAACAAAAGTTTTTTGTCTGCAGCTCGGTCAACCCAGGGCATTTCATAAATCACAGTTGTCTCCTTAAGCCAAGTGTACTGAATTCCCAAGTATTAACACACTTTTTGTAACGCCAGCTACTAGCAAGGGTCAAACCTGCACATCAGCTTTTGCAAGTTGCACTTTGCACCTCCAAACACATGAGTTTTCACACATACAAAACAGACTGTTTTGTTGGGAAACAACTCCCAAGGCAGCCAGGCTACCTTGGAGAAAAGCTCTGTATTGGAAAACAAGCAAGATATCAGCAATCTCTGCAAAGGCCAAACCAAGGACATCCCTGAAAACACCGTAATTCCACTCCCATGACTTTGGCTCACAGGAGAAGCTCTCTAATTATCTGAGCATGTAGAAACACTTTCTTTAAATGCAACTGTCCCGAGGCTTCATTCTCAAATAAACCAGACAAAATGAACTCGCCTGACTTAAAATAAAATAAAAGGAGGGAGGAGGAGGGGAGCAAAAAGAGAATTAAAGGTACGTGAGAAAATGTTTCTCAGGCTCTTTCTGGCTGATTGAGCTAATTTACTGTGGAATGGGCAGCAGACTATCTTTAGATAAATGCTAATGAGGACGTTAATGCTTTCTTCAGTCTGGCTGCTACTATTATGCTGAAAGGGAAGGTCAACTGCTAATAAACCCAGTTAACAAGCCATTCTGAACTTCACTTTAGCTTAACACTCTTCAAAGTTGCAGTCATTAAATCCATAGGCTATTAGGAGCTGCCCGCCTGTTTTCACTATGAGCGAAGGCAAACTTTCAATGTAGTCATTAATTGAATTAACAGACTCTAATCCAATTTGATGTAGTGTAAATTGAAATGCACATAAGAGCGAAGATGTGTGTAGAGAGTTTCCCCTTTTCAGGCAGCTTTGTGTCAAACCACTTTTGTTATCATCTCTCCCTGCTCCCAGGAAGGGTGCTCTCATGTATATAACCCTTAACATCAGCTACTCTTTGATATGAATATAGTTTGCTACATGAAGACAGAGGCTGGCAAGACAAAAACATGTCTTACAGCTTATTAAACTCTGGAGCTTTAGCGAGACAAACTGTTAAGCAAGGATCTCAAAATACATTGCCACCATTACACTGTGTTATGCTTCTTTGAAGTAAAAAACCAGCGCACAGGCTTAGCAGACAGGGAACCTTGGTTATGGAGATGTGATGTGGAGGAGCTTAGGTGGTAGGGAAAGAGATGCCTGAATGCCTTGTTTGCCAGCAAGTGCAATAGTTCTCCTTTAAGCAGTGTGAATTTGAAGCTATGGTGTGCACACCAGCCTCTGTCCAGCAGAAAATGGCCGATGGGAAGCCATGCAATCATCAAAAAAATCTGTATAAAACCTATTTTTAAAGGGGAAAGAAGTGCACCACTTCATAAAGTCGTGCATTTCAATCTCAGGCAGTGTAACGGGCACAGTGGAAGGGAGCCCCGTCTGCTCCGCCAGCCACAGGGGCTGAAGTTGGGAACATGGCATGTGACAAGCAAATGGCACAAACCCCCAGAGCTCCCCATCCCCAAGCACTAGCTATAGGCAGGGAGATAACGTCTGAAACAGAGCAGGGCACCTGCCTGGTGTTGAGGCAGGACAGCACCTCCCTGTGACTGCCCATGGACTGGTGTTTGACTGGTTTCAAACACCAGGAAATCAATGCATTTTCCCAGTTCAGACAAAGTAGAGGAAGCTGTAGAATGATTCCACACAAGATGCTTTGTATTTCCTCCATGAACTGGCAATATGACCTCTTAAACCACCCAAAATCCAGTACCCTGTGCTCATTTTAACATACAAGTGTTTACTTGCACATGAGGGTGAATAAAGTTCCACTGCTGCAAATTTAACAGGGAAATCAAGCCTACAGGACAAGAACAACTCCAGTCTTTTATGGAAAGGGACTTCTTATAAGGGCACATAAGGACAGGACAAGGGGGAATGGCTTTAACCTGCCAGAGGGGAGACTGAGATGAGCTCTTAGGCAGAAGTTCTTCCCTGTGAGGGTGCTGAGGCGCTGGCACAGGGTGCCCAGAGAAGCTGTGGCTGCCCCATCCCTGGCAGTGTTCAAGGTCAGGTTGGACACAGGGGCTTGGAGCAACCTGCTCTAGTGGAAGGTGTCCCTGCCCGTGGCAGGGGCTTGGAACTGCATGAGCTTTAAGGTCCCTTCCAACACAAACCAGTCTGGGATTTTGAGATGACCAGAAGCCATCTGGGTTACTCATTAATTCATATAAAACACAAAAGTGAGGAAGCTAAGACAGTTACCCACATAGAAAGTACTGGCAACAGCGGGATGGAGCTTTTCTAAGCCTACAGAGACCTTTTATAGTATTTCTTTAATATTGACCTGCATAATTGGCTTCTCGCACACTACCCATGAAGAAATCCAAGCTTCCATTATCGCAGATATGAAGATATAAAACCACATTCAAGATGCAAGAGGACATCTGGAGAGGAAAATGCATGCGTATCCAAATCATTGTGTTCTTTCAGAAACAGAAAAATACAATGGAGCTTTAGAAAGAACTAAATATAGTAATTTTAGTTCGGCTGTAATTAAGGAAGAAAAAAGCATGACTTCCCCCCAGCCTTTTAAGAGTCATTGTTCAACGTCACAGCGATATTCAATTATTCCATATAAAGAGCATTTACTTTCTTTTCTGCATTATTATTATATTATCCACTATTTGTATGACTACAGAATGAGTAGTAATACAGGCCCCCAGCTGAGACTGACAGCCCCCCTCTGCTTGCCACTGTGAAGACATATGGCACAAAAGCATCGCTGAACTGCTTTGTATTAGTGCAGATAGAGTCTGGAAGAAAGGCAAGGTTGGGATTTCTATTTCACGGGTGGGGAAATGAAGGCAAACTGAGAGGGAAAAAAAAGAAGACCCAAGAACTTCATAAATGATTTCACACAAGAGCGGTTCTGTCTCTTGTCTGCAGGCGGGTCTTTGTGGTTTTCATGGACACGTTTACAACAGTGAAGCAGGAATTTTAAGCCCACATTCGACAGTGCTCACCAGAAGTAGGTTTTAACCACAGGCCCCTGACCAGGGAACCAGCCTAGAGATGACAGCACGAAGAAATCCACACCACTGGGTGCTTAGTACCAACCTTTTTACCCCTGGTTCATAGCACGGACTATGAGCAGAAAGGTAACAACGGATGGGTGCACAGGGAGGCGAGGCAGTAGGTGCTGCAAATCCCCCTCTGCTCAATAAAACAGATGAAATATCAGAGAGCAGAATCCCAAGCCTTCGCAGCTACAACAGTACATCCCAACTGGCCCACACGCTTATTCTCTGACTACAGCAAGGTTTCAACTGTCATTGCCAAGAGAAGTCCAATCTGTAGCTTTAAAATGTGAATATTCTGTCACGTGTCATAATTCCTCTTTCCTACAGATGCTTTTATCAGAAAGATTGCAACAAGAAAAATACATTTTAAAGGCTGCAGTGACAATGGTGACAGGAACTGGCACTGGGAAAGCATCCTGGCTTAAATATCCACTGAAAACTTGCAGGAAAGTCTCTGCAGCCTTTTCCCAGTTCCAACATGCACAGACATGGAGTCAGACAGGAACCAAGATGCCCATCTCACCAAACAGCTACCCCTGCTGATAAGCAGAAGTCCTCCAAAGCCAACAGAGCCATCTGACGTCCAGAAAGCTTTCCAGCTCGTCATGGCAAACCCCTCCCTGCCTGTGTGGTGCCTCTGCGGAGAGGGAATGAGCCAAAGCCGGGCTGAGCCCACGCTGGGGCACCGCATGGGGCACTGTCTTCAAGGACAGCACCAGTGCCAGAGCAGCATTTTACTTGCAAAAACTCAGCCAAGCAGCTAAATCTGGAATGACACCAAGAGTTTAGTGTCTGTTTGGTTTAGGGTTTACTTACACACTGCCTTCCCCATGTCCAACCTATGGGGAGTCCGTAGAGCTCTGAAAAGCAGGAAGAAAGCAAGCAGCAGATGCTTTCACATCCATCTGCCAATGTATTTCTGGATAATTTCAGGTCATGAGGAATAAGGAATGCACATACCAGCTGTATCTGATACAGCACAACACAGACCTTTGCTGAGGTCAACACTTCTTTAACACAGACTGAGTAAATTTGATGAAAATATATTTTTTAAACCATTTGGGGTACAGAATCTGGTTCTGCCCTGTTCTAAAAAGTGCAGGTTTAGCACAGGGTTGTGTGTAGGAGTCTCTGTAATTGCCACTCATCAAATACATCCCAATACATGAGAACATAAAATGGCCAGTGATGAACATCGCTTTCTTCTTTCTCAATCAGCATTGTTGCTCTACAACAGGCAACTACTAAATTTGTATGCAACTGTTCCTAAGGAAGGAGGAGGAAAGACAGAGCAACAACGGAGCTGATTTTGCCGATACCCACAAATCTCACCATGGGATAACGCTGTGACTCCCCTGGATGCACAAGGACAGACATTCAACTCTTAACTATCGGTGAGGGAGGTTTAATTCCCCCACAGAGTTGTCAGGTGTTGGTCCTAGAAAAATAGTATCAATATTAATAGAAACAGGATGCGAGGAGCCCTGCTGGGTGCATGTCACCGGGAGGTACCAAAACTCACACTGGGAAAACAGGGATAATTAACAGATCTTTTGGAATTTTGTGTATTATAGCAATTTTCACCCAGGAATCTTAAAATACATTTTAAATGTAGTCCAACCATAGGAAAGAAAAAAAGAAAATACGTATTACTGCAGCATTGTTCTATCTATATGAAAGTGAAAAGAAAAATGGAAGTGAAGAAAAGCACGGAACAATACGGGAACCGCGGCTCTTGTTCTGCAGAGAAGGGAGAAATGGAACTCAGTAGCTGCAAGCAGAAGTTCAGGCTATAAATAGGATGCTAATTTTTAACTGTGAGGGTAATTAACCACTAGAACAACTTCCTAAGGACTGCAGTGGATTCTCAATTACTGGCAATTTTAAAGTGAAGACCAGATTTATTTATTTTAAAGATATGCTCCAACAGGAATTAATTACATCAACTCCTGCTGCCCGAGTTCTGCAGAAGCTCACTCAAAATGATCCAAATGGTCTCTTTTGGCATTCTGGTCTCTGATCAGACCACACAGTAATCCTCAAGGAAAAGGGGAAATTGCAAGGAAATACACTTAACAATCACACCAGTGCTGACTATGGGACACCATCACTGCTCTGGAAAGGGCCAACATCCCAACTCGGCACCAGCACGATGAAAATAGTACTTGGTTAGTATCAATTCAGGACATAGTCTATTCCAATTCATCTTTATGGTAGTAGAGGACAGAAATTAGACGGGGCAGCATCAAATTAAAGATATTTCTTTTGTAAAAGGTATAGGCATAAAATTACTTCTGGCATACAAGAGGTGTATGGGGCTTTTCATCCATTTGGGGGTGGTCCTACCTCCCAGAATGTGTTTAACTGGTAGAACCAACCTCACCTAAGTACAGTGGAACACGGAGAATTATCAAAGAACTTCCATCCTCTGGGAGAAGGGTAAAAGCTGGAGTTCAGCAAACGCCCAAACTGTGGTTGAGAGCCCACACTGGAGAATCCAGGGAAGAGAAGGAAGGAGACAGAAGCAGAACAGGTCCCGAACGATACTGTCTCCAAGGCAGATGGAGAGAAAACAGGAACAACTACCAAATTAGTATGTATCTATTTCTAAGGATGAAGCAGGAAATGCAGAGTGACAATGGAGCTGATTTTACTCTCCTATCCTTTGGTGGCAGCAGCAGCAGACACTCGGCTTTCCACAATGATGGTGAGTGGGTACAGTAGCTGTGTTTGGTTGTTTTTATTAAATAATAACAACTATTTATTAATAGATGTTATCATTATTTAATAAAACCAGCAGCAGGACAGGCAGGAGCATCTCCTGGCTGGATGGGGCTGATACACCAAGCAGGCAAACTGAAACCCAAAGCATCTGAAACTTCTTTGATTCAAACCAATCCTCTCCAGCTCATCTGGTGCTTTCACAGGCTCCGTAACAGCCCAGTGATTGATGCCTTCGCAGCACCTCACCGCCAAGCCCAGCGACAGCTGAAAAGCTCCACACCAACATGCCAAGGCATTCTGTTTGCAGTTTCATTGTAATTTGATGTAATAAGTGTTGATCTCAATTCACTAAACATTTGTGTCAATTTGCCACCCAGTTTGCTTTAGTTTTAAGGCATTTCTGTTGCATAAAAACCAAGGCATTAAGCTATAAATTAATGAGTTGTTTAACAAGCTTAAGGTACATTATTCTCCTTCCAGCTATCTTCTGAACTGCATCTTCACAGTTTTTCAGTGATGTGAGGAACAATTTTCATCATTAAAATGAAACTTTCGAGAGCTCTAACAGGAAAGCCCACTGGTGCTGGTAGGTGGTGGAGCATTCCTAAGTGCATTATGAACTGTATTTATAGGAGCTGTCTAGCCATTTAATGGGTTCTTGAATGATTTGCTTAGGTGTTTACTTTTACTAAAAGCAGTTTATAACCTCTGCTCTTGTCTCTGAAGTCCCTCTTAAATCATTCTGTAAATATATCACAGGGCAATAAAAGAGAAGGACTTGAGTTTCCACCTCGGGCTCTCTTTTCTGCTTACCCTAAGGGATCTGTAGTCTCTCTGTTGTCATAGAAATGGGGCATGGCTGACCTCAGTATGGTGCAGTGTAATACCCAGTCGGATTCAGCTCAGCGCCTTAATCCCCAGTGGAGATACTTCCACTACATTCAGTATTTCCTGGGGATTCCAACAAGGAAACCCCTCCTGGCACCTGACAGCATCGCAGCGATGGGAAGCCCCCCGGCTGCCCAGCACAGCACAGAGCTCCCACCACAGCCAACGGAAACGGGCTACAAGAAATGTGGAGAGGGGCTTTTGACAAGGGCCTGTAGGGACAGGACAAGGGGGAATGGCTTTAACCTGCCAGAGGGGAGACTGAGATGAGCTCTTAGGCAGAAGTTCTTCCCCTTCCATGGCAGGGGGTTGGAACTGGATGAGCTTTAAGGTCCCTTCCAACCAAAACCATTCTAGGATTCTATGGAAACACACTTTGCAACAGTCACTCCTGAGATGCATACCTACCTCTTTCAGTTCACACATACAATTGTCTCTCTTTGTGTTTCAGAAGCTTGGACTGTACAGAAAACCATTATCAAAATCAAATACTGGCTATTTTTTCCCACCAATGTCCAACAGATGCTTTGCCATCAATGTTTTCTGGATGTGACACCTATCCTTCTATCAGCAAGAAGAGTTCAGGGCTGCTCCTCTTCCCACCTCCCGCTCCGCACACATTTACAGTGAGAATCCGGCAACAGCGCTGCTGCCTGTGTAATCTGTCACCTCCAGGCCCTTTCATATATCAATGTTTGACTGCCTTCTATGTAAAACAGGTTATTAACTTAATCAGAAATTGACTACTACTACAAACACCTTTTGAATAAGGTCAAATTAAGATAAAAGTCCTTGCTCTTTTCGTCTCTCAGCAACAAAGACTATAACCAGGCTGCTAAACCTGCCATTAATGTCAGTGTGCAGATTAAATGTCATTAAAGGCAATTTGTCACTTACATACACACTTATCTCAATCTAATAATTAGCAAAAGGTCAGGCAGATAAACCAGTATATTTCAATCCACAATAAATTCCAGCTGCAGGATATGACAAAACACGAGTTTAACCATATATACATGTATTTGGGTTTGAAATAGATATGTATAATTAAATCCAGCAAAACAGAATCATCTGTTTTAAAGACCTAACTGGTATCAAGCCTTACTCTGACACTTAAGCTGCGAGGAAGCCAAGTGCATGATCATGTCTCACAGTAACACCCCGGAGGAGTGAGCCCAGCAGACCTTGCTTTGCAGTGCTAAACGGGTCAGTGGGCACTACCCAGATTCCATAAGTGTGGAATCCGAACAGATTCCACAGCTGATGCTCTCTGGCACTTTGGTGGTGAGCCTCAGCTGAGACGTGAAGCACAGGTGAACAAACCACAGGGACTGAATTAGCTTCTGACCTTACCAGTGACTCCCCAACTTCAGGTCTCCAGCCTGCTGACTCCGTGTCAGGAGGCAGATGGTAACAGTGTCCGAGTGAGAAAACAGCTAGGGATAAAGCAAACTCTTCAGTTCTCTGCTCTGCCACCTCCACACCTCTTGTGAGGTTCACGTGTGCTTCAGAACGATAGAATCAACCAGGTTGGAAAAGACTTTTAAGATCATCGAGTCCAACTGTTACCCCAGGACTGCCAAGCCCACCGCTAACCCATGTCACTAAGGACAAACTTGTCTCCCCTCAAGGTCTCCACTCACAGCCACCCTTCATCTGCCCCCCATAGTGGCACACACTGTATAGCTGCTTCCCTTATGCCTCATGGCCACCCCTTATCTCCTCTCACGGCCACAACTCATACCCCATGGCTGCCCCTCACAACCCACAGCTGCCCTTGCTCTCCCCTCGTGATGTCCCTTCATGAGTGCCCCTCATGGCCTTCATGGCCACCCCTGCTCTCCCCTCATGATCTTCCCTCATGGCCGCCCCTCCTCTCCCCTCACCTCTCATGGCCGCCCCTTCTCTTCTCTCACCTCTCACGGCCGCTCATCCTCTCCTCTCCCCTCACGATCTCCCCTCATAGCCGCCCCTCTCTTCCCTTCCCGCCGACTGGCTGCAGCTCTGCACGGGCAGGGAAGGGACCAGGATGCCCCGTTTCCCCTCAGCTCATCGGGAAGATTTCGCAAGCCACAACCTCCCGATAAAATCCAAGCTCTGCACAAACTGTAGAAAATGGAACTGCTGCACCTTCATTCTGGCTCTCATGGCACACCTCCTGTACGTGATGCTATGGCAGTGTGGTTGGTGGGCTCGCTTTAATGAGAGACACAAGAGCAATGCTGAGAGTGTGCAGTGAACTCTGCACAATTAGTCCCAGCAATGGCAACCTCTCCCGGTGCAGCACCTACCTGTGCGCCCCTGCACAGGCTTGGCTGCAAAAGGGCTTCTGTGAAAGGTGACCAATTCCCACGTGTGTCACATTGGATACAGGATCATGGATATTCTTTTGTATAAGCTTCAAATCTCTCCATGCTCAACAGCCAAAAACAAAGAATAAAACCAAAAAACCACCCCCCAAAATTCACAATGTTCTATGCCTTTTCCTCCAAACCAAGATAAACCAGGGGCCGAGCCCTCACTGCCATTTGGATCCTTTTCATCTTCTTCCACCCAGATGTGAAAATTCCAAAGCTCAAACTTCATTCATCAAACCCTTTCCTTTAATATTTCAGACTTTCTTTAATGACCATTAACAATACATTTTCAGCTCCCTCCTGTGAGGATACAGCTGTGATATGGATATTAATAACTAAATAACATATGGAGATTTAGAGCAGTGAAGAACAAGGGGTTTATAAAGCCGTTTCAAGTTATTCTGTTCACGTTTGGTTTTTTGCATATTGGCAGCACTTAACCCATCTTCAATGTCTAAACAGCTACTTCATACAGCAGTGCAAAGGCAAATTGTCAACATGCAGCCTTTACCTCTGCTTCTAACAGTGGGGGACAGTTAACTCCCAGTGATGCTGTGTTAACAGTTTAGAGCAAAGAAAGATGCTTTCAAGGAGTCAGACAATTTACTCAGCTCCTTGTCACAAAGATACTTCATGATTAATGAAAGCTATATGTGTAAAACAAGTTTATATTACAGCAAGCCAGGATTTTTATGCCTCTCAGACAGTTGGAGAAATTCTTGGGTACCTTATTTAATAAAAAATAATAAACCTCAGCAAGCATCAGCTTTAAAAGCAATGACAAATATTTCTCTGCACGCAGGGTTTTAAAGTGTGTTGGAGGTTTTTTTGGTCAAAAAGTTTACTTAGGGATGGGATATGACCTTAAAGAAGAACTCAAAGTTTATGATGAGAGCTGTTGCTGTTGTTACCTGAAGGTCATCAATCAAGACCACGGCCTTACTGGGTTGAAAACTGTGCTAATACATTATTCATGTACTGTACCATACTTTCCCAAAAGGAAAACAATTAAAATGAAAAATACAAAGGATGGTAGAGGAAAGAAATATCTTCAGATTACACGACAGGAATGTAGGGGAGAAAGTAAGCAGGAGAGTATAGGAGACCTGTGGAAGAGCTGAGACTCTACCTAGGTCTGCCTGCTGTCTAACCAGAGTAGCGAATAGATCCAACAAACTATGTCCACAGGTGAGCTCTCATCTAAAGTCTTCATGTCAGCTATACAGATTGATTATTTTTATACAGCAGCCCAGGAAAATAACGCCAAATACTTACAAATAGAGGAAAATGCAGTTTTAAAAGAAACAACTACAAGCACAGCTGCCTGAACACCATCTAGTCCGTTTAACTTACAGCTGTGTCCATGTTGTGGAAAGTCAACCCATCTGTCAGACCCTCTCATGGCCTGACAAAGAGGTTTCCTCCAGCACCTCATCTTCCAGACAGCTTCAAGCTGTCTTCAAGGACCTAGTTTTCAGAAGCCAGTGATTTTGAGCTTGCCAGGTTTTTGGTACATCAGAGGATGGACCTCAGCATCAACACTACAAATCAATGCAAACCTCGGAAGGAGGCTGTACTCAGAATTCCTAGCAGCTCTTGAAAATTTAGGTTGGAAGCTTGTTTAAAATGCCTATTTCTGCCTTTTTCATTATGTGAGTGCATTGGCTTTTACCATGTGTACAAACTGATCTGCAGGAGACTGATTTGAGGAAGCACGAGTAATTTTTTTTCTGGTGTTTGGTTTTCAAGATCATATACAGGCTGCATATTCTACCACTGTGATCTCAGTGTCCTTTAATACTTGTCTGGGTGGGGAACGTATGCACATACCAGTATCCCCTCTGTGCCCAAACACATGTCTTCCAGAGATTCTCACGTTCTCTGCTAATACAAACAAAAACCACAACACGCATTGCCTAGAGGCTTACATGTTGACATAGCAAGACTTGAGAAAAGATTAACCCCTTAGCCTGAGGCCCTAAACATGCACTAGAGAACGAGCAAAGAATTTATTGCTGTGAATGGAGGCAGATCAAGGGTTACTTCATGACCCTTAATAATGAAATGTTCTACCCCAGCACCGATACGAGGAGGCACTGCATCGAATGCCACCACTGACATTACAGTTTGCTCACTAAGGGTTTATATCCACAAGGTAGGAATTTCTTTCCCACATCTGAACGGGTAGAAGAAAGTGAAGTTCAGACGGCAGCAGCTTTCACTCACTGCAGCTCAAACTGCTCTGCCCGAGAGGCCCAATGCCTTTGGAAGGTCAGAAGTCTGCATGAACAACGTGCTAGCCCGCGGCTGTGGTCAGGACTGCTACGCTTAAAGGTTACAGTGATTAAGCACTGTGATTAATTTAGTCTCAGCAGAATCAATTCCACTCAACTACAAATCCAATTCACATACTGGAGAGGACTCTGCTCTTCCCTGGTTGGTGTGGGCTTGGGTTTAGATTCATTTTTCTCCAAGATGTATGTTTTGAGGGATCACACTGCAATTAGCAACTGTTTTGACAAAGCTAATGGGACAGGTCTGTCTGTGTGTCATTGCTTCCCTGGCTTGCTGTCATCTGCCCTTCCATAAATGACATCCAGTTCCCAAACCTCTTGAACATGAATGCTATGTTGAAGGATCACCTACACAGGAACATGTTTGGCATAGCTACCCCACTGTCATTGTACTATGGTGGGAAACCAACTCCCATAATGTGCATTTCTTTCAAAATGTCACATTTTCCCCAGTTGAACATGATCCCTCTGAAGAGATCTAGTTCTGAACAACAAGAAAGGTATGCCAGGCTCAAAAAAGTCATGGAGATGACACAGGGGGTGTGTCATCTGGGTCTACTCAAGCAGGATGATAACAGCCACAGAGAGAAAGAAAAGATACAAGTGAATACCCATCAAAACCCATCTCTACATATCAGTATGAATTGACTAACAGGCAAATTATATCAAAATCCTGACTGATTCTGAAAAAATCACACCCTAAGTTAGGGATAACTGCAACACAGATCTCAATGCCACTTGAGCAAACCTTGAAGCTGAAAGAAACAACAGGTCTGGATCTGCAGGGACCTGCAGCCTTGAGAGAAACACCACTGAGGAGACAATACGAAGAAATTACTTTAATGGCTATTTTTTGGTCAATGTATGACTGGAAGCCACCAGAACATGTGTATCTGCTGATGTCTAGTTTGCTTCCCAAAATTTATGAAGAACTTAATTTCTTCAGGGAAGCCCAGGAATGGCAACCAAAGGAAACCACATGAGCTCTTTTGCTGAAGGAACCAAGGAGAGAAAATGATTGCTTCCTAAACCTAAAATGGATTTTCTCCACAACGATTTATACAGCATTAGGATACTAGCAGCCAGCATAACCTGAACCCTCACAAAACGCACCTGCTGAGCCATCTTTACCACTACCTCCTTCACCTTACTCTAGAAATGCCTTAAATTATAAATACATCACAGAAATCTGATCTGCAACGCCCCCGGCACATCCTGATCCCTATCACGTCCTTCTCCCTTTCAGCCCAAGCGCTGTGTTTTGTCAATACCAGCCTAGTACAGCTTCAAATATTTAGTTTAACTTGATCTTCCAAACGGCAGAAGAGAAAAGCCAGAGTCTCCTAACACCATTTGCTGAACAAACAATTGCTCCCACAGCAGAGGCCGCCGGCGGTGTCCTCCTGCCCCCCGGCCGGCCCGGCTGCATCCCGGTGCACCGGGAGCCGTGACAGATGCCAGGAGTGACAGCTTTGTTTTGCCAGGGCCGTGCTCGCCGTCAGTTGGCAGGCGAAGCCGCAGCGGGGCTGACAGCTTCTCTGATTCTTTCATCAGCCGATGTGACTGAGTGACCTTTTCCAGTCTTAGCAGCTGCCTCCCTTCTTTAGTCAATCATGGCAGAAAATAAGTCCCTTTGGGTAAATCTTGCCCTTTTTGTAATTTTAAATGACCGCAATTGTCATTAGGCTTGTTCGCTAAATACGGTCGTGAGTGGTGGCGTCCTCATCGCCAAGAACAGGAGCAACCCGGCTGGTGTACATGCTCTAGTGGGAAACCTGTATTCTACTCTGAAAGACTCGGCTCAAGAATTCCTCACCAGGATTAACACTCCCTCATGTTTATGAGGGTTTTGGGTTTTTCACGACAGCAGCAAGAGACCCAGCGTCATCGTTTATGGAACGTACTCGCTCACCTCTAGGTTTTTGGCTGGGAGAAGGAAGAGACTGCAGCAACATGAAAAATCAAACGTATTCATGCAGCTCCGTAGATCCAGTTTGTTCTTCGCAGTGAGAAAGGAGAAATGCCCTTAATTAATAACAGTGACAAAGTAAGGGGGTTTCTAGTAGCTTTGCCATAAGCCGGCTTTGCATCCCTGCTCACTCACCAGGCTCGCTGTAGCTGCAGATGAGGTGAGACTGTCACTGTCCTCATGACACCCCAGCGATCAGAGATGGCAAATAATGGAATAAAAATTAAAACAAAAATACAATTTCTTGCACTGAGCAGACTGTTTGAAATGGAAATAACTCTGCTTTGGCTCAGCCTCTGCATTCTGTTTGCTTTCCGCATACATTTGAGCAATTGAGTTTTATGAGCACAAATGTTCAGGAAAAGTGAATCTCAAAGTTGCACATGGTATTAACAGAATCATTATTTAAATCCTCACAGAATTACTTCTGCTGAGAAATCACATCTACACAGCTAATCGCAGAACAGGTTTATTTTTGGCACAAAGACTGCCTGTCTTTAGTTATTGCACTGGCTTCCTTACTGCAGCGTGTGAGCCCCTTCCACCTAAAATAAACTGTAACAATAAGCTCCCTCAGGGGCTGTCTCTTATGCTGAGCCTGTATAATTCCCGCACTATCAGATAGATGTATTCAGAGTTCCTACGTGACAACGCACCTGAGTGAAATTGTAATATTTGTGATAAACCCACAGTTAAAGAAAAAAAGATATTTGTAAACCAGAAAGTTCAAGCGACAAACAGGAAATCAGAGTCTCTTTGTAAATACTCAACCTAACAGGGGGGGAAAATAGGCTAAAATTATTCGATATGTTCATCCTGTAAATCATGTACTCCACTCTAGGAAAGAAAACAACTCTGTTTAGGGAACGTAGGAGCACGGAGGGTAATTGCAGGTCTGAAGAAATAAGATGGACAACCACGACAGTGGCAGAGAGAGAGAAGAGACAGAGCAATGTACAGTATCCCAGCTTTTCCATGGCCAAAGCACCTGCAGTTATTACTCTAAATACCATAGGTGTTCAAAAGCATGATGTGTACTCATCTCTTCCAGCCAATAAACACATTCTTTTACGCTTCTGACATAATATTGCCAAACGATACGTAATGACTAATGCCTACCAAGGATGTGCGCACACTGGCTGGGTTTGGGTGTGTTTTAAGGTAGCTCAGTAGCCATTTCAGAATTCTAAGAACCATCAGGTTACTTCACAGGAGAACAGATTGAAGCTTCGGTGGCCCAAATTACAGGAAGAGGTGAGAGATGAACCGTACCAGCACTGAGGCGGAAAACCCGACGGAGATTTCACAGCCTACTAAATGCCGGTGTTGCTCTGCCCATGCTCGAAACCTTCCCTGCACCTTGCCATTATTGAGGGATTACAGGACCTTCTGTACAAGTGCTGAGCCTGCCAAGTCCTCCGAATGCTACCCAAAATCCCACACAAGCTGCTAAAATCTTCAGGGGGTTTTACAAGACAAATTTCAATAATCCCTTTAAGTGCTTCTTTAGAATCAAGCGTGAATTTGCCAAATCCAGGGTAGCTTATTCTCCTTAAATTCATAACACAACTAACCAGTGCTATGTGCGGCACAAGAAACTCGGAGCACTCACTTGAGTAACTGCTGCAGAGTTTTAATATTCCCAAAATACTCTATGTAAGAAACTGGGCTGGGAATGTTGGGATTGAAGACAGCATGAGTGGTACTGTATTTTCCTGCCTTTGATCAAAACAGCTAAAACAAGGATATTGATGAACAAGGATAACACTCAAATGCAGTGTTCCCACGTTCCCATGGAAGCCATTAGCACCGATTAACTTTGCAAAACAGAAAAGTCTGGAAATCCAGAAAAACAGTTCTCCATAAGGCAAATATTTTTTCTCTAATTCTGTCCCAAAGTAGCAAATGCAGGAGTTGGGAAATAGGATTTCATCAGGCACTGGGAGGAAACAGTGAACAGATAAAGAGAGCAGAGACCTAGAAAACTAAAGTGGAACAAAAAGGGAGGGGGGTGGAAATTAGTTGATGCAAAAGGAACTAAAAAATTTTAAGCCGAGAGGGGGAGAAAGTTAAAGGAAATTAGTGACAAGAGAAGAGCTACAAAAGACACAGGAAAGGCAGGCCAAGAAAAGTATTAAACGAGTATCAAAAAAGCAGAGAAGGGAAGCAGCAGAACACGGAGAAATCTCCATGCTCAGGGCAAAGGCCATGATGTCCAGTGGCTCGTCTGCTTTGGCTTCTACCTTCCAAAGTGGAAAGCGTGCCCAATATATGTCTGAAGAACAAACAGTGCTTAAACACAGCAGCTGGTAAAACGCCGAGTCTTGGAAAGACATTCCCTAACAATGAAGACATCCAAACTTATCAGTCAGTCCTGAAAATCTCCCATGCACATTCCCTTGGCAAGCATTTAGAGTCATATGGCACCTTCTTGGGCGCTGAGACCAGTGGAATAGATGTTCCTCTATATTCCAAACCTTAGAGCACGTAATTCCGTGTGTCCTCCCTACTTGCAGCTGCATCCCTGCCCCCTTTCACCTCCTGCTGCCAACATATGCATGCAAACACACACGTGCATTTTATAGAGCAGAAGGCAAATAGAGGCTGAACCTTTGAAGTCTAGTGCAGAATAATTTATAGCCCAGATCCATATTTCTTTGAGAGAGAGGTTTGATTTAGGGTAACAGTATAAGGCTTTAATCTAGATGTTGAATCTCCAATAGGAGCTCTTGGTAGGGCACTGACCCACCCCCCCACACAGATACACTGCATTTGCCCAAGGTGAAATTGCTTTTCCATTTGCCCTCTGGACACAGCTTGACCAACTCACTATTTCCATCTTGTCTGTCCTTACTGAAACAGCTGGGATTGGAATCTGCCTCCCCTATCACATTTCCAACACAGGGAAAATAGACAACAAAAGGTGGACTGGATCACACACAAAAAAGGAGAAGAAAATAATAATAATAAACCCCCAAATGTAAGGAGGGAGCCTCGTGGGTCTCTTCAGCACCAGCCACGGTCGTGGTCTGGAGGTGGGAAGCAAAGGGGATGTTTCAGAGTGTTCCAGCTCTGAGCTTGCTAATGCCACCATGAACCTGACCCTGTGGGGTTCACAAAGCTCCAATGTTCCTGCTGACAGGTGGGGATTACAGCACTGGAAGCTTCCAAGCCAAAGAAAGAGAAAATAAACAGCGAACCCCATGGTGTCACTTTTACAGGCACTTCTCTGACAGCAGCTACGCTTTTATACAGGGCACTTAGAGCAAACGGTTTAGAGCAAATGGCTTTTTGGCTGAGGGAAGAGGTTGCTCTTTTCAGATCCACTACAGCATAGACAAACACAATGCAAAGGCAAGCAGCATAAAACAGGATGGCTCATTACTACCTGTCTTCTTCCAACTACACCTACTACTCTTGAGCTGATGGGACCAATGAATGTGCAACATGGTGCCAATAAAATAATAAATATTCACTGTCTAATGTTTTCTTATAGAAATACAGAAACAGCAGAAGTACCATGGAATAAATACCACTCGTGGATAAAATGGGCTCAACCCTTTAAATCACAGACCCCGTTGCCAAAAGGGCATTGCCGTGGTCTCCATTATGTTAATTCCGTGTATTGATACTGCAAAACTTCCATGATTTCACTTCCGACTCTAAATCTATTAATTTTAATGCATAATTCCATGTGTACAATGTTTCTACGATGCTCTGTAGCAAAGGAACAAATTCTGATCTCTGACTTAGACTGGTGAAATGGATTTGAACACACTTGTGTGGACACCCCACTTCTCACCCCCCAGTCAGAGCACACACAGGCACGCTGCAGCAGCAAGGCTATTCAGGATTAATCTCCCTAATTATTCCCACCATTGACAATACCTTTGTGTTGCACTCTGCTAACATTTTAACTCTGTGAGCTGGAACTGGAGAGCGAAGTTTGATGTACAAAAGAAATTGCACCAAGTGCTCACCATCAATTTGCTTCTCATCGATTAATGCAGACTGGTTTGCCAGTCTGGGCGAGGAAGGAGGGGATCTAATGGTATCTGCTCATTTTCAGCTCCAAGACCTCCAGGTACATTCAACAAGCCTAAAAAGCTTTTAATCTTTAGCATTACAGAACCCACAGAAGGGCAATTTTCGAACAGTGGAAAGCAGGTGGAAATCAAAGGGAATAAAGTAATGACGAGGTTTAAGTACAGCCATTTTATGAGATACAGAAGTCATTCCCATTGCTTTCCACATGTAATTGTAATTGCATTGGAATTATTTATAACAGGCCAGGTTTTAATTCCAGGACTACAAAGCAAAAATGTACTTTTGTACTACAGAACCACGTTAGAACAGGGTAAAAAACCTCAAATGATGCAAAGATGCATCAAGCTCACGCAAACAGAGGAATCCTACAACATCACAGCTCCAGTGTTCTGGAATCCCTTAGACAAGAATACAGAAGGCTTTTGGAAACATTTGTAACTCTAGCTCCACAGCATATTTTCAAAGCATGTCAGAACACAAGAAGAGGATTAAGTTCCTTACACAGCCACCTCCTCCTCCCTGTTGTAGGGATGACACTGCTAACAGGATGAAGTGAGTGACAGGGTTATATGATCATTACATAAAGGTAGTACACATGCAAAATCTTCCGAACATGGCAAAAAAAAAATTATCAAAGAGGTTGCACCATCTGTCTGTGGAGAAAAAAACAACAGCTGGTGCAAGGAGCTGCAAGATGCCAGCCTCACAAGTGACAAGATGGGAAATGACAGGAAACAGCTTTTCACTCTTCTAACAGCAAAAGAAACGTACAGCCCGTGTTCTCGTGTTTGAAAACCTCCAGATGCTGCCCTCTTCTCACATTTCCATATCTTTGTTCATGCAACATCTGAAAGCTTTTCTATTTTTACAGAGGGAGGGGAAAAAAAGCACAAAGCCATCAAATGTATATATGTGGTTTTTTTTCCTTGCGAGAGGATGCTGAATGAATTTTAATCATGATGGTAAGAAAAAAGAAAAAGGAAAATCAGCAGTATTTGATGTGAGGAACCTTTGAAACTTTCTCCTTCTCAGAAGAAATTGCAACATGGTTGGCTTTTCTAAAGGTTGTGTGTGATAAATATTAGCTTATTCTGAGACTGATTAGGCCTCTGGATTGATTCAAGGTCACTGCTAAGGTTCACCATAGATGTTTTGTAAAGGTACCAAGCTTCCCTTGAACAAGATAATTTTACATGGGCATGTAGGACAAGGGGGAGTGGCTTCAACCTGCCAGAGGGGAGACTGAGATGAGCTCTTAGGCTGAAGTTCTTCCCTGTGAGGGTGCTGAGGCGCTGGCACAGGGTGCCCAGAGAAGCTGTGGCTGCCCCATCCCTGGCAGGGTTCAAGGCCAGGTTGGACACAGGGGCTTGGAGCAACCTGCTCTAGTGGAAGGTGTCCCTGCCCGTGGCAGGGGGTTGGAACTGGATGAGCTTTAAGGTCCCTTCCAACACAAACCGCTCTATAATGTATCCCTCATGCCAGGATTTCCAAACACCTTGGGCTTTAGGGGTTGTTTAAGTACTAGACATGACACCCAGGCTGTACGTCCCAACCTCCCCTGGGTCTGAAAGCATATTCCTGAGGCTGAGAAAACAAGTTGCATATTCGAAGAAAAGAAGCCACCTAAAACCCTTCTACAAAATCCAGGAAGCTCAGCTCACAAGAGGCATCCTGGCTCTTCAGAAAGCTTGACACTGAGTGAATGGTACGGGGAGCTGTCTCTCTGATATGGCCCCATACGACCCTACAACCTGGGTGTTAGGAACAACTGATACACACTTTACAATAGAAAACATACTGAAAAGTCAATGCCCCATGAAGAAACAGTCTTGCTATGGGATATAACCCAAAAGCAGAGGCACACAGCATGGGGCCCTGTGCACACCAAAGCAGGACGGAGCACAGAGCCTATGTTTCCAGCACAAGGTTCAGGGAAAGCTCAGCCTAGAGATGACACTGATCTGTGGATCAGGGGATGGATCTGGACAGTGTGAGACTAATGACTTCTGCCTCCCCCAGACAGATTAGTCCTTAGTTCATCCAAGTGTTCTGCAGCTGGGTGATAAACTAGGATTCTATACTCCAGACGGAAGTGAGCAAAAGGCAAGGTGTCTACCCATAGCAAAGCGATGTTCTGATGCCAGACTTCAGCAGGAATCACACCTTACAATCACCCTGGAAGGCTGCTTGATGGCTGACACTGGGATTTGCCTTTCACCCTTCCCCATGAACAAAATGCTGCCTTCCTGATTTATTTTTCTATCCTGATAGAAAACAGAGATCTCTGCTGAGATTGTTGGTTGCTGCATGCCAAGAAGGTTACATTAGTCTAGACTAAGACAGCAATGCTGAGATAACTGAGATAACCCCCCAGATTGCTGGTGGGAAATCAGGGTGGAGCAGGTTCAGGAACGTGGCTCAAGGTCAGGGATGGGTATGGAAGAGGCAGAGAAGCAGCCTTGTTTTCCTTATCTGAGCCTCCTTCAGAGGAGCTAATCCTTCAGCCAGTAGCAGTTGGTCTGCTGAGACAGAACGAGGTTTCCTAGAGCCATCCTTATGCATTAGCACCGGCCTACGCAGAGCCAGTGGGATCATTAAAACCCCACTTTAAGCATCATCAAGCAAGCCAGCTTAGAGAGAATTTACTAGGTGCTGTTTATTTCTACCTTTGATTCTCTACATGGTCTCTACAGATCAGAGTACTTAGAAAACATAATTATTTTAATTAGGAGTAATTCAATTAGAATATCTCATTGCCAATAACAACTTCACTAATAAGAAATGAACACACTTGACTTTTTTTTCCTTTTTAATCTTACCTTTGGGGACTCTCTGAATACTTTCCCAGATGTGGAAGTATTTCTTTGATGTTGCCTGCCTAATTCTTCTCTCCTGTAGGGTCTGATTCAGTGTATACTCAAGTCCACTCAAGTCTATCCTTTGCTTTCAGAGGGCACTGGATTGAGCTCTTCTACACTGCTGTATCCCAGAAGGAACAGAATCAACTCCAGTGCAGGAGAACAGTAAAACGAGTACCCTCTCTATGAAAATGATGATGTAGGTCTGGTAGGGTAACTGAGCAGTCAAAGGGTAAACTACAGAGTGACCATAGTGGAGATCCTGCTGATGAGCCTTTGCTAATACAAGAAATCTGGAGAGGGACTTTTGACAAGGGCCTGTAGTGACAGGACAAGGGGGAAAGGCTTTAAACTGACAGAGGCGAGATTAAGATATTAGGAAGAAGTTTTTTAAGGTCCTTTCCAACCCAAACCATTCCATGATTCCATGATACCTTCAGCACAGGAATGTACTTCAGGCCTCTTCAGTAAGTCTATCGTGAGTGGCAAGAACAGCACAAGCTATTCTGGAAACACACATCCTGTAGCAATCCTTGTGCACAAAATTGGCTACAAGGGATACAAGTGACTGGAAGTGACTGGAGTGCTACTGAAGTCATGGGCAGCACCCAGTGATTTCCAGCTTCAATCAAAGCTATTGTTTCAGTAAAGGAGACGGGTACTCTCGAGTCATGTCACACATCAGCACCATCTCACTGGGGCAGTGTGGCCACTTTGGCAATCTGGGATACATCATTCCAGCACACAGCTGACCTCCCAGAGACACAGATGGATCTAGGGGCTCACCCATTTGTGCTTGCTATTCCCAGGGCTGTGGCAGCATTGGGGAAAGGTACAGCTGGGACACCCCACCTCATGTTCATCCTGGGTTGGTTTGCAACCGCCTGGAGCAACCGGGGTCTGGTGTGAATTACAGTGATTGGGAATCATCAGCTAAGAAAGAAGCAATTTAAGGTCTGTGCTCACATGTTTTTACGCCCTTAACATCAATAGAAACCACATGGATGTAGAATATTTTACTCTTTCTAACCATTTGCTCTCCGATCCAACTGGTAGGACTCCGAGGAACTTGCCTTGGCAAGCAGAGATCAGCTGAGACGTGGACAAGTAGCTGCTTCACTCAGTTCGTTCTCTCATCCTCTTAACTAGCAGCCGAAGAGTATTTTAATGCTGATCCCTCTCAGTCTTAATTGTGATCCTACCCCAGCACAGTACAGCGTGGTTTAGTTTGTATCTAACAATAAAGGGTCCCATTATCCGAGGGTGGCACTTGAAAGCCTATCCACAAGAACAGATCTCTTCATTTTAATTAAAAGCTTCCACATATTATTTTCTAAGCTAACAAACACGGCCATAGTTGTAATTAAGGAATCACCAAATATAGACTCAAGATCTTGTTAATAATGATATCCTTTTTAAAATCTCATAATCTTAAAAAAAAAAAAAGTTGTAATTAAGTCACCAAGCAACTATATTTGTCTCCATGAAATAAAGCCAAATCTACAGATAATTGCAAATACCATTTCCCAGTGGATTGGGTTTTGTATGCCAATTAGGCTCACAAATCTCAAGCTGTCACCTTCATCTCCAGCCATGCAGGCGGCTGAGAGCACAGCTCTGAACAAACCAGCCCCAGTGCCTCTCATTCCCTGACTAAGGAAGAAAATGAAGTTACCAACGCACGTTTGTAGATGTCAGCCCCCCGAGAACAGAAAAGGGGGGAAAAATGTAATCCTTGGGTGTATGACAATTAGAATAGTTTGTCTAGCTTCTGAGAAGAGTGTTGTGGGAAAGCTCCCAAGAGACTCCTGTGACTGCAGCTCTTCGGTTACCAGCTGCCTCATGACTCAAATCCACACACACATCCCTAGCTGTGATGGTTTTTCCCTCTAAGATGCCACAAGTCCCGGGAGCCCTGGTTAATGGATCTCGTGCACCCATCGTGCCTGTCACACACTCATCTAATCACACCCGGAGGGCTCAAGCTTGAAACGGTGACCTGGTAAGAGCAGGGACCTGGCAGAGCACCAGTGAAGATGCTGTTGCCTTCCCCTTTGTTTTGGAAGGCCCCAGCTGCAAAATTGCTGTTAAAACACCAATCCTCAGGGATCTGCCCAAGTACCTCATGCAATCCCTCATTGTTTCCTCTCCTCTTCTGCAGTGCCCACCAGAACATGGTTGCTGTGAGGTGCTTAAACCTGCTTTGGGAATATTCAGGAGCACTCAGAAACAATCAATTCAATGGAGTGATTTCTTCAGAATATGTCAACAAGAGTAAGCAAAGGTGCCACCAAACCAACAAGCCAGTTTCAGACCCTTCAAAATTCAGAAGTGTTTTGCAGCATGTATTTAGATGCAAGGGAGTTGCTTTGCCTGCCACCACTGCTGCAGAACCTCCTGCTCTCACCACATGCCACATCAGCTCATCGATGGCAAAAATAACTGCACAGAACCACAAATTCAGAGTATATGGGAGATTGTAAACTCACAGAAGGAGGAATCAACTTTATTACAAGTCTATATTTCAAAAAAATAACCAACATGAAGTTCACAAAACTTGCAATGAAGTTGAACCATCACCGTGTAAGATGGTGGCCCAGACTGAATGTATCTAACTTCAACCTCTGCTCCTCAGCCAAGTGTTTCTTCCTGGGGAGGTGTCCCAAAACCTTGAACCAACCGAAGTGAACATATGGGAAACCTGGGCTGAGGCTGATGGTACCATGGGCATAAGGGTTCCTTTGACTCATTTTGTGGGTCCCTGGAGTGAAGATCAGATGGTTCCTCCCAAAATTCACATGCCAGGCAAGTAACCAAAGCATTTCCCACCAACACATCACCGTTCCCATCCTCAAGTTATCCAGGATTCCTCTCACCACATGCAACTCAAGTCTTATCCCATTCCTTTCAAAAACTCCTTGACTTCCCCACCGCAGGTAAACCTGGATCTCTGCCATCTACTTCCTGTTCCTCTGAAACAGCCGACTTTTCCATCCTTGTAACTCTCCAACCCATCCTTTGCACACCAAGCTGGATGAGGACATTGCCACAAGCCATGGCACTATATATATTGCTGTAGCTGTGGCCCTGTGTTCAGTTTGGAAGGAGCAGAGGCTGATTCTTGGGGGGACCTGCACTTAAATGAGTTCAAGATAGCACAGAAAGAAAAAATCAATGCTGTGGCAAGTCAAATCCCTAAGATGGTGCATCTATACCCATAGTTCAGTTTTAAGGAAGGCTGATTAATCCCAGCAGCCATAAAGCATGCTAGTTACAAACCCAGGCCACAAAGGACATCTGTGAAGATCCACTTAGCTAACTTCAGTAGGAGAAGCACGTCCTCCCCTTTTCCAGCATCATCTTAGGAAAGGAACAAACCCAAACCAGAAAGTGTTTGTAACAAAGCACACTGATAGTCAGGTAGGTATTTCTTTTTTTCTTCCTTCCTGAATTTAACAAAAGCCTGGATGTACTGCTCAAATTCAGCAGTGTGCAGTAAAGCATTAAGTCTGTATTCAACAAGTTTAATTACTGTGTAAATGAAAGAAATTATTATTCATTCATGACATTTATTTCAGTTCCAGTGCTAGTTGCTTTTATAAAGCTGGGATTGAGGGGGGTGCAGGGGGGAGGAGGAGGCCGGGTGTATAATTACTACTATATTTCTTTGCCAAACATTAGTGAACTTAAACAAAAAGTGCTTGTTTTTGCTGAAGAGGAAAAAGCATGTGAGCTATCAGTGATGAATCGCAAGGACGCCCACAACCTTGACACGGTGCCAGGCTCTGATAGGTACACCAGCATTTGGGAGGCTGATAACAGAGAGCTTATTGAAGCCCCAAGACCAGCTCAGGACTCCCGTGGGTCAAAAGCCACCCAAACTATGGGAACAATCCAAGCCAGCAGCCCCTGGGGAGGAACAGGAGCCACTGCGCGACATGAAAGATAAAGTGGCAGCTGATGCTATCGGGGACTATCCAACAATGCATCTTTTCTAATGGATTTTCACAGGGCTTCAACTTCAAACAAAGGAAAGGGAAAATAAAAACCTTTAAGCTGATTCAGATCAGGCATTTCTGAAAGTCTGAAGGAGCAGGCGAGGGGAGGCTGCAGAAGGGGGGTATGTACACAGTATGAGTAAATACAACACAGTCTGCAGTCTGGTTCCTATTGCATGCTGTGCTGATCCCAGGAGAATAGTTATTACCTGCTCTGATCCACCCAAACCGTTCCAGTTTTCCGGATAATGCTGTAAACAACTAATCAAAATGTCTTTCAAAACTGTGCTCTTTCTGGAACAAGTCATGCCTGTACCCTCCTATCCCATCCACCAGCATTTAATTACTGCACTACAGGAGAGATTAGGCTCTGGCAGAAGTGGCCTCAGTTTACTTTAAGGAAGGAAAAGGGAAAAAAAAAAGAAAGAAAAAATCAACACTGGGCCACACAAGTTGTATGTAAGAAGTTACAGTTGATGCACTTAGATAAGTGGAAGGAGCAGGAATGATCCTGAAGGTCAGCCTAAGCAGGGGAATAAATGCAGTGATGTTTCACATCCACATTTCGGCAGAGCACTTACCCCATCGAGCTAGCCAGAAAATCCATCCTTTTTAAGAGATGCTCTACAGAATTGCCGTGGCTGTTCTACCATAGCCAAGGCATTGCAGTGACCCTCTGAAAGCATGTGAAGTGCATATACTCAACTAGGGGAATAAGCCCAACTGATTTCTTTCATTTCAGAGTAATACGTATCAAAGCCCATTCTGATCTCATTCCCGATTCATAATGAGTCGCTCTGAAGTTTGTTCCCAATTCCTTGCTGAAGCAAATCAAGCCAAAAGGAACAAGCCATAATCCAAGCAGAATTCAATGAGCTGCACCTATTAAGAAGGCTATTAAAGCTTGTTCTCAGGGTTTAAACCAGGAGAAGATTTAAGGTGGAGATTATCCCACATCTGCCTCCCAAGATATGCTGATACCAGAACTGCCGCCATCAGCTGGACCAGATGCCAGATTCGAGACACTGACCTATTATCTCACATTCCACACGCCACTTACATCAGACCTAATTTCTGCCCACAAACTGCACCTGTATCACCTCTAATTCCCGGTTATGTTGAACTGTAAGGCTCAGGAATCTCAGATGTTGCTGTTTTGGTTCAAAAGCATGCTGCACCTTCCATCAGCCTCAGAGCAGCCCGCACTGCGGCTGATCAACCTGCTCCAGCTTGATCCTCCCTCCTGATTAGACCAGAGGGTTTTCAGACACAAAGCACTGTCTCGTGCCAAAACCTGATTACTGCTCTACCCTAACAACCCCAACGATAACAGGGAACGTAATTACACCCAGAAATAGGTTACACAGCACAGCCATACACAAAGCCAAATACTTCAGTTCACATCTGCACAACAGTATCTGCATTTCACTGTTGCAAAAAATAATTGCTGAATTTATGATATTGGTAACAGGAGACCAACAGCCCCGTTCTCTTTGGACTTTCAACCTCATTGAGAGATGAGGAGCAAACCTGGGCAGCATTCCTTACAACATCCATCTGCATGCAGCACCCGTGGTTAACCCTCTTGTGCTGGAGTTGGTCCGTGCGCTGGGTGCAAATGTGAGCTGTTAAAAGAGGCAACAGGGGCTGGGTTTGGTGTTCTGGAGGAGGCACTATGTGAGTACAGTGACCCAACTGCTGAGGTATGGCTGCCACAAGGAGAAGCAGAGGGGGGAAAGGCAACCAGCCTGTGTTAGATACACCAACAAAGGGTCAAAGGAACCATTTCTGTCGCCCCTCCTCTTGGGTACTTTTACATCAGCTAGAGCAACCAAACCAACTCCATAGGCATATTCAATATGAATAAGGAAAGCACTTCTTTGCCACACTGCACACACGTACACTGTATGACTTTGTCCATACCACCAAAGTCCTTATCTGAGCTCCCATGCTCAGCCTGTCTTGAGTTTTCAACTGCCCAAAGAAAGGAACATCCACCTATGTGGGGCAATGGATCCATTTATGCCAATCTGACACATGAAGCAGTAATGGCAACATCCCGTAATTCCCAGTCTGGGAAAATACAGGCAAGAAAGATTCGTTGCATTGATAGCAAGAATGATGTGTTTGAGTTTCTGTGCTCACTGATGCAGCATCTTCTCTGACCTCAGAGACTTTACCAGAGAGGGCAGCAATATTCACCTGCGGAAGGGGGGCTAGTGCTTAGCAAACATTTAACGGGAAGAGCAAACCTCCCCACTGACACCAGCGCTCACAGGCAATGGCCAACTGGTCTGGGAAGCGCACTCAGCCTGTCATTAGGCATTTCCACAGCCAGCTGAGACACATGAACAATTCATATAAGGCAACACCAAAAATAAAGCTAATTACTTTAGGCTCATGATAAGAGAGATCTTTTTCTACGGGCAACTTTGCAAGGTCACCTTTCTTGCTTTCGTCTCTCTTTTTCTTTTTAAAACAAATGACATTGAACTGATTTCAACGCTTATCTAATTCCACCTCAGGGCAGGAAAGGATTAAGACCTCCAAAAATACATACAGATGACTAGAAAGTTAGGCTGGTAAGGCAATATTTTAAAAAAGGAAGGGAAAATAAAAAGGAAAAAGAAGTATTTTCTTACAGTCAAAACATGAGCACATCCCCAGTGTTTAAGGTCACTTCCTCTGCTCACAGCACTGGGAGCAATCCTGTCAATCAGCTCAGCGTGCTGGTAGTCTCAGCTCACTCCCAGTACACAAAGTGGCACAGCACAAGAGTAACATTTCCCCGCTGGGAAAGGGGGATGGAGGACGCAGCTTTCAATTGATTCCAAAGGTCCTTTGGGAAAGATGGAGCCTCTGGTTTATTAGCACTGACATTCAGCTCTCTGAGCATCAGGCTGATACCTATTTAATTTAATGCCATTTTCCAGCAGGGAAATCTGTTGGTCAGACTCTTGATAGGGAAGCCCATCCAGCACCAGCCTCACTTGGAGAACGCTCACCCTGCCTGCAACTAAACACACTGGTGGGACAGAACATACCCAGCACATGGCAGTGGCCGGGCTCAGCTGAGGGAATGTTATGACCTCCACCAAGAAAAGAGGCCCCTGTGCTCCAGGGTATTTGTCCCTGCATTTCCTAAGGTGTCGATGTAGTGGAAGGGAAAAAAACCAAACCACCACCACTGTGTTTCCTTTGAGAGGAAAGTCTGCTTTGTACAGACACGTGAATTGTGTTAGACCAGATGAGGCAGTGCCGAAACCCGGACCCCTCTGAAATGAAAGGCAAACCAAACCCAGCTAAACCCAGGTCAGAACCTCACCCTTGGCATTTGGCTCATGCTATTTCTTTGGGCAAATCCCTTTGGCTCATGCCATTTCTTTGGGCAAATCCCTCTGGCTCCTTGACTGGTGTTCTTACATGTTAAAAGGAGGTATTTACTCCATTTTAGAGACAGATTAACTGCATGGCACACTAGGGTCTTTGAGGATAAGACACCATTATCCTTCCCGTAAAAAGTCACCCTTACACGATGGCTTGATCTGCAGCTGTCCAGTTGCCACCATCTATATTACGCTGTGAGTGCACATTACACTGGGATTGTGTGTCATGGTTGCATGCAATCACACCACCATTAAACTGATGAACAATGAGGAGGTCTTGGGCACACTCAGGAAAGATCTGGGAGGTGAAAACGGCTTATGGTCACTAACAATCTAGAGTGGAGCTACACACAATCACCCCACACTAGATCTTAAGTCAGGCACCAGAAGAAGCAAATATATGCTTGGTGTAATACTGAATATCACGTAAGGAATCTGAGCATGTGTTTCTCACTGATCCCTTAATGCTTAACTCATCTGTCTTGTGAAGCTGCATGAAGGATCTGTCTACAAGCAAACATACTGATGAAGTCGCTGCACGATTTTTAGCTAAGCCCTAATCCAGTCTAAGAAGATCTGTAGAATTATACAAAATTTCCCCATCACACAGCAGAAGTACGTATCAGAAAAGGTCTCCATGAAATTCACAGGTTGATATCTTGTCTTCCAGATTTTGCTATGCTTATTAGACAGCGATATAAGCACCTATCAGCACATCTCCAGCCAGACAAGTTGGCTTTCATTGAGCTCATCATGTGAGTCAGGATTATAGAGGAAATTAAAGGCTTTCTTACATACACCTCAGTGAATTATTACAAAGTGGAAAAAATATTAGAGTAGGTATCAAAACCATAAAGATCCAATCAATGCTGTACCTATGTTTGCTAATCTTTAAACCTCGAAGTATTACAGGACTATAAATGTGTGCACACACAGACACTTGCACAGAAATCTTACAGATGCTTTGACTATGGTCATGCTAAAAATCAGTTTGCGACTGCAGGCACTCTTCCCAGGCTGGTACTGACCACTGCCTGTTCCACAACATCTTCATACTTGGATAGAAATGTTCATGGAGACACAGGCTCTGTTTTGACTTTTTTAATTGAAGAGGATGAAAGAATTAATGGGACTGCAAAGGACATGCTGCACTTCAGAGATAAACACACACATTTCCGTATATATTTATACCTCTGGTCTCAGAGATGCAAAGCAGTGTTTTGGGAGCCAGTTTCCACTAAGGTGCTGAGTGCTGGGGCTGCTCGTGTCAAGTGCAGAGAGGGAGAGCAGGAAGGCACCCAGCATCGTCCCAGTGCTTCGGTGACCTGCTGTCAGAGCCAGCTTTCCCCTTCCCTCCTCTGCCATCAACTGTGCATCTCTGGATACGAACCACACTTCCAAAAGTCACTTACATCCCTGAGAGACTTGCTGGGTTTCCATTTGCTCAGTGTTTTGAATGGCCTCATCCTGGAAGGCCCCTCCTGCAGGGAACCAGCAGCAAGTGGGCTGATGGCATCGCTCTGCTGCCAAGTGCTGCCCTTTCTCCAGGATTTCACACCATCTCAGGAGCAGAAACCTAACAGCACATCCAAAGCACATCAGGGCCATACCCAAACATAAAAGCCATTCCCTCCACCCACCACCCAGAGACCTCAGCACCCAGAACCACAGCACCGCACCCAACTACTGACAACCCCTGACAAGAGGAGGGGACTTGTCCTCTGAGCGTAAGGCATACGTAACACCTCCAACGTACCATATGGATGCCTCTCTCTTCAAATGTGCTATCCTGACCCCTTCCCATTGCAGCATCCCACTCCCCATTTCCTTGCTGCTGCTGAAGGCAGTTTATCTCAGAAGGGGCACCCACACACATAAGAAGCAAAGGCCTTTTCTGAACACTCGAGATGATGAACCTCAGTAACATCAAAGTTGGGAAATCCAAACCAGGTCATAACAAATGGAGGCAGAATGGAAACCACCACAAAACTGCCTCTGAGAGGCAATTTTCTCTGTCCAGGCAGTGTCGTTAATGTACTCTAACACAGTTTCAGCCTTAACTCTCCTGGACTGACAACTGAATTACACTTCCAAATCTCCCTCTTTTAACTTGTCATAAGATTTTTTAATACAACAAGAAGCACTTCCTTGGCAGAGCTGCCATTGTTAGATTTTTCCAGCTTTTCTGATTTAGGGATTTTAATCTTTTTAGCCATGAATTGACTTCTCCGTACTAGCACTCCCAAGGAAAAAAATCAGCTCTTGCTCGCCACACAAGCTGCCAAGTTCCTGGGACCAGATGGAACGGATCCGAGCTTTTTAAAGGAGATCATTGACAATCAGAGGGAACACGCTGAACACCAGCAAAGTTTCAAGAAGGCTGGACAAAGATTGATCACAGCACTGAAAAATCACAGCACACTAAACAAGGAAACAGAAACACTATCTATTCATCTCTAACATCTGCATCATGTAGAACACTTGGAAGTTACAAATATTGCTTGAATAAAGCTAAGAGTAATGCAACCCACATGCACCCCCCGTTGCTCCCCGAGAACGGGGATGCACTGCCCTCTTCTGACATGGCATACGTCTCAACACTATTGAGACCTACAGATCAGGTATTTGTCTCCAAGCATAACTTTAAGGAGGTGTGTTAGATATAACAGTTTAGATTTGGATCACAGAATCCCAGCCTGGTTTGGGTTGGAAGGGACCTCAAAGCTCATCCAGTTCCAACCCCTTCCACTAGAGCAGGTTGCTCCAAGCCCCTGTGTCCAACCTGGCCTTGAACACTGCCAGGGATGGGGCAGCCACAGCTTCTCTGGGCACCCTGTGCCAGCGCCTCAGCACCCTCACAGGGAAGAGCTTCTGCCTAAGAGCTCACCTCAGTCTCCTCTCTGTCAGCTCAAAGCCAATCAGTTTAAAGCCATAAAACCCCACCTGCCATGGGGATGTTCGAGGAAGAAACTATTTCGTTACTGACCTCAAGTTTCTGATACAGTCAGTGAAATCCTACCCCATCTTTTAAGCAGTTTAGGATCTACACACAGACCTTTGAACCTGCTGTTACCGTGTTCGATTTCACAGCTCTTTCCCAAGGGAATAAAATTACTCCATTTAATTAGACTCTAACTCTCCTCATCTGCCCCAGAAGCTTCCTGTCACCTCATCCAAATGGAAGCATCATTTAGGCTTAAAGGTTCGTACTGGTTTTCCACCATGGTGCTAAAAAGCTCTAATATAATAATTCACCCATTGTGAAACTTCTCTGTGGACACTGCAACAGAAACAGTGTTTGCCTTCTCTTGGTGCTGTATCTTGTCCAATAGCTTCAAGGAAATGCATTGTAATTCTCTCAGAGATACTGCCTGGATAATAATCCTGACAACATGTGTGCATTCACACCCATTTTATGGCTGGAGAAAATGAAGCACATAGAAGAGAAGAACTTAGATTCTTCTTCCCAGTCCCAGCTATCAATACTAAGCTGTAAGCACTACATGGTATGCCTTTGTTTTAAGGTGACAATCACAATCAAATCCATAGCTGCTAAGCTTGGTGGCTGTGGAAGAACCCCAGTTTCATATAACAGTCATGGTATAAGACAAGATATTTCAGAATGAGCTGCCCCAGCACCATCAGCACAGAGAACAGCCGTGTTGGGCCAGATCAAAGGCTCAGCTTGCATAGCATCCTCTTTCCAACAGTGGCCATAAATGGATGTCCAGAGGAAGAGAACAAAAATAGGCTAGGTATATATAATACTCCTGTCTCTATTTATAAGCATACATCTTTCTCCCTTGCTTCTACCTCCAGTCATTTCCAGCTCACCGAGCTCCTGATGTGGTTTCTGCCCGCTCAGTGGCAATCAGCTGATTTCCATTAATTTGTCCACTCTCTCAGAAGTGGTGGAAACTTTAAGCACCCACAATTTCCTTTGACAACCAGTTGCACCACTCAACACCTTCACAAAGAACCACCTACTTCTGATCTTCTTCAACTTGGCTCTTGTCTACTTCCTTTGAAACCTCCAAGTTCTTGTGTCGGAAGGCAATGAACAATCCCCATCCTCCCTGCGTCCCACTTGATTTCACAGACCTCTGTCACATCTCCTTGACCTATTTACTCAGCTGAAGGGTTCTAGTTCATTTAGTTCTTCCCATACAGAGGCAGTTGGACAACTCTGAAGAGCCCTGCAGCTCTTCTCTGAGCACTTACAGCGTGTGCAACTCTTTGGAGAGGGGAGGACGAGAGCTGCACAGTGTGTCCACACCACAGGTAAATCAGGGTTTTCTATTCCATCATAGCAATGTTCCTTGTTCCACTCTTAGCACATTTCCTAAGATCTTAGTTGGTTTGTTACTACTACTGAGCTCTGTGCTGATGTTTCCATTATAACCCCAAGATCTTGTTCTTGCATCGAAATGGAGATAGAACCTCACTAATTACACTCTCACATGGAAATTAGCTCGGAGTCCATCACTTCATATAGAATCCTAGAATGATGTCGGTTGGAAAAGACCTTTAAGATCATCAAATCCAACTGTAAACCTGGCACTGCCAAATTCATACAGGGCAATAAGATCAACTTAGAGGAGAGTCAACATAGTCCTTTACAGCAGCATAAGGTACACATGCTTTGGCACAGGCTTGCCACTGCGGTGAACTTTAGACACATGTACTTCCAGCTGAATCCCTCCTCCAACCCATGCTCTATTCATGCAGCTACCCCACACCACAAGAAAACATTATTTTAACATCCCCAGTGCTGGTTTATACCACCAATATCTTCACATTTGCTAAAAGCACACATTAGTATTTGACAGAGCAGACAACGCTGCTCTTGCAACTGATTGCAAACAAGACTCTCTTTTCTCCCAAACCAACCCCGCGCGTTGATTGTCTGATCTGGGCTGTTCTTCTTTTTCTGCTTTATAATTCTCAAACATTTGCAGTTGTGAGTCTGTCAAAGCTTTAATTTGCTTAATCTGATTCACAAGCACCTTGTTAATCTTTTATCAGTTTTATTACAAGCTGTAAACAAAACCCAGCTCTTAAATAATTAAAGGGCAGAACCAGCCCTCGGGCAAATGAAGTCTGGGGTGGGGGGGGGGGGTCAAATTTAAAAATCAGAGTAAGCCCATAGATTAGGCTTTTTCCTTCCCATCTACAGAATCAGTGACTCTGGCTTCAAACCAGGAAATAATTCTAGATGAACAGATTGCGTGTGACATCCCCCCAGCCAGCCTCTCGCATCGACTGTGTCCTGAATATTAATCTAGCAAGTACCTACATGTCTCTGGTTCCGCTGGTACACATACCACAGGCTTGCAAGTCAAAAGCTGTATCCCCAACAGCAGCTCAAAAGAATTCCTCTGCATTTACATGTGCCCACCCATGCCTGAGTCTGCTCCTTTGCCATCAGTCCCTCCCAGACGGCTGAAGGTCTCACCACAGCTCATAGCCTGGGAGAAGGCAGCTCTTGTGTCCTCCAGTGGCACTGACTCAGCCTTAGATCCTTGGCTTCAAATGGGTATCCCCAGGCAGGCCTCCTTGTGTGGAAGACACACCAAGAGTGATGACACACACCACTGAGCCTGGTCACCCATAAAAAGGATACTGCTACAACCACGGTCACTACAAAACTTAACCTCTAGTTATTCTGATTGAAAAGTGTTATTTAATGTCATTATTACTGCTCTCTCTACCAACTCTTCAGTCCAGCTGTGCTGAAGAACAGTGTTCACTGAAAGCAATCACTGTACAATGACCTGAGAAATTTTGATACAAAGTTTCCAGCCTTCTAATGCATTCTAAATTGTATTTTCTAATGTATTTTAAATTGTGTTTCCTCCTTGTTACAAAAGCAACCACTGTTAATGACACCCTCCAAAGCACTGCAATCTGAAGAGAACCTAAGGAACTATGAGAGCAAGACTGTGAAAATTCTAATTACCTTTTGAAGGTACACTGCCATGCACACAGAAATGGATTTAAATGCATTACACACCTGAAAATGGGTAATGGATGCACTGCTAGCCTATTACACGCGGTTCATTGTGCAGGGTTTTCTGGTTGTGTGTTTTGTGCAGTGGGCTGTAAAAGTTGCTTAACAGGAGAAAATACATTTGATTAAAAATTTACATCAGAAGAATATATCAGGGCTTTTTTTCCCCCCTCCTTGTTATTTTACCTGCCTCTGACTACTCCCATTAGCATACAATTCTTCTTAGTCGCATGAACACATGCAAAAAAAAACCCAGGACTAAAGATGGAATATTTCAGGACTAGATCCCAAACCATACTAAAGACAAAGCTGACCAGAATCTGGCTCCAGTTGGAAGAACACCCAACACATATTCCCACTTAGAGGTGGGAGCATCCTACAGTGACATCGAGATGCTCGAACAGTTCTGCTCCAGTGACTGCCTTTGTGAGAAATGTCAAAGGGAAAACAGGAGCTGCTCATAGATCCCAATGGCTCAGACACACGAGTCCCACAGAGCTTCCGGCATTTGCCCAGGCAGGAGCAGTCCTGGAGCTGTCCTGATACACAGGATGCAACAACTGCCTCGGATTCCAGGAAGAAAAGTCCTCTGTATCTCTACCATATTCCCAGCAAATCCAAACGACCCTACAGACCTTGTGATTCTTCACCTCAAAATGTTACAGGTTCGTGGTAACCACTTATAGCAAAAAGCAAACTGCAAATGTGCAGTTTGTAGAGCAAAGAAATCAAAGATTTCACTTCTTACTTAAAATGCCCTTTATCTAAAACCACACGAGAGCTCTCCCAAGAGCTGGTCCAACTACCAAGACTTGCCAGAGCTGTCAAAAATGCTGTTTAAATCAAAATAAGGAAGAATTACTTGGCACAACAACCTTCAACAACCTCCTCCAAATACTTAGAACATAGCACAGAAATAGAGGGAGCCCGGGCAGGACCTGCACATGGCTCACGCTGCAGGAGGTCATTCCCCATAGGAGGTTTGGCTGAACTTCACTCCATTCTGCAGACCCAGGAGCAGAAGAAATCCGAGGGGCAGTTTCTGATGTGAGTACACGTGTGGCTGAGCAGTGCTGCTGTGAGGAGCTGAGCTCCCACCCCTCTGGGGCTGGTGTCTGCACACCAACAGCTTCTCTTCCTCTGGGTTTCAGCCCTGCCAGCTTTTCAGTGCGCACACAAGGCCACGGAGACATGAGCCTGTGCTTCTGCCGGTGGCACCAGCCAAACCCAAGCCTTTGAGGCCAAAATAAGGGGGAAAATGTTGCTCAGATTCACTATCCAGCCTCAAGATGCACATCAGCATCATCAGCAAGCACCTTTTATCCTTCAATATCTTTGTGTTTGCAGAAAGAGCAGATACAATCATAATGCAATTAACAAAAAACCAAAATATGAATCAAAGCAGTTCTCTGTGACAGAGCTGTAATGGCAACCACAGGGTCACCCAGCAAAGCCAGGCAGGGGAAAGCAGCTGAGCCCAAGTGAGCCCGGGCTCCTGCAGCATGAAGGCACATTTGTAATAATCCATATTTACAAGTGAAGTAAATTGCTACATCTATTTTCCTGACTTCATCGACTAGGCCCAATATCTGTATGCAAGCACCAGAATGACAAATCTCACTCATTTCCCTAAACGCCGGCAGCCACAGTTGCAACATGATTTTAAAAAATGTAAACTTTTAATATTCATAGGCAGGAAAGCGGAAAACTCAGCAGCTAAAAGTGATAAAAATACTGAACCAGGTGTCTGTGCCAAGTAATTTGGGAAGACACAACCCTTTGCTGATCATCGCCATCAGTTTAAGGAGTAACATCTTGATTTCACACCTGCAGAAATCCATCTACAAAGCAATGAGAAGTAGTAGCAAAAATAAATAAATAAAATTAGCACAATTAGCTCCAGCAAACACTTTTGGAGAAAAAAGCAGGAGGGTTCCTCTTCCCTGTGAGGGTGCTGAGGCGCTGGCACAGGGTGCCCAGAGAAGCTGTGGCTGCCCCATCCCTGGCAGTGTTCAAGGCCAGGTTGGACACAGGGGCTTGGAGCAACCTGCTCTAGTGGAAGGTGTCCCTGCCCGTGGCAGGGGTTGGAACTGGGTGAGCTTTAAGGTCCCTTCCAACCCAAACCAGGCTGGGATGCTATGTTTCTGTAAGTCTGACCCAAAAAGTCACTGACTGAAGCAGTTACTCCCGACTCAATCAAGCTGTGGGGAGAGATTTCTGGAAGAATTCATCATTCCAGGGAAAATGAGTGTTTCATTGTGCTCAGGTCACCAGACTGATTTATCACCTTGGCCATCCGGCTCTTTTGAGCACCTGTGTTCAGCAAACACTCTGCTCATTTCAATAGCTGGTCTAAAAACAACTATGGACTTGTGAAAATGCATTCCCTACCCCAGCAAGCGGACAAAATGGTCCTGAAATGAAAAACCCTTGTGTGGGGAACGGGAAGGAGGAGACATTGTCTCCTGTGTCTCCACACGGGAGATAAATAACCAAATGTTTGCCACATTCCTCTTATACAGGATAAGACAAATAATGAGCAAAGTCAGAGAAAAGAGAAAAAAAACCCCGAATTCTCTAAAAATACCGGCAGCTCATGAATCTCCAGCTGCAGAGCAGCCCTTTCAAGATGCAACTCTTGGTGCTTGTCAAGAAAGATGCTTCCTGCCTCGATCCCCCCCAGGAAGAGCAACGCAATCTAATGCAAGTCACATTTGATGTGCTGTGTGCTGCTCGATACCAAGTGGCTGAATTACTGGGTGCAGATCTCATCATACTCTTAAAAAGTAATTTGGAATCAGGGCTTTGATTTAGATTGGCTTTATCCTTTACTTTCAAAGTACAACTGGCAATAACGTAGTCTGCGCATTTAACATTTGAAACAGGGTTTCCATTTACCTCTTTGTACTTACTAGAAGAAAATGACTGTAATTGAAATCTTTCTGCTGGAAATGAAGCCCTTCGAACATTCAAAGTGGTTTTTGTCCTTAAGCCTTTTTATTTTAGCTGTCAAAACTGTAAACTGCCTTCCCGAGTAGTGGGAGTCTTATGATAGAGCAAGACATGAATGTACCCTGTATCTAGGTACTGGGTGTTTTAATCTAATTTTCCAGCTAGGAATACAGCACTTCCCTCCCTTTGGGAGCTGCTGGGAAGGAGAGAATTAAGCTTTGCTTCAGTTCAGCAATATCTATCTATGAACATCAAACAAGGGACCAGGCTTTTCGAGGACAAAGCAAAACCTTTCAAGTCCTCCAACTTCATCCACGAGCTCCTTCAGACAGAAGCAGCAACACGTGAAGCCCGACTGCCCACTCACGCTGCCTCTCTCCACACACCTCCCACACTTCCCAGAATTTCATAGATTTCCAAGAGCTTGCCTTCTTTTCTCCCCTCAGATCAAACTGATTTCCCAGTGTCAGCACTATTATTTGTATGGAGCTGTTGAATTTTAATTACAGCGTAAATGCACTCAGACTGAATGTGGGTATTATGTAAAAGTGGCTCCTGTCCAAATGACCTTATATTAAATCTTTGAAAGGGTAAACATAAAAACTTTGGGTTTTTTCCAGTAGGCTCCCTTGAAGTTTATATAATAGAATGTTTGCAATTAACTTGATAATAGACTCAAGATGAAGCTGTGTGGATTTCTACTTTAGTTACTTTTATTATCTGATTATTTTAACCACAATTAAAAATGTGCTGCTCCGAAATGGGTTTGCAGTGCTTGCCTAACACAACATAAAAAACTGTTTGGATAACTTGGGCTAACTAACACGCCAAAGTACATCAGCTTATCCAATATCTCTCTCTTCTGTTTCCAGTTCCAACTTGTCTTTAGGACAAGGCAATGGCAGTCTAAGGCCATTTCTCAGGCTTTCTGTTGCAGCCACTGAATTTTTCCCTATGAATATAACCCAGCCACTGCACAAGCTGGCACACAACAAGTTGCCTGGCTTAGCAAGAGATTTCAAGGTGCCAGATGGATGCAGTGAGTTTGGAAGCTACCAGAAGACCTGTGAGGGTTGAATTCCCTTGGAGCTCAGGCAAGTTCCATCCCCTGACCTCGGTTCAGATCTATCTGCAGAGGCTGCAGATAAACCCGATAGGATGAGCAATGTTCAAACAGAAGAGTTTACAGCAGTAGTGATGCCAAGAGCATAAAGCAGGTTGACTATCTATATGTGAAGGCATATTTTACAATATATAGGCTGCCTGCAGACTTACCTCTGACATGTATATAAATACATATCAGAGAAGGGTCTTTAGACATGAAAATCTTCCAAAGCAAATCAAAGGGGAGAAAAAAAAACGTATTTGTGATGGCCAGAGGCAAGGATGTCAACCTCAGCAGAGCCAGCCAGCTAATCAAAATGTCAATGAACTTCTCTGCAAGAGAATTAAGAGGGAGCAGTGCAATGTCAGTATTGTGGCACACACAGGAAAAGCAGTTCTAGTTCTGATTTAACAAAGATACTGCACTGACAGGAGGGCAGAGACCCAACCTTTCCCTAACCTAACATGAACTCCCTTCAACAGACATTGTATAACACTGCCGAAGGAGGAGAGTAAGCTGAAATTAATGTAATTTTCACGGGCTGCTGCCGGAAAAGACATCACTGTCCTTTCTACTCGCCCTCAACCAGGTACGTGCAGGTACATCCTTTATGGCTGTACACTGGGGGTGAACTGGGACACACGCTGATCTGCCTGAAAACGAAGCCTTATTTTATTCCCAGAAAAGGGAATAAAACCTGTTCATTTCCAGTTGGATCAGCTCCCGCACTCATGTCACCACGTGGCAGCACAAGCACTGCCGTCGACAGCGTGTAGCGGGGAGTGGGAACTCATCCCTGCAGCAGCCGCCCGTATGGCAACTGAAAATGAGAAACTGCATCTCCAAGGGAGGTTTTAAATCCCTTTAGACAAACTGCTGCAAAAAGCTGGTTTGAGAATTTCAGAGGTACTTCAGCTTCGTTAACATACAGCCCATTCCTAAAGCCTTGACAACATGGATGAGTTGCAAAGGAATCTGACCTCATTTTTTAAACTAATGTAGTTACACTAAGGCAGAAGCACTTGTTTCATGGAGCGTGTACCCACAATGTCCAGCCAGAGAACTGCACCAGTTTAATACATTCAGTGTTAATTCACATTAGCACAACTTCTGCATGCAGACAAGACTCGAAGCTAATGCAGAATAAGCCAAGCACACAACCGCAACACGAAATCCCGTGTTTAGCAAGAGGAACATCCCTGCCTCATAGCCAAGACCGAAATGTCTGAAGAGCCTTCCATTAAGGAACCCCCACTTCCATGCAAAGGGCTAATGGTCTCTTATCACATATAGAATTCAATAAAAGACCATGCACGCACTTCCTGCATGTGTGCATTATGGTTTCGGGTTTTTCTCTCCCTCCCAACAGATGAGCAGACTTGGCAACTTCCCTGGTGAATCAGAAGAAAACCCTGTAAGGCACAAGGAACTCTAAGAAGAATTAAATGGGTCTCCTGGATTTCATCCATGTTCACATTTCACAGGTTGTAGATCTCCAAAATATCTGTTTCTGACAAAACTGGTATGGCAGGTTATGCAACACACACACAGAGTCACCCGGTGACAGAAAAGCAGGAACATGATCTGCTTGGTTCAGGGCTTTCTGGTTCAACTGGCAGCGGTATTAAAAATAAAACAAAGTAAAAAAATCTGATCACCAAATGTCAAGGTGGAAAAAAAAATCCCAGGTATTTTAAATAGCCAACCTCATCCTCTCACAAGTAACTACTGATTTAATGAGATTTTGTATTTGCAGGCAGAGTTTCATATGCTAAATATGCAGAGTTCATTTGTTTTGATAGAGATGTTTATAGGTCTGCTCTGACTTTTAAACCCATGGAATTATTGCAGAGAAACATCAAGGAGATAAAATATAACTGCCTAATAAAGGGGATTTTGCAGTCAAATTGCCTTTGTAAGACTGCCCCAAACAAATGAAAAGGGAATACTTAAATCTGGGGCTTTGTTAAATATGCTATTTGCAGCCCGCGATAAATGATAGGACAATCTTGTTAAATGAAATATATACGCTTCTTGTTAAATTAAATATATATGCTTTCACTGTGTGCAGTATAACTTCAGGCACAAAGACAAGACATAAATCAATACGGGACTATTTGCCAGAATAGAAAATTTCAGGCTAATAGCACATGCACAGGCTTTCCCCCTGTTTTAAGAACAGCAAGTTGCTAACTGCTCGAGGATGTTTAGGGAACAGGTAGTGAGGCTTCTCAGTATTCCCACAAAAAACTTGTCTTGCTCTTTTCCCCATTTTGCTGGATTCAAGGAATCAGCAAAGCTACATCCAGACACCCTGACTAGGTCTCAGTTATTGACCACAGGATCAGTCTTGAACCTAGGGCAGGAAACCCTCCAGGGAGACAGTCAGTGAAAATGTATCGCTGTCAAGCAGGTCCCCACTGAGATCTTGGTCCATCCTCTCCCCATCCCTGTCTCTCTGCCTACTCCAGGCATCTGGGTACCAAGGGACAGGCAAGGTAAAGATAAAGTGAAAGATGAGCGTGAAAGGAAAATCCAACAGAGAGAACCATGTTCTGTGCAATAGGAAATGCAGCAAGTTCCACAGTAAACTCCTCAGCAAAGAGCCTCAGAAAACATCTCACTACTTTTTGATCAATAAAACTTCCTTCTTCCAGTAGTAATTATGGACAATTAAATACTTAGCTACTAAAGGAGAAGAAAAGACCTGACTTCCCAGCAGAAGCAGGTCACATCTCATAACCGGCTCTACAGAACAAGAAACATTCCTCCCTTTCAAGCTCCACATCAGGAAAACAAATACATCTCTCCTGCTTTTTTCTTTTTGCCTTTTCTTTAATTGACACAGCACTGCAGGAATCAGATTTGAGCTTTTTTCTCTTCCACTTGCACCATGCTGAAGTTGTGGCTGTCACATTTCCAGCCCGTACCCTGCGCTGCAGACGCTTTCGGCACCGCGTTATCTAGCAAGCCACAGGAAAACAAATTCACCAGTGAAACTTCCCCGCTGGTGCCTGTCAGGAGCAGGGGGCTGCAGGCGACCACGCAGCAATCCCTTGGGAAAGGCTGCAGGAGAAAACATACCCACTTACCTTCTCCGCATGCTTGAACTTGACATAGAACCAACTTGACTTGATCATTGTCTCACCTCCTGCCCCCGTTAAAAAGCAAAACAGCAACCCAAAGCTATCCTGCTGATGAAAGGCAGCGTGCCGGCACTCCTCCCGTCAGAGCCGGCGACTTTCCAAGGGGAACACAGAATTTAAGGGAAGCGAAGGGTGGGAGAAAAAGGACAGAAGGAAGAGGCGATGCTTTCCTTCTGCAGCTCCAGTTTGTCCCCTCCTGCCCTCCCAACGCTGAGCGCGATCTCGCTTGCTGCCTCAGAGCTCGCTGAGTGCCTCGGCTCCGCGTCTCGCTGTCAGCTTGGCTGCCTGACAGCAGAATTCCTCAAATGGACTTCAGCTGCATTCATCACAAATGGCACATGTCAGTAAAGCCAGGAGGCTGGCTCTGGCGCTGGCAGCCTCCCAGGACCATGACCTCCCCCAGTGGGATGAATAATGAATTCCAGCACTTCCCTCCAGACACAGATTAACACCTGGCTAAACATTATTCTGACAATGAGCTTGCCCATTTGAAGAACACTCCAGCACCGTGTTAACCCCTCATGCTCCCAACCAGGCAGCCTGGCGATGCTCTGGAGGCTGTCCCACGATGCCCTCCCCTGTCTAAAGAAAGATTACCCAACTATATATAGTTTAGAAACAATAAAGCCTCTTAGGCATAAAGCAAGTATCTCCTTTCTGATTCTGCAGCTGCAGTAATGCCACCCGGTAACTAGAGCAAGCCATCAGGAGTCAGGCTCTCTTCTGCTCCCTCCTTTCCAATCATCCCTCCACATACCCACTTGTTCAGCTTTGATGCTGTCAGGCTCATCAGGCTCAGTTTTAAAATAGAACCTGTAAAGACCCTTTGGAAAAAACAACAACAAAACCAACATCACTATCAGCATGAAACTAATGCATGAAAAATCCTGGGCAGACACCCATCAGACTATTTGTTCGTTCAGAAACACTGCCCACTCTGGTTTAATGAGACACGCTGATTTGGTTGCAGCTTGCTGCAAATCTCCCAGCTCCAAGCATGCCACAGAGCCCTGAATATCAAGTTGCAAACTACCGGATGAATATAATCAGCCCACTGTATTGCTGCTGTATACAGACAGTGCTGTACCAGAGCAGAGCTATCCGGCCCTGCACCCTATGTCCAAACACTTTAAGATGCACAAGGAATCAACGTAAGAAATCCCAAGTCCCTCAGCAATACATTTAATAACACAGATAGACCAAAATTTGTCATGCAGGTACTTGAACCTCTTTATGTTTCCAAAAGAGGCTGAACGAGGTTCAGAATTTCACTCTGTGGAGTAGAAATTCACCTCATGCTGTTGGTTTTAACCAGCTGTCTGGTTATTTCAGTGGGAATCTCACATTATCCTCCCCTGCAAAAAAGACAGTAATTTGCTTCTCTTCAGATCGGTTATGATTTTACAGATCTTTGTCGTCTCCCTTATATCACACCTTTTGGGGACTAGAGACTCCTAGACTATTTAATTTCTCCTGCAGGAAAGCTGTGCATTTCTCCACAGATCCTTTCCATCATTCTCTATCCCTTTTCCAGGTCTAGGTATCTTTTTCATAGGCAGAGTGAGATAAATACATGTACCTCTGGCTTATCACCTCCTACTGTACGTACAGTAAATATAGTGGATGAGACAGATCCTGAAGCCTGGTTTGTCAATATTACTCACCTAAAAAGTGCTATCAATACTGATAATGGTGCCAGTGCATCACATGGAAGCTGGAACTCTGAGAGCCTGGTACTTATTCACTTGCCAACAGAGGTTTTTAGAACTTTTCATAAACTAAGACTTATACAAGGGATCCAAATACCAATACCGACCAAGAACAGTCCCCTTATTTAATAGATCGTATGGGTCTAACCTTCCTACACATGGGAAGATGCCCCTAAGTCCATACTCAGCTGCAGCAGCAGGAGATGATGCTGCTCAGCCCTGCTCTGGGGTTAGACCCCTGCTCAGCCAGGGCATCAGGGTGAGCAAAGCCCCTTCTAACCCCTCTCAACACAACTCAGCCCAGCTGCCTCAAATCACTGCCAGCCACAGCCCTAGCTGTCAGAAATGACTTTCCATTGATGCCACAGAAAAGTATTCCCACTCTCCCTCTAATCCTGCATTTCTGTGGGAGAATTAACCCATGCTAAAAGGGTGGTAAAATGCCCCAGCCTTTTCTAGGTCTATGGAAGCATCAAAAATTGTGTCTTGCAAAGACAGCAGCAGACGAAAAGGTCTCTGACACGGAGCACACATCCCAAGAAAATTAAAACACTGATTTTTCTTAGCACCTTTATTTTCTGCACCTCAAAAACTGGTTTTTGAAGTAGCAAATGAATAAATGGGACACATCCAGCTGTGTGTCTGAATGGAACCAGGTCAGTGCAAGACCTTCGCTTCTCTCCTTGCTGCTGCTTGGCCAAGGGCTCTGCTGTTCCTCCAGCCCCAGGAGCAGGACACAGTGCCTGGATTTACTGCAGACACAGACGGGAACCACAGAGGTGGTGCTGAGACACGACTCATGCCCAAGCTGCCCATGCCCACACGGTCACCATGCTCCCATGTACCCAATTATCAGAAGCTTGCTCGTGGCATTGACCCCAGAGTCCCCGACGGGACCTTGGGGCAGTGTGAGAGGGCGCAGGCACCGAAGCAGCGAGCTCTGACACAACGTACCAAGCACAAACAGCTGGGGCTCAAAGCAATTACCAGCCCCTGGATGTTTTCCACTGGTTCATTAGCATCTGGCAGGACCTAAAGTTCCAGGGTCACAAAACACAGAGCTATTATTTTAGCTCAGGAAAACGCACAGCGACATCCCTCGAGAGCTGTCCTTTTGTAATCAAAGGACAAGTGCAGCACAGGGAATGGAGATGCAGGATTTCCAGCCATCACATCCCCCGGCCAGGCAGGGAAGAGCTCATCACACCACAGGATTGCTCATTTTCTGTCACACCACTGAAACCCCCACATCAGCATCCACAAAGAGCCCCTTGCCAGCCCCAGCAGAACACAGTGATTTCTTACAATACTAAGAGCTGTCCAGGTTTGCACATGGACATGAAGCACACACCACCTGAAGTCTTCAACACCGCATTTGTCTTTGGAGCTGAGCAAAATACACCACGTATTTCAAACCTGAGAGTGTCAGTGCTTTGTCTGAAGTGTATTTGAGTGTCATATTTTATGGTGCATCACACAACAGCTTCACTTCTGTTGCCCAATTTATCTTCACTTGTAAGGAACACGCTGTCAGACATACACCACCATGGACAGGAATTCATCCTTAAATGCACTGAGGCACTAACCTCCAAAACTATGTTATCCCACTCCTTCTCTTTCAAACACCCATCAATAACATGAAGGTGCTCTTCACATTCCAAGTTTGCACAGCCAAAATCCGGACTTGATTTTATACACCTCCACAAAGGGAATAATATTTTGATAGAATATTTGCAATTCTCCCAGAACAATCATCTTTGGATTTACTCAGCAGGTTTTGTCGTACTCTAATACACCATTTCAAACTTGAGACACTGTACATAGGACTTGAAATAACCTCCTTTTTAACAGACCATTGGTTCTAAGCCTTTTAATACACCCTAATGTATATATAGATATCGATCCGTGTTCATTTCAATTATTCCCCATGACAAAGCTCATCATACACCAACACAGCAAAGTAAACAGCAAGTAGTACTGGTTTGATTTTTAAGTCGCCTTAAAGCAGGGTCTACCTCCTCCTCTCCAGCTCCAGGTTGTTGCCAAGTCAGACTAACACTTCCCTGGTGCTATGTGGGAAGAAGGGAAGGAGCAAACTGGACACTATTTCACCTTGTACATGCCACAGTACAAACACCCTGAAGAACCCACTTTTAAGGGGGAGCCGAGCTACGCTGGTCCCAGAGCAAGCTGAAGAGCACTGACCCTTCTGCCAAGCCAAAGGCACCTCTGCAGATACATCTCTGCGCAGGGAGGCTGAAGCGAGATGGTGTATTTGCAGCAGGGACTACATCCAAGATGAATCACATCCATTCCTATCTCTCTGGCACTAGGAGAGCTGAAAAATCATCTCGCTTCCTATTACCATAATAGCTTTCACACTTCCCAACCAGCGTGCGGATGCTGGAAAAGACAGGACATAAATAACAAGCACAAAGTTTAGATAAATAGGAAGTTCCCATCTCAGAAAAGGTTTACAGTAATTTTTATAATTAGTCTGTGAAAAACATCCCATTGGAGTAATTAGGAATAAAAAGGATTTTGAAGTGTTTTTCACAGTTCAGGATGGCTCTGAATGTAGCAGCCAAAGCAGTGATCCCTGGAAGATTATCTGCAGCTGAGAGCAAAGCCTGTGGCATCTGCAAGCTGACTAACACAGAAAGTTTCTCCCCACGTTCAGAGAACTGCAGAGTAATGTGGATGACTTTAAATGAAGTGCAAGCGCTGAAGCTCCATCTGCCTGCGTTCCAACATGCCCAGCACTTCCCCAGCTTTAAACTAGCAAATACCAGATTCACTTCAAAGTACCCATATTCCATAACAGTGTTTCTGGTTTCTGCAAGTGCCCCAGAATTATACCGGCTCTGTCTTCAAACTCCTTTATGCCCTGAAAGGCTTCCCAGGGCATGGGCAGTGGGGAAAGGGGTCAGAATGACCAAACCCAAACCACTCGATGGCCACATCTCAGCACCAACACGATGAACTAACAAGGCATCCAGAGCCTCCTGAGGCCTGTGTTACTGGACGTTTCAGATTCACATGAAGGCCAATGGGGAACTATCATCTTTCAGGCTAATAGAAAGCACTGTGGGATTTGCTGTCTTGTTATTAACATGATAAAAATCCCATCTTGTACCTTATAACCCTGCTCTCCCATCAACACCATCTGCTCTTTCATCTTGAGTGCTGCTGAAAAATCTCATCATAAACATGCTGCTGTCAATTCATACTTCCCTGCACATTTAAAAAGAAGCTCTCTAGGTTTGGCTCTTATGCTTTAACATCCACTTAGAGCAGGCACGGGAAGAGCTGCATCTCGTGTCCGGTGGATAGAGTTCTCAGGACTGGCATCACGTCAGACAGATGACATGCAGGACAAAGAGGTGCCGGAGACCAACAGCAGCCCCAGCCCTGCAGGCAGGGCCACGCTTCACAGAGGGATTTCACTGCAGTGATTGAGAGGTGCAAATAACATTTTCCCTGCCTGCTGTAAGACCTGCCAGCTCTTACAGATGCTTTTCCATGGGACTAGGATAAAACCTAATAAGTAAGGCTACCTGATTCAAAGAGAAGGAGTACAGATTAACTTGAGAAAAGCAGTCTGAAGTACCACATCTCCCCCAGCAAAGTGCCAATTTGTAATGAGTTACGGTGAGTGATAACCCAGGCATGTGCTCAGCTTTCTAGGTGAAATTATGGCCAGGAGGCACAACCTCAGAAGCCTGAAACATTCAAAGACACCTCAGTGCAGTCCACAGAGGACAAGGAACAGACATTTGCTTGTGGTTTACAATCTGCAAGAGACAGACTGAGACAGAAGAAGGAAAGCCCATAAGCCTGGCGCACAAGAGCTGGGCTCACGATGGCTCACAATATGTTACTTCTGCCACTTGAGTTACATCAGGGCACAATTAGGAAAGCTACTGACATTATATGATATATATGTAACTGTGCCAAGAAGTCATGTGCGAGTATCTTCAGTAATGGGAGGCAAAGGTTGCTTAAAATGTCTTTTTAATCTCCCTGAAAAAAGAAGGTGCAGTGCTATAATCTGTAATTTAAAAAATAACAATAATTGCCATCTGGACAAAATGGCTTATGATATTAAAAGATCAGACAATGCTTTTGTAATCCTACACAATGCCTCTGCATTTTGATCCCTGGCTTCCTGGTTTCTTAGAGCTACAGCAGTATTTGGCCAGGGTTTTATTACCTGGAGAAAAGTTCCCTTCTGAGAACATACCAGTACTCAAAAGTGTTTGAAATGACACAATTCTCAAATGCAGAAAGCAGGGATTTCTGTGACACTCCATTTTATCCTCCTGGAATACATCTCTGCAATGCACTATGTAGTTTTCTGTACATATTTCCCTCATTTACACAAGGAACAAGGAGGAAGGAGCAATATATCGGGGGGGGGGGGGAGAACGCAAAGCAATGCCTGAAAAAACCCACAACCTTTCTCTGCAGCGTACATATATACACTCAAGCACTAACTCAAGTTCCTTTTGAACATAAAAGCGGATTAGATGGCAGAGCACTAATGCCCACAGTTACATCAAGTCCTGTTCAGCAAAGTGTTTTACTCTCAAAATCCCGAGCAGCAGAGATAAGCCTGCAGTGCCATCAGCTCCTACACTCAGCAATGGATACGGGGTAATTTACACCTCAGCAAAAAGTGCTGTGACCTATGTAATGCTCACCAAGGCACAAAGCTGTGCACAGGACAGTGACCAAGGACTAATGAAGGGGGAACTGTAAAGCCTTGTCCTCCCTTAGGAGGTCCACGCAGCCGTGCCCAGCACCACAGCAGGTCCCAGACCCCAGCCACAGCAGCCTCCAGGCACTGCACAACCCTCACATCTCAAGCATAACACCTCTGAACCTAATGCGATCCTTGCCATGGGTTTTAGGTGGCTCAAAATTCTTCTGGTGTTACACAGAACAAGTGCCTCAGCACAGCGTGGGAAGCAGAGCCAGTATCTCCCCAGGCATGGTGTTACCAGCCCCAGCTCCCCTTCACCCAGCAGAAAACACTCTGAAGGTCCTTATTTCTTTGACTGCCAAGAGGCCTGGTGTGTTCATAACCCACTTCTCTGGGAAGCTCCCATGTGATCTAGATGAGCTCTTAGGCAGAAGCTCTTCCCTGTGAGGGTGCTGAGGCGCTGGCACAGGGTGCCCAGAGAAGCTGTGGCTGCCCCATGCCTGGCAGTGTTCAAGGCCAGGTTGGACACAGGGGCTTGGAGCAACCTGCTCTAGTGGAAGGTGTCCCTGCCCGTGGCAGAGGGGTGGGACTGGATGAGCTTTAAGGTCCCTTCCAACACAAACCACTCTGGGATTCTATGACACTGGATGCTACACAAAGGTTCCCCTACACCACGCTGCTTTGATCAGGTTTGAGGATGCTTTGTACTCACCAAGCAGCAAATATACCCCGACTGAGCCAGACTGGAGAGCGCAGCCTGTAAGGGAGCGTGTTTATGCATGTGCATATATCCAACACCTCAACCCCAACCAGTCGATTTGAACTTGCGTTGTCATTTGATTTTCAAAGGAATTCTAATTCTTGTGAAGTTTCCCCTTAAAAACAAGATTTTGTTCTTTAATATTCATTGACTTCTAGTTTGCTTCCCACACACAACACATTATTTACTCTACAGTGGCTCGGTGCATCAATTATGGTAATAGTTTGTGAATAACATTTGCATTATGGGAAAATGAGCCTGGTTATTTAGCACCAGCCGAACCATCCCCCTGGAAAATTGTCACAAACATACGTATCACATGCCTCCACTTAAGCAGAGCTGTAATTGCACTAGTTTTATTAAGAAGAGCCAGCTTTTCTTTCCTCTTTCTTTTTTCCTATATCCTCTTTCTGAGAGCAGACTAGCATCTGTATAACCCTTTCCCTTAGACAGCCAAAGGTAAAGGCTAATGACTTCTGTTACTGTGTTCTCATGGCAGGGCTTACCTCACATCGAAATGTTAGGTGTGTAATGCATCTTCTACATGAGTTTACTTTGATGCAGAAAGTGTGGCTCAGTAATCGTGGCATTTGATTAATGCTCCGTTTCGGTCCCTTCGGCTAAATTGGAAGCTCAGCCCAACTACTGTAAATTCTGATTAACATCTGTATTACATCAGCACCTGGAGTTTATATTCCACGAGCAGGACTGCACGATGCTAAGCACTGAACATGGAAAGCAGCACAGTCCTTACTTTATCCAGAGGAGCCACTAGAATCACTCTGGGCCTCAGTGAGTTTAAAGTAGCAAATGAGGCATTACACTTTCTCAGTGCCTAAAAACTTCTCAACTTTAAGCAATTGAGAAGAGCTAAGAAATTACAACAGGGGTGCAGTGAGGAGTACCAGAACTCATGGCCCTTTTCAGACTGCAAAATACTTGCAAATAAGCAGTTAGGTTAGTGTACAGCAGTTGTTGGCTTGCTTTTATAGTGTCTTTTGTAAGCTCAGGTATATTTGGAGAAGTTAATCAAGGCTTAAACCTTTCCAAGAGCACTGGGGATTTCCATAGAGCACCTCACTGCTGCCTTTGTATGTTTGAAACACACAAAACTGCCCCTTAGCATGAAAAGGGAGAGCAACACAGAGAGATGCCAACACAGGGACTTGGCTCCTAAGTTCCTGAACAGTAACGTGGACAAATGAAGCTGTTGTGGCATCAGATCCCACAGGCAATTCCACAATCAGAACTAAACCTTGATAGGCAGAGTGCACTATAAAGAACCTTAAAGCAAGTAACCTGAAACTGGAAAGAGTGGCATGGACAGTGCAATGCAACAGCACCCGACATTATGCATTTAGGACTACGCAGCAATGCTGTGTGCCAGCAGCTCTTCTCCAGGCTGCTGGGCAGAGCCTGCTCCAGGTCAGTAATGAGATAAAATAGATGTTATTTAATGGCTCTTTCACAGCCCATGACTTGGTGATCTCAGGCCAATTCCAAAGTTTCTACCCAAGAAATCATCCTAATGAGCCATCTCAAAAAGCAGGCAAAGATTACACAGGCTATTGACACTGAACTGCATCCTTCTTATTCAGCCAGATGTGGAAAAAAACCCAACGTTGGACAAATTTTAGTTTGTTCTGCCTCTGTAACACCTTCCACCCACATTCCCAACACATGGAAGGTACCAAGTACTGCTGTATACAATCCCAAGCACAGCATACTGTGTGATTTTTCATCTGTGCTGACAAAATCGAAGCTGGTCTGACATTGTGTCATGTCCAGCAAGGACTGGCTATTATTTGGATCTTGAAGGCAGAGATGTTAGTGACTGTATGTGCAGAGGTTTCAGAGAGAGTCTTACGATTAACCAGACATAACCTCCCACTTCAGTTCAACATAGCCAGGACACCAAAATGTCACATCAGAAACTCACACTAAGAGTCTGTCCGCACCTGGATGGCACCGTGTATCTGGAATGCCAACCCCAACACACCATATACTTTTCCAAGATAGGTGAGAATGGAGGTATAAAACAGAAATTAGTTCTTCTTGTGATACACTTGAAATTTAAGTACTAACTTGTATTGAAGCTCTTGATCTAACAAAGTACTATTAAAAACCCCACAACTACGAAGCACAAAAGCTTGTGCCATCCAATCTAGGCAACGTTACACTCACCACAGCAATACCAAATCGAACCAAGCCTTTTTCTTCTACGTTGGGCAACTAAACTGCACACATCACGTTCACCACAAGCAACGCTGTCTCAGTGGAAAAGGTGTGCTTGTTTTACCAGCAAAGAGAACAGGTTGGCAGCTCTTGACAAGCCTGAATCAAAGTGCCTGCAAAGAGAACGGCAAAGGTCAGGCTGATGCTGAGAGCTGGCACTGCAGTGATGTGCCACGAGCTCCCATGTCTGCTGCAAAAACCTTCAGCTCTGCCTTTGACATACTCTCCCTTGCTACAGGTTTATCTTCCTGATCCTGGGAAAGGAAAGATAAAAATAGACATGTAAAAAGGATGAGGAAAAGAAAGGGGGAAGCTCTGCAAAATAGTCCCTCCCTTGTTTTAATTATTGATGCAGACAGCCTAAGCAATCTGCAAGCCATATACATAATGTATTTACTTGAAAATCCCAGCAAATCCACATGGTATTACAGAACAAACTACAAGCTGATCTGGGAGCACTGTCTTAAGAACCGGGTAAGCTGTCTCCATGTACTCAAAAATCTGTTTGACAAACGGAAAGATTAGATTAATGTTAATAATCCTAACGTGCTCAGCAGCACTCCCTCTACCCTTGCAATGCGGTTTGGGTGTCCAGGGTCTTGTTTTGCATCCACACCAGATACTTTTTTTGGCAGACTTGCTTGTTTAGAATGACAAAAGGCAAGACTGGCTCACATTCCTTGAGCCCCCCGCTTTGATTATACACACCATCAGCAATGTTTAGGGATCAGCCAGAAAGCAGCAGATGTTTTACATAGCAAAAGACCACGTTTAAAAAAAATAAATCACTTCTTGAAACAGCTGCTTTTAGGTTTGGGGCTAAGGAGGGTGGATGGAGAAAAAGGAAATAGGGGCAAAGAATCAGACTTCAGCCTGACTTTGGTGAAAGATGCTGTGTCGTGCTCAGCTCTACCTGCCACTGACTGGAACCACCTGGACAAGAAATACGTTCATTAAAAATAATGTTCCTTGTAGAACCTAACAGGCAGCATAACCAGCAAAAGGCAGCTTTACTACAGGGTGAAAATGCAAAACCTGTAGCTCATTGAGCCATTCACTGTGTTCCAATTTCAGAGTCCCGTCTTGCTCCGTAAGAAACTACAGATGGCCAAAAGCTTTCCACATCCACGCTGCAGAGCACTAAATGAGCTTGTGCAGTACAACAGCCAGGAGGGAAGAGGATGGGGACTGGCACTGTCACCCTGCAGCACCCCGGATGTGACACAGGGAGTCCCAAGGCCGAGCTTTCACTCCTTCACCAGCCGCTCTGCCCCTGCACTGCCCAGATGTCTGCTGCAGGGCAGGGCCTGGTTGCAATTTTCTTCTCAAGCACCACTATGAAAACGCAAACCTTCAGACAAACGGATCCTTCACTTCCTCCTAGCTGCTTTTAGTGGTTTCTTTAATCTTTTAAGCTTCTGGGTCTAATCCAGCAGCTGCCATCAAAAGTACTTATACAACGGCAGTGGAGGGAGGAGGGAAAGAATGGGATATACCAAACCAAGAAACACATTTGCTGGGCCTCTTTGTTCTTACACACACATGCACGCAACTGCATTTGGCAGATACCTGTTCACAGGCCAAGCACGTTTATGGACATAGTACCTGTGATGTCCTATACTGCCTGATCTATAAAAATACACTTTAGAGCTATACTACCAAATAAATAAGATGACACATCTGAGATGATGCACTGCAGCACATGCCTGGACAATAAACGGTGTATCTCTATGTAGCTCATGCATGAATACTATAAAAGCAGACAGTTCCCAAGATGATTATTCCTGCTCTTTTCTGAAACCTGAACATATTTAGTGTTTTCCTTCAAGGAAGGCTCCTGGAGTCAGCGAGCACACAAGAAAGCTTGTTCTCATTTCAACAGCAGCAGAAGCATGTTTCGGCTCTCCCAGCAGAAAAGTTTAAAACACAGGCTGAGAGCACAGAAAAAGTTCAAAATCCATAAATAAAGAGAATCCAAATTTGTTAAGATTTCATCATGGGTTTTTTTTTTACAAAACAAAAAGACTCTTTGTAACTTTGAGCACCAGGATCCTGTAATTTCTGCAGGATGCCAACAGCTTTATGTGTGCAAAAACATATCTCTAAAGGGCCAGAGACGCACCGGGTGGGTGAATTCTCCTCCATGCCTATGGTACAGCTTTTGCTCACGGTTTGCCCAGGACACACCAAACACAGATGCCCTGTTTCAACTGTTAAGTGAATTTGCTGGTACATCTTTCTCTTCAAGCACAATCTCATCTCCCGGCATAGTGATATCTACATTAGGTTTCTAAAAATAGCATGTCCTTGCATAAACATGATATAAAGGAATTTGGTGACAGCTGACTAAAAGAATCCCTTTAAAGGCAAAATTTGCTGTGCATCAAATGCAACCGGTACGTACCAGCAGCGAAGCCTTTGTGTATTAATTGAAGAAGGCAGAAGAAAGCTTCTAGACAGCCACAGTTTGCCTGGAAAGGAAATGCATTTCCTCTACACACTGACTCAATTACTTTTATTCCCTTTTATTTATAAGATAATGGAGTTTCTCCGATGGATTTCTATGCCAGGGAAAGAGCTGCTAAAAGCACCCTTTCAGGTGCAGGTCCCATAGGAACTCTGCAATTCCCATTGCAATGGAGGATTTTGCCATTTGAAACCAGACGTCCCATTCAGGCTTTAAAATAGAGCTTAGAAGAAAACTCACCTAAAGTTTTCGTGAAGGAAAAGCTTCTGGAGTCTCCAGAGTGCCAAGTCTTTTTAAATTACATGACAGCTGTCCAAATACAAACCAGAGCAGCATTAACTTCCTGCGTCTGCAGGCCTTCGGAATAATTCCTCAGTGTCTCATAGCTTATCCCTCCTAGCAACGGGATGAAGTTCACCAGAACCAAATCAGTAATGCACAGGAAAGTTAATATGCAAAGGAGGCTGTGGAAAATATATTAATAAATATGTTTTTGCATAACCTGGCTAAGCCCTAAACCTCATTTTACTGAATATGGATTATTAGGTGGGGATCTGTCTCTATGCCGATGTAGAAGACGCTGCCGAGGTACAGGGCACAGCCCGACATGAAGCTGCCAGGAGATCCCTGTTGCAGAACAGAGGGAGAATTAGATGACTCCAGAGACAAACATCTGAGAAAGCCAACACCAAACATCCCTGACACTGGTCAAATGGGGACTTTGTGCCATTTGCTGCTGGGTTAGCAGGGAAAGCATGGCCGGGCACAGACTCAGCTGTTTGGGCTGGAGTCAGCAAGTCGCTGCCTGCACCCCCTGTACCACTATGAAATGCTGTTTTAGCTCTCAAGTGTATGTAGCTCACAAGTGTCCATGTCACCCTGGGGGTCCCCTCCAGACATCACTGGTGGTGCAGGGCCCCACAAGGACGTTCCTGCTCTCAAAGCTGTCACCCGGGGATGCCCACAGCACCCCATGGAGGGTTCTGAGCATGTTTTCCCTGGCAGCTGTCGCAGTGCCGTTGAGCTCTGTATTAGAAGTCAGAGCTATGCTGAGGACAGCCAAGTGTTTGTAGGTTCAAGTAATCTTCTATCGATCCCGGTATCACACTCCATGTTGCCAGGTAACGGGGCTGTCGGCAGGACTCTTCCTCCCTGCTGACACACGACCTGCTGCATGACAGCCAGGCCTGACACCGACTCCATGCTCCAGTTCGTGTTTAACCATTCACTGAAATTTGAACAGCATTGACAGAGAAGACTGAGACCACTCCTGACTAAGGGAATATCTAGGACACATTGCGTGGAAAAGCTCGTTTGCAAGCCCCTGCAGAGACAAATTAATTTGCTCGGGTCTCCAACACACAGGTCATTCCCCCTGACAGACATCCTTGCAGGCAGGAGAACGGGACAGACAGCATCCTCCATCCTGGTTCTGGTCTCCAAGGAGCATCCCTCCTCCATACCATCTCCTTAGTGCTGTTTAGACAACACACAAAGTACAGTACACAAGTAACAAGCTACTAAGCAAACAACTACACCATCATCTGAGGGCATGACCCTGAAACTCCCAGTGCAAGGACTCATTTTATCTCTCAGTGTAAGAAAGAAATGGAAACATGTTTTTCGCCATCCTCAGTAAGTCACGCTGCTGGACTGTTCTCCAGAATTTCCTACATTCTCCCCATCGTTGAACTTCAACAACATCTAGTTTGTGAGTGGCTTTGGGAGCTATTGGAAGCAGGTTTTTGGATCAGCCAGACCCTGCGTCTTTTAAAATACCTTTTGAGCTTTGCTTCTCTGATGTGCTGTTTCTGCAAGTAGAAGCCTTCAAAGCTGCAGCCCTTCAGCCTGTTCTCCTCCAAACCTTCACAAACCCTGTGCCAAGAAACTAAACTACTTTTTGACTGTAGTAAAGCAAATACCAACCTTCAGGTGTAGGTTTTATTCTCGGGCACTGATGGGCATATAAAACAACTTTCTTCGAGGTTTCTAGCTCCTACTCAGCACAGTCAGTGCAGCAGCAAGCTTTGCTGTCCATTCCTTTTCCATAAACAGAACACATTTAGAGCCAGAAAAAAGGAATTCAGAAAAAGGACTGATGTGTTTCATCACTGCTACAGGCGCTAGAGTCTTCTTCAGCCACCCAGCCTTGACAAGCAGGCAGGCAAACAGCTCCTTACAAATAACTCTTGTTTCCCCCCTGAATGTTTTTATTCATTGGCTTCAACACTGTTGCAAAGCACATGGCAGAGATGACCCAAAGTGACGGGGTAACATCCCCACATAAGCTGCTGTTAATAAAAGCAGCATTCAACAGTATTACCACTCACTGGTCACATTTTCCAAGGAAAAAGACAAGAAAGAGAAACTGCAGTGTGTGTGAGCTCGGGCTGCATCACACGCAACTTGGTACGCATGCATATAGTATCTGGGGTTTGATAATCAGGCTCTTTGTTAAGGACAACATATTTTGGGCACATCCACATACTTGACCCACAGCACATATTGTATTAAACCAGCCAAGAAGTAAAATGAATTCTGACAGTTATCTGTGGTGAAGTCCCTGAAATACAGCTCCCTTCAAGTCAAGAAAGAAGCAGTGAGTCCTCTTATACATTATCCAGCAGGATCACACACAGAGCTATAGCTGAATAAAAATGAAGCAAGGGGAATTCCTGGACACTAACTGTAAAGCTAAATTAAAGCTAAAAAAGCCTCTTCTGATATAATTTCCTCCTTTTATCGCTCATTTTTACACAATTACGCACTGCTGGGTTTCAGCCAGATCTAGGTTAATGCTGCTTCACCTTTTTTCCACCAAAGGACCAAGTTGCTTTGGAGCTGGAAAAATAAAATTAAATCCCAATATATATCATATTCTACTTTTCACCCCCATCTGGGAAGAACAGGCTGTGACTGGAGCACCTCTTGTTTCTTTAAACAGAAGCATATTGCTTTACAAACAGCAAGCTTTGTATACTTTAGCCAGGCACCAGCAGCAAGCAAAGGCACACAGCCACACTTCAGTTATGTGTCCAAGTGCACAGGGAGGAGGCTCTTTACAGGCTTCTTTAACCAGTTGTTTTGTGAAGCCCCTCTGTTGTCTCAGAGACCTTGGGATGAGCAAAGCTCTCTAGTAGAAAACAGACTAGGATTCAAGAAATTTATTTCTCATGGTCAAGCTGCTTCCCCAACTTTATGACTCTACTTTTATTCAATTGCCTGACTGCTTTGACCATTAATGCCAGCACCCTGCTCCGAAGGGCTCAGATAGTCGCTCCTTAGCAAAGCATTATCTCAGGCAGTGGGAGATTCCTATTAACCTGGCACGGGTTACTCCCCTCAAATCCCAGGATACACATCCAGGCTTTCAAATTAATGGATCTTCAATCACAGTTTTCACTGTGATGCCTAAATGGTCTCTACAAATAGTTGGTGAATCATGATTTTGGTTTCCATTTACAGCAAAAAGGAAATGGGCACCATTAGGACACAGTGTTGCTCAGAGGCTGATTTCTGCTCCTTGCGCTCCCTGCTGTCACACATCAGCAGTGGATGAAGGCACAAGATTGCTGTTTCCAGTATAAGCAGCCGGGTCTCCTAAAGAAGATATATGGCCTGAAAAGCAGGAGGAGCCCAGATGTATTGGTTTCATTAGCTCAGCATGCCCTACAGGAAGAATATGAGGGTGATGTCTTAGACTCCTGTTGGCACCAGGAAAGTAAGTTAACACAGACATCCCCTCCAGCAGCTTGAGCCCCAGATCCTGATGGACCAGAACAGGGCATGGGGATTTACCTGCTGTAGCTCTGCACTGTGCAAAATCTGTGCCACTCCAATTTTCTTGTGAGTACTTTTCCTCTGGGAAAAGCGTAACATATTCCCTAGAAGATTTGGACAGCTGCTTCGAAATGACTGTGGATTTAGGCTCAATCAGTCATGGAACAGAAGCATAGACATGAGGTTGTAATGACACCTGCTGATGAGGAAGGCTATGATAGGGAACACGTGAGAACAGTCAAGACCCAGAGTTCACAAAGCAGAATTATGTCTTACTGCATACTTATGGCAACACAAGATTAGAGGTGAAGTCCATAAGAGGATGCAGGAGATGTTGCAGGCTGAAAAAAAGAATAAACTAGTCAAATGCATTGCATACACAGGTAGCAAAGCAAGGTACCTAAAAACTCAAGCAGCTACACACAATGTATAATGGCTTGCAAAAGCCTACTCCAGCAGTGAAGGCATCTGCCTGATCTGATGGACTATGAGTGTGATTCTTTCTCCTCTTCCTTTCACATCCTCTGGTTGCCTCCTCTAACCACGCACACCAGGAGCCAAAGCAATAAGAGGCAGCATTCACCATTTTGCCCTGGGCACACTGTCACTTGTATCATCTGCAGACACACTGCAGATAAACACAGCTCCACTCCATAACATAATGAGAGGACCCAAATTCAGATCAATCTTGCCAGCCTTCCTGTACATGGGATACTTAAACCCTTTGTGTTTCTTAAGGATGGCTTCTGCTTTCTTCAAGTGAAGGAGTCAAGACAAAGCTAACAGCTATCCTGTTCACCCAGCAGCCTGCAAGCAACCAGGGGCTCTGTGAACAAAGAGGTAACAGCAGCTGGTGCTTCGCAGTACGAGAAGATGCCATCTATTATGACACTACGTGACCCCTTCTTCTTAATAAGCACTGAATTTAAAAATATACTATAGATTTCCTGTGATTTGTGGAAGCTCTGGAGGCTGAGATGCAGGGTGAGGGGAAAGAAGGAAGAAAAACGAGTACTTCTGATGGGCAGTGACTGCAGAGCAGTTGGCAGATGGACTGAAGACAATGAATCCCTGCAGAATGAATGGAAACCAATGGAACAAAACAGCAAAGCCATCAAGGATGGGGAGATGACAAGTGCTTCACATGACTTACTTTCTTAAAAAAAAAAACTAATAAAAAAACAGCTGTACATCCAAAATACAAGACATCTCCAGAAGCCTCTCAACAATGCAATTTGCTCTAGACTTACACACTCAAGCAAGCAAACATGAAAAGCTTTTCCCATATGCCATGCCCCGGCCCAAACTACTTTTCCTTCCCATTGGACCTCTTCCTCTTGTCCTCAGTGAGGATCAAATAATACCGGAGAAAAGAGAAATTAAAGGTAATCACTAACACTTGAAAACTAACAACAGCAAAACCAGCAAGTGCAGAAAGCAAACTCCCCTGTTCCAGGTCCCAAATGGAAACCTGACTGCTGGAGGCTTTGCTCTTCTGCGTTTGCCTTGAAGCTATAACTGTTATAATAAGGTCAATGTGTACATAACCAGCTCTCTGACAAGAATTCAATGCACTCGGGGCCTTTAAGCCCCCGTTTGCCTACTCATGAGCCTCTCAGTGGAGTAAGGAGATAGTGGTGCCTGAGGGACAACCCTTCGTCTTCCCTTCAAGCATCTCCTACCTGCCGCAGTGGGAAACACCAACAGACAATATAAACAGGAAAATAGGTCACACTTCAGTGACTGCAAACTTCAAAAATACAGAGGGGACTCGTCAAAGGAGCCGGGGAGATGACAGGGAAGTGTATCATACACCTCTGATGAATCCATTTGATCAGACTTTTTCAGTGAGATCACTATTTTATGCCTTTAAATGGAAAAAAAACCAAAAACCACCTTGATCTTACCATCAAATTCATGCAGATAGATCCCTGAGGCAATACTTCTATAGAAAACACCAAAGTGCAAAAACATTAAATTAATAATACAAACATGTGTACCTAGACTGTAACAGCACTGTCAAATCCTCCCGTAACCCCTGCTCTGTCATTCTGACTCTAGTAGTAATTGGAGATTTCCTTAAAACCTCCAGTCCAGGTTCCCTTATCCCTTCTGAAGAGGCTGTATTCAGGACGGACACAGTCTGCATCCTTTGCAGAGGGAGAGGGGCAACCAGCAGAGCAGGAGCTGAGCCCATACTCACCTGACAGCTCTGTGCTGGATTAGCTTCACACAATGCCATAAAATGTCAGTGTGAAGGTCTGGTGGAATTAGGATCACTGTTAGATTAGTTAACAGCTGTATAATTAGCCATGCTAAGCCTGGATGTTTCCCCTTGAAACCCAGTTTTCACAGTTATAAATAGCAGTGTTAATGATCTCCAGCATCACTGGTTACACTTGAAGGCTTCAGCCCCTCCCTGCCTCCACCAGCTCTGGTGTCACTCACTGAATGTCACATTCTCCTGACTTTCTTGCCACAACTACAGGAGGTAAAAAAAAGAATAGAAAAAGGCAGAAACAACAACAAAAAACCCAAACGAAGGATTATTTTCCTCACACACTGTAAAACCTTAGCAAATAACAGCTGTAGCTTGTACTTAAACCGCATTTTCAAGCACTAACTTAATTACATTTCACAACAGCCGTAGGAGGTGGTACCAGCATTTAGACACAGGTAAACTGAAACAAAGGACTGAAAGAGTCTGTTTGCAGTCCCATAGCAAGATGATGAATAGGACCAAGAATGAAACCTGAGTGCCCAGCACATCATCATGCTATTTACCAAATGGTATAAAGCACCAGGGTACTCCAGCAGTGAGACGTCTCTCATCAATCTGCCAGGGCACGCTGCATGCTAATGAAGGTATATGAAGAACATTTTTCTTTATTTTGGAGGTATTCAGTGTAGGAAAACTTCAAAAAATAAGAGTTCACCCTCTTTAGATAAATTCAGTTTGCCAAATCTATGAGTGAGGCAGAAGCCAGATTTGTCATCTTTGAAATGGGAAGTTCAGAAGATGTGATTCTTAAATCCTCCCCACACTGGTAATTTATCACCAGTACTATCACCCCTTAACCAAAGTAATCCAGCTCTGTCATCAAAGAGTAAAAGGATTTCTTTATGAACATTTCATCTCAGCAGAGCTTTCTGGAACTCTGCTATGTAGCAACACCATTTCTGGAAATGTCCACAGCACTGATTACTGCAAAAACCCCATGATAATACAGATATTCTCATCTGTTCCCAATCTCTCACCATGGTTCGCACCCCATGTTTGAGAGAAAGAGCATCTTTGGATGTAAAAAATAATCAAGAGAGAACTGTAAAGGTTGTTTCCAGGAAAACTGTTACAGCTTTAATGGAGTTTAGAAATGAAAATGTGAGATAATACCATAAATTGAACACTGCTGCTCACAATTCCCTCTATGGTTACAATCAGAGCTGGTTGTCTGCGCTTTCCCACCCTGGGTTTGCAAAGGTATGTTTTGGGGTATCTTCCCTCCAGCAGCACAGAGCTCCAGAAGCAATTTATACAGATACAAATTGCTCAGCAATTGGCTTGAAGAGAAGGGATGGCAAACCTGAAGCAGAGTAATAAAGAAACACAGAGTGGTTTGCGTTTGAAGGAACCTTAAAGCTCGTCCAGTTCCAACCCCCTGCCACGGGCAGGGACACCTTCCACTAGAGCAGGTTGCTCCAAGCCCCTGTGTCCAACCTGGCCTTGAACACTGCCAGGGATGGGGCAGCCACAGCTTCTCTGGGCACCCTGTGCCAGTGTCTCACCTCTCTCACAGGGAAGAATATGCTTCCGTGATGCTCCTTCCCCAGCATGCATACACACCCCACACCACTCCCTGTATCCACTAATCGCGTTAATGCAGTGAGGAAACAAATCCCCAGACACAAGGAGCTTCTGAGAGCAGGGCAGGGCTCTGCCAGCACCAGGCCATGCTAAAATACCATTATACATACTCAGACCTGCGGCTCCTCCTGAGTAGTTCTTAGGACATTTTCCATGGCAAGGAAATCTCATTAGTGCTTTTCTTTTAGCTGAGGAAAAGGCCCTGTAAGGTGAAGTGACTTTCCCAGATCATCCCAAGACACTGATCCCCCAGGCCCCTGTGCAGACACGTGCTCCTTCATCCAGAGAGCAGACGTAAGCGCTGCATTCCCATTGGAATTAATAACCCAAGTGTCAAATCACTAAACTCTTTTACTCATGTTACAGCAGCAGCCGCTGAACGGAACAGCACTAAGTGCTCCTCCAACACAAGCACAAAACCCTGCAATTTGTGATTATTTCTCAGCAGCCGTGTGAGACAGGCTTCTCCCACCCCGGAGATCTGCTCAGTTATTGATCAGCTGAACAAGGAGATGAGTCTTGATCACACACCAGTAAAACGTGAGAACATGTACTGCAGGAAAAACACTGTAAGCAAAACTCTTCATAAAGCTGTGAAAATGTGAACAAAAACCAACCCCAGAGCTCTGTTGTACCGCACAGTTACGGGCTTATGTTTTACAAATGTGACTATTGATTTTGCTGTCTTTGTTTTCTGGGCTCCCTACTTCACACACACCCCATCCCAAACGCAAAACCTTATCAGAGAGCTGCTCCTCCTTGAGCCTCTTTCAAAGGGTCTCATCACAAGCTCCCACCAGTCCCTTCACAAAACTTTGCCTATAGTTTTATAGCGAGTGGCAACTTCCCAACTGGGCAACTATACCCAGACGGTCCATGTGTATTCCTATAGGAAAAGAGAGACTATTCCTGAGAAGGAAAAGAAGGAAAAACATTAGGGAGAAAGGCAATAAACTAGTTTCCTTCATGATTTGAAAGCCCTGGTGATCCTGAGCAGGATGCAATAACCTCTGTGGACTCTATACTTTGGATACAGCAGTTTCTTCTCTCCTCCTAATCTTTTGCTTTTCCTCTCCCAGATCTCATCGTGCCATCTCAAAGCCAAGCAGGGAAATCAGCGAGGAAAAGCCAGAGAGGCAGCCAGGCATTCCACTTACCTGCTCAAGGGTAATTACCCTAATTAAAATATTGGTAGAGCTTGTAAATAGAATCAAGTGACTTGCAAAAACAAATCCCTGAACACATCCTCTCCGTTCCCTCTTTCAACTTGTCATCGCGTAACTGGTAAGAGCAGGAGCACGTGGCTCAGGCGGTGGGAAGGTCCTTTGGAAGGTCCTGCCATAGAAGTAACCCCTTGTACTGACCATGCAGAGCCACCTGCACAGCACCGCCATGGAAAAGCTACTGCAGCTGCACTGGAGAAGTGGGATACCACATGCAAACATACCCGTGTTCCTGGGACATGGCTTAGCAAAGAAACAGGGGAAGAGAAGGTATGAGAGGGCCCAGGAGGCTAGAGGAATCGATTCAGAGAAACCTGCTATCCCCAGGAGCTTTGAGTGCTGCCTCGCTGCATCCAGCCCCCAGCACAGCCCCACTTCTGGTTGCATTTCAAACATCTGCATTGCCACCCCCCTCAACAAATTCCCACTGGGAGTTTTTGCCCTGTGAAGTCGCAATGAAATGTGCTTTGCGGGACCAAGGTTTTGCACCCAAAGCCTGTCAGAAGGACCTGTGACTATCTGCATTGCTGAGATATCCCTTTCCTTGAGATCCCCTTTACGCTGTGTACCACAGAAAAACGAGGCATTGCTTCTGCTCTGCAAAGCTCTGGAACAACCACTACAGAGACTTGGCTGCAAACATACTGTATACATCGTGCCTGAGAGAATTCCTGCACGAGTTTCTCCTCTCTCACGCAAAGGGAGGAGGAGTGGAGGGCTGTTTGCCTCGTGGCATCACTCCATCCTCTCTCAAAGCCTGCAAGGGTGTTGCTAAACAAGCCAGTGATCCAGGGATGTAAGAGTATTTGGCAAGAGTCTGCATCTGATGCTGCTCCAGCCAGAGAGAGAAAGGAAGGGACTGATGTACTATTAACATAAGGACCCAGAGCGCAGCAGAGACAGCTCTGATTTGTGGTTCCTGGGTAGCTGATGGTTCTAGGACAAAAACCTTTCATGGGGGGAAAAATACATCTCTTCTTCTCTTCAAGGCTCACAGAGGGACGTTTTGTACTGGGAAAACAAGCAAAGACAAGAGGAACAGGAAAATGGTATTTGCTAGAAACTGTCACCAGGCCAAACAAAATGACTGTGTTGTCTGAAGTAGATCAGACACTCTTACAGCACGTATTAATGAGAGAGAAACTTCAACTGCTGGCATCTTTAATAAAGCTGTGCTACTGATGAGAATAACCACAAAATATAAGGTATGTAAAGCAGAGGGGAAAAGGGAATCATGGGGCCTCCGTCACTGCAAGTGTCCAGAAGTAAACCCACAGCATTTACCATCAGCACAGCACCGCAGAGGGGCTGGCGAGTGATGATGGATCACTGCTGCAGGGAGCTGCTGAGACACATCCAAACCCACATTTGTTAGGACTCACACGGACACAGGGACAAGGATCTGTGTGGAGATGTAATGTGATGCACCAGCATCTGGCTGGCACACAAACAAGGCGTGCTTTCATCCCCGTGGGCAGGCCTGGAATCACTGCTGTCTGGTTCGAACACTTCTCATTGCTCACAAAGCCGAGGGGGCTGCAGGGAAGGAGCCGGCCCTTGTTCTCTGCTGCTTCCCCAGCACACTGCTTGCACCCAGCTACTGTCCCAAAACAATGAACCTCCATCCAGGAGCCAAACTAATTCCAAACCTCCACAGCACTGCTGATATGCTGCAGAAATGAGTTACCCTTCTGCGAGTGACTCCAGGGATCAGTCAGGAGGAGGAGGGGATTTAGAGAGGTAAGTACATGCAAAGTATTATCTTTAGGGACAATCCCCCTGGAGTTCCCTAATTTCTGCCTTGGAGACACATTCAGCCTGTGGAGTTAAGAACTTGTTCCATCCCATTTTGTCTCCCAGTTTGTTCTGCCATCGCTGCCTCACACTGAGACCTGTTGGGAGAGCAGCCAGGGCGGCGCGGAGAGCAAAACACACAAAGAGCATTTCTGTGTATGAGGGGAAAAAACACCAGTAGTCACTTCAAACAGACGCGCATTTGCTGGCATCTGTTACACCATCATGAGTGGACAGTTTGAGCAATATCCTCTCTGAACTATCAAGCAGTTGGTAGGATGAAAAAAGCTTTCAGACCACTTCACATATGAGAAGCATGTCCTTGAAAGAAATCGATTTCTGCTCATAAAAACACTCAACTGAAGCAGGAGGTGGCAGGAGCCTTGTAGTGAACCACAGCAGCACAGCTCTGCCACACTCCTGCTGCTACAGAGGGACCAGCCACGCTCTGTCTGGTCCCCAAACATAGCTCACTGAGCACCTTGGCTGGCCAGCAGCTCCTCCACAAGTGTATGCAGGGAGCCATGCCATGGAGGAGAAATCCTGAACACTGCTATGGCGAGTTACAGAAGTCAAACTGCAGCAGAGGAGCTGGGTTACTCAGCAGGGTTTTATCCTACACATACCTCTGCTTCATCCTCTGCCACATGAAACTGAAAATGATTATTTAAATACACTGCCCTTTTTCACATCATGTAAGGTACCAGATACTGATGAAGGATGTCACTGATGCAAAAAAAAGAAACCCCCAAACACACACCCCTTATCATCAGAAATGTGGTTTGGAAGAACAATGTCGGGAGCAAACTGGCCTTGTCCCACTGATTTCAAAGCAACTAATTCTCTATTTCACCAAGGACTGACCCACAATACTTTGCAGGGGTGCTCTTCCCAAAGCGATGAGCACTTGCACAATCAGTAAAATGCACACATTCGATTTCTCCCCAAAATGGGGTCAATAACTGAAACAGATATTAAGTTCGAAGTCACTCCCACAACAACGTGGAAAGGATTAAAACACTGTTGTTCTTATCTCTGTATCATTTTCCTTCTCACAACACAGCAAGTGCCTAACCTTCAGAGACCAAAGCAGCAGTAAATAAATGAAGATGCCAAGACCAAAGGCCAGCTGAGATTTTGACTTTATAAACTCACAGTATCAATGCCCTTGAGCACAAGTTCAGGTGTTACAAGAAGTGAGTTTCATACCAACTACTACAGAAGCTTTCTCTGTACTTTACTCTTTAATCTCTACAGTGAGTAGGAATAAAGTACTGTGTTAAAATGAGAAGTTACAACTTAGGACTGTTAGTAAATAGGAATCCGTAACAAAACGTCTGTGACAGCAGGTTCATTCACAACACCCATTACTTTTGACGATGATTTGTATAGTCACACAGACGTGTTGGTTCCTAAAGCACAAAACAAGATGGACTTTCCTTTAGACCCTCCATATTTCCATTGTAGTCTGTTGTGAAATGCCAATCTATAAGTTTTTCCAGAAATACACCCTAATGAACCAAAAAGGAGATCTTTCTGCACGCTGCCACACTGACACACCACAGCAACAGTCTTAGTTAAGGTGCTAAACCTACAAATTGAACACTTTAGATTAATACCAACACATCCCACGCTTTTTTTTTGGTGCTATTAATAAAAGACTGTTCACAGGATACAAATACGTTCTAAGTTATTTCACCTAAAACATCCCTTGGGTGTTACAAGTTCCTTGTCTCTTTTTAGAGCACAACTTGCTTCTGTTTCACACTGATGTGAAGGATATGGAAACCACAGGCCATGTTTGAGATTTCAGGCAAAATAAATTGTAAACCTGGTTATATTTATCACAAAACCACATGATCTACTGCTGTAGCCACTGCCTTTGTCTTCACAGTTCTTATTATTTGCCCATATATAATGGGAAACTAAATATACACATTTTCTGCTAGGCTTGCATCCTGGTGTGAGCATAATTAAACTGACAAAGTACAGCACAAGCTGGTCGCAAGAGTGCTAAAAGAATAACTAATTATTCTAAACCATTCTTTCGATGGAGAGCCCTGACCCATTCATAAATTTATTGCTAATTATTCTGTTGGAAGTTATGCTTTCCATAAATATCCATTTATATGTGTGCCAGAGGGATACACACTATAGCTCATGCTCTAACATGACCATAGCTTGCCATGGACAGAATTTTCTCCTGTGTGCCTTGTAGTAGGACACACAATCCTCTTGATTTTATAAAGATAACGTATACATAAGTCCCAATGTGTATACAAACATGCAACCCTACCTTTTTCAAGACAACACTTCAATAACTTCGTTAGGAATATACATTAAATACTACCTCCACCTCCTGCTATCAAATGACCACTGCACTAAACCCCCTCATCTTTAATTACTCTAACACAGGCATGGCAAATTACTCCTATACACATTTTAAAGGCATGTTACAAACCCCCAACATGTGACAGCTCCCAATCTATCTTCCAAACTTAATCCTGAGCCACAAGACAAACTCTTTCAACATAATTACCGCTAACATATGGGCATCTCTGCTATTGTACTGTTTCTAATTAGGACTGTATATGTTACACATGTTGAAAGAGTTTGCAAATATGTTTTGTGGTTGACAGTTAAGCTCAGTATTTAAAGTAACGTGAACTTTTGTGTGTTTACATTACATTTGCTGTAACAAATACATCATGCGCACAATAAACATACATATGTGTACATATACATGCACACACACTATTTTGTTTTAGCAAAATAAACATAAAACAGGTGTCAAAAATGTTAAAACTCATAGCTGGAATAAACACAGTCACCAAAAATGTATTCCCAGGGCATTTCTGCTCAGTCATTGCCTTCTAAGGATAGGATTCAGAAGTATTTCTACTTCATTACTAAAATGCTTTCTTTATTGGATATACATATACACACATGTAATCTTGTATATGCTACTTAAAACGTGTAATTAACTTCTTCAAGAAGTTAGCTGTGTATCTATTTACACGTAAATTTTGCCACCAAAAGAAGCAATTCAAGGATAGAAAATAAAAGTAATTACGTTAAAACCTTGGAACACTACAGCACAAAAGAGGCATAGAAAGGCAAAGTACCACAACACACAGGTAAAGAACAAAAGTCAATCCTTTACAATTCCAACGCCTGGGGCAATTAATTTCATTCTAAAACCATCATACAAACACGCCAGGCATGAAGATGCTGTCTGTGAATTGCAAACAGGGCTTTGCAACTCTGCTTTCAAAATCATTATTTTATGTGTGTGTACATCTCCCTTTTGATTTGCAAGAGCTTTACAAGATGTAAGAGGAGTACACAGACGCATTTAATTGCTAATGATACTGTGCTATGTTTCAAGTTTCAGCATTAGCATCTCAAGGTAGAAGAGCATCACAACCCTCTCCAAGCTCTAAACCCTGCTTTTCACGTAAGCACATTACTGAGTTTTCCTTCTGATTCTTTTGTCTTGTGCTCACCCTTCAGTTCAAAGAAGTAAAATAACAAGATATTTCAATATTAGATAACTCATGATACTGCCTTGAAGCAAGAGGGATAGCAAAACACCATTGGCACTTCAATCTTTATCAATAAAACACAGATGTCTCCGGAGCACGACTCGCTGCCTGCTCAGTGGTGTAATATACCACAATTTCCAGCTATACAGAGAGCCCTTTACTACACTCAGGCATCTTAAAAATGGATGGAAATGGTTGTCTTAATATTCCTAGCCCAGGGAAAGCTATCAGAGGGCAGGTGTAAGAGCTGCCCATCATGTCTGCCCAGGGCAGAGCACTCCAACTACCATCTTGCTCCTGGGGATGTGACTGAGCACAAACCAGGGCAGCCCCATGGCCCTCTATCATACCTGAGGGCTCCACAGGTCAGGCTAACACAGGTAGCTGAAAGCCACTGGTATTGTCCTCTTCTTGCCCCAGAAGAGACCTGAAGAAACCACTGTGCTTCTAATTGAGATTCCAGATGCAATTCAAACCCAGGAGGGTACAGTGAGCCCAGCTGGGGTCCTGCTGACAGGTAACTGATGCACTGCACGGAAACCACGGCATTTCCAGATGCAGAATCAAACCCTTTGGTGTCCTGTCCTCAAGGCAGTAAAATTAAGACACACATTTGAATGCACCAATTTAAGTCTACCAGTCTACCTGGAATGCCTCCATTTCAACAAGCTGAAATGAAAAGCTCAGCCTAACGAATTAACTGCCAGCCACCAGGTTTTCAGCTCATCTACCCTATCAAATTATAAGCAATTTATGTTGATTTTGCATGATAAGATTAATTGCAACCATATCTGACTGATGAGTAGTGATCTCTAGCTGACTACTGCGTCCTGAAAGGAAGCACCAAGATAGAGGAGAAGAGCATGAAGTGTTTCCACAGCAAGGCAGACTGCAGCATAAGCTTATTCCTTATTAGACACCAGAGAATCCAACCAGAAAGTCAAAGTCTATAGAAAGCCAGGCTGTGCTGGATGTGTGTCAGGACTCTGCTCCTCACCAGTAAATTGGAAACAGGGGAGAAAAGTGTAAAACAGCTTTTTTCTTTAGCTGCCATAGTTATAGCAGGTTTACTAAAGAGGAACGTGCCCCTTTACCAACTTTATGGCACGTCTCTAAACGCTAGCAAAAAAACCCCACACCACCATAAAACCATCAACATACATCTCTTGCTACATTCTATGTACCTGGTTACTCCACTAGAAAAGACATAATTCTTAACCTTCAACTTTATCCACATTTATAATGGAAATGTTATAATTAGTGATACCCACCACTCCCATCCAGCCACACCGAAATGTTTCTACACTTCTCAAGACCATTAAAAAATAATCATGGCTGAATAATACATTACTAAGGCTGATCACAGGCAAAATACAGTTTATCAGTTCTGCTACTAATTTGCTATGGCACTGTAAAGGCAACAAAACCTGTAATATTTCAGTCTAGGCCCAATAAAATCCACGTTCCAGCTAGTCACTCTGAAAGCTGGTGTTCGAGATGGTGACAATGGGGAGCTAGGGCTGCTTTTGTAAGCTTCAGCCACATACAGTAACACCCACAGATGATTGTGAAGATGCTTAATGTGATTGCATTCCCTCTGCAAATAGGTCTTAATGGCCAAAGCTCTCATGAGCTTCAGAGGAGAAGCAGGGGGACCCCAAGAGCTTGCTGGGCTCTACCAGCTTCCCAGGACTTCCCTGCTCCTTGTTCTTCGCCATTTCCTGGCAGCAACCCCTCAGGGTGCAGAGACAGGCTCTCACACCACACCATACACATCTTCCAATGCAAAACCTCTCCTCCATTGTTTTCCAGGAACAGGAAAGCAATCACCAGTATTGACATGTACACTCCCATTACCAGCCACCCAAAGGAAGAAGGGGGCAAGTAACACCTTTAGCAATGTTGTTTCTGGTTCTCCAAGAAAGGCACCTATCACCGTCTCAAAAGTTTTAACAGATTTAGTGTCAACTGAAGTCTTAGTGGAAGATGGAGACAGATTCATCACTCACCCGAGACAGGCACCAGCAGCCTGCAGGAAGCGGAGAGGCAGCTCCACAGCTCTGCTGCTCTCTCACAGATTTTCTACTTCCAAACAGCAACATAAAGCACACTGGACTCTTCGCACATCCCACCTTCAGCCTCTTGCCTGTCAATGAGTATTTACACTTCCAGTTCCACTGCTGCAATCAGACCTGTGTGAAGGCTCCGAGCGCTGTCAGAGCCTCACCGGCTGCCACGCACAGACAAATCGCTGTCCTGCTTTGGCGAGATGAAAGAATAAACCTGGGATATTGTGGAACTCTGATTCCCTGTCAACAGATCCTCTAACTGCCATGGTATGTTTGCTTTTCCTTGCTCAGGAGGCAGCCAGGGGAGGCCAGTCGACGTCCATCTTGTCAAAACTGCGATGTGCCACTCGCAGCGTTGCTGTAATCCCACTGAAAACAAACCCAAACCAAACCCAAGCCTTTCCCTAAATGAGGGGAGAAAGGAAAACCCTCCCCAGCACAGGCTCCGCGGCCCGGGCAGGTTTGGCGGCGGGGCCCGCACTTTGCCGCTTCGGTCCGCAGAGGGAGCCCCAGCCCCGCCGAGGAGGCCCCTCAGCAGGGCGGCCCCGAGAGCGCTCCCGCCCGCGCCGAGCCGCCCTCTGGTAGGTGCTCGGACCGCCCCGAGCTCACCGACACGCACGAAAATGCCACCATGAGCAACACATCGGTGCTGAGGAGCGGCAGGAGGAGCTGAATACGTGGAAGGAGAAGCAAAGCCGTCCTATGGAAGCGCCATGACACCGGCGCTGGATCCGCCCCAGGCCGGGCCGGGCGCGCTGTGGTGCTCTGCCCGCGGGTCTGAGCCTCACACACGGATGCCGGGCAGAAGGACGAGCAAAGGGACAAAGTGCTCCGCACCAGTTCCTGGGGCAGAGGCGACAGCAGTGTGCTCAGTGACAAAGAGCCGTCACCTTGAGGTCCCAGACCAGATCTCCTCAGTGGAAGCACCTTTTTTAAGTCACAGATTGCAAGCCTAATTAGAGATCTAAAAATTGTAATACTCAAAGGTTTGGTTGAGAAAAAGTTGGGCAGCGTCCATACTCCTAGATTTTCACCAAAGCCCATCTCATGGGTGCAAGCTGTATTACTGATTAGGTTAGGACATGAGAGGAGTGCTTCCCCTGCCTTACAAGCTGGTTTTGACTACAGAAGTCACTACAAAAGGTTACGGTGGAGGTTACCTGGTGGTGGAGGAAACTGGCTGCAGTTTGTCCTGCTTGGGGAGTTAACATCAAAGCGATCGCCCCAACAGAGTTACAAGTATAAGTGCATCCTCTTCCCTGCTCCAAAGGTCCACTGAAGCCCTCGGAAACTGCTTTCCTTAGCACAAGCATGCTTCACGTTAATGTGAAAGGGAAAGCAGCGATTTCCATAAGAGTTACAAAGTCTTGTGTAAAAATAAAATATCAAACTCCTCCAATAACAGATAAAAAGGCTCCAGATAAAACCCCACCGACTGCTATTTACTACCTTCCAACCCCAACCCATCCCTGTCAGCACAGAACTTCAATGAGGACATAAAAAGAAAACAGGAAAGTTAATGTTAAAATTGAAAGCACTTAAAGTAATTCAAAGCACTTAAGTAACTCAAACATATTAAAAATACTGTAAATAATCAGAATCCTGGAGTGTACTGGAGGACCAGAAATGTCCAATGGCTGACACCCCCTGCTCCCCACATGTGCAAACACCACTCTAGCTGCTGTCAGCAAAATCTTCCCGAACACTTGAACCACCACTCTTTTTTCTTAAAAAGCCTTTTCTGGATAGAGTCTCTCAGTCTGTAGAAGTCCCAGCTCAAGGGTGAAAGGAAGGACAGAGAGAAAATCGCCTTTCCCCTCCCATCCAAGTCAAACATTTGAAATGTATTCAAAACAGCTTTTAATTGCAGCTTGTATGTTGGTGCTGCTGTACGTACAAGGCAACAAGAAAACCTTTAAGAGTTTCTCTCACTTGTGTGCTCACTCTACAACTGAACAGCAAGTCAACGGGCAAACCCCTCAGCTGGCACAGGACACCTCAGCTCCCTCAAAAGCAGCAGAGCCGTGCTTGCCAGCCGTGACACTGGACCAAGCGTTTCTTCCAGTTGCACCTTCTCCCACAGCACTCCACACCACGCTTGGGGATGCTCCCACTAAACCAGGCCGGGTTTGATGGAGGACTGTGAGAAAATTCTCTGTGTCTCCATTTCTCTTTGTTTCAGGAGAACCTTTTCGTTTCATTGCGCTTGGCTCCGAGGCACCAGTTTTATCTTGCATTTCACACTTAAGAAAACCCAGCCAGGCCTGCCAAGTGCTGCAAGGTTTGCTGTCAAAACTTGGACAAGCTGAAAAAGTTTTACATTCTTTTAACCATAAACCTTAAAGCAACTCAGACTTTTATTTTACTCACAGCTCAAGTTTGAGTGTTTCGTGACATTCGGCCAACCTGGCTTGAGTTTTCTGTTTGAGGTTTCATTACGAAATCCTAATTCCAGAACAGCATAATTAATACTTTTATTAATAGTATCTGTAGTAAAAGATTATAGGGCTTGGGAGAATGACTCCAAGTGTGTTTCGCTGCCCAGCAGACTACATGCAGTCCAAAAAGGAGATCTGTCCTTTAATTCAGCTTGCAAAAACTGTTGTGCTAACAATGAAGTGAAGGCCTTTGGAGACCCAAAGGCAGGGACCATTTCCCAAGCTGGCTTCAGAGTTGCTTGTTACACATATTACACTAGCAGCCCAACAGACACCACATAACCGCAATAAATGGCAGTTTCTGTTCCCAGAAATTACTTGCTCAGTGAGACACACAACAGCTTTGGTTGGAAGGGCCTTTGGGGGTGACCTCGTCCAAGCCTACTCCAAGAAGGCTGATTCAGCTCAGGAGTGATCGGGCTGCTCAGGGGAGATGTGGAAATCTCTAAGGATGCAGATCCCGCAGGCTGTGGACTGAAGGGACCTGCCTCCATGGCACATTCAAGAAGAGCACTTACGGGTCCTGATCTCATCAGCATCATGTTGCTCTGTGCTCCTCAACACACTTCTGTTGGCACTGTAACACATCAAGCACTGCGCTGCACCGGTACAACAGACCACAACATTCTGGTTACAGATGCCAAATTTGGAAACAGCTCTGGTGTCCATCTCCCATATTTTCTAGTCTGTCCCAAAATATGATGAGCTTTAGAGTTTGAAGATTAAAGACAATCCTTTATAAGCTGTTCCATCTTCTGGGCCCAGGCAGCACAGAAAGTGCAGCAATGCTGTTCAAGGAGAAAAGGGGTAAGATTGTGTCAACCCTCTCAGCTGGATTTCAGTGGGGCTAGTAGCGTGAGGAACTGTTACACATGCTTGTTATGAAGCTCAAATGTTTTTATTAACATAAATGAGAAGTTAGGTTAATAATCTGAACATGCTGACAGATGTTCAATAAATACTTGGCACTGCTGTAGCCAGAACAAGAAAGAATTAAATGTTATCTTGGAACAGCCTGCAGAACAACAGAACCCGAAGCACCAGAGCTCTTGTACCAGGTTAGACAAATACATATGCAGAAGAGCCAAGCTCTCTCCTAGCAAAACCCAAGACAGACCATGATACAACTCCGCACTATGTACAAGCCTGAAAACCTGGCAACTCATGGTAGAAAAAGAATGCACTTCCAGTGCAAGTAGATACTACAATAGCTAGGATGAGGGGCAGGCTGCTTTGTAACTGAAAGAAGGAAAGGGGGTGTCCGGTTCTTTATATTGGAATAAAATTTAAGACACCTGTTTTTCATTACTGAATTCGAGTTCTGTTCAAGTTCCATCCAAGTTCAAGTTGTGAACACACCAATGGGCTCTTACTGCCCTCAAAATGTCACTATTCTAGTAAGACACAGGATTAGTAAAAAAAAAAAAAAAAAATCATTTGGGGGAAACTATGACGTGAAGCCATTCTGCTCAGATAAAGCTAAGAACTATGAGAGTCTCATTCAACTGTTAGTAGAAAAGCTCAGGGAACACCATGTGTGAAGTTTCATCAGGAACAGGGATCTGGGTATGGCTGCATTGGCTGATCTGGGCAGCACTGATGTTCTTTCTGACTGCTTCTGCAGAGTTCCAAGTGGGTTTGGGGAACCTGTGTTGAAAAGCTTCAGATGAATACATTGGTTTGGGGTTTTTCTGTGTTCACAATACTCAAAAGTATAAGAGAAACAGTAGGATGGAAAGCTTGTAAACGAGCTACAATCCAGTAGGAGCCAAGATTAGATCAACATTTGTTGCATCATTTTACAAGTTCAATATTTTCCTTAAAGTGCTAATCCAATCTAAACAAGGGTTTGATTCTAAATTAAACAAACTCCACTTTTATTGGTATTAACTAAAATATGCAATGCTCATTTCAGCAGGCATGCACTAACAAGAGCAGCTATGCAGACTGTGCTGTTCTCCAAGGCAAAGAAGGGAGGACATTAACTTAAACTCCCTTTTTTCCAAGCAAAATGCACTATATTACAAAATCCACAGCGAGCATTATTAAAAAAACCCAACAACAAAGCAAAACAAAGCCCCAAATTTCCTACACACCAATGCTTTTAAAGAGTCTTTAAAAAAAGCCACTTTCATTGCATCTCCACTTCTGATTCAATTTACTGTCAAAGGTCATGAGCTAAAATATACAGTTTACACTAAAAGCAGGAAGCAGGGTAAGTAATTGAATAACATCAGGAAATGGAAGAATACTGCCATTTTCCTAATGGATATAGTACAAGGTTTACTCTCTCCAAATTGAATTCTAGGAGCTCTTCTAGTAAAGGGTTTATTTTTCTTCAGCTTGAATTTTAGCCTACAAGGTATAAAGAAAAATCCTCATGCAATCAAAAGGACAAAATACCACAGCAGCTTTATTTTCTAACAGACAAAGATGATCACTTCTGCAGGAAAGAGAAAACCCCCATCAACAGTGTCTTAAACAGAACTGGCGTAGCAGGTTGACTGTTTAATATACATGGGCTGGAAATAATTCTACTAAATCAGATCTCTGAATTATTCATGAAAAACAGATTTTCATGATTTAAATTAGAAAGACTTAAAATTACAAGCCTCGCATTGCTATTGATAGGTAAGGTCTCTTTCCCCCAACGTGATGTTAAGGCTCATACAGCTCCACTTCAGGAAATGCTTTATGATCACTCTAAAATAGTACTCAAGATGCCATGCCACTTACTGCCTCTGGAAACAACACACCAACTGGTAGCTACAGCAGACCAGTAATAGCACGCCAGTAATAGTGATATCAAAATGCATCATTATTATAAAGGAGAAAGTTTGAGGGGGTCATTTTCAGTATTTATTGCAGACTAAAGCACAGGTTCATTTAGAATATTGGAACACAAAAGCCTTAATACTGAAAATATCTTTCCATCACTGAAAACTCTGCAATTCTCAGAGGAAACATCAGACCACAAATTTTACTTCAAACCTTTCAAAGCGTTTTGTAATGATGCACCTTCCACCCTCCCCCTCTGTGCATTGCTACTAATTTATAAATACAATGCCACTAATAAGCTAAAGGTTCTACGTTCCTTCTGGATAGGTTCTCTGTGGTTATTCAACACAGCCCTGGTTTGTGACAAACTCCGCAGTCAGCAGTAATGGCCACAGTGCTTTGTACTAGAAATTATTCATATTCATTTATCAGGTACCGAACCTTTCATCTGAAGATCTCCAAACACTGCACAAATTCTCTGATTAAGCCTTTACGCCTTGATTAGGAATTGGTAGATAAGTTCTTTATGATTAAACACAATTTACATACAGGATGAAGATGGGGAAATGAGGCTGCGACTCGGCAGAGGCCACTGAGTGCATGTCCCCAGTGGCCCAGGTCCCACCCTGACATGCTGCCTGATGCTGCCTTGCCTTGCAGGAGGGTTTAGATCCTGACACTGAGCAGCCAATTCATCCAGGATGGACAGCGCTTGGAGCAACCTACTCTAGTGGAAAGTGTCTCTGCCTGTGGCAGAGGGTTGGAACTGGATGAGCTTTAAGGTCCCTTCCAACACAAGCCACTCTGTGATTGATTCAGATCTGAGTATGTGGCAGCTTTATCCAGCTAGAGCTTTTTCCAAATCTTAAGAGCTTTTTTTGTAAATCCCCAAACTGAGCTGCAGCTAAAATGTCAATGCAACAACACACGAACTGAGCAGTGTAAGCGCAGTCCCACGTGGACCAGAGTCCAAAGAACAGATGGAACAGCTGGAATAACCCATGATCCAATAGCCTGGTTTACAGCAACTGCTTCTGTGCACTAAGGAAAAAAATCACCATTTCTTCAATCTGGCACAGGAGATATTGAAACTCAACTCCTGTTACAATTGCAAGGGTCAGTCCTCAGCACACAGTTGTTCTTGATCATCAAGAGAAGTGAAGACAACTAACATCAAATCTTGCGAACTGAGAGCAGCATGCCACCCAAATACAGCTTTTATTTGACAACACAACACTAAAGTCATCAGTATCTTGTCATTTCCTTCTTCAGAACCAAAGCACAGAGTAATTGTCTGTATATTAATTTATTTTCTTAAACATATGAGCTATTTTCCCTCACCTAGCAGGCCTTATTGAACAAGTTCTATAATTAACATCAAAGCAATTTGAAAGCTGCTTGACTTGCTAAAAGCTGGTAAACAAGCAGGAAGCAATAAGGTGCTTTACAAGAGAGGAACATGTGTTAGGGGGAGGGGAGACTATAAAACATTAAACAGATTGATTAGTAATTTTCACAGAATTTCCATTTTTACTAACCCTCAGCCCTGCTTTGGGCACTTGGTTTTTATTTTGGTTTTTATTTATAAAAGTATGAGATTTTTTGTTCAGCTACATCAGAGAAAAGCTGTTCAGAAGGAAAGGATGAACAGAGTTGGCAAAAACAAGAGTAGCATGGAAAAATCTTCATGCACCAAATGTTTGCTGCTTCATATGGCCAAGATAAAGTCCGCCTGCTTTACAATTAAGATACCTTTATGAAAATTTTCAGACAACGCCAACCAAAATCTGTTAAAGAAGAAGTATTAAATGCCAGTTTCCAGCTCTCCTCCCATTCTCAGCTTTACTGTTTTCATTAATTTAAGGCCCTCTTCAGCCTCCAGCCCTCTATGAGACTGGCAGGGCAAGACAGGCTTAAGCCTGATGGCATTTCATGAGCAAACTCAGGGTTTGCTCTCTCTTGCTTCTCTGTTCATGCAGAAGAGCTGTGTGAGAAGGAACTCGAGTCTTCTTTCTTCAGCACACTGGTTCCTACATGTATTTGTAATTTTACTAACTGGGAAGGCAAATGGGTATACAGTACAGTACCTGGGAACTTCAATGTAGGTGATACAGCTCTTTGAAAGAGGGTAGATTGAGATGAGTTCTTCCCTCTGAAGGTGGCGAGGCGCTGGCACAGGGTGCCCAGAGGAGCTGTGGCTGCCCCATCCCTGGCAGTGTTCAAGGCCAGGTTGGACACAGGGGCTTGGAGCAACCTGCTCTAGTGGAAGGTGTCCCTGCCCGTGGCAGGGGGTTGGAACTGGATGAGCTTTAAGGTCCCTTCCAACCCAAACCAGTCTGTTTCTATGAAATGCAAAACCACATTAACTTTTCAGTTGATCTTCCATTAAAATATTTGTTTTCTTTCAGCAACAGTAACTTGTTTAAGCGTAATTGTCTTATTTTCTTGTATCACCTTGCTGTATTTTAATAAGGAGCAGAGAAAATCATTCCAGGGAGAGGTCAGGACAAAAGGACAAGTTTATTTTGTCTGGTTTAGGAGTCATGGCCTCATGTAGTAATGGCCAGACCGCGTTCTTGAACTGGCAACGGAACTGATTCAAAACATCTCTTTGAATTATTCAAGAGTACAGCAAGTTCAGTATAAAAAATAAAGCTATGTCACATATTTGGCAATAACAAAGGAGGCTTTCCTACTGCCTACAGTTCATATACTATGGAAAAGGGTTAAACATAGGTAACGGGGACTTATATTTAAAGTTTGTTCCATTTCCAAGGGTTTGGGCACAAACAAAACTTAAAATGTCTTAATTTCATAGAAATGCAACATTCTGACTTGTAAAACCACACAAAGTAGAGAATAACCTCCTCAAGGTTGAGGAAGAGTATCAATAATTTTCCTGCGGTTTATACGCAGCTCATTATTTGCTGTAATGAGATCAGTAGCAGGAAGTTTATCAATGCGTTCATATGGTTCTTCCAGCAACACCGTGGGAGAAGCTTCCACTTCTAATAAATCTCAGCCCAAAATGCAGGCGGCCAGATCGGGAAGAATCACAGCCTCTCTCTCCTCATGAGAGCGGATGCACTGGTCACTACAACCACAGGAGCACTGCCTTTAGTTTACAGAGGTAGGAAAATGCCCCACTTACTGAATTCAAGAAACTGCCTCGTTTTCTCACCGTCATCTTCCCCTTGGAATGGCCAAGCGAGAAGCCTTTTACACCCCTTGGTAAGGGAACAGGTCCTCTGAGTGTGGTTCACTGACACTTTAACAGTGTCAAGCACACAACCTAGGGCCATGCTCCTGAATCCATGCAGTTACAGCATTCAGGAGCTGGATCTAAGCTTACAAAAGCCTAACTACGAGTTTAAGCGTGAGGCAGGAGGCTGACCCGCTCCTGAGGCTGCTCTCCTGCTCCTCCTACAGCTCTTCCACCACCACAGTGCTTGTGGTGGGTATCACAGCCTGGCCGCGCCCACCCCTCCCTCAGAGCGAGTGTTACAGTGAGAACAGCACCAGAGCACAGGCTCTGCTCCCCACCGATGAGCCCTGTGCCAGAAGGATGCTGCAAACCCACAAGTGTGCTGTGGATGCTACTGCCCCATTCAAACACATTGCTCCTGCACCTCCTCACACCATTGCGAGTACAGAGTTCGTGGAGGAAAGAAATGAGTAACAAAGTATCAATACTTCAATTTTTTTCTGTAACAAATTTGAGGATGACCTTCTGAGGCTCCAATTAATACACATGCAATCCTACAGGTTAGAAGTGTTGGCTTAGATTTAAGTTATTTGTAGAATACAAAATAAAATATTTTAAAAAGTGCTGGAATATTTCTTTTCTTAATTCAAAGCTATCACTTTATTATACAATCTTATATGACTTAAGCTGGAGCTTAATTTATCTCCATGCAGCCTCAGTCAAAATGAATCTTTTGTTTAATTCCTTATTGGTGACATGCATGGGAACTTTTAAAGCAGCGATTGATTGCACTGCACATTTGAAATGTAGTTCACTTCCCAATACAGCACCTTTAATAATCACTGAAGTTATCAATTAGAGGGTGCCAACATTAAAAGAAAAAAGGATAATCCTGAGAGACAACAACTGCTCCATGCACAGTGAGGTTTTCTTTCCTATTATTCTCAAGATATCTAATTAGATACCAAGATCTAATCTATCATTGATTCATATAATGAGGTTAACCCAAAAGCCACTGTTTTTAATCATTTTTGTTCAGTCTGGAATTTGCTGGGAGTTTCTGGTACCCTGGATGCAGCGGCTCAGTGGTGCACACAGGGGCACTTTCTCCCAGTAGCATTACACACTCTGGGAACAGGATGGTGACAACTCTCTGGCAACTCTGTTTCACAGCTGCATAAACTGGAGCCAAAAGACAAAGTGAGATGCAGCAGGGCAGATCACAAAGCAGTGGCATAATTTGCATTAGAAATAAAAACATGCCAACATTGCTCATTTTCTTACAAGCCTGATCACGCACAACACAACAGCGATGGCAGGCGAAAGCAGAGGAGGCAGAGAAGCCCTTCTGCCACATCCCAGGTGCAATCAGCTCACACCATCAGCTCCAGAGAAATGTGAGATATTATCCTCACAGAACCCCAGCCTGGTTTGGGTTGGAAGGGACCTTAAAGCTCCTCCAGTTCCAACCCCCTGCCACAGGCAGAGACACCTCCCACTAGAGCAGGTTGCTCCAAGCCCCGTCCAACCTGGCTGGATATCCCACCATTTATTCCTGTTTCTATATGTGACTGAAGTTCTCCCATGCCCTGCCTTGGCTGTACAAAGCTCTACCACCTAGAAGTAATGCGACCACAATAGTTACACTGGTATTAATGCTCATGTTTGAGTCGTGGTCAAGAGCCAATCCACACCCAAAGAGCCGATATTTTAGCCAGAATGGGCAAAACACCAGATCATAACCAGGTTTTAAGCTTATATTCTTCTGCGTCTATGAATGGGGACTCTCTGTGCCTACACCAGAGCCAAAGACATGAGCTCCTAATACCTACTGCCTCTCACTGGAGGCTCTGAGCTGGGGGTTTTACACAGTACCATACAAATAGGATAAAATCAGCAGTACACTATGAAACAACTACAGTACTGAGCCCAAGATACAGGCATTTTCTACTTCAGCTTCCATAAACAATACCTGGAGAGAGTTTCTCTTACCTCTGAGTACATATACTCCTTAACAGGAGAGGGGCATGGTAAAACCGAGGCCCTTTTCTTCCAATTTCCTCAGCCCTGCAAGCAAAGCTCACCATAGGGAAGCCATTTTGAGTCCATGGGATTTTCCAGCATGGATTTTTAACCCACCTAGCAGGGATAACATCCTTAGTAATCAATTTGACTCATGATTACTATTTCAAACACAAGTTCAGACCCATACAAATAAAAAAAGCACACTTTACATGGCAATATATACAGAACAATAACAGTGCCAGATGGTATAATACTGAACAGAATTAATTTCACACATGATGTTTTCAAGGTGTTAAAATATGTCACAGCTTCTGCTAATAAAACATCATCTTCCCTCCTCCTTTTAAGAAAACGCTCCATTCCCACCAGCCTGTATTTTACATTATATGTGTTTTCAATTCTGATAAGGGCAGCTGATTGCTTGCAAACTTAATTACAGTCAAATGAAAGTCTTTCAGAACCATCATTAGCAATTAGGACCTGCTGGATTTGCAGCATATCATTTAGAGAGGTATAATTCAATAGCTTATTGAAAGATTGCAGGTGAGGCTCGTGATGAGCAGGGGGGGAAACGCCTGTGCCACGTCACTGCAGGCAAATCCTCAGCAAAGTGGCAGCTTCTGCGAGCGGCTGATCAATGAATGCAGGTGTTTGCACAGCTCCTCGCTCGGGAAACGTTAGCTGCATCCTGCCATCATGCCTGGATTCATGAATGGCTCCGCATTTCCTACGACATGCCTGTTTCGGTGTGTGTGTCTTCAAGGAATCCAAAGTGCCTATTCAGGAACTGCAATAACCCTGGAGGATGAGGGATGCACGGCGCAGAACAACAGGCACACAAAGCAACACATCATTTTTCGGTCCTTTCTGTAGAGAACAACAATCTTTTCTGTGCCCATTGAGCTCAATTATATATTATCAGGGCGCAGAAGTTGTTTGGATGCTTTCGAGCAGCTGGGTGCCTTCACAGATGACGTGCTGGATATGGTGACTATAGGTTAAGTGCAGCTGGAGATCTCTGCGGCCTCTGATCAGAAGCAAACAGCAGTTGAGAATCACAAAATGCTTGTAATTCAAGCACTGTTTGTCACCAACAGCGGTTTCCAAGAAGGAAATGAGAGGGGCAACTGAAGAGCAGCCCAGCTTTTAGACACACGTTCTCTCACACACACAGATAATCCACATAGGGTGCAAGTGTGCAAAACAAAGCCCGGTTCCCTTTCAAGGATGAAATTACCAACTGGCCAGCACAAAGCACTCAACCTTTTAACAGCACGATGGAAGACAAGATAACACTGAGCTGGACATTAGCAGACCCAGATGATGTTAATTCACACAAAAAGCCCCCTCTTCGGGAATATCTCCCAACACACACACTCCCTTGTGTAACATTTACCCTTCCAAAAAACCACGTTGCCCAGCCTGGACCTGTGCAGAGCCCCACCACTTCACCCCTTCCCCACAGATGTGCTCCTCCTTACCCACCCTACAAAGGCTTTTCACATTTCTCTCTCCCTCCATATAGAATCACAGACCGGTTTGGGGTTGGAAGGGACCTTAAAGCTCATCCAGTTCCAAGCCCCTGCCACGGGCAGGGACACCTTCCACTAGAGCAGGTTGCTCCAAGCCCCTGGGTCCAACGTGGCCTTGAACACTGCCAGGGATGGGGCAGCCACAGCTTCTCTGCAACTTATCACACAAACATCTTCTGTATTACTACATGCACTCATGATGTGATGGAACCTCAATGCACAGCTACCTGTATATGGCCCTTTCTATGCTTTTAGTGATGTAATCTGATTTTTTCCATCATTTCATAGTTTATTTTTCAAATTAAATGTTGTTCACAAGGTGGACTGACAAACAAATCCACAAAAACAATCCCCTGGATGACACGATAGCAACACAGAGCAGATGGTTTCACTAAAACAGTGTCCCCTGCAAGCTCCTGTCACTTGTGGCCATTTGCTTTGGGTGACTTCAGTCTTTTGGCTACACTTGCACATATTCAAACCATGCTGTGTAAGTTGCAACACAAAGAGTAAATCTAGACATTTCAAAGTGGTTGTACTAGTATTTTGAAATTAAAAACACACAGACCCCCCTAAAAAAAATCCTCTTTCTCCACAAACAGAATGGAAAGAAACATTATCTCGATTGCCATTAATGCATGGCAGCATCACTGCTCACACTCTATAAGCCAGTAGCAATGCTCTTTTTAACAACAGTCATACAGAGCCAGATCTCCAACAGTGCAGAATTAGCCCAAACACACTCAGCATGGCTTGCAAACCCCTCTGTTGTCCTGCACAAGCTATTTTCATGGCCCAGGTTCCTACCTCATCTTCAGCAGTTTTATAGGCACTGAAATCCACTGGCTGCCAGGAAAGTAATCCCAAACCACAGCAGCTATATAAAAGGAGATTCAAGCCTTTATCACTCATTCCAGGCATATTCAGGTTGGATGCAGTATTTCCGCAGGGTCTGACCTCACACTGCACAAATACATACACCTTTTTTCCCTGGCTGCTGCACAGAGCTGCAAGTTGGGAGTCACAGAAATGAAACAGTTCTCCACGGTGGAGTATAATACTTGTAGCTGCTATTGCACTCCCAAAGCCCACCCACAATTTCATTTTCAATTAACAGCTCTTAGAAAAGCAGTAATGAAAGCAGTTGCTAAAGAGCACTCAGATGTCATTGAGAGACTGCAAACCCAAACTGTAAATAGCACATTGTAAATCGCTTGTCACCACAGTCAGCTCTTGCTGGAATCACACTGCCGGTGACAATCAAACCCATCTGCTCAGCTCCCCGACCAGTGTCACCACAAACCATACAGCTAACACCCACCTCCCGCTCCACGCTCATTTACCTGTCATGTACAGGCTTGTCTAAAAGCCTGCAAAAGCCTTTCCTTCCTGTAAGTGTGAATACCTACAGATCGTAGAATCCCAGACTGGTTTGGGTTGGAAGGGACCTTAAAGCTCATCCAGTTCCAGCCCCCTGCCACGGGCAGATGAATCTCCCAGCAGATCAAGAAAACAATGAAGAAAATGGTAGAGGCAGCAAAAGTCACACACCCATTGACTAAAGAGAAATGATCCCTCCCTCTGACTATCAAAATACTCTCAACACTCTTTCTGCAATGAAAACTCATTGTTTCCCCGTACACCCCGCTCTGCTCAGACCTTGAGGGATGAGAACTCATTAAAAAGTATTTAAAACTTTTTGCCACCCTTTTACTAGTTTAAAAACGTTCAATTTCAGATTTCCAAATGATTTTTACAGAAAACACATAAACCCGCCACCGCCGATTAACGGAAAGGAAATTAAATCTAAAACGCTGGAGAAATATTCTGATGAGTCTTGTGTTTGCTTAACGCCAACTAAAACTTCCTTGAGGCATAAGTACATTTATAAAAGCTCACAAAGCAGAGTTCAAAAGTCTTCTCGCTAGTAAAATATGAGCCTTAATTAAGGTAGAGTTTCACATTTTGTGGATTTCAATAAACCTGTAGGCATTTCAGCAGAGCTGGATAAATACCTGCACGAATACTGCAAGGATTTTCTCTGAAAACTAATTAGCAGCACTTCTAATAGCTGACTTCAACTAAATCTGTTTGATGAGGGAGCTTCATACTGTAAATCCTGCATGCGAGAGTTACTTCTAGCAGATAACAGGTTTCACAGGAAGGTGGATCAGACACGACTGTTAACTCCTGCTAAAACAACCAACAAGATGTCCAGGTATAAAACACTTCCCAACAGGGACAGGCTGCAGCCAAGGTCTTATGCCAGCCTGGGAATGCAAGTGACAGCATCAAGACTGCACCCTGACATCCAGTTATAATATTCACACATTGCTCAGGGGACAACAGGGGCAAAATTCATTGTTTATCTATAAAATACATAGCCTGAAAATAGCAAGGACACTGTGTACATATATCCTGAATCACAGACTCATAGACTGGTTTGGGTTGGACGGGACCTTAAAGCTCATCCAGTTCCAACCCCCTGCCATGGACAGGGGCACCTTCCACTAGAGCAGGTTGCTCCAAGCCCCATCTAACCTGGTCTAAGTATACTGAACTTTGTCTTTGGACACTCCTACTTTGCCAAGTACAAAACACAGAGGCCCCAGTTCTTGTCTTCTTGTCACCTGAGAAGGTTGACAAGCAACCTGACTTCCCATCAAGAGCCCAGGAATTCAATGGGATGGAGCTGGGTGTGGAAACAACCCAAGGTGCGCAGACAAGAGTCCCTCTGGGAGGAAGTGTGTTACATGGTCACAGAAAACTGACCTCAAAACTTAACATTGTCCTCCTTTTTTTGAGGTCTTCATCATTTGTCTTGAAAGAAGACAGAAAAGACTTACCAGAAATACTATATATAAAGGTTGTGGGCATGTCTTTTCAAATTAGCTTTATAGTCTTTTTCCATGACATCTTTTTTCCATGTCTAAGTGCCAAAGCCACTTGGATTTGTCAGCACCTAACTTCTTCATGAGACTAAAATGTTCTTATCTAAGAAGCTATACCCCTACCAAATGTATTAAATTTATATTGAGCAAGATATTTTATTTCCTTTCAGCCTTATCCCTCAGGAATTAAGTAGAGTACTCAGATTTATCAGCTAAAAGGAAAACCATTTTCCATGACATTTGTCAACTCAATACCTTCCCAGCCACTGTCTATTTATTCCTAAAAACATAACCTCACAAATTGCCTCCATCCACAGCAAGGCCAATTCCTTCACAGCTTAAGTACTGGGCAGACAGGTTTCACCTCACAGTAGGTTATGCCAGGGGAATCAAAGAGTGCAAAAAGTCAGCTCTTACCAAGGCCGCTTCCTATTGCACAAAGCAGATACACTGACCATTTGATGTATGAAAAAGGAACAGTGTGAAGACCACGCAGGTGAACACAGAAAATTGACAAGGCAACTCAGCAACCTTCAATACGTGCTTATAACCATTGTGTCAACTGTACTGAAGAGCTTCCCCACCTCTTTTTGAAATCCAAAGTAAAATTAAATTAGAAGCGATATCTTAAAGGGTGTCACTGTGTAGAATTTTACAGCTTTTTTCTATATACAGCATAGACTTAAAAATAACAATGTATTTTTCACCAGCTTCAGTGACTCTAAATATCAAAATTAATACAAGTCAATGTACTTGTCATCTTCCGTGTTCCTTTCCTTTCCCTGAGCTCACAAGATGAGCAGCAGTGAAGTCTCATTATTTCTCTAAAAGTATCTCTGCAAAGCAATATTTGGTTTGCACTAAACAAGGATAAAGACTCATCCAATTAAATCAACCATCTCCATTAGAAACATAATTTTTGGTTAAAGAGTCATTAACATCACTTAAATTTAGATCAAAGCTGACCTCTTCACTGTTACCTTTGACTTCAACTTCACAGTGAGCCAAATGACCACACAGCACATGCTACACTTAAAATGCCCAGCTCTAGTTTAGCCTTTTATATAAAACACACACACAAAGAATATTTACTCATCAGAAAAAGGCAAAACATGGCTCTTTTTTCTGCATTCTGCTCACCAGTGAAATCGCACTTGCCACGCATTCCTCTTTTTTACCAAACACAACACTGCAGGGTCCTGAAGAAGAGACCAAGATTTCCATCCTCAAGCTTTGCAACCCTGGAGCTACACACTCAGTTGTGTCACATAGGCACCAGCATGGGAACACCAGTGGTGGGCAGGCAGAAGGTTCTTGCTTACAGGTAGGTGATGAGTAACCCAAGAGCACACACTGACATCCTACAAATGAGCTCCTCGCACTATAATCAGTCTTAGAGCTTTGTCTTGATTAACAGCTGCCCCTCTCACAATTACCTCACCCTGCCCTTGATGCTCAGAGGGGGTCTTACGCTTCTGCGTACCAAATCTAAAGACAAGAAGGCATATTTATGTACAAAGCTGGCCTAACAATGTAAGAGACAGACCACATTTGTTTGCCCTGACAGTCTCACAGCCAGTCTACAGAAAGCTCTTTCAACCTTTGCACATTTATTAATCAACTCAGCTCCAGCATCAATACGCCACTTGCTTTCCCGCTCAATTAATCTCTTCTAATACCAGGACACAGTTCCAAGTGGCCCAGGAATAAAACTACAAAGAGGTTAGAAATCCACCTTCTACACACCATGTGCCAACAGCCAGAGCCCTCCCTTCCCACAACAGATGACTTGTCTCCCACCTGTCTGAGGCCCTTCGGTATCTTCTTCCTTTTCCCAAGGTGCTGGCAAAGATTACGATCATTTTCTCGGTCAGAGCTGTACTGGTGGTGGTGGAGTCTGTTCTTCTTCGGAAGATAAGACAGCCCATTGGTAAGTGCTTCCCGTTTCTTCTTGGCTAGAGGATTCTGTCGCTTCTCCACACGTTCCTGAGGTTTCAGAGCTACATCCTTCTGCAGAGGAAGGAAGAGAAGAAAAACACAGCAGTTAAGATATAGCTCTGATTTGCTTGACTTCTTTAAGCAGCAATTTTAGGTGACCAGCGAAGCATTCTGGAGGCAATGCTACAGTCACCAGAAAAGGCAAAACCAGTCTCAAGTGATGTCCACTTAATCAAGAGATAGGAAAATGCAAAATAATATCTGTAAGATGAAGCGAGGACACAGAAGCAGACACATACTCCTTTAGATTTCATACCATCAACATCATAATTCTCAAAACCATCTCATGTATCAAGTGAGTGTGCATTTAGAAGACAGCACGTGATTATAATGTCTAAATTAACAACCTTCTTTGATTTAAACAAGGCTTGGCTTTTCACATTTATTCTTATTCTTTCTTGCATTTGACAAGCCAAGCTCTGACCTAAACCAAATCATAAACCAGTGAATCTCAACTCCCTTCAGCGGATGTTTCCCTCAAGCCTGACCTAAGCAGAACATTTCCAGATCTTGGCATGGGGAGGGAAAGCACTGAAAAAACCCCCAAGCTTGTATTGGAAAACTTTGTTACTGACCCTGCCCTAAACCCCCAAATCAATGTCTGTCTATAAAAGACACTCAAGTCAAGTAATGAACACGAGTTTTGTTGCTTAGCCTACAGCTATTTTCTTCCTGATAACCTGCAACACTCAGAATTCATATTTTTGCTTAAAATAAATGTTACTTAAAAACAGAATTTCCAGTAAAACAGAATTAAAGGCAGAGGAAACGGAGGCTGGAGGAAAGAAGAATTGAATTAGAAGCTACTGGAAAGGTTTAAGTTACAATTCATCTTATGCATGCAACCTGCCAAGTCACATCTACTCCAAGAACTCCATAAGTAGGAGTACAGTATTTCCAGATAAGGGGCATATTACTTAAACAGTGTAATACTTCTACTAACATGCCTGGCAGCTTTGACTAGATGCTCTCCATGCCCCACCATAAAGTATTATGTGATCTTGCAGGCCTCCGTGCTGCTGTTCATTGTCACTTACTATTATAACCGACAGCAGGAAAGAAATTGGGCTACTGGTCCCTGTGCCACACAAAGATTCAAGTTCAGGAGAATATAATTCAAATTATGCTACTTTTTAATGCAAAAACCCCATGCCTACAGGCAAAAATCAGTTTGGCTTTAATTAAAGAATGCTCCCTAAATGCCTCTCTAAAACACAAGAGCTTCACAAAATTCATAACTAAAACCAGTGAGAAGATTAATTAAACTAAGGACAGTCAATGTTCAACTTTGATATTTGGTGAAAAGAATAATTTTACAAGCATTAAAGAAGGGACTCTGGAACAGAAGCTGCAAGACACTTTTTCTACCTATTCTTCACCTAAGACATCATGGGAAATATCCAAAGCTTTTCTTCACACAGTGTTAATCATGTCAGGAAAGTCAGGAGCCTTATCCAAGCTCATGAAAAAATCTTTGGGGTCTTTAGCTATAAAGCAGATCAGTAACTTAAGAACACAGAATCCCAGACTGGTTTGTGTTGGAAGGGACCTTAAAGCTCATCCAATTCCAAGCCCCTGCCACAGGCAGGGACACCTTCTACTAAACCAGGTTGCTCCAAGCCCCGTCCAGCCTGGCCTTGAACACCTGAACATGACGTTGTCTCTCCTCTGGTTCCTCCAGATACTGTAAAAGGAGTCAATAGTAGCACAGCTCTTCATAGCACACTTTGAGATCTACTTGTGAAAAGCCTGAGAGACCCTACAGAGCAAGCCCAAAGAAATATAAAGCAATAAATCACTTTTCCGAGCACACCTTCTGCCTCCTTTCCCAGGAAGGTTTTAGATTCAGCTACATGCCATGAATGCACAAAGGCAAATTCTCAGGTGCCGCAGACTGCAGCTTCATAAAAAGAGCAACTACAGCTACACACTGACCTCCCTGAGAACAAACGCAGAGCGCCCAGCACAGCCATTCCTGCCCTCGGCCCTATCCTGCTACACTTTGTGCAATAAATTGGAAAACTAAGGTTGCAATTCCCACAGAGCAACTTCAACACAGGAAAAAAGCACTAGGATTACATCTTTCTCAATGCACTCTATTGAAACCATGAGATATTTTATCATAGAACAGATTTCTGCCTCAAGATAACCATCATCTGCAGCTAATGATAAACATCAATCTTTATGGTTTTTTTTCAGATCAGTATAAAAAGCTCCAATGCTTTAGGAGTAGGACATTATACCAGCACAGGACTTCTGTTGAAACACAGAGCTCATGTTTCTAGATAGAAATGCTATTAAGAGGATTCACTCTAAATGTGAAAGGTTGAAGGAGTGAAGAAAGGGAAACTTTCCGGAATTAAAAAGAAATCAAAATTCTCCTAATGACTCAACAGTTTTTGAGGGGTTTTTTTCTCCCCTTCCAGCTATGAGTGATCTAAATGAAAGTGTGGCAGACTTCCAGAAGCTTATAAAACGCCTAATGGGGCTAGCACTGCCATCAAGAAATTACTAGTTCCCATTAGCTTTAAAGAGAGTGTGAGATGGGTCACGTTTCGCAGATCATTCTGGGATAACCTCCTCCTTAAGAATCCCGTGTTCCAGCCAACTGAATAGTTTCATGAACTGTCAGATACACCTAAAGGAAGTTTAACTCATGTCAGAATCGGGATGAAAGAACCTGCATGTGTACCTATGGCAAAGCTGAGTGACACCAAATCCACAAAGCCACCTGCAAACTGTGAATACCTTCCAGGACAGAAGGAACAATTTACAGAGATCTGCAAAAACAAGGCGTCCATTCTGCTCACGACCAAAGAGAGGAAAGGGAGCTCCACACGTACATGCTGCACACTGCGAAAGCAGGTCTCAAATCCACTTTGGCGTGTGGGCTTCCTATGAAACGTAGACATAAAGACTGGTGTTTAGATAACCACGTTCCTCCAGAACAGCTTTTCCCCAGCTGACACCACTGCAGGGAAAATTACAGAGTGCTGTGGGTCATAACCTTGTTATTGAATTGTATGGTAGAACCTCTCATTGCTTCCAACAGATGTATGTTTTGGCTTTAAAATATATATGTATATAGAAATCTATATTCAATTCTTCATCTGCAGGCTGGACTGCAAGAGAGCATGCTAAAAAAATAAAAGCTTAGACATGGGTGGATAGGATACATTAAAACTGGCTTGAATAGAGATCCCATAGGATGTCAGTCCTCGTGTTTGAGGGTGCAGGCTGCCGGGGACGGTTCTGGAGGCACCACAGGCACAGCAGCGCACATGGCTGTGGAGGATACATACAGATCCTGCCCTCTTGGAAGCTGTTGGGTTCGCAGGAGGCGGCGCTTGGCTGGGAACCATGGCCCTGCATAAATCACTTCCCCACTTGCTGTCCTTTCTTCCTCATCCAATTCTTATCTTTCTGTTGTTTAGATAGGACAATAGCTCTACCGTGCCGCGTGCTAGTACATTAGCCAGCACAATCTTAATTACAGACTTCAGGCATCATCATGATTAGAGTAATAAGCTGTAATTACTCTAAGGTGACAGGACTGCACAGACCTTATCTACATAGATAACGAGATGTAGTAATATTTCATGTTGAGACGTATTTTTCAGCAGCTACCCATGGAGTCAATTCAAACTAAGTAGCAGACCCTGTGAACACCACATTCAGGCTTTAATGGAGGTTTTTCTCCTCTCCTGCCAGCATACAAGCCCACACATTATTAAATAAATCTTACAAACATATTAGGCATGGTTTAAAACCATCTTATTCAGATATATCTTTCATCAGTAAAGTGCCTTAAGTGTATCAGGAAGGTGACTTAAATGTATAAATATGTAATTACATGCAATTCAATACAAAAGTGCATTAATATTTATGAGCGTACTGTATAATCTAAGGAAAAAAATAACACAAAATTCCATTTGTTTTATTTCTATTGGGCACATTAATCAACCTGATCCCACCATACGTGCCACAGCGGACAAGAGCCGCCTGTGCTGAACAGATGCAGAGAGCAGTAGAGCTGCTGAGGCCGATGGGGCGGCTCTGCAATCATCTCTGCTCTGATTCCTATCAACAACTTCAATCCAAGCCCTTGGTGAAGGGAGGAGAAGCAGCCTCTGTGGGTACCACGGATAATCTCTTGAGGTGGGAGGCTTGAAGGACACACGGTGTTCCCATTGAGTGTTAAGCTTTCCGGGAGCTCTACCTGATTTCTTTCAGGAGAGTCCATCATCTTGCTATGTAAATGACAGCTCATTAATTATAAATGAGCTCCTCAGTGGCAGCTGAGCAGCGCTTCACACTGCTTTGTGGGGTAAACACTTCACCCCTATGAATCGCACCCAAGAGCCAGTCCATCACTGCTGCCCTTCCCTCCAACAAATTAAAAACTGCATGTAAGACTTAAAAGCTACCTGTAAACAACAGGAATGCTGTTCCACTCCTTATTAAGGGATTTTCTGAGGGAACACTCAGTGAAAAGCAACACTAAATGCAGTGTGTGGCAAACGCACTGCGGGCACTTATCTGGATGAAAAATTCAGGTGCCACTCAGGCCTTCCAAGCCTTGATCTTTCCAAATCATCCTTAAGGATTACCGTTGTGATTCCCATGTTGCAAGAACTTGCTTTCTGAAATCACACTGAACATGACCCCAGTAAAGTGCAACTTTTCAAAGCTGGCTATTCAAAACAAAAGCAGAGCTAGGAAAACCAAGCAATAACTGCATCAGTCTACAACTATATCCCAATTATTTGCTTCTCAGGTTCTTGCTGAAGTCCACAACAGTTTTATATGAGAGATCACCAGTTTATCCTTCTCTCCAACATTAAGTATAAAGAAATATGCCACTTTAAAAAAGCCCAAATTATTGAACAGTCATGAAATGTTATTGTAACCTTCCACTTAAAACACAAATAGTTAGAAAAGGAAGCCTGAATCTGCCAGTTTGCCGCTGTCCACTATTCAGACATCCAAGTGTCAAACAGAATTGTAAGAAAGGAACTTCTGGAGCCTCTCATCTATTTTCAAAGTTCAAGCAACTCGCATTTGGTCAGAACACCAGTGCAAAAGGAAGAAGCCAATTAAGGGAAAAATAAAACACATTTTCACTGGCTACAAAAGCTGATTTGAAATTCCTTCCAAGTTACAGACACAATCATAAGACAGACTCAGCACCTCAGCTGAGTCTGGCTGTCAGCTGCAGAAGTGCTTCATTTGCCGGGGACGTTACGTGAGGAGAAGTATGAAGCAGCCAAAGTGTTTCCTATGAAAACACACAGACAAACACTGACAAACCCACCACCTCCATATTCGCTGAGGAAACCTATACAAAAGTTGAGCTTGCAGGAAATTAAGCTGCCTGGAGAGTAGAGCTCAGAGAAACAGCACGGCTGCGTTAGCATCACGCAGTGGGTATCGTTAGCCAGGAATCCAGCGAGCAACACACACGCAGAGCTGATCCAAACTGATCTAAACCCCCCTCAGAATGAGGAAACGGTGCCAGTCCGAGGGCACCAAATTTGCCATCACATCCTGACAGGCTTCATCAACTCACACTGTGTTTTCTGTTACATTTGGGAAGGATTTTTACGGCCTAAGACTTCAGTACCCCTCTCTTGCATTTCATACCTCATCATTTTAGGTCTGGCAGTAACAAGATGTAAAGGTCTGAAAACAATGCACCGAGTAGTGCCTGCAATCCTTCAAAATCAGAAAATAAACCGAGATGTTTGTAACAGTCATTCATTTCCCTCCAGATAAGACAGTTAAACACACTGTGTGTTCTTCTGAATGCACAATTAGCTCCTCAAAAGCAGGTATCTAGGCAAAAGAAATTACACACACCCTGAAAACACCACCAGGGAGAAAGGCAGGCAGGTGTAAAGTTCAACACAAAAGAGAAAAGGATTCTCAAAGTATAGAAATTATGGTATTTTCGGACACAAGGGACTGGTGAAGACAGCCGTGATGTCAAACACAGTGGGTGCAGTAGCCCATCCACTAATCCCAGCAATTTCTTGAAGTCGCAAGACCTCTGCAGAAAGGTTTAATCTTGGTTTGTTCGCTTTGTTTTCATAAAACTACAATCCATCGCCTCCTGCATCTCTCTGGAATCTGGAAACAAAGTGGTTCAGTGTAGTGCAAAAAAGGTTGTGCGACAGAGTGAAGATGAAATGCCATACCAGGCTGGAGGATGCTCTGTGGTGATTACGAATGAAGCAAAACAACAGAAAAGCAAGTCGCTGTCTGCTTGAGATATGTTTTATAAAAGAGCCTCTGTATCAAAGAGATTGCTTTGATTTTTCAACCCAAAATCATTTGTTAACAATATCATCGATAAACAGAAGGTTCCTTTTCAGGTGCTGCTGATTTAAATTAAACACAAAAAACTACATTAAAGCAGCATTATTGAGGTTACAAAGTCAAGGACTTGGAAGTTATGAAAGGCCAGGATTAAGGCTGCAACCAGCACCTGAATTCAGCCCTCTTGTGCATATGCATCATGATACAATCTTTAATTACATGATCGCATGTTCTTATTTCCCTGCACAGAATAGAAGGTATTCAACTAATGAGCAGCCACTCAGGATTTTGTTTTCTTCTCTTTGTCCAACACGTGGACATGAAACTTGTTTTCTTACACTTCATTCACACCCTCCTCTGAATGCACAATTATTAATTTCCTCAAGGGTTTTTCTATACAGCTTCTCACTGTAGTATCAGATGCTCAACAAATATCAAGGACTTATTTACAGCTGTTTAGCCCAATGAAGGTATTTCACTATTCCCTTTTTATAGGTGCCAACAACAGTCCTGACCGTGCTTAGGTCAGAAACGTCTGCTTAATTTTAAGCGCCCATTAGGAAGCACCTAAGATTTGATTTTTCAGAGAACTCAGCTCTGCAGAGCACTTTATCTAATGAAGCACAGCCTTCATTGATTTCAGCAGCTCCAGGGAGCGTTGCATACTCTGCAAATCAGGCTTTAGCAAGCACCACGTATTGCAAGGATACAGATAATAGCAGTTTCTAAAATACGTAGTGTGATGGCCTCCCTCATGCCACATACTAAATACAAGATGGAGGTAGAGAAAACTAGATTCTAATTACATTCAACTTGTATAGAATCATGGAATGGGTTGGGCTGAAGGGACCTTAAAGCTCATCCAGTTCCAACCCCCTGCCATGGGCAGGGACACCTTCCACTAGAGCAGGTTGCTCCAAGCTCCTGTGTCCAACCTGGCCTTGAACACTGCCAGGGATGGGGCAGCCACAGCTTCTCTGGGCACCCTGTGTCAGTGTCCAAAATATACACCAAATTACATTGCCTTCTTAGCTTTAAGTACAGAATATGTCCCCTTTTAACTTTATTTCATGCCCAAAAGCAGCATTCCTTTATTTTTGCCCAATGTCTAACTAATTTACCAGGAGATTCCTGCAATGAAATCATATTCCCCTCCAATGAAGCCTTTGGCACAAAGCTGACTCTGAGCTCCTCCACTTTCAAGCTACATCTGGCATTCACTGAATAATTCAAGTGGCACTTTGGTTGGCAGGTCACAGACCGAGGCCAAGGAGTTAGTGAGACAATAAATATTACATTTAAATCTTACATTATTCTTGCCCCTTATTTGCAGGGGTAGAATAAATGGACTTACAGGGCTCCCATCCCTGTTATTCCTGCACTAGGGCTAAACAGATGACTTCAGCCTCCAGGCTCTCACGCTGGCACCATTCATTAGCGCAGCACTCAGCGCTCATAAAAAATGTATGACGGTTTGTAAATCAAATCAGAAGCACCTCTGTATTCCTTGTCATGTGGAAAGAGGGTACAGCACCAGCAGAGTCCAATGTGTTCCAAAGGTCTCAGGATGCTCACTAAAGTATCATGGCCACAGAAAGGAACGGAGCTGGGGCACCAGCGAGAGGTCAGCTTTGCTGTCATGTTAGCATCAAGAGTAGACCAGAAAATCTGCTCTCCAGGAGGCAAGAGAAAGAAACCAGGAAACTGCACTATACAGGGATAGAATAGGGAAAGATGGAAACATCCACATCATTTATTTCTGTATCACAAAGGAAGTCTTACAAGTATGCAGAGAAATGGGAAGCGTGCCTCTGCCCATGCAAGGAAGCAGAATAAACCAGGCTCTTGGGTCAGACCACACAGAAATAAGCAAGGAAAAGGACAGAATGAGAACTACTCATGGATTATGCCAGATGGTAAATGCTGCAACCTGCAAATTTTTTAACCAAACAAAAAAACATCCACATAATAATGGGTTCTAATTCCTGAGCTTTTCAAAATAAAAACCTATTTTGAGACAACTCTTTTTCTATCTCCTGGGTCAAGAAGTCAAACTACTTAATACACCAGCTTTTCTGTCTTCTAAGCTCCTACTGTCTCATATTCCTCTTGATTTCCTTTGTCCTTCTCTGGGAACCACTTAACTCTACCACTGTTCCTGGCATGTGGCATACAACCTCACACAAAAGACTGATGAAGGCAGATTTTGAAATGAAAGAACAGTGATTAGAAAATAATGAGACAGAGAAAGAGAGCTGGGATAGACAGGAGGACTGCATCACTTCAGGCGAGGTTGGTAATATTCTTCATTAGGAAAAGGATCAGAACCTTTGTGCAATTAGAGGGGGGAAAAAAGAACCAACAGTTCAACTTCCCATCTGCAAAGAAACCTCTTTCTAGCATTCAGACTGACAAATAAATAGTAGAGAACAAAGGTTCTCTACTAAACAGAGCAATATGTAACCTTTCCATTTGCTGGCTTATTCTTCCCCTAGGAAACAGATACAGGGAAGATAAATTTGATGATCAGAAAACCAGAGGGATTACATTCTTGTACAGTGCTGATCATTGGCAAATCCCCTTCTCTGCAGTTCAGAAGCACAGCTTAGCATAACAGACAAGATTTATCATTGCCTTGTCCTTCGCACCACTTACAAAGTAGATACAAGTTATTCCTATCTCAAGAGTCCTCATTCACATACACAGAGGAAATAAATGCCAGACCTGTTTTATTGTTCCTTTACAAAGGTACAAGCCACCGTACCAACGGCAGAAATCAGATCCACTGGATAACTGCCACACATTTTCTGTCTTTATTTCTCCACTTTTGCTCATGCATCACACCCTTGCAACAAAGCATTTGCTTCAGCTTTAAGCTGGTGGATGCTCGAGAGTCTACATGGCATCACCCACAAAACATCAGGTACATTCAGCGGTTTCTAGGAGGGGAAACACCGTTCTTCTGTTTCATCTTGGATTTAGGGAGTCGCCAGTTAAATGGGCACAGAAGACAGCGTAAATAAACAAACAGGGAAAACCAGAGATAACTGCTTTCTTCAGTTTTATTGCAGGGCACAGACCCTGTAAAGCTGCCTCATCCACCAGAGGAAAATTTCCTTTACAGTTGCGCCGTGGCTGAAAATTTGATGTCTTCTGCAAATATTCAACTTTTTTTAAGCTACTCTGTGGACAGATCTTTTAAAACTGAAGTGTCATCTAATATTCAGGGCTATTTAATGGCTGGGAAAGCAATTTCTGTAATCTTTCTTGTTTATAGCCACCTAGAAGCTGCAAATTTAACTTGGTAGGGATGCACAGTCAGGGGATCCGGATCCAAAACAGAACATCTCAAGTCAAGAGCTTTGCTAGTGCCTCCAGCAAACTTGCGAGGAGTTACAGAAGCTGTGAATCATACTGCTTGAGCAATACTTACATTCAAACCACACTTTATCCTATCTGGCTGTCTCGACTGAACTTGTAACCATTTCTTCTGTAGAAAGCATCCGAACTGCTGTGTCTCTGCAAAAACTTGCCTCAAGCAGAAAGCAGATAAAGCTCAATGCATCTCGAGAGCGCTACAGAATATGTTGAAGAGAATGAGAACCATAAGCAGGAATGAGTCTGCACTTGGAAGGAAACCTTTCCTCTTCAAGATTTGTTTTCTGAGCTGCTTGTTGGTGCCGGTATCCAAGTCCCTCCTATCCGACCTTATCACAGGATAATCCTGTCAGGCACAGGATTAGAACTGGCTGGACTGAGATGGGAAGTTATTAATGTGGGTACTCAGAGTCATATGTTGAAATTCCTGATCTTCCACTGCCTCTCTCTGTGACCTACAGCAGTCAGCTAAGCCCCAAGCCACGAAGCAGGTATTCAGGGACCTAAAACTATTCAATTCATATTGACTGCTTTTCCAAGGGAAATAAATGGCTCTGTGAATATGGGCTTTCAGCCCTTCCATGCAGCAGTCAGTCACTTATCTCCCAAGCCTCTGTGGTCCCTCAACTTCAACAGGCCAAACACCACAGCCAGCGTGTTCCTGGGATCTGCCCACTGCAGGCCTCTTCCCTGCCTCTTGCCCTTCCTCATCTCCACACCCAGGGGCTTCCTCCAAGGCTCCGGCCAAGCAGGTACTTCTTGCATCTCCCTGTTCTCCAATTCATGCGGGATAGGAAAGTCACTTCTTTTGTCTCTTCTCCATCATCCTTACTGGAAGAGGAGATCATCTACATCTCCCTTTCTCCACTCCTCATTCAGGACAGTCTCACTGCTATCACTCAGCTGTATGTGTATGTATTTGGTTCTTGCTCTCTCATGTTTTTCCCTCCTACACCTACAGATTCCTGCATGCACTGTTCCCTTTCGTAACACAGAGGGGTCACAGCATTTCCCCTTCCCTGTTCTTCATCCTGCTTCCAGACAGCCCTTGATCCATGTCCCCTCCAGGAGGACCAGTCTCCTCCCACACTCTCCTCTTCTGCCCCGAGCCAGTGCCTCTCTTCACCAGCAGCACTCTCCTGCTCTCCTTCTCCCCACTTACAACTCTCTCCACACAAGTTGCAGACTTTGCAAGCAATAAAGACCCTTCCTTCTCCTGTGGGTTGAGATCTTCTGAGGCCTGTATGGGAATGAAGAGTGGGGGGAAAGGGAAGAAGAGACTGCAAGCAGTTTCCATTCTAGGCTCCCCGTAGCCCTTGAACGTCCCCTACCAGCTGTTCTGGAAGAGCAGAGCTGTTTCACAAGCACTAAACAGCAAAACTGCACAAGAGATGACATCTTATCAGCCTGTGCCAGCCCCCTCTTTGCATCCTGAGAGTCAGACCCACTGTGTCTGCAGGGACCATTCATCAGCCCATCATTGAGATGCTCAGATGCTCCCAAGGCCACCAACACACTCGCAGTCACAAGGAATTCAGGTGCTTTGTTTCAATACAATTCGCCTGGTCTTAAGCCCCCTGCAAGCAATGCTCCTACAAACCCTTATGGAGCTGGGCCAAACTGCCAAATGCACTTTGCATTTGGAGTACATGGGACAGCCCCTGTGAGGAACAGGCCTTAGAAGAAGGAATCTGAGAAGGCTCTGAACAGCCAGAGGGGAGATTGAGATGAGCTCTCAGGCAAAAGTTCTTCCCTGTGAGGGTGCTGAGGCGCTGGCACAGGGTGCCCAGAGAAGCTGTGGCTGCCCCATCCCTGGCAGTGTTCAAGGGCAGGTTGGACACAGGGGCTTGGAGCAACCTGCTCTAGTGGAAGGTGTCCCTGCCCGTGGCAGGGGGTTGGAACTGGAGGAGCTTTAAGATCCCTTCCAACACAAAACAGGCTGGGATTCTATTCTATGCTAAGGTCATCCCTTTTTTTCAGTTCTGTAACCTGTCCCCCATTCCCTGTCCTATTTTCCATCTCGCATAACAAGGGTGCTCCTTGTAAAAGAAGTTCAGGACAGAAAATCCAAACCAATACTTTGAAAAGACACCCAAACTCTGCAGTTTTATCATGAGGCAAAAAATTACCTCGAAAATCTGGACTAAACAAATGCCTGCAGTGAAAAAGTTGGAATAAATTGAAGGATATTATCATGGCTGGGAAAAGAGGGAAGGAGGTCGCTCAATAGGATGAAAGACGGATTTGAGAAATAAGAAATGAAAGGAGATGTCAGCTTGAATCAGCCAGGCTGAAAACTGCTGCTGATTTTGACTGACATACTGAGACTTTCCAACTGCAAATTCTTTCTCTAATAAGCTGCAAATTCACCTCTACACTTATACTTTGATCTTAATGCAAATGTTTTATAATGGACAGATTTAATGATGTTCAGGTGCTTATTGGTTCTCTCGGACTTGATACTGGAATCAATCTCCCCTTTTAGAAAGCTTGGGTTAATGGCAAAGTTTATTAAACTGCATGCAGTCATTCAGAAAAGATCAATAGAGACATGATTACAGAGCAACCAGAGGATTAAACATGAGATTTATCACAAAATTAAACTGAATTAAATGTTCTCTGATAGCACTTGAAATGCTGTCGATACTCTTAACTGATAATCTGTGCTTTCTGTGTTTACTTAACAGGCAGCAGGGATGTCTGACTTGAGAAAATGGCTATAATGTAAAAACATATGCTGCAAAGATTCACTGAGAGCATTAAACCTCACCTAGAAAACCATTAGCTCTTCCTGTTAGAAGAGTGAAAGCATTTTGCTGCTTTGCCCATTTCCTATTTAAGGCTGAGGAGGATGTAGTCCTCTCAGACCACACTTCTGCAACCTGCTTCTCAGGACTATCACAGGATGTACAGACTAAAAGATACTGTGCAGGGTTTCAACAAAACACTTGCTGGTTTCCTGGCGTGTCAGTCTTTACCTCATTCAGAATTATTTTTTCCTCCTTCCTCGCATTCTTGATGACCTTACTGAAACTTTTTCCACAACCTGAGAAATTTGCCAGCCTTCCCACTCCTTTCCCTCAGGCTTAGCCCAGGTACCTGCCCAGGTTCCTACGCTCGGACCTCTCCTTCGTTAGGCTGGCACAGCACTGTGCAAACTTCTCTTCCACAAGATAAAAGCATAAAAACCCCAGGAGCACCAGCAATACAGCACCTCCAGCCTAAGAAACAACAGAGGAAGTCCAGAGAAAAAATTCAGGCCAATTTTCCGGAGAGAAATAGAATCTAAATTCAGACACTATTCTTCAGGGATGAGATCCATCCCTGCAACAGAGCTGGAATTTCCCAAGCCGTGCTGCATCCTAAGATCTGTTATCAGACACACACACAGATTTTACTGCCGTCTGCACTGTAATAATGTGGTTGGCCTGTTTTGGAGGACCAAAACCTCAACTCACAGCAGGAGAGAAGGGGGAGGCAATGAGGGGAAGAGCGGGGGTTCGTGAGTACACGAGTAGTAAATAATCACAACCTCACAGCTTGGGTAAATTTTGAAGGTCTTCATGTTCCTGTGGCTTTCCAAAATGGTCACAACACAGAACCTCAGCTGCAGAGCTCCTTTAAGAATTAATGTTTGTGTTCAACAAGCAAGAAGCTGAGAGACTTCAGCTTCCAGGCAGCTTTTTTCCATCCTCTTTTTCAGAGAAAGGCTGTTATCTTGCCCATCCCCTCCACCAAAAGCTTAATAAACCTTGACAAAATACCTCAAAGGAAACATGACCATCCAGCAGCAAATAAACCACCCAAAACAAAAAACACCAAAAAATCCCTCATCGACTCTCCTGAATTGATTTTTTACTGACTCAGAGGGGCTTAGCTGCTTTCTAAACAGGCTCAGCTCTCCCTGGCATACTTTGCAAAATTCAATCCAGTAATCCAATCCCAGATGCATTACATTAAATCTTATTTCTGTGAGCTCTAGAAAAGAACAAGCAAAAGGAAGTCTTTAGGAACACTAATTTGCCAATAAATACTGACTGAGCTAATTTTGCTTTTGCTTCTTTTTTGGGGAGGAGGAATAAAAGGAAAGGAGGAACAAAAAAAAAGCTGCTGTCTGAATACTGCATCCTCTCATTAATACTTCACTTGTGGATAGAAAAGGTATCATGGAACACACGCTGAAATTAGCCCATGTGCTGCCCTAATAAACAAATCCTCAGACACTAGATTAGAGTCATTCCCAATAGGTTTCCACTGCAGAAATCACTACCAGTTCTGACCAGAAAAGGAAAATCTCTGTAATATCTAATAAATGGACCAAACCAGCTAAATGAATAGCAGGGCATGTTCTAGCAGCAGCCAATGAAGCTATAGTCAATACACACAGTGGCTGTTAAATTTTCCATCGATACCATCACACAATTAAGCCACTGAACCCCTGAGCAGAGCAGTAAAGCACTCGGTGTTATGTGAGCACTGAGGCTGAGCGTGAGCAAGGGAAGCAAAGATTCACCATGGCACTTCAGCCGTAGGAGAAACCCGTGTTTATCCCTTTCTCTCCATGCTTTATGGGCTGCTCCGCAGATGACACAGCTGGCATTTGTCACACATGAGTGCTGACAATCACTGTGCTCCACAACTGATGCTAACCCAAAACGGCAGCTGTTTTGTCAGGAGGGCAAGGACCAGGTTAGCAGCTGCACGTGATGTTAAGCATCCAGCCTGGACAACATCCTTTTGTTCTCTCCTTCCAGGACCCCGACATCCTTCTGTCTTGACACTCTCCTGCAGGACCCCAATCAATCTCCACCCGAGAGCAAGCTGCTGGCCTGGCCTCCTGGCTCTCCTTGCTGCTGCCTGGCCACAGATCCATGAACTTGTGATGGGGAGACAGCCTACCCCTAAAAATAAGATTGTATGACCTCTGCATGCTGACATATGGGAAAAGGGAAGCAAAGCCCGCAAGAATGCAGTCACATACCCTAATGTAATCCTAAAAGATAGGCTGAAGCTGTAACAGGCAAACACAGTGCCAAACTTAAAAATGTGATTTACCAGGCAATAGTTTCCCTGCAACTGCAGTTCTCTCAGAAACAAAGGCCATTACTACAGTTCTTAGTGATGTGAACAAGCTGCAAGTGCTGATACCAAAGTGTCTGCATGATGGGCAGGTCCATGTTTCTGCCCTCGGCAGAAGCAGTCTGCTACAGACAGCATTAAACCACAGCTGGGCAAGGTGCCTGAAAACAAGTCATCTCCAATGGGAGGCTCATTCCTGTCTAATGGGCTCACCCTGTCCCATCCCATAGTTGAGATGCTGGACTTGCTTTTTTCCACCTCCTCTGGTCACTAGACATGGAGATCCAGGGCAACAGGAGGATGGACTTGGGACATGGAGGCTGTGGCACCAGAAAAATCACTTCCCTCAAAAAAGCTGTTGCGGTGTGCTCTGTTTTATTAATTTAATGGTCAAGATAACAGATTTGTCAGTAATGACAAAGAAATTCCCTAGGAACTGGAGTGCTCAAGTGTCATTGAAACTACATCTATTTAGCAAATAGATGAATGCCTTTCACTGCAGACTGTGTGTGATTAAGCATCTGTCAGCATCTCACACTGAAGCTCCTGCTTCAGCAGCACAGGTAGCTCATGGCTCTCTCATATGGATGTAAAGATATCTTGATGTGAAAGGAGATCAGCAACTGAAAACCCAATAAATGAACGGACATGCAAGTAGTGGGTCATTCCAACAGGTCGTTTACTCCTGCTGACTTGTCCAAGCTTAAGTTTTTATAACCAGATTCACTTAAGTGTCACAAATGAGGAAGAAGAGATTTTGTTTTCTGGCTTACTGAAGTTTGGTTTGAGTTGGACTCAGACCTTCATCATGGTGTGTGAGCTTTTGTTGGAGGGGTTTTTCTTTCATTTATGGAGTATGTTTAAGTTTTTACACAGAGATGCTCAATCTATGATTTAGAATTCAGGGTGATGAGCCAGTCAACTGATCTGTTTCTGTTACTTTTAGCCTTCTACCTGAGCTGTACTTTGCCCGTGTACTCTGCTAAGCAGTCACTGAAACTAGAGGAAGTTTTCCAGGGAAATTCTGTGGGGTCTGTTTCCTTTTTAAGAACAGGGAATACACTGGTTAGTACACAACTCTCTGCAATCCTATTTCCAGAGCTAAAACTCATGGGAAGTCCCAGGGAAATGAGGCTGAATGACAGAGATTAGAGAGCTGCCTGTCCTAGGGTAGAAAATGTCAAAGAGAAAACTCAGTGCACTGGAGAGGGGAAAAAAATACGGCCATGAAGGGTCTTTCAAAACAATAAACTGATACAAGAAGAAATCAGCAGAAGACTCTGAAACCATGTGAGGTGCAGTCATATGCTGTACACACAAAGCTTTCCCCACAAGGCAAGATAAAGAGGAAGAAAGGAAAGAGTGGTGCAGACATTCAACCTGGAGCCACACAAATGCAGTTATTCTAATTTATACCAGCTGAGAATCTGCTCCAACTGAAGGAAATATGTCTGCACAGAAGAAAATGAAGCATGAGATGCTCAACCTAAGGCCAAGCAAGTGTCAACAGAATATTAGCTGCTGAGGGTAACAATTACAGAGACTACTAGGTATCAGGTGGCAGGGCACGAATGGATCACCTAAGGGACAACAAGCAATAACTTCTTCCTAACTAAATGACTGCACTAAGTCCATATGCTGCTCCCAGCTTATTAGAAAGAGCTGTATGAGACAAGATTATCAGAAATTCCTCCACTGTGGATCCTGAATGTTTAGACCAATATGTCTGGAAGCCTGGTCTGCTGAAAACCATCCTAAAATGGGAACATTTGCAGCAAAGCAGCATAGTGGTGGAGCAAGGCACAGGGGAGGGCAGCCCCTCCTCGGCACGTTCCCAGCTGAGCACAAGTACACACAGTACCATTTGGGAGGCAACTTTATGTGCTCTTAGTAGTAGATTAATGAATGTAATTACCTAACATTGTGGCTGTGAATGCCGCAAAACTGTAATTTATAGCGTGCTGTAAAGTTCTAATGTGTTTTTATGTCCATAAGCTGCTTAACCATAATCTAATGCATTTGTACACGAACACACTCCTAAGTGGTTCTCAGCTAAGCAGCGAGCAGGAGTCCCCCTTGCCTGTATGCCTCTGCTTTGTGTCTTGATAAACCAACCTTTCGTGTTGGGCAGCTGAAGAGAAGCAGCTGCTAATGATATGAATAATTTTAAATCGGGTGGCAAGAACTTCTTTCCTTACTTGCTGAAATAAGTTCCTGGCTGGCCAAAGCTGCAGTATTGATTACGAAAGGCACCAATCTCCTAAAGGATGGAAACAGAGCAGCATAGATGTCCCTGGTGAATGAAGGGATGAAACATAGACCCTTGGCCAGGTGGAGAGCCAGGACATCACCCTCTTTTTCTCATTCCTACATCTTGGGCTCTCAGATGCCTTCTGTACCTTGGCCATGGTGAGCAAGAGCATCTCCTCTACAGCCAGGACACCAAGCAATAATACAATCAATCTGCAGCATCACGCCATTTCCAGGAGTATTCACACTGAAGTACCCCAAACCAACCCCTTCACCTTCAGTTTTCCGCTGCTGTGCTCTGCTCTTTGCTGCTGGCAAGACACTATGGTCACTTGATACCTCCTCTGTTAGAGAGGAGAGATGTGGTCAGGACTCCTGAAGTACATGCTTATTGTTGCCACTAACTCATTTAGGCAAACCATTTAACTTCTTTATGCCCTTGCTTAACCATCTGTAAAATGGGACTAATAATAAACCTCAGAGGGATTTAGTAAGGCTTAATTAAATGGTTTGTAAAGTGCTTTGGGATCCTCAGGAGAAATGTGATGTGCAAGTGCAAATTATTATTATTGTTACAGTGCTTTCTACTTCCAACACAGTTAAATATTAATGACCCAGTCCTCCTAATGCCCAGTGATACAACTTTCCTGAACAGTAATTTTCCCAGCTAAAAAGACACAGGAACTAGTAGCAAAACATCACAGTTTTCTTTTCTGCTCATTGATAGTCTGAAACAGCAGCTAAGAGCAAAATCTTTTAGTATTAAACCAAGGATGCAGGTCCCAAATGCATGTGTTCTACACGCAGTCCGACCAGAGCCAAAACAAAGTCAGCTACAATCACCAAATCACACAACGTTCATATTACCCAGTACCAGAAACCCACTCAAGAAACATCGGTATCATAGCTAACATATAACTGCTTTTTCCTAGTTAGAAAGGTACCACTTTGCAGAGATCATGGCATGAGTGACACGATTACCATTCAAGCAAAAGCTTCATCTTGTCAGAAGAACATCAGTGTCCTGTTAGTAACACTGCTGTGGCTTTGAAGGGGTCAGGGGGAAGTACATCTTGGAGCTTAAATAAGATTTGTCTATTGTGATCCAGCAAAAACGATCTGTAAATTGCCTGCAGGCAAAAACCAAACAGCTACAATTCCTCCTCTTTTGTCAGCCTCTTCCAGGCCAACCTAAAAAGAAGAAAAATGAAAAGAAAAAATGGACTTATGGCTTCAGGTCATGGGAGTGGAGCAAATGTGACCTAGTTTGCAATGGATTGCTGCTTGCTTACCCTTGCAACCCACCGAGCTGCATGTCATAAACCAGAGCCTCAGGTACAGCAAGTTCTTTCCCAAACAATGAACTTGAACACACTACAGTGTTAAAACAGAACCCCAGATCACCACAGACAAGTATTTGCTTAATATATATAATCGTATCTTAGAAGCCGAATCAAACATTAAGGGGAAGAAATTAAAAAGCAAAGCCAAACGAGAAGGTGTCAAGGTTCCCCACAGGACCTCAGCTGGTCTCTGCTTTGGAACTGCACCATGGTGCAATTTTTAATGATATGGTGAACTATGATTTTTCTGCTTGATTTTCAATAGTAACCCATAGCCTATAATTAAGATATGCAAACTATTGATAATGAAGTGCATACGTGGTTTTCCCATCCTTACGCACTACAAAGTGAGCCTATCTAAAGAAAAAAACTGATTAAAAAGCACTTCTAATTTACTTATTGTATTACAGGTCCCAAATGTGATAAAAAAGCAAAGCATAGACCTTGGATCCACGCCACTGAACTGAGGCAGATGCTCACGTCCTGCTTCTGCTGTAGTCAGTGGAGAGACAGGACCCATTCGGGGGGACACCTCTAGATGAAGGAGCTGACCCAGGCTGGGGAGGTGGGCACCTCCTCTCCATCAATTGTGAAGGGAACCTACAGTGATGAGGTTCCCAAAACTTCAGTGAGATAGGGAATCATAAAGCCCTCTACCTAAGGGTCTGAAACTGTTTTCCAACAAGTTAATTCTCACATGGAGCTGGCAACAACTACCCTTCGGCTCCGTGCTGAACAAGGTACAGAAACAAAGTAAGCTCCCCGGGACCCAATAAAGGGCAGAGAGAGCACCAGGACTGAAACCCTGCATTCTATTCTCCTTCCTAATTCATCATGGAGGGACAAACATTCTCACTTGCTTTGGGTTTCTACACCTCCCTTATCTAATCCAGCTGTTTCTTACCTGTTCATGCAGCGATGCTGCACACAGTTCATCCAGTCTACCTGGAATTTCAGGCTTCATATATACAGAAACACGTTGTTCAGAGCCTGAATATCCTCCAACATAGGATCAGCTAACTATCAATACTTACACAATGCTAAGCTTCCAAAAAATTCATCCCCAAGGAACTATTTTCCCAGCTTCAAGCAAACAATCTCAAGGTGACCTGTGCAAATCTTTGCTGCTTTCAAAGCCAGCCAGAAGAGCTGTTACCGGAGTGCAAGATCCATTAGGAGATGTCCACTGGCTCTATAAAACAGATTGGCTGAGCAAGCACTGAACAAGCACCTGCCCTTATGGATCACCCTTTAAAAGACCAACCTGAAAACACAAACCAGGCAACTCCACAGAGCAAATAAGAACTGGGTGTTCCTATGGGGTAACAGGAGTTGCTGCCAAAGGAATGATGCTTCTCAAGAACTGAAGTCAGTGGAAAGTCCCCCACTGTTTATGACTCCCTCAACTAGAGCACATTTCACACAGGAAAGCTGCTGTGCCACAGCTTAGAAAAAGATTTGTGACAATTTTATGTTAGTCATAATTTTAAACCCATCAACTTCAACGTAAGAATTTCTATATATTTCAATATTTAATTTATTTAGCCTTCTAGTGTTCTTAAATTAGGGAGACATTTTATTGCTCTGGTTGACACTTTTATAACAATAAAACTTCATCTTTTACATGGAATTTCTGTGCCTGAAAAGTTAATTAGTGCTTGTGCCCACACATGGAATGCAGGTGCAAAAATACAGGCAAGAGCTACACACGCATGGTGGAAAGAGGAATATCCTTCTCCTGTTACTCCACAATTAAAACCTGCATCTGTGACCAAACACTGCAATCACTGAATCTGAATTCTTTTGCTAAACAAGGACTAAAGAATCACTTTACTGCACAGACCAGTTGCCAGTTATTATATTAACACACTCAATCTTTCCTTTCTCTGTTTGTAAAGGAGAGAGGTGTGCTCTGGCAGCCTTGAGCTCCATCTCGGTTGCCTTCATCAGATGATTATTCCCCAGAATAGAGATGCCGGTACCTGTGAAGAGCCTGACTGCAGGTAATGATGATGTACCTGCGTGCTGCACCAGGCCACCTGCTCACAGCCTCTCAGGAAGCTCTACAGATAGATAAAAAGCTTCCAATATTTTCTCCACATCCACTACTAAGCCATCCATCAAGTTGTTTACATCACCCTGAGATATATGCACCTTTATCATTAGAAGAGCTGTCTACAGCAAAGGGATGAACACGCCGGCATCATAAATCTCTCCTTTTAAAAAGGCTTCCTAGATTGCATTAGTTTTGTTAACAGGAAACCCATCAACATCCCCAGAGCAGCCATTAAGGGACACAGTGCAACAGGAACAGGGTAGAAAAGCAGCAGGTTTTCAAAACACACCCCAAACGTGAGGAGCAGAGGACGAGAGGAGACCTACAGTGGCAGTATTTGGCTTGGCTGGGAAGCTGCCATTCCACAAGCACTCTTGAGGCCAGGGAGCTTCTGCCAAGCTTTTGAACTACCCACACACCTCCCTGCCTGGCCTGCACACAGCCAGAGCACTGCAATCTCGCAGTGTTTAAGAGTCTTCTGCTGTTTGAGTAAGCACAACATGTAATACAAAAATGGGCTCCGGTTCTGAGGGCAAGTATCATGCAGCATAGCCAAGCAGCACTTGTCCTCACCCATCAGAGACTTCCCACCTTCAGCCAACACAGTCACTTGTCACCACCAATGCTACCATAGAAATACCCCTTTGTCCTTTCAGCACAGAACCACATACACGACTGAGACCAAGTCCTGAGATCCATCCACTGAGAGGGGAAAATAGGAATCTGTAATAAGGAGGAATGAATTACCACAGTTCCCACACCCTAGTAATACCTCTTAGACCACAAAGCTAGCTGTACTGGACAATGGCCATGGTTATAACTAGTTATCCTTCTGAGTTAGAGACACGGCTACAGTGATTTGGCAGCTCTTCTTTTCATCATCCCCTAAAGAAATGAAGTAGGAAGTGGCAGAAAGGAACCTGGGAGAAGATTATCAGCAGTGCCTCAAAACTCTATCCAGAAACAAGGGGGGAAGTAGGGCAGGACTAAAGAAAGTTCACATCTGCATCAAGACTGAATTAAAACTCCAAACCTTAAAAGGATCTACACTGTCATCATGCTCAAGGTGGAGAAAAAGAGAAGTCTCACATCAATAAACTCACATCAGTGAGCTAGGGGACTTCGACAAGTATCCAAAATGGACCTACTGTGTATTTGCTTTGAAATCAGCTAAAGTAAATAAGGAAAACAAAAAAATTGCTGTTGTGATCTTCTTTCTTTTCTTGAGACATCCATTCTCTCACAAACTAATAATTTCTTTCTAAGCACAGTATTTAGACAAAATAAACCACCCGAAAAAAACTGGACATTCAACAATAACAACAGATTTTAGATGAAGTCTGGACCTTAACATGAGCTACAGAGCAAATTAAACAAAAGCAGATGAGAACTGGGATGGGAGGTGGCAAAATGCATTACTAGAGAGGCACATGAATTCACTAAGACAACCAGAACCCAATCTGCTGTCTCCCTGTGGAGGCCCTTTGCTACTACCCATCCCCAGCTGTGACCATGGGAGCTGGAATTAGTCTCATCTTCACACCCAGGATTCTGGAACAAACAGCTGCAGATCCCAAACCTCACCCTCCACCACAGCAGAACTGAGCTGGGTTTGCCACAAGATGGGAATAGGTGCAGTCACTGGGTTTACAAGTCTGAAATACAATAAATCAATGTTCAAGCCCACTGAAAAAACAAGCACAAGATCAATTATTTTTTACATTTTTAAATGCAACTACACATAAAACTACAGCACGTGTTTGCTATTTAGTAGGGTTTAGCCATGAGAAGTTGAAGAGAGAAGAAAGGGAGAAGTACTAGCTTTCACCAGAGGAAAGGAGAGAGAAGCCTCTTGGCACACATGCCCTCTGTGAGGCTCGGGTGGCTGAAAGCCTGCCTGGTTTTCCCACATGGCATAACAAGGGCTACGGATCTGTAAAATGGGATGGGAAGAGGCCCCTGAATCCTGGAAGAGCAGAGAAAGACATTCCCTCCACTTCTGTTTTCTTTTTCTTGTCAAAAGCAAGCCAGGTAGCAGTGCTACATTACACTAACATTCAAAGCATCCTTGGTACTTCCCTGAGTCTTTTACTGGAGCATTGATAAGCAGAATGATAAGGACCAAGCAACACAAATGTCAATGAAAGGCAGCTCAGTGAAGAGGATAAGGCTTTCTGTACTAAACGTGCTGCCTTTTCTTCTCTTTATCAGGCGCTGTTCTGTGGCTGCAGTTTGTTTCTCAATGCCTCTGGATGGGTGCCACACACAACGCACAGAAAAAGTAATACTTTCTATCAGTGGCAAATTAGAAGATCATTGATTGAAGCGCTCTACAACCTGTATGGAATCCAGCTGGAAGAACGGACATGCCAGCTTTGGGGAAAGAAGTTTTAGATAGATAGAACAAAGTACTTGCCTCTGATAACCTCATTCGGGAAATCCAAGCCCAAACTTAGTTTCGCATTTGCAGGAAAATGTGAAGAATTCAGTTTCAGGCCAGTTTCTCAAACTGCTAACAGCCACATTTTTTATCAAGTCCCTGTGTCTAACAGCTCTGAGCTGTCAGCTGAAGTTATAAATTACCTCTCTTTAATCTAACAGGGCTATGATATTTTTGTGGCATTGACATTTTCCTTTCAAGCATATCAGTTCCTCCTTCGCTGCAAATGACAGTTGCTCATTTTATCTGCCCTTTAAGTGTTTAAAAAGATTCAAACTGGATTTGAAGGAAAAAAAAGAAACCACAACCCAAACTCCACAGGCTGGATTTATGTGTTTTTCCGATGCCTTTTCCATGCTGGAACCAATCAGATAAGCTCCTTAGTTCCCTCCACTGAGGGATTATTGGGTTCTTATTTATGTTTCTCCTTGTTTAGCCTCCCAAGCACCAATATACTTGTACCAATGTCTCAGCTTCAACTCCCATTAAGGAAAGAAAAAGCTTGCAAATGTGATCAGCCTTGGAGATTTTCCAGGGTGAGAGAGCTCCTAAGCCTTCGACTCTGCTCTAAAAACATTTAGTCTGGCTCTGCCAGCGCGGTGCTCTCCTCCCAGCTCTGCTCCACACGGGCTCGGTACAGCCTGAAGATCAGTCACTGCATTTCACACTCGCTGACATCCAACAGATAGGAGGAAAATAAGGAAAATCAGCCCTGAGCAATGAGGCCAAAGCTAAGTTAAGGACCGATAAAGTCTGGAAGCTCCATCTTCCAAGACAGCCTCAAGTTTTGTACAAGGTGTCTCTCCTCATCTACACTTACTGAGCTTTTCTTTCCCCTCTCAGGGCAGGGAAACACTTACACAAGTTTGACTTTTAAACTAATGGTTAGCTTCAAATGAACACACTGAGGGTTCCTCCTCTCTGAGGGTGCTGAGGGACTGGCACAGGGTGCCCAGAGAAGCTGTGGCTGCCCCATCCCTGGCAGTGTTCAAGGCCAGGTTGGACACAGGGGCTTGGAGCAAGCTGCTCTAGAGGAAGGTGTCCCTGCCCGTGGCAAGGGGTTGGAACTGGATGAGCTTTAAGGTCCCTTTCAGCCCAAAACACTTTGGGATTCTATGAAAGATTCCAGCTCTTAGATTTAATCTTAATATACTTGTCTATTTTAACTCGTGCAGAATCGTTCTCAAAAACGCTGCATCCCAACCAGCTCACAGAGAAGTTTGAATACATTTGCACAGCTTTAATAGGAGGATGATCTCCCTTCCAGGTAAAGGCCAGTTCCTTTGCCACAAATTTAGCTCTGCAGGAAGGTGGGGAGTTAATCACTGAAGCAGCTCCTGGCATCAAACCAACCTTGCTCATACCCAGGAACAGCCTCAATTGCCACCAAGCGATCTTTACTGATCCCCACCAAGAACATGCTGAGATTTTCCCTACCTGAAGGGCACATTCCATCAATATAAAGTCTGAGTAATTCAACTGATGATTTATCTTCTGCGGTTTTATGCCTAGTACAAGTCAGATTAGCTAAGGCTGAGCTGGGATTTTTCTACACATTAGACAAGAAAACAGGCAGAGCAATGCATGGGGAGCAGAACTTCTCATGAGTTGGAAACTATTAGCTTCCCCTGCACAGAAGAAACAGAAAATGCCTATATACTGTAACTCCCTGGAATTAAAGGTCATCACAAATCTCACTGCTCTGTACTCCAGGTGGAAAACACATGAATTCAAGCCTAAATATAGAACGTGCCCTATGAAAGCAAGACACCCACTGCATGCACACCTCTATAGTTACTGTCAGTCTTACCACTTACTCTGTGCTGCCACAAAAACCTGTGCTGCTCTGACTCCTTAGAGCAGAGACCAGATTATTAATAACAGCTTGTTTTCACCCTGTACAAGCCTATTCTCTTCCTGCCCCCTATAGTCTTTCATATTCTTTATGGAGCTGGGTTCTATGTATGGTAATATTATGTCACATTCATCATCATCACAGGATCACCGAGGTCAGCTCACCACTGACAGGTTCTCAAAAGAAAGTAACGAAACCACTTTACCAGATTTTTCCCTGTCACTTGTGCAGTTATATAAAGAATGGGATAACACTGCAGAGCTTCATCCTTTGGATTCATCACTGCGAGGCAACAGAGACTCCTGACGCTGCTGCTGGCTGTTATGACCTGGAACCCTCTAAGACAAATATAACATTTTCAGGAGCTTCACACCAACAAAGCTCATTCCAGACACCTTAAAAGACACACAGAAAACATCCCCTAATGCTAATAGCCGCTGCTATGACAAGCTGCTTGGTTTCTCTAAATTCAGTACGCTCCTAAGTGGCTATGAACATCTGTGAATAACAGAGATTAAGAAGATATTACACTGTCAGCAAAAATAACCCATCTCCTCTCCCATATATGGGATCACACTATACATTGCAAAGAATTGGTTTACCATATAAGACAGAAAATTAACTATGAACAAAGCTGTTCATATAACCCGGGCTGGACTGAGAGGAGAGCCCTCAGTTCCAAGTCTTTCAATCCTCTGCACACAAGCCCAAAGCAAGGCTTTCTGTGGCTTCGGGGCAGATAAAAACCTGCTGCTCCCTATCCTTACTCTTACACAAACTGCACGTTCGTAGGAAAAAGCATTAAACATACAAAGAACCCTTTGGTTTTCACATACCATCTGGATTCAGCCACCTCAGCTGATGGCTGCACCAGTGTACACACTAGTTCTCTCTGCACATGGGCTGGGGTTTGAGAACTGGATGGATAACACACAATTTCAGCCCTTTGCCAAGCAAGTGCTACACATGCATTGTATGAAACAAGGGAACAACCACCATCCAGTGCAATCTTACATTGCATCTGCTTCTATTTCTGGTATCTGTTTTCATCCCACAGAGACATTAAAGGCGATCTTGTTCCAAAGCAGAATTACGTGTTTAAGGCCAGGGTTGAGGGAAAAATAAAACCCATTCCTCTTAACAGTGAAGATCTCAGTATACAGTAACAAATAGCAATGCATGAATGTCTTCAAGTTAGATTCTAGTTCAATCATCATCATATTGGGATAGATTAACTGTGGTGTGCAGTCTTGGACTATCCAGAAGCAGCAAGAAGGGAGGAAGGCAAGCAAACTACTGTAACCAAAAGGCATGCAAAACATCTGAGTGGTTCACTAGTATGAGAATCTCCTTTGCTTGAAAATCAAAGACTACAAGTCCCAGTTAGCAGATCCAGATACCAGACTGAAAATCATTCAGATATTGCCAGTAGTTATTATTACATAGGAAAGGCTGAAATACACATATTTAGCGCTTACGAATCCCAACAAGCAGAGGAGAGACACCATAAAGAGGGGAGAAGGGAACAACTGGATGTATACATATGTGAGCTTAGCTTGTGTTCACAGTATCAGCTGCCTGTCCACAAGAGAGGGAACTTCGTTTTCAGGAGCAATATGAATGACGAAAGGTGTCAGGTTGTCTCTAATGGCCACAAGGGCCCAGAAATTCAAAGGTGTGAACATGACCTTGTCATCAACAGCTATTAAGCAGACAAACGCAGCTAAAGGTTTACCTTAACAGAGACATTGGCCTACATGGTCCCTTAGCAACAGCAGCTGAACTCTTTTTAAATAACCTTTTGTTAAAGATTTAGGAAAACCTGCTAGCATGTTACATTTTGCAATGCTTTCAGTAGGGCTTTTGTTTCAAGTGACACTTCTTGCCTTCCCATTTAGTTGCGAATAGTCTCTAGGAGGAAGCACGACTGCACTGAAATGTTCTACCTGGGATTGGTGACAGACATTTTTTAGGGGTCACAGGTAGAAGTCAGGTGAGACCGGCTGGAGCTGCTGCAGTTACACCACTCACTGTGGTCTGAGCCTATGTTCTTAAAGACAAGATCAAAACGTGATCTGAGGCAAAGAAAAGAAAGCAATGAGAGAAAATGTGGCTTCCACCCTTACCCCACCTACATGCTCTAACCAGCCATGCACAGACCCTGGTCACAGGGACATGCCCTCCCTACATTAGGCTGTTTAAAACACTGACTTTTCACTGCTTCTCCATTTAGAGGCTCACAATGCCACTTCAAGAGCCAGAGGTGAGACTCTCATGAAATAGAAAGCAAAAAGCAGCAGCAAAATTCGGAAGAGAAACATAAAACAGCTCTGGGGATAGATGGTGAGCAGAGACCCAGCCTCACCTCGCGGGCGCTGCATGCATGGCTCCTCCTGTCATCAACACGCTCAAGATGTGCTTCAGGACCACAGCAACAGTGACAGGCACTGCAGCTTCCAGCAGACACTGAGGATGGCTGCTCTGGAGAAAACTTCTCATTTACTCTTCCTCAATTCTTTTAAACTCCTCTCAACAGTCTTTAATGACTTCAAAAGGGGATGGCAGGCAAACCAACCCTATTCTTCCTGCCTGTGAATTACATCCACTTACCAGTACATCACTGTCTGACTGCTCATTTTCTTATCTCTCTCTTCATTGAGACAAAAGTGGTATCACAATTGCTGGAGTACATCAGTAGACTTTAACATGAAATCAGGCTGGCTTTCCTTCTGTAATCACCATGCAGCAGTGTGAACCTGACCCCTGTTAGCTGGGACGAGGCAGCACTCAGTCTCCTCTTCAGCAGTGGTCAAAAAGGGAATCTAGCATCAGTAACTGAAAGGATTTTCATGTCAGTTCAAAAGAAAGCTTAATCCTGGTATAGTTCTCTGCTTTCCTTCATTCCTCAACCCAACATACTGATTTGGTAATGCACATGGATTCAGTGCATAACTGTTACAAAGCAGATGAAGTGCACAGCCCCTTCTCTTCTCTCTCCCTTCTGCTTCCATGCAGAAAATTAAAGACTGAGGGTTTCACAGTCTATAGTAAAACCACTGGCTCAGATGATGAGTGAAACACTTCTCTTGAAGGATTAACATGGAATAGATGGCAAAGGAATGCAATTACTTTGTGGTTTCAATGACATTAAGCACACAGAGTATCCTTATTTTAGGGAGCCTGGCAGTATCAAAACTCAGCTGACGATAAAGATTATCAAGGGAAAAAAAGTTTAACATGAAATGACTTCTCCCAGAAATAAGCAGCTCTGCAAAGAGGGGGCTGAAAGCTGCTGTGATCACCGCAGGAGGCAGCGATGAGTGCCATCTCCACCCAGGAATGCTGGCACAGGCAGCTGGAGCAAGATGGCATCATGGAGAGACAAAAACTACAAGGAAAACCATGTGATGGACAGAAAGGAGGTGTAAGTAGCCTCAGGAGGCTGAGAATGGCCAGGAGAGGTGAAAGAAAAGGACTGCAAAGCTCTAGGAAGCCTTAAGCATCAGGACTGGCACACAATAGCTTTAAGAGAAGCCTCAAACACCCTTGAGCAAATAGCTGGACCAGCCTAACAAAGCCTTGGAGCGACACGGCGTCCAGGAGCCAGGGACACATAAAAGGGCTTGAAGAAGATAGAGGGGAGAAGGGAACAGGGAAACGGCACAAATCACTGCAGAGACAGAACTGATTGACACATAAGAACTGAACTAGAAAGGGTGGCCCTTGGGAACCAAGCACAAATAGCCAAAGGGCAGAGAAAGGCTTGCATAGCATAGAGAGGACAAGGGAAGGAGGGATGCTAAGTGGTTTCTGAAAAGCACCAAGCAGAGAGACTGCTGTAGCAAAGACAAGAGTCCATCTTACCCACTGCTCTCCCTCAACAGTGATCGCTGCCAGATGCTTTCCAAAGGAGGAATTAAAGTTACTTTAAGCAGTTTTGCTAGGTAATCCATAGCAGTGCATGGAAAGAGAAATATCTTACTGACTCTCAGCTGCTGTTCACCTTCACATACGCATGAACACTGCAGCAAGGAGACATTTCCAAATTTGTAATAGTTAGAGCCAATATTCATGGAAGCAAACCGGAGCAAAGCATCTCTGTCAGCCTGGCAGTATTGCATCTTTGTGTCTCTGAGCATGGAATGCAGCCCTGCCATCAGCTGCAGCTCTTGTTTCATTTCTCCCCATCCATTTTAAACAAGAAAACACTCTAGAAAAGGAAGTCTCATCTAAAGCTAAGGACTACTATTTGTAAAGGCACAATATACTCTTTGCAAACATAAGGCTAAGACATATCACTGTGGATTTCTTCCTGACTGAACTCCCCAGCAGAATACATACAAGGTAATCGACCGTAAGCAAAGATGCTGTAGCACAAAGTGCTCACGGGGTTGCCTCCTAACTTGACAAAACTTTAACTCACAGTTTCTCTCCATGCTGTACCCAATAACCTGGAAGAGAAAACCCCATCCTTTCCTAAATGCAAGAATCCCCCCTTTGTTTTGCACTCCTACTCCATCAGCCTCTCTGGGCTCCTGGTCCAGCACTGCTGCTTTTAGGCTATCAGTATCCTGCTGAGACAAATGCTAGTAAAACCCCCAGCATTTAAACAACCTGCGAAAGGCAGCAGCCAGGCAAAGGCCACAGAGCCCAAGAAAAGGTCAAAAACACAGAATGAGATTTATTAATTATGTGACTTCTCATTGAGTGCAACTGGAGGCTTCCATGGACACTGACATACTAACACGCTGGCGGATTTAGTAAAGAAATAAATAGTGATTTTTAGAAAATCAAGCTTAAAGGGTTGGCCCATCAAATTAGAGGAGTTTCTGCTTCCTTTTCTTCATTTGCAAGGTCAGTCTCAGCAAGGACAAAGACAACTGCGTAAGTAAAACAGCCCAAAATCCAGCATAAACACCAGCATACAGAAGTCAGCTCTTTCCTGTTAGCACCTTTCTAGTAGAAAGATGAGTAGCTCCTTGTTACCAGAGAAATTTCACAAGTGTCAGGTGGAGATGAGGTTCCAAGCTGACTCCAAGCAGGAGGGACACCCTCTTCCACAGCCAGGCAGCCCTGATGGGAGAGTCTCACCACCCCTCTGTGAAAGGAACACACACCCTGGAATATCCCTAACAGGGGTTTTAATCCTTTTCCCAGAAGTGGGTGATTAATTGCTTACTCCCTTAGTGAATCCCAAATGGAAGCACACATTGGATTTTACCAGCCATGAAATTGCTATGACTAACATGTTCCCTTACTAACATGTGCCAGCCCAGCAGAAAAGGATTCGCTTCTCGTGGTGGTACAAAACTTTATCATCCCTTCTGCCACACTGACTTACTGAAAGGGAAGTACCCATCTAACAGGCTTCCTACTATGCTTCCAGCCTACAGGAAGAAAAATGGCATTTTTAAGCTCTACCACCTGCCAACTCTTCCTTGGCAAACTATTTGCAGGTATGGCAAAATATACACAGCTGTTCTTAATGACTCGCTTTCTAAACCAATATATCAGAAGGTGCCCGGCGTCCAAATTCAGTTTGCTATTTCTCACTGACAGACTTCACTAGATTTTCTTTCTTCCCTGCATTGAACTCCATGAAATGTGCAGTACTTTAAAACACCATCACTATTACTAAATTTTAAGTATATGGGAACTAGAGACATATAAAAGACACCTTTAGAGGATTCCTCCAAGACAATGCACTAGATTTTGGTTTGCCATCTGATAAGTATCTCAACAACCAAGCATTTAAACCTTGGCTGTAATTTCAGCACAGCTATATGATAAAACCTTATTTACAGCTGTGTCTTTCCCCTCTCCCTCTTCCCCCACTGAATCATCCTGGTCTATTTAGTCCTTAGTGGGGCTGTGCATGAAAGGCAGCATTGGAGATGCACTATTTCAGAAAGATACATGTATATATAAAATATTTAACACATTAGCCATAAATCTGTCACTCATTCACACCATGCCACCTACCAGTGAAAAAATAAAGGCACTGAAATGAACTTTTCATACAAATCACTCCATAAGACACCAGGGAGCCACATCATTACCCAGTGCCTGTTCAGAAAAGCAGAGGGACCTCATCAGGAGTGATGACCTGGCAATATGGAACCATGGGTAAACTACTAACAACCTTTTCTTTTTAACACTTCTCACTTTACTATAGAAATTGTGTTCAACTTGCTACAACTGGTACATCATTAGAAGCCACACGTCCAGCTTCATACATCTCTTCTGATTTCAGAGATCACAGGCTACTCCAATTGATTTAAGTACTAGTGATATATAAACCCCTGTGACTTTCTGAAGTTTAGACAATCCCCATGTTGACCATCAGCAGATAACCTCAGCATCAGAAGCACAAAACTGCATCTTAAACTCATAAAACCCCAACTTTTCAGGCAAGGAATCACAACACAGCACCTTTCCAGTTGACCAGAATGAACTGGGATCTCTGGAGATTAACCTCTACAGTGCCAATGTGCCAGGCTCATTGGCCAAACACCTTGGGAATTGAGTGCTGAGGATTTACTAAGAACATGATCTGCATTTAGAGCTTTCTCCTACAAAATGGTTCACAGAACAATGACACTGGGGGACTCTCATCCTGCAAGGCTTTGTTAATGCTGTGCTGGTTGCCTTCAGAGACTGCTCATCAGGCACAGGAGCAGGCTGTAAAAGCGGAATGTTGGCTTGAAGGAGGCACCTCCTGTAAATGTCAGTGGTTTTCTAAAGGTTAAGTAAGCATCTCGAGAAAGGCCTCCGTGCTCGTGCGCTTCACCTTAGTGCAAGCTGATAAAGGATTATTGGGGGAAAAAAAAAAGCCTGCAAACAGATAAAAAGCTCACAGGTTGATGTTGAACAACGGAAATTTGCTGTTCCCAGCGTACAGCAGCAGATTACCAATGGCACATTTACCATTGTTAATTATCACAGCAAAGTACTAAAGACTGTTTTCTTCTGCCTAATTAATTACCTCATCTACAGCAGAATGTTAATTCATATACACAATCATTTCTTAAAGTTACGGAAGCTTCTCTTTTGAGTCCCCCTTAAGATAAGAATTAGTAGTAACTGTGAGGACCCAGTAGCTTGGTGAATTGAACCTGGAAACAAGCCCTAAAACCTATGGGGGCTTTGTGCTGTACCATAAGCTTTATTACTGATGTTATCTGAAGGGAAACCACAACACACAGCGTCCAGGGTGAGAAAGGTGGCTTCAGAGGGTGGGAGGACACACCTCAACAAACTACCTATTTTTCCCTTTCTATGGTAGCTCCCCACCCACTTCACTGTTAAAGCACCATAGAATTACAGCAAATTAAATGGATACCAACTATTGCGCTATGAAAAGAGGAAGAGATTTGCTCTCTTCTTCACTGGGGACAGAAGACAAAAGAAGGGAAATGGGATCAGAGTAAAAAGAACTGATACCAGCAGCCCCCACCTTCTTTGCATGTCTAGAGAGTAGCAGAGGGGATTGAGAAGCGAGGGGAGAGGAGGGAACCAGGATGTGAGGAACATGCTAAGGAAAAGCAGAATGAAGAACAAAACATGATGAGGAAACAAAATAAACTGCAGAGAAGAAAAATCCTCCAAGGGAACAGAGAAAAACAAAAGAGCAAGAGCAGAACAGCATCAAGTGGGGGAGGCTGGAACAAGAATCACTGAAACAGCTCCAAAAAGTCAGATATCTCACGGGAAAAAAAAAAAAGCCACAAACTATAAATAGAAGAAAAAAGAAGGGTAAAAACAAAAAGATTAAAAGGAGAGATCAACTTTAAAGATTACCTTACAGAAAGCTTGCAAATACTATAATAAGAACATAAGGAAGGTTACCACCAAAATGTCAACCTCTACTCTAAGAGGAATCACAGAAGTTCAACCCAAACAATCAGCTCTTCCCCGAGCACAGGTCCTTCGGCAGAAAATGGTACTTAGTTTGGAAAAGAGATGTTTTGATCAGAATACAAAACTACTACATATTGAATATCACCAGAAAAGAAGAACTCTTCCTTGAGAACTCTTTGATTTTAGTAGTAGATGGTACTGGAGGTGCTCCTAGAGTGGAAAATGACAAAACTTTATAGCAGTTCCTGCTCTGTCTGGCTCTAAAGGGGATGGAGTTAGACTACAACACGGTTAAAACACCACTGGTATAAGCATTTAACTCATATGTGCTGACTTTCTCTGAGCATCCAAGCTGTGTAACACGGGAAATGTGGGAAGGGCAGCTCCCATGACCTGAACTACAGACAAACAATTACAAAATCAACACCAGGTATCAGTGACGATGTAAGAAGTTGAGTGTTTAGTGAACTAAAGCATTCTCGTTGCCAAAGGCTTGCCAAGTGACTTGGAATGACTGCCCTTCATGCCTCCCCTCCCTTCTGCATCCATCTGTGAGGCAACCGTTCACATTCATGTTGGCAATGTGAATGCTGTGCAGTTCAGAGTGGACCAGCACGGCTTATTCTGCAGCTCCTGCCTGAGTCCAACTTCTTAGATGTAAGGAGTTTTCAGTCACCTAAAGCAGCAAAAAGCATGAAAAATCCTTAATTGCCATGGCAATTATTTCTGAAAATCCTTCATGGCAATTTTCAACTGTCCTTGCAAGAGTGTCAGAGCAGATGCTGGGGTAGGTTCAGTATGAATCCAAACAAAAGACAGTGCTACTTTGGAATACATTTGCTCTCTGCAATTGTAAGACAACAATAACAAGACATGATTTTTGAAGAAAAACGCGCTGGTATAATCTGAATGAGCAAAATCAAACTATTCAGTCACATTTTTCAGAGGGGAGCCACATTCTTTGCATTAATATTTTGCAAATCCTCTCAAGTGCAGCAGCACACAAGGATGTGGTTTGTTTCTCTTTCCAACAGTCATCTGCAAGCAATTTCATTCAGTTAAATATCAGAATTCAATTTTAGCCATAGTAGTGCTTCTGTGCAAAGGAAATGATGTTTTAAATAAGCATGCAGATGTGATCCTGCAGATTGGGGCTTAAAAAAAGAGAAATCACTAAAGGGGACAGAGGCTGGCTACACACTCATTCCTGAATCGCTATTCCCAACGAGTTCACTGAGGAGACTATTTTACTCTGAAATTAAAGTTCTTTATACTGAGCTAACTAAAACCACTTCAGAAATAGAACCAAACTCTTCTGGAATAAGCTTTTCTTACTGCCAGATAAAGATGATAAAATTAAGAAATACTCTGCTTCAAATTCAAAGATCATTTTGGGGTTTAATTCCTACTATTTTCTCTGTTTAGATGTGCTCAAATAAAGTTGTAATAACAGTAATTTTGCACCAAGACACATCTCTACCCCAGACTGCCTGTCTCTGAGAAAAATACCTTGGTTTAGTTTATTTTCACTCGCTTCCACGGGAGCACAAGCTGCATCCCTGCTCCCCACGAAGGATCATTGGGCAACGAGGCTGATGGTAACCACTTCCCACATGGAAATTCTGAGAGAATATAAGTACAGAAAATTCTAGAGAAAGACAAACACTTAAATGCCTCCTACAGCCACCCCTCAACCCAGCAAAGCCAAACCTAGACTATCACACAGGGTATAGCTCCATCAACCCTGCGTTTTCCAGCTCTCATTCAAATAACCGGTGACCAGAGTTGTAACACATTTTGGAGTGGAGGGATCCTATATTCTTTTTGTGCTTCTGCAACAGCTATTTTGCGATGCAGAATGACTTCAACAATTTTATTCCACTATTTTGTTGGGAATATTCTTGCCTTTGTCCTAAGGCACAATGGCGATGTTCTGATATGTCAGAAAAAACCCTTTGCAGAAGCACAAAATCATTTCCCCTTTGTTCCAGTTCTGTATCTGGCTCAAGGAAGATGAGCTCTGCTTGTCATGGGGGAATGCCTCTGAAGGAAGAAGTGTTCTGGGGCAACGTCTGGGTGTTCCACACCAGGGGTGTGCTAGCAGGTACGATGGAGCTTGACTTCACCTGGAAAACGAAAAGCTTTCTGTAGCTCTTAAATATTTTATTATTGAAGAGGGATCACATCCAATGAGAGCTTTGTTTACATCCTGGCAGAGTAAATGCAAAATATCACATGTTGATATTTGTATTTATCACCTCTGTGCGTTGGGAAATGGGTAACCACACACACAGAGACTCAGCACCGGCAGCAGCCAACACTGAGCAAACCACCCCCTTCACCTTCAACCCAGAGCTTTTCAAACCATTCCATTCCCAAAACTGAAATGCAATGATACCTTGAAATCAGAAACAAACTCTCCAGTGTTCTGGGAATGAAATAGTGCTAAACTATGAAGTAATGCCAAGTAAAGAAATACCTCCCTCTCTATAATAAGCCCACAGGAGACCACAGCCCCTTACAGAACTATTTGCTACTGTGGGATTATTGCTGAATTATTGCTCAAAGAGAGTCTAATAAAACTTGAGTAAAACCAGAACCATTCCCACTGTTGTTATCAAAAGACTTGTGTGTATCTGCATAGTAAACTCTGTTATGAGGAACAAAAACGAGAGTGTAAAAACCCACTCTGATGGATGTCTTCTTAATGAAAGCAAAGTATTTATCACTTCGCAATTCTTACTTCTTGACTCCAAGTAAAATATTTTGAGGTTAGATGCTTAACGGCCACAGAATTAAAATGAGTCTTAATCAGAACATTGAAAAATGAAGAGGTTTAAATTAAGGATCAAGCTAAAACAAGCCTTGTGCCACTGAACAGTGTTTGTGTGATCCACTAATTTAAAACACTGCTTGACAGGCCAAATCATTCTACGTTATGGGCTAAGTATGTATGCCATGGGTTTATACTTTTGTTATTTGTACTAAAGCAATATGTGAATTAGCACTATTCTGCAGTGCTAAAACAGGACTGGGAGTGCCCTAATTGCACGTGATGTAAAAATCCATGGACAAAAATTAATTTTGCCATTTAATTCCATGCTACAGTGACAACTTTATAACCTGGAGCCTTCACAGCTTGCCACCAGAAAGGTGGAGAGAAAACACACATAACAGAAAAAGCCACAAAAAAAAGACTTAAGCCTATTTCAGTGAAGACAAACAAAGGCATATACAGACCAAGTGGCATGTTCAACATTGTATGGTTATTGCGAAAAGAGCCAGGAATGGAATTTAAGTGTTGATCTACTCTTAACTCCCAGGTTTTCTAGCGCATAACCATTTTTCATCTGCCTTTAAGTCCCTGCCACCCCCCAAACACATTAGTCACAGCAGTCCTGTATTCCAGTTTCTTCATTTAAGTGATGGTCAGAGTCACTATGAGTCTGGGCTCCTTCACCAACTCAGGGGCTGCCCTCTGATGTGGGTGTTCATCTCAGGACTCTCAAGTTCTCTGCTGAAGGTGCTCCAAAACAGAGAAGGGTTCAATTTCCATGTGTGTTGAGCACCCACACTTCCCATCACCATCAAAAGAAGGGTGCTCTGCGGCTCTACAAGCCAGGCCACGAGATCAAAGTATAATGCTGACTGCAGCACGGCACCATGCTAAGTGGAGTAGTAGCTGCTAAATGAGAGCTGTTAGAGTTGAGGAGGTCAATGCAATGTTACTGCTGTGCTGTTACACTGCGAACGCTCGCACTCGGATGCCTGCAGTATTTCCTGGGAGTTAAAAATGGATTTTACAGGGTTTCATTAAAAATAAATAACCTACTTAAGGGGGAGGGCAAAAAAAAAAAGTATTACCAAAGGTAAACATAGCAGGAGTTTCAACTAATGTTGACACAGCACAAAACACATGTCAAATATTTGTCAATGAACTTTTAAATGCCATTTACAGGAACTTCTGTTTGTATTTTTTGTTGTAATATTTTGACACTTTGTCATTATTTATTCTTTTCCCAAGGCAGGCTTTGCTTTTAGCTGACAACCTTTATATATATATATTTAAACCACATTATTCATGTACTAAATCTCCAAAAAAATGTTTCTGAAAGTGTGTTATCCCCAGCATTTAACCACCAGCTTGTCATAGGCTGAGCCCTCTAACCTCAGTGCTTCAAACAGGAGACTCCTCAGCAAACACTTGCTTAAAAGCAGAGGGGGGAAAAGGGCAGATTTCTGGATGACAGATAACTGGCATTTTTACATTGACAGAAAGATTTATGGCATTTAAATTGTTCAGCCAAACTACTACAATGTAATTACTGAAGTTCAGATGGCTATCCTGCATTTAAATGCACAGCTATACTCCACTGCAGGTACTTGTAGATACCTTTGATAGGCTAATTTGCAATAAAAAGTAAGATTACAAGAAGAACCTTGAGGAGTCAAGTTAGCTGGTGTGATGTTTAAAATGCAACTTTGATTTCAATGCTCTGCCAGCTACACTGAGTTCAGCTCTGGGGATCCCAATACAAGAGGGACGTGGAGCTGTTGGAGAGAGTCCAGAGGAGGCCACGGAGCTGCTGCGAGGGCTGGAGCAGCTCTGCTCTGGAGCCAGGCTGAGAGAGCTGGGCTGGGGCAGCCTGGAGAAGAGAAGGCTCCTTAAGGGGAGACCTTAGAGCAGCTCCAGTGCCTAAAGGGGCTCCAGGAAACCTGGAGAGGGGCTTTGGACAAGGGCCTGTAGGGACAGGACAAGGGGAATGGCTTTAACCTGCCAGAGGGGAGACCGAGGTGAGATCTCAGGCAGAAGCTCTTCCCTGTGAGGGTGCTGAGGCGCTGGCACAGACTTTTCCCAGAGAAGCTGTGGCTGCCCCCTCCCTGGCAGTGTTCAAGGCCAGGTTGGGCACAGGGGCTTGGAGCAACCTGCTCTAGTGGAAGGTGTCCCTGCCCGTGGCAGGGGTTGGAAGTGGATGAGCTTTAAGATCCCTTCCAACCCAAACCAGGCCGTGATTCCATGATATTGATTGTGTCAGCTGGCCATGGGCACAGGGCCAGCTCCTACACCTCTAGCTGAGCTACTCAGCTCAGGTGATGCTCCATGAAATCCCTCCTAAATTTTCTTGGTGACATTCAGGCTTACCGTCCTGCTAATAAACACCAACTAAAATGACCTCATATTTCTAGGACAAGAAGCACAAGTAATATCTACATCACCTATTTCAAATTCACAGGAATGCGTTACAGGGACAGCCATTGTCAAAATCTGCTTTCAAGCTTCTTAAAGCTTGTTTGAATTTTGAATTTAAGACAAAATGCCAAACTCATGTCACTGTAACAGGGTTGGGAATCTTGCCAGACTATGTCCCACAGTAGACTGAACAGTTTTAGTTCTAGATCACAATTTAAATAAAAACTCCCTCCAATACAAGAAGACATCCTCCCTGTGTTTCAACATCTGCTGGAAACTGACCTCAAAGCAACACAAAATGTAGAGCACTAACCACCTTTTCTGGACACCCATCAAGTTCTGCTTGGTTTTAGCTGAAGGTCTGGGCCAGAATTCAGCTATATCATCAGAACCATCCCACCTGTGCTAAACAGATACCATCCAGCAGCACAGCCCATTTCTATCAGTCAGATCTGGAATTCTGCAGGACAAGTTTTCCACTAAGAATTAATGCAGCAAACAGAAACACCTTAAATATCTAACCCAAGTGCTCCAGCCATAGCAGAGATCTCCGTATGAGAACAAGTTCAGCCAAGTTCCCAAGGGGAAGGAAAAAAACCCAACAAAAAGAACAGAGTTGTCTGCACGAGCTGACAGAAGTTCAGATACAGCTAGTCAAGTGCAGCCAGTTATGATTCAGTTGTATAATAGCATTTGCACTGACAGACAAGACAATCTTTCTTACAACTGTCTGTAGCTTTTTGGCTTGAAGAATCTTGATGCTCTTATAAATTGCAATTTCCCATCACATTCAAAATGTCTATATATTTTTACAGGACACAAGGCATTTGTATAGCATCTGTTACAAAATATATATTCCTACAGCCTAGGAAATGCATTGCAAGTCTTCATACATTAAATCTGATTTATTCAAGCTCATGGAAAAAACTAGTTCCAGCAATCTGTCTTGAACACAGGATGCATGAAGAACTGGGGTGCCAGAGACTGGCTTCTGATTCCTGCCCCTCGGCAACAGGACAGGGAGAAGTTACCTTGACCTGAAATTAATGTAAATTTAAAGTACTGCAACCTAAACTACTTCAAGAATGCAATTCTGATCCCATTTAACTGACATCATTAATCTGTAAAGCACCAATCATCAGTCAGTTATCTCAGAGCTCATTGCAGCTGTCAGAGAGCATCCCTGTTTACAGAGACATTACTCTTTTAAGCACAGAGATTGAGTTTTTACTCAGACCACTTAAAGACACTATTTGCAGCAATCTCCAGCTGAGGCAGACCCAGTGCTGCAGCTTCCAGGGATGGAAAAACGCATTAACACACCCAGTAAAGTGTGTTGGTTATTCAAGTGTTTCTCGCAGCAGTTCCTGACCATCCTGTGCTGCTGCCAGGCACTATGCATTGAGCAATGGGTCCCCCAAATTCATACTGCGACAGAGCTATCAAAGCCCAGAGGTGCAGCTACCTCGAAGAGCTTTGCTGTTTGATATTCCTCATATCTCGTGGTCCCTGGTGACAGCCCAGCACTTCCCCACCAGGCTCCCAAGCCCAGCCAAGAGTATCAGAGGATGGAGCCAGATGGGCACGAGTCAGCAGTGGCACGTAACAGCCCTGCTGAGAAACCCAAGCATAACATGGGCAAAGCAAAGACAACACACAAACACAGCACTGCACTGGATATCTGCCCTGAACACCCTTCTCCTGAGCACAGCCTCACGAGGTGACTACAGAGAGGCCTGAGATGGCACAGAGCAAATGTGCTATATGGCAATTGCTTCTACATCCCCTTTATATCAGTTGACCAGATACTTCCACACCTCTGTTGAGAGATGACATGCTTACTTATAGATTGTCATTATTAGTAGTAGTATTATTATTAATATATACTCTCATATAACTTCCCACTTTGGTTTTGGTGTGTTTATTCTCTTTGCACCCTACTTAAGATCCCTCCTTCCAGAGTCTTAGTCTGCAAAAACCATACTCAAACTGTGGGACAGAGCAAGCAGGAGATGCCCTGCTGTAGGACCATGCACTGCTAAAGCACATGCCTTCATTCAAACAAGCGTACACTGCTGGGCGTTCGATCCAGCACACAGAACATCATTTAGGCACATACACAGTGTCCCTGCTTCACTCAATACAACAGCAGGAAAAGGCAAACAACAACCTCCACACTTCAAATGAGAGAAAAAGCTTCACCGTGACACCAGTTTGAAAGAGATTCACAAGACTGTCTCAGTAGCAGCTCTTTACAGGAGGGGGACAAGCACAGCAGAGGCTGCCTTTTGTTCCCAGCTCAAGTGGGCAGGCACTCCAGGGTAAGTATGGAATAATACAGAGAAAATGCCTGTCAAGGCAGCAGAATGAAGCAAATATTCAGCCTCAGTTCAACCACATCTTTAACACAGCACACACAGGCAGGAATTTCACTGCAGCATCATAGAGCTTCTTCATAGCGGGTACCAGAAAGAGGAGAGCCCAAGCAGGAGTGCTCCTTCCAGCACAGAGGGTTCCTCTGAAGCTTGCTGCTCCAGCAGACACAGCCAGACACACCACACATGGCACGTTGCGTGTTACTGTCCCAACAAACTGATTTAATCTAGAAACCATAGTTCAGGCTTTTCTCCTCAGAAACCACAGCCCACACTTGCTTGGCTTTTAAATAGAAAACACCAGCCCTATGGAAGTATGAAACACAGTCATTTTAATTCACCCTTAAAACGTGCCTGGAGAACATCAGTGAGTCAGCTAAAGCACATGGGGAGCTTGCATAGGGAGAGTGACCTGCTCCCGTGGGTACCTTGCCAGGACGATGCGTTCTACAGCAGGAAATGGAACGCGCTTTACCTCATCAGTGATGTTTAACTGAGCCCACATATTGGACAAAAACCTTCAGTAAAATCTCTCTAGGTTTTGGATTTAAAACATACCACAACCTGCCTCCAACAGACCTCAGTATAACAATAGTCTTTTCACAGGGTAGTGGAGTAATAAGCTGGAAATGTTATCAGCTCAGCAGTGCAAACTGCAAGTCCCAGTACAAGAGCCAGGCCCCAGTCTGACTTCAGCAAAGCAGTTTTAGATTTAATGATGCAGAGCCAAGCTGATCAGTGAAAAGAAAACAAGCCTCTGCTACAGGATTCCTTCTGTACCACTGATGTGTGCAGGATTTCAGCCACTAACTTCAGCAGGGAAACCGAGATGGCCTCTGTCAGAGCCACACCAGAAACCTTTGCCCCTGTCAAATTCAACTGCTATTTATTAATAAATCATTTCTCCAAGCTGGAATTTTGCTGTCAAAAAGTACCAACACAGGCACATACCTTCTTAGCATTCAGTCTTCAATACGACATGAATGTGTGCTTCAGAGTGATACTGGTTTGGGCTTGATTGATTTCCATAGTGCGGATTTAAGTGGTCACTGGATCAAATATTCAGGGCATTCACCTGTCTGGCAATATCACCTTCCACAAAACCTCTGTTTGGGAGCTGACAAAAGCCAGTCATACTAACACAACAAGGTTTATTTCTCCAGATCAGATCTCAAATGTATTACAAAGTGCAACCTTGCATGCACACACCCCCACACACACACCCCAGAAACCAAAAGGGTTCTTCTAAGACAGACCACAAGACATCAACAAAAGTATTAATCAGTCTCCAAGGAACAGCATCTACGTCAACCAGTGCAATTATTACTCCTTTAAAATATTAATAAAGATAAGGTTGCATAAATCTGTGATGTTATCCTTGGATTTGACACACTTCCCAGGCATTGAGAGAGCAAAGCTCACGTTCACCTGAAGAAATGTGCCCAGCACAGCTCCTTCCTGCAGCCTTTGAGAGGGGACATACCAACGGCGCCAGTTAAACCAAAGCTCTGCCCTGCAGCATTTTCCCCAGCTGCATGTGGACTCTGCAAACACTTGCTTCAACTCCAAAGCAAAGTCTAGGTGAGATTTCCCTCCCTCGCCAGGGGATAATTTGTGTTAACACCAACACCTCCAGAAAGATGTAGCTGTCTCCTGCTCAGTGCTGTGTGTTGTCACACCAGGGAACGTGGGTGATGCTGAAAGCCAGGGGGAAAAAAAAAATCAGAAAACAGAGAATGCAGCTTCTATGTTGAATTTTCACTGCAATATTTGGCAAACCCGATGTCATTTTGGGTCTGGATACATGAATTATTACACAGCTGCAGTGAGAGACAGAAGAAACGATCACCATGTGACAATATAGAAACATTTTATGATATAAAGAGCACAGCCAAAGCCTCCTTCACCAAATAAAGAAATTACACGTTTCTGATAGAATTCTAGGAGCTGTTTTGACTAATTCAGATAAGTTTCAAGCCCCAAATCACATTTATGTGTTTATCTGGTGGTAAATACAGCACTGAAAGATGAGATTAATTTTTCATACTGAAATTTGAAGCATTCCACACAACTCCTTTATGAGAGGATGGAGCAGAAAGATGCGGCACAGAGGGTGGCTGTGACTGTACGATAGCCTTTTGGTGGACAAGTGCTTATGAAAAGCCTCAGAGCCACAACAAGAGGCTTCTCTGGGGTCTGATGCTTTTCTTCAGCCAGCTACTCGCAGAGATCTTGCTAAAACTATCACATACATCAAACATTATCTCAACCTACTAGGCTATAAACACTTGCTTCTGGTCACTACATATAAAGGGAACTCAAATGAGAACTCATTTTGACTGGCACATGTGTAACATCAGATACATCATCAGCCCGGGGTCCATTCCAGACAGTCCTAAAGCCTGAGGAAACCTCGGCTGGGCTGGTTCAAGCACAAAACCACTAAAGAAATCACTTCAGCTCAGGTCTTCCAGGTCTGTGTTGTAGGTGCAAGGATCAAATGCTGCTGACAACCCACAAGAGAAACTGTTACCCAAGCAAAATCAAATGCAACCACCGCTGCTCTGGAGGATATGCACAGAGCAATGCTGGAACATGGAGCTGACAGACTGTAATGACTGGAATCTCCTTGCAGATGCTTTCCCTGGCACCCCAGCCCCGTTTAACAAGAGCAAAGAGGACACCTAGCAAAGAACAAGGCTTGTGCGTGATTCTGATGCTCTAAAAGAGGCGAGAGGGAGAGGGAGCAAGAGAACAAACATTTAATTCCCTTGTAAAACAGATGACTGCATTGTAATTTTCTAGCAGCTGCTGGCAACAGCCACCACACTCTCATATTCCTATTAACCAAGCTGCAGCTGATTTATTAAAGGCTCAGATACATCAAAACAAATGACTGTAACATCATTTATATTACTATTTACAGCTCTTTAATAGGGTTACACAAAGGGGCAATGCAGCACAAGCTGGAATCTGGTTACAAGTCTGTCAAGCAGCAGCAGAGTACCTCTCTGCTGCACCAGGCTCTAGCACCAAGCTCCCGTGTATCATTCCCAACAATTCCCTGCGTGCCTGCGAGGTGCAGGTGTGCTGGGAAGCAGTGGTGCCAGAGACAGCAAGTCTTCCTAAGCTGTACACATACTCAGTGGTCTGCTGCTAGTCAATATAATGCTGATTTAAAACCAAAACAACCCCAAAATGTAACAAAACCCAACCTAACCCTCTGCCCAGCAGTGGGACTCCATCGAACACTGCTGCACCAGGAAGGAATCAATGTTATCGCTCCTCTGCAGAGCACGCTGCTCACACAGCCAAAGGCATCCCGCTTCCAACAGGATATGTCCAAAGCAGCCAGGGATCAATATCAGCCCCGGGACTGAAGTCAGCCCGTGGTCAGAGCTCTCTCCTGGGCTGCCTGATGGACCCCTTAAGCCAGGGATTCCCAAACCCTGTCTGCTCAGGTATCCCCATGGCAGGCAGGGAGCGATGCGCACGTTGCAGAGGTACCCTGGACCAGCAGCAGTTCCTGGCTCTGTACAGAGCACAGCGATGCCAGCCAGCCTGGCCTCTCCTCTCTGATGAGTGCAGGGTGTATGCGTGAGCTCTCTGCTAAGCAAATGATTACGATACATTTGATTTTTCTCCCCATCTGACTAGGAAAATACAACCTACTGGGCTTTTTATCTCCTTTTCTCACTCGGTTTTGAGTCAGTGTATCTGAACGTAGTGGCACAGCTGCCACAATCTGGGAATCACAGCCCCAAGTCACTGATGTTAAACCCAAAACTACAAGGACTGGAAAGTGAGGGCATTGGAAATCGGCACCTGAGTGGAAGGCAGGAACCATCCATGCCACTTCATATCCTGACTTAAGTCATCTACAGGATCTACATAAGGGCCTGTAGGGACAGGCCAAGGGGAAGGGCTTTAACCTGCCAGAAGAGAGATTGAGATGAGCTCTTAGGCAGAAGTGCTTCCCTGGGAGGGTGCTGAGGCGCTGGCACAGGGTGCCCAGAGAAGCTGTGGCTGCCCCATCCCTGGCAGTGTTCAAGGCCAGGTTGGACACAGGGGCTTGGAGCAACCTGCTCTAGTGGAAGGTGTCCCTGCCCGTGGCAGCGGGTTGGAACTGGAGGAGCTTTAAGGTCCCTTCCAACACAAACCAGTCTGGGATTCTATGATCCTCTCCACACAGATTGATTTCGCTCTCAAAATTCTATATTCCCATACACCCAGGTGGGATCTGTATTAGGAGACCACAACTCCAGGCAGAACAAGAGGCAGTGTTCATGGTCCCCACTCTCTAAGCCAAGTGCTTTGAGCACAGGCCCTCCCAAAACCCAGCCTCTGCCAACACCCCACACAGCAGCACTTCACCTCTCCCATCCCCTGAAGAAGCAACACAGTGTCACCACAGCCATGGATCGCTCTATCTACCAAGATAATATTCTGAGCGGTGACAGACTATCTCATCTAAAGACTCTTTTCTAGCTGACATGACATACTTAAAAGGATTTTTAAATTAAAAGGGAGCTCTGTATTAAGAACATAAACCCTTTATCAGAGGTGTTGATGAAGGCAAATGGAGGATTCCTTTGCTGGATAAATTTCACAAGGAATTCCCAGCCCACCCCACAAATTTTGAACCAACGTGTTCAAGCCTCTGGTTTTCTCTAACCTATAAAAGCTCCAGATAGTCAAATATTATGCTTCTGCTTTTTAAATATTTCCATTTAAATGTAGATTTTGACCTTCTTGCCAATGAAATATTAATAAGAGAATAAAATATATATTACTCTTCTTCTGAGGGAGAGGTCTCTCTAACTCTGTCATGTTCCCCATTGGTTTTTTGAAGAGGATTTCTTCAAACCATGGTGAATTTATTCCTCATTCCTACCTTTTTTAGGCCACGGCAGCTGAAAGCAGAAAGGTGATCCCTTTATTTTTCATATCCCAGGGGAAAGAAAAGGGGTAGAAATTCTATTTCTCTAGATCAATGAAAAGTAAACAAGGACACCAAAGAAAGGGTATCATTTCCAGCAAGATGCAAAAGGCTAATTTAATTTGAAGTAACTGTGTTCCTAAACAAGAGGACAGTATAAAGATTAACTGAGACCTCCATTTCTTTATATAACTGCAGCCCATTAAGTGGAATAAAACTCACAAATTGCCCTGCTTATCCATCTTTATCTTCATCATTGTTCGAAGATGAATTCCCCCTCCCCTCTCCACAACATTATTTATCTTTCCCACTCCTCCTTTATCGTTAATGGAAGGGAAAACAACAAAATACATCATGGTGCTGCAGCACTAATGCAGTACTGCTTAAAGGGGATCAGTTCTGCTCCTGCTGATTTAAATGAGGGCCAGGCTGGACCCCAAGGATGCTCTACGCTCCTAATTACAGCTGCAGCTGGAGAAACGTTTCATCAATGCATGATAACACCCTCTTTTAAGACCATGGTAGGACGCAGTCTAGAAACACAAGTGGTAAATCCTGTTGGTATCCCACACAATATCCTCAAGGTTGTTGTTCTGCATATTTCCACTTGGGGTCCTGTCTTGGGTAACACTGCAATGCTACCACAGGAGTGGTGGGGAGGGGGAGAGAAACCATCTAGTAAACTGTGGAAGGATACAAGACAGCTGAAAAATCTAAACTGGGATGGACTGAGACCTTGGGAACCTGCAAGCGTCAGATGACAAATACGTCGTGTGATGAAGGAGACCCTGGAAGGGTTCTCAATCATTGCTGAGAGCTGCCCTGTGCTGAATGCCTTCTGGAGAGAGCCACAAACCAGAAACCAGCGATTCCTCAAACTTTACTTATCAGCTTTTGCTGTTAGTTCTCATGCTAGTGCTTCTCTAATCTAACTCATGGAAAGTATCAATCCTGACTTTTCAAGAAATATTGCTCTTATTTGGCTAAATTACAGCCTTATGCCATCAGCCCAGGTACTCTCACCACCTCCAGAGCAGGGTATAATTTACAGAGGGTGCAATTCTACAAGGCAGCTATTTGGAGTTAAGTGCCCAAATGCAGCTAAATTTCAATAAGCACAGGGTACCTAATTCCCTTAGACGCTCTTCAAACCCTAGTGCCCCCCTCTTTTTCTTTTCTCAGATGCTAGCAAGGAAAGGTCAACCTAATTTGTCATAGCAGCAAGTGAAGGCAAAAGATCAGCACACGCTGACAAGCTGGCTGAGAGGTTTCATTATAGAGCTGTTTACAGCATTTATTTCTCCTGTTGTTGCTGCTGTTTTCAGGGTCAAGGAACCGAGATCCCATTTCAGTAGCAGAGATCACTGGCCAGGGAACAGAATACTTGAATTTTACTCTTCTCTCCCCAGCTAGTTGACTCTTATGCTACTAACTGCTGAGATTTTTCTGAATGACCACATGGTTGTTGAAGTTTACACTAACACGTAGCAGTGCTAAGTCTAACATCACCAGTTCGCATTTAAATGGAGTGTAACACCAGTCTTAACTCACAATAGCTTATCAAGTCAAGTCGATTCATTTGAAGTTTGTTTCCTTTGGAACACAAAACTCTTTCTGTGAAGAAGAAATGTATCAATGAACGATAATTTCTGAAGCAGTCTTTTTTCACAGCTTTTTATATTCTACAGTTCATACAGAAACGGCCTAAAGGTCTACACCATCACGAATACAAACACTTAAGTACTATATTTAACACCTATTACCAGCTAAGTAAGAGAACACCGATGAATGTATGAAGGTTCTCACCAGCTGCCACCTCCACACAAAGGCCAGGTTCAGGGTCTGGCAAGCTCACTAAGAAAGGGGACACTAAGGACTGTCCCCAAGTCAGGAGATGTAGGCACCACTGACCTGAGCACCCACAAATGGACACAACAGGCCCTGGCAAATGCACTTTGGCTGTTTTACAGTCCTTACTACAGCACAAGGAACAGAGGAGCAGCTCTGGTGAGGCTGCTGCTAAATTTCTCACAATTCAAAGAGGACAACTAAGAGTCAAAGCAAGCAAATTGAGTGCAATTGCATGGCCAAGAGCCAAGCCTCAGAGATAAAAGACAGTAATGGAAGACCTTCAGCCACAGCCAAAAGTTCAGCTGACAATAGGATTTCTCTTCCAGTAACAGGAAAAGAGGAACCTTTAGGTCAAGTAAACCACATCTCCCAACTCTGCCTCAAAAGCCTGCTAAAAAGGTCAAGAGATTTTGTATCTCCCAGCTATGTGATGAAAGGCTGTGCCACGTACCCATTTATTTCATATTGCTTTTGTCAGGTGATGGCAATATTCACATGCGATGAATAGATCTGCAGGCAATAGAATCTCACATTCACATCTCACATGTCCACATCATCTTGCCTTCGCGCTGAAGCCAAACAGATCAGTATCTTTACTTGATCCTTTTAGCTGAGGAAGAGCTAGAAAGAGATAGGAGAGTTTTTCAACTCTGAAGGAAATTAAGGGTGAAAATTACTCCAGAGGAGTGCTGTGGCAGTTAAGTGACCATTTATAATGCATTCACATACCTTTTTACTTGGAAAACACAAATGGGATTTTAGATGGTCTAAAGGCCTTTTGCTGGCCCTCTGCATGGCCAAAAATCTCTTGCTGCCTCAAACCCATGATCAGTATTTCTTTGTGTTAGTAAAAGTAAAAAAAAAAAAAAAAAAAAAAATAGGGAACAAAACCAATATAAACTTCAATGTGTGGGGTTTTTTTAATCTCCCCTTTTCAAAGACATTCAGGATAAGTAGAAGAACCTAACTTCCAAGAAAGCATACACAAAAACCCCAGAGGGTTAGTAGGCAGAGAAACACTTTTTCATGAGCAACTACTTATGCCCCTCCACAAGCACACAACACTATCACATCAACACACTGCCTCAGAGGCACTCTGCAGCAGCACAGAGACACAAGACAGAAGAGATTCAGTGACAACACTGAGCCTTTTGCTCTCACTCTGCATTCAGCAGCTGTGATCCCAGAGAATCCATCTTCAGGTAGGAGTCCATGGAGGCTCTAAGAGCTCTCCATTCTGGATTTCTTTCCCCATTCAAATGGCCAGCAAGAGAAGAAAGCTCCCAACCCAATTTATCTAAGTGTCTTCAGCAATATCCTTTACACAATTTCAAAGAGTTGCTGGCAGTTGTTAAGCTGGTGCTGTTTAACTTGGACATCTGTCCACCCCGGCTGAGATGACCAACTCACTTTACATCACCGGCTAGCAATCAAATAATAATTACTTTGGGTTACTACAAACTGGAGCTGGATTTGAGTGAATGATTTCAGAGCACTGGAATCCATTACCAATAACCCAAACCATCTGGGTTCTTGTCTCTGTTACAAAGAAAGCAGCAACTATTCCAAACATTAATTCAGACACTAAGTACTAGCTGGCTCCCCAGTCCATGGGAGCAGTGGCACGTAGTTTGACATAATTACCTCAAGATGGAAGCTAGACGGACATCCTATGGAGAGCGGTTCAGAGTTTACATTCTGTGCTGCATTTAGCTCTCTGGAGTTATATGGAAAAGGTTTGTATTCAATAAAAAGCTCCATTTAACATTATTTCCTTTGCAAAGGCAAGCTGGATAACGCCAGTGGAAAGCGAGGGTTGTGCAAATGTAGGTTGCAGCCTCCCAGCAAAAGGGAAGCCAGCAGATGAGCACTAACTGTGATTCCTGTAACAACCAAGTTAGACTCTGCAACAAATTGGTACGTCCAAATAAACAAATCCCTGAATCCCCTCCGTTTGCCTTTATGAAACAAATGAGTCAGTGCTGAGTAATCGTATTATAATACTGGGAAGCTTGTAATAGGCTTACAAACCATGTGTTTACAGGCTCATTATTGTTCAGGGCTTGCTGAGATAATAAGAAAGCTATGGGAGAAGCACTTTGGAGTCAAAATCTTATCAGATATCTTTTGGAACTGCAATCAGTTTGTAATTCAGACCAAGAATAGGTATGAAGGAGCGGGACTGAAGTGACAGAAAAGGAATGGTATTTCCTCATTTGGGACCAGAGATCTCTTCTTCAAAGCTACATCTACCCAAGGAGTGGTAAAGATGAGAACAAAACACAGATTCTCACGATTTTAACTGGAGAAACTAAGGCTGAGCACTCTCTGGAGCCAGCCACTCCTCTGAGAAAAAACCTCCTCTAAAGGGCCAATTTCATTGAAAAAAGGAAAATGAAAAGCAGCATTTCTTCACTGCACCATGGAAAGGACTGAGGTACTTCACACCCTGGGTTTCTCTTCCATTTGCTATTTAAAAGGGCATCTTTCTTTAACAATCTGGCAGAATCACACAAACAAACATTGTAGGACATGTGAACCAGCCTATGGAGTGGAGCAGGCAGTTGCACCTCACCTCTACAGAAGAATCTGTAAAAACAGGATAATGATTCTCACTTTCTACAGATTTTTATTGTAAAAGTCAGCAAAACTCTACAAGTTTCCTCTCTTCTAAAACCCACAAACCTGGTTTATTGGGGCTGTGTGTCCATTTCATTCTTAAAATTACTTCACCAGCAAAAAAAAATGATGCCTCTCTCTTCTGACTGCTCATAATAGAGATTCTTCTCCCCTAATGACATTCATGTGCAAACCCCAGGAGCCATCCTTCTTGCTGTGACAAAGGAGAGTTGATGTGCAATAGTGTTACAAATACTCCAGGAGGTATCCTCTCCTGCAGAAGCATCTGTGTGAATGCAGGAATCCAAAACACTCACAGGAGAGAACTCAGTGGTTTCTCCAGACACAGAGGACAATGTGCCATGCTCTCAGCTTCAAGAAACCAGGTTCCTCCACCTGCAGCAAGTCATGAACCTTGCTCACCTTGAGATTATTAAGTTAAAGGGTTCACAAACACCTTTAAAGTTTCAATAGAAGAACTATTTGGCAGCCACCCTCCTTTGTCTCCAGGGAAGGGAATAGTTGGGGGATATGACGGGCTGTAAGGAAATCCAGGAATCCTGAAACACTTGTGTCAACATTTTCTAAGGGACAGTGTAGAGTGGGCAGCAAAATGCCATAAAAATTATCTTAAAAGCCCAGTTTCACGTCCTTGAGGATCAACTGTTGCCTTATGTTTAAATGCATTTAATACAGCGGCCCTGTAGTGGGTCAGGATCTTCACTGTTGTGGCCAGTTCAGCCCCATTGGTCTGTTAATGGGACGGGTCAGCACGATGCCAACGTTGTGACAGATAAAGAAAGACCAAGAATAAATCCCTTCAGACCCTGCTGCCACTTGGGTCACGCTAAAGGCTAGCATTATGTTTATCCAGCACCATTAACCTCCACTTCTCCAGCACACAACTGAAATCCAGCTGAAGCAAGGCAGCTCAGCCACAACCACTGTCAGAGATGGACCCAAGGCCCCTCCTCACTGGAGCTGTAGCAATGCATTTGTCTTGCCCCAGTAATATGTTGAATAGCAACAACCAAGCTCAGCACACGCAGTCACAAAGTCATCATAGAATCCCAGCCTGGTTTGTGTTGGAAGGGACCTTAAAGCTCATCCAGTTCCAACCCGCTGCCACGGGCAGGGACACCTTCCACTAGAGCAGGTTGCTCCAAGCCCCTGTGTCCAACCTGGCCTTGAACACTGCCAGGGATGGGGCAGCCACAGCTTCTCTGGGCACCCTGTGCCAGCGCCTCAGCACCCTCACAGGGAAGAACTTCTGCCGAAGAGCTCATCTCAGTCTCCCCTCTTTCTTTTTAAAGCCATTCCCCCTTGTCCTGTCACTAAATGCTCTTGTAAAACGCCCTGGTATGCTCCTCTATTCCCTGGAGGCTGCCAATCCTCACAGTGCTACCACTGCGGCACCATTACACGTTTTACTCTACTCACAGTTGCTACTTCAAACCTCTGGCAGCCCCAACCCCGGCAGGAGCATCCTTGGCTGTCTAAACAGGCCTGCAGGACTGCACGGAGCTGGTGAGCTCCCCACTTCTGCAGCATAACTGAGGTAAGACTTCGCCTAAAGCAGCACACACGATGTCTTGAAACCTTCCGGTTACGCAGCTGGGGAAGCCCCCTCCCTCTGAAAATACCAGATAATAAAAAGACAGAGCAAGAGAGAGCATGAGAGGAAGAACAGGGGCGGGGTGGAGCAGAGAGGGAATATCTATGGCCTATCTGCACCCAATTCTGTCACTCTGACATTTCTTTCAAATACAATTATTTAAAGCCTCCTGATGGCAAAGCTGAGGAAATGGACTAATAGTAGCTTGTATGGTACCTCTCCATCAGGCAGTTCAATAAATCCTGGCAGTGCTGTGATTTGTGTTAGGAGAACGAGCTTTTCAAGAGCAGAACTATCACTTTACACCGTCAATAACCTCACTGTCAAACCCCCCTCCCGAGTAACCTGACCGACACTTCAGAAGCTTAATTTATAGATGGGCTATTTGCCTTCAAGGTGTTTTATGCAGCTAAATAATGGCAGTGGGTATTATCCCAAACTACTCTGCACCTTTCACAAGTGGAGTTGAAGAACATGCAGGAGGACAAATCTTCTATTAGCTTAGGGCTAAATTCTTCCCTGTATGACACCTGTTTGATACCATCTACCACTAGCGGAGCTGCTTCCAAATTATACTCTGGGAAATAAAAGCAGAATCAAGCTCTTGCACTTCCAGAGGAGGATTAGCATTTAAAGTGCAAAGCAGTGCACGGAGAAATGCCACGGGGTCCTCCTTTGCTTTGCTGTGGGCCACTTGTAGGTGGATTTGCAGCTTCCCTCACCCAGGAACTGCAGTGGGCTGAAGTATCTGCCCCCAACTTCAGGGCTGGGATACTCATGACTACACAGAAGTTGCAAGGATCAATGATGATAAATACATCATCTAGAAAGATCTGGGCTCATTTTCAGGTACAGGGACATATCCATAGAATCACTCCGCCAAATTGGAAAAGCCAGGTTTGTTTTTCTTTTCCCTGATGGAATAAGGGATGGGCTTTCCTCTCCCCACTATAACCCACAAAGCTATTTAATGGAAGAGGCTGGATTTCATTTATTGCTGGCTCTTAATGCTGATCAGGCAAGAATTAGTTCCTTTAATGGGAAAGTATTTGTGCAACTATAACAAAGAATACCAGGGAGAGACTCTGGGCAGACACCAAGCCTGACAGTGCCATTGTATCCCACAATCTGAGAACTCCAAGCTGTTTCAACCAAGAACAATAAAAATTGGCTTGCTCCAGAGCAGGGTAAGCCCTTTACATAATAAACCAGCAGCAAAAGTGTGGAAGACATCAGCATTTGCACATGTTCTTGGTTCCAATGAGTCAGAGAGAAAACTCAAAGCAGTAACTCCAACCAAGGGTAAAAACTCAGCTCTACACCCAAATTCTGTAGCTTGGATTTGAAGCATATTTTGCCAGTGCCACACGCACATTCCAGACTGCACAACAGCCGAGTCCTTTTCTTGGTCAATACCTAATTAGACTGCTCCCTTTTTTCAGTTCACAACTGAGCCACTGTAACAGGTTTTGCCTTTAAAGCTGGGCTTGTGCCCTTGCTCTGACAAAGGAGGAGAACTGAACTGCCCTTTATCCATGTTATTCATTGGTTTGGTTTAAACAACAGCGTTTCCTTGACTAATAAGTCAGACGCCAACAAATCAAGGTAATTACCCAAAAGTCAATCCAACAACAAGGTCCCTTTTGCATATTCCTGACGCTTAGAAGCTGGCTATCTGCACAGCCAGCCTCCAACACCCTCCTGACAAGGGTAGCAAAGTCAGCTAAAGGCTGTCTGCAGCTCCCTGTCCTTGGATGAATGAGGAAACCCTTCCACTGCCTATACACACAGAGAATGCAGAACTGTGCTCCCACTTACAAACTGGAGTAAGACCCCAAATACCAAAGTGAGAAGGGTTTTAAACAACTCCAAATCTCTTTGTCTCATAAGCCCAAAGTAAGCTTGGCATCTGATACTCTCCCTTATAACTCCCTACAACCAAGTCAGCTTACCCAGAGCCTGCCAAAGCCACAGAATAAACCAATCTCAGCTTACTAACCATGCAAGCACATGTAACCTCTCCTGGCTGGAAATGGAGCAGCTCAGCTATGTAATATAGATCCTATGCCCACTGCTAGCAGGTAATAAAACACAACTCAATTGGTAGGATTCCTTCCCGCCCACCTTTTCTTTTAGTAACACAAAACTCAGGATCATTTCTACACAGTTCCAAAAGCAGCCTAGCAACAACAGTGAAAAGCACAGCTGCCTTGTCCTTCCTACAGCGTACCATGGCAATAAATTCCCTATCCCCACCCAGTTCAGACCCATCGAACAGTCCGATTCATGTACCCAGTAACTCCCAGTGAGCAGCTCTGCACTGCTGGCTCCCCTAACGAAAGCCATTCGATGACTGAACTTGGCTGATGCAAGGCATAAGCGAGCGCACAGCCCGCTCAACTGGCCAGAGAACAGTTGGGGGGTTTTTTTCCCCCCTCCCTCTTTGATCATGCCAGTGGTAAAAATGAAGATTAGCTTTGGCTCAGATCCACCCTGTGTAAGACAAAATGATCACCTGGTATTTACCTCAAAATCTCCTTCTCTTTAATACACAAACTGCTGTAGATTAAAGCCAGTGCGACGCGGCAAGGAAAGCTCCTGGCTAAGCCTCAGCCACACAAAGATCTCTGTGGGAATATCGACAAGATTGACTTCTCCTGCATGTTCAAACCAAGCGTCAAAATATATTTATGTAAGCTTTTTTCCACCCTTTCTGTCCTCACTTCTTAATCCTGCTACAGTTGGAAAAGCAACTCGTGACAAGTCTACGAGCAACCGTGGTCCAGGGGAAATATTTATACTCCGCTCAGTTCAGGTATCCCCAGGGCTGGGAAAGGGCTCCTGGAACAGGCAGCTTCAGTCTCATGGCCCTGTTAGAGATTCTTCATGCCTGCAGCACCAGTGGGAGTGTGGTAGGGAAGGGCTTGGCTGCCCTCTGCTCCGCTCCAGCTTGGTCTCTTTGATCTCTACTTCGCCATCCATCCCACAGCAAAGTCGGTCTGAGTGACTGCACATTGCTGCGTGTTGTATTTAATGTCAAATTTGAAGTTCTGGGGGTTTCCTCCCTTATACCAGGAGTGGGTGCCTAAAGGCAGGGGTTGATCTTTGCTTGTTAATCCAAGGAGCAAATTCTGCCCACACTCCCAATTGAACCACAGAAACTAAAGTACAAACCAGTGGCCTCCCTCACAGGTGTGTGGGGTCTCTCTGGCACATCAGCTATCCACCTGATGGAAAACCTGCAAATACACCTGAAGGCTTGATCCATCAGGGCTAAAAATCCTCTGGAATAATGAATCAGAGATGGCACACAGTTGTGTTTATGTGTAAAAATGCCTGAGTGAGGCAGCCTCCAAATGAAGCTTCCCTTTCTTCCTTAGGACAGTTCAGGAGGGATCCCTGGAGTCAAGAGGATAACCCTCCTCAGGATGCCAGCTTTACCCCAGCCTAGCCACAGCCCCTTCCAGACACATAGAAATGTCTTAACTTCTAATGTGTTTTGCTTTGTATTGTCTTCTCTCACCACTTCACATCTTTCATCACTGTTCCTCATCCCTTTTCCCATCGCGGTGCATACTGCTCTGTCTTGCTACCAACAGCAACAGTGTTCAATACTCTTACATTCAGAAAACTGCCACAGACACACACAAATACACACACAGAATAGTTCACATGCCATTTGCATGCTACAGCAATACATTCTGTGGAATGTGATAGATGCTCATAACTCCTGCCATAATATTTGCCCTTTCTGCTTCTTCTCCTGCCCATCATTCATTTAAACTCTCACTTGTTTAAGGCATGTGTACGTTGTCTCCCAAAACAGGACACTCTTCTCGTTGGGGTCCTTCAGCCAGTAGAAGGGATCTATGAAATAATCCCACAGTATTAACTTTTGGTAGCCAGAGACCTTAAACCGGCCACCTTTCTGGCTCTTTGACAAGAAGGAAACAAGAGCATCTGATTACACAAAGATGTCAGAGAGCACGTTACTAGAGCAACAGAGCGTCCCAAGTCACTCTCTAGCTGCTATCAGCTCCGTAACCCCAGGAGACAGCAGCAGGTTGGGGGGGGTAAAGCTGAGCATCCACCATGCATCAGGTGAGCGACGAGACAGTCACGTGTGTACCCAACGCTGCTGAAATCCCAGACTTCCCACGGGAATGAGAACAGAGGGTTTGACACACATCTGTACCTGAGCAGTAACTGCTGAGCTGCCTTCCCCAGACAACGTGCCATGAAGCAAATGAAAGAGAACAAAGCCAATGAATGGCACAGGAGAGAAAGAAGCCTCCTGTTCTCTCCCTGTGATAAAGGAGTACAGCAAACCTGCAAGGTGCAGCTTCTTGAGGGGAACGGGCTTGGAGAAAATAAGATTGACTGCACCACCGTCCCCAAAAGCACTCTATTAAAACAAAGGACCTCAATCTTCTGAAGTAACCTCCCAAAAATCGTAGCAAACGAGTACAAGAATACCATTACTACGCCACAATTATTTTTTCATTTAAAATACATCTTTAATTCCAGATAATCTTTAATCTCATATATCTACTTGAATCCCAGAATATAAAATTGATACTGAATTGATCCTGCCCTCACTAATTAGCTCTTAAAATGTGTTTGAATCCTTGGTTTCTAGAGCAAATGGATTCAAATATGTAAATGCAGTTTGGATAGACACAAGTTAAGTCCAGCTCATTATCATGTGAAGCGATTTACATTTTATCTACTTGACTGAAAGCCATGTATTGGCCCAGGTTCACGTGCTTCGCTGCACAGGTCTGTAATTTAGTTCAGATCCAGTGAAGCCTGAAGTCTGGAGAGCCAACATCAAGGTCTTCACAACTAATATTTTCCTGAAATTAAATTCAGACTAGATCTTGAAATGGTTATGTTTAATGTCTGATCTTGAAAGAATAAAGCTGATGTCATCCCAGAATTGACATGAGGTTTAATGCTGCTTGGTAACCAGCAAATACAAAGAAACAGGGTGCACTCAATATTGTACAAGATGAGTTAAGCAGTGCAGCCTCAAGTCTTGCATTGCTTCACAAGTGAAGAATCTTCAAAATCTTCATCCATGAATACTTTTCATGGCCAACTTAATGTAGGAGTTAAGACTCTGCAAACGAATTTAGCCACGAAGCATTACCAAGATGTGTCTCCGCGTACAAAGCACCACAGGCCAAACCAGGGGCCTTTGGATTATAGAGAAAAACGAGATGCTCTTTTCCTCTTGGAGCTTTTACTTGTGAAGACTTCAGCTGTGGCTACCAAACACTTTTACATCATGCTTTTGCAGCCCAAAGAGCAGAGCAGGGAGGGGTGCCTGTAACACACTCACACATCACTCCCCTGTCGCCCACACGGCGCTGTGCCGCAGCGCCCTGTTTAGTTTGGACTGGTCCTTTGGCTGCAGACACCGAAGTTTCTTGCCTGGCAGTAACGGACCAGTCATTTAATACACTGTTCAGAGCAATGATTATTGTTGTTGTTTGAATCTGGTATTTTTAGGAAGAGGTAATCCTGCAGATTTGCATCTCATTTCCCAGAATGCCCTAGGGTTTTTCCAGCAGTTGGAATCTTACAGGATAAACATCTTCCCCTGATTGTAATTGCATTATTAAATATGATTGCTCTCCTCTTCCTTGAAAATGTTTTAAACGCAGCAACAAAGAACACTGTAAGAAAGCATCCTATTGCCAGCATAGAGAATTGCACACCAGAGACAGACAGGAGTGTTTCACCTTTAACTTCCACATGCAAAAAAAGACTCTTCTAAGCCAGGGAGTCCCACACCACCAGACAAAAGCTTAGTCTTCTAAATAACTGCAACCATAAGAATCCTTCAGCTACCAAAATTGAGGCCACCACAAATAACTGTCTCCATTACAAAACATATTGCAATAGCTCTAGGAAATCCCATCAAAGATCAGGGTTCTGTTCCTGTAAATCCTATAGACACAAATAACCATAATCATACAGAAGTCACCCAGGGTAACTGCAGCAAGTGAAAAGGAGGCTACAGGGGAGATTAATATGATTCTGACCAACACAAATGTGCTGCTCAGTTCTGAAGTTACACTAAAGAGCTTCTTACACCTAACACACAACAATTGACTCCATCCCTGCACACTCCAGTGATTTAGCTGGTTAAATTCCTTTTCCTCTAGAAAGTTCCTATTCTCTACGATGTCTCACTGCATCTTTTACTGTACACTCCATATTTATATTGACATTTCATGAATATTTACACTTACACACACCCATATATACACACAAAACATACACATTCAGAAGTACCACACACAATATTGTGCTTAGGCATGCCTGTGTTCTTCTATGTAACATTCAGATAACTCCCCACAGAAACCCAGCTGGGTTGGGGGTAGGTGGAGAAGAACGTGCCATCGCAAACTGCACACTCTAAGTAGCCGTTAAACTGCTTGAGACCACTTCGCTGCTTTCAAGAGCCTCAGCTCAAGTGTTTTCACTAGGCTTTCCACGTCTAACAGCCTCATGGCATGGGAATCAGTAATGCTTCGTCAGTGTACTCCTAAAAAAATAAGTTCACATCTCGAAAGCAAGGCCTGCTATACAACAGATGGTCTAACCTCTTGAATGTCAAACCCTTCTGTGGCAGGCAGCCCAATTAAAGTGACATTTTTAGCAGCATGCTTCTCTCCACTGTGGCCTTCCTCCCACTTTAGTCTCCATGTCCCAAGGGGTAATTGCTCACCACACAATTACAAACACCAGTTTACTGTAGTTCTTTCTCCCCAGTCTAATTTAGAGAATCTATGATGACGGTTAATCTAACTCCTGGGTCTCAATGAAGAAAACTGTTTTAAAAGAGAAGACCTTAGAGCAAACATGAAAATCTTCGGCTAACCAGCACGCCTCCTGAGCTCCTGATTATGATCACTTCATTACAGCCTCTTCAGCAGCAGCAAAGGTCTTTGTCATTCAGCTTGCTTTTCCAAAATAAAGAAAAAAAAGGCAAACATGGCCAATAAATATGGGGGAGAGAAGAGAGAGAGAAGAGAAAGAAAGAGAGAGAAGAGAAAGAAAGAGAGAGAAGAGAAAGAAAGAGAGAGAAGAGAAAGAAAGAGAGAGAAGAGAAAGAGAGAGGAGAAAGCTGTGGCATGAGCAGCAGGTAACCAGCAAGCTCCCACCCTGAGGTGGGCCAACCAGGGGTCAGTGCTGACACAGGAGATGTGGGATCACCCAAACTGGGTGCAGGGGACATGGGCCTGCAGGAGCAGGGACACCTCCCACTAGACCAGGTTGCTCCAAGCCCTGTCCAGCCTGGCCTTGAACACTGCCAGGAATGGAGCATCCCTATTTCACAGCTTGCTGAATGTCTCCAATTCCTCTTGAGCCTACAGGAACTGATGATGTGGAGATACTTCTATTCCCGATTTACAGAAGGGAAATGGTGGTAGAGAGTTTAAGAAATGTGCCCATGAACTTTGCACCAAGTACTGCAGACTTGAACTCAATGTGTTCACACCCTCCTAAGCGAGAACACCCACACAACACCATTCTGGGCCTCTTTGTCAGTAGAGGTTGACAACTTTAATACCACTGTGACATGATGGTCAGGTGGATTCTGAACAGCCCTGAGACACAGACCAACACAGCTTCCTCCCATGCACCATGGAACAGCCCCAGAAACTTCAGCATTTGCAGGGAGCCAGGCTTGAGAAAGCATTGCTAGAAAAGTCAATCAGATACCAACAAAAACATAATCCTGCCCATCCTCAAGTGCATGTTTCTCAGATGATTTCTCAGACTGTATTATGATGAAGTGAATCTCACATTGAGAGACTGCAGGCTGGAAGACAGGGCATTACACACAAGACAGCTCCTTTGATGCTGCTTCAGAACGAAGGGGCTGTTTTCTCCCTGCTGCTCAGAGCAAACATTGGCAGCACAGGCAGATTCTCAAGACATCACTTCATTCCACAGGGATGCAGGACGCAGCAATGCAACATTTAAAGCAAATAATAAAAATGGCTGATTATGTTAAACTGGCTGCAACCTATCCTCCAGCAGGGAAGTGGGTGATGGAAGAGCTTCCTCCTACAGGTCTATAATGTTGCTGGGGGGGTTATACTTGCTGCTGAGACAGAACCACTGACACCTTGTGGGTGGTAGGGCAGTCCTGCTTGGAGACTACGATAACAGACTGCACTCCTCATGAAACGAGTTTCATTCCCAGCTCAACATCAATTTAAGCTACTAGGAAAACAAAAAAAAAGGAGACTGATCAATTTAGAGTGGATTCCTCATCAAAAGCACAATTTATGACTTCAGGCTTTGCTAGGATCAGTCTTTAGGTTTCCATGTATGTAAAATTACTGTTAAATACTCTGAGGCAGAGCTAGCTGGGAGTTTCTTAAGCACTTTGGAAACCACAGACTCCATTTAAGTGCAAAGTTGTTATTACTCACTATCAAAGCTGAAGCATTCATTTAATGTGTGGGATATGGTAAAAAGCAGTGACAGGTGATTGCTGGCTATCAGAAAGATAAAAGGGAAAGGATAACATTTTCTTAATCATAAGGATTAAATAAGCTATACCAGCATGCCAGGCATTAGTTATTTTGTGGCCACTTACAGAGCAGGGAAGCTTACTGTGTGTCTATAAACCCTGCATCACAGAAAGCCTGTTTCAATCAGCATTAGATTCTCCAGTTACACTTCATCTCCTAAATAGCTGGCAAGAGTAGGTTTAAAACAAGGCTTTGAAAATGTGCAGAAGTCAACCTGCTCCTACACTCATCTTGCTCTTCTGACCATGTTGATAAGCATGATGGTATTTAATATCCCAGCCCTGAGCTTGTGAGCGAACCATACAACTGGAACTTCGTTCTGCAGGTTCAGTCTCCTCTGAAAGCATCCACAGTGCTTCACACTGAAGCTTTTTAATAATTTCTAAAACCTTCAACTTACACAGGAGGATCAAAAGACAGGCAGAAAGAGAATCCAGGCTCCACTACCTGCCTTCCTTTCCTCTAGGCAGATGAGTTCCACCCAACACATCTTTCATGAGAGAAGAAAAGTAGGCTATATTTTCATCAGTGGGGGTGCATGAAGAAGTTTTCAGGAGGTACATTCCTAACAGCTTACTTGACTTCCATCTGCTTTTCTGAATGGAAGCGGCCTGCCTGAAATCGGCAAAACTGAGCCATAAACCTCAGGAGAAGAAATTTCCCTTGGGAGATCCACCACCTCCAGCTATGCTCTGAGCCAGACAGTGTAGGAGCAATTCCCTGTAGGATTCAACAGTTCCTTTTCCCTGCTGGAAAGCACAAGTGCAGATGTACAGAAAGGAGTGGGAGGTAGGGAGAGGATGGGGGACAGAGCCCAAACTTTTCCAGCCCTGAAGACAGACACGTTTCCATGTTTGGAAGGGGTTTTGTGGGAGAAGGCAGGAAGGAGTCTAATTGCATCCAAATTGTTTTGTCCTTCTCCACTTGCCCCATCTCACTGGCAGGTTTGACTGTCAGTACCCACAGTGTTTCTGAGCCCAGTGCCAGCTAATTGTGGTTCTTATACACATACCCCCAGATCTAACTTGACACAATACTGTGTAATTGGCAGCTCAAGAGAAGGGGGAGAGATAAGCATTGAATGTGAATTACCTCTCACACCTACAGCAGGAAGATCCTCCGAGACAGAGGCTGGAGTCACGGGCAGGGATTCTCCCCTGTGCCCATGGACACAGTGGCAGGTCTGCAGACAAAATGATGACTTAATTTTCCAGGGCTGCCACTCTTAAAGGTCCTAAGAACAAATATTCTCTGACAGAGAAGATACAGACAAAATGAAAGCAGGGCAGCAGGCTCAAGCAAGGGAAAGGGAGGGTGGCACACTGGAAAAGATGGTTAATAGTGAAGTTGAGACTAGAAGTGAAAAAAAAATCACCAAATTCTCACTCTGCCTCCTCGAAGGAGCTCACAGTATGTCTGTGCTTTTCTGTTGGTTGTCGAATGGAAAAAATCTAAGTGTGACATTTCTTCTCTTAAATCAATGTTTATTCGATAAGGTCAGTGCCACCTAAACAGGTTTCAGTCGCAAGTGTTAAGAAAAGCCTCTGTGCAGCTGCATACAAGCAATGGCAATACATCTGCACCTTTCTCCACACTTCCCATCCCTCCCCAGCTTTTACTGGAAGCACAACCCAGCCTTGCAGATGGAGGCTGTGAGCTATCTGTCACTGCATAAGCACCAGTATCTGCCTGCCCAGTTCAGGTGAGGGGGCAGGAAGAGCTCACTGCTCACTACTTAGCTAATGGCTACAGCAGCCCATCTTGCACAGAAGAGTGCAGTTTCTTGTTTACTCAGAAATATTTAAGTGCAAGATTAATCAGCACGGTCCAGAGTGTGACAGCTCTATGTTTTGTCTCCAGCCACATCTTCATATTAACACCTGGCTCTATCTACTACTCGTTCTCCTGTCATGCCTTTAAAGAAAACAGACCCTTTTTAATAATCAGATGCAGCATGTGAACCATAAACATGTGAAAACCTTGAAAACAGCTTAAGATGAGGTGTAAGCTTAAAAGAGGAGGCTCAAACTCCCCATTCTCCCTAGGGAGAGTGCAGTGGTGAGACAGAGCTCTGAACACCAGAGCATCCATGGACCACTTAAGAGGTACCTGGCGTTAGTCTTTTGGTGCTGCTTTAAGATACTTGCCTCTAAGGCAGAGACAAAATGTCCTCCAGGCTGGATCACGGAGGACTAACCGGAATGATGTGACACTACAACACTTAAAAATAGCAAGAGCACAGTTACTACATAAAGGCCATGATCTCCATCCAAAGCCCCCACATCAGGAAGAGATCTGCTACAGACTGAGATTGCAGGTCTTCAATTACACACGTCAGATCTGTACTGAAATTCTTGGAGATGGTTTGAAGCAATGAATCAAGGCTTTAACACAGGTTGCACTGCACCATCACACGGAAGTTATTTCCTGTTCTTTGTCATTCTGGTGCTTTTGGGGAGGATTTCGGGCCACTTGAACTGGTCCAACAATGAAATCTGCGTCTTAAACTCTGATAGGGGGGAAAACACACCACTAATGACAGCGTAGTATCACGTACTTCTTCTCCACCAGTATTAATCTTTATTATTTAGGGCCTCTACCCCAAGCTACTACTTGCTTACACCCAGTGCTACCTGACTTCCAAGAACTCATATTCTGAAATGCAAGTTCTATAAAATGCAAGAGCAATTACCCTCGTTGGGTAGAAAAATAAGCCTAATGTCAAGTTGCTCTGCTGCTAGATGTGGCTCCCATAGGTCTCGGAGGCTGGCCCACATCTCTGATAGAACGAAGCTCACCAGGAAAGCCTGATTTTCAGTGACTTCTCTGATTATGCACCAGTTGCCGAACACATCCTGAGCTGGATGGCCAATAAATTACACCATGAGCATACACTGGTCTCGATGGACTCAATTGTTTGTTTTAGGAATAATTAATCAAGAGCAAGATGCAATGTGATGAAGCCTTTGATATTTACCAGATGAACGTCTAAAGAAAAAAAACGAAGAGACAAGAATCTCTGCCCCTGCATTCAACAAAGACTTCTCATAAACTGGCTATTTTTTCTCAATTCTGACAATGAGAAAAGCCCTTCTCCTCTTTATATAAGCAGAATGAAGAATATTTAGTCCCCAATGAGATTTTACAGTCAAATGCAGCTTCTTAGAATCCCAGAGGATACATTAACCCACACATTGCAGTTCAGCGCTCTACAGGGTATCCATAAATGCTCCAGCCAATCCAGTGGAGCTTCCGTCAGTCTTAAAGAAGCAAAACTCGTGATAGCTTAACTCTTGATAGCTCAATCTCTGATTTCTGACACTCAGGAGGATATTCCCCACAAAATAAAGCTAAAAAATAAGGGAATAGAAGCATCACTACGCACCTCCCTGCAGCTGTTTGTACACCCTTTTCTCAGGCAATTTCAGCAGCAACTGGAGAGCAGAGAAGACTTTGCTTTGGCAGGGAACAGACCGACGAGAGGCCACACCAAGAGATGGTGCCTACACCCTCTCAGCCACACAAACAGGAGTTTCTATGTTGTTGAACCATTTCCTTAAGGAGACACACTCAAGCACAAAGAGGAAGAAACCAAAAGCCACAAGAAAGGCAATGTCTGCTTCAGTACCACCCCATGCTCAGGTACCTGGTGGTGAGGAGCAGGAGGAAGTAAAGAACACCACAGGTTTTCAAACATTACTGCAAAACACAGTCCCACGTGTGTTCATAACCCAAACTTCACAAAAGCTCTGGAGTACATAAGGGTTATGGTAACTGTTTTACAGACAGAGTAGTAGTACAGTGAAACTGAGGGATTTCTCTCGTGTCATAGAGGAAGCCTGTGGCGAAGGAGAGAGCTGAGCACATCTGGCTAACATCAGCTCAAGAGGTCAGAATGGAGAAGGTAATCAGATGCCTCCATGCCAGAAGTTGAGTTTTACGAAGCAAACATCACACAGAAGTTGGAAAAAATCAGTGCAGTGAATCACACTTACTCAGTACTCAGCCACATGCTCATGTTACAACCACGAGCACTTATTTAATTAGAAAAATGATCTAATTGAGATGCACCCAAAACTGCCTCCAATACGACGTAAGCAACAATATACGTAGGTAAGAAAGTATGATGGTTATGAAGGTGTGTGAGTTTGTGTGCGTGAGGAAAGGAGTAAGGGTAAGTTGTCACACACGCTCTCCGCCAAGTTCAGCACTAACGCTGAATACATTTATTAAACACAATCAAATTTTACAAGGCCCCACAGTGATAAGTCTGTAGTAGTGGCAGTTGAAGCAGCAATAAATATCTTGTAAACACAGAGGTCACAGGCCCAGGTGCTCACGAGCAGGGGAAGGGTGGGTTACTGTAAGCAGTATGCGTCACTGCCTCAGCGGTCCTTTTCTTCATCTTTCTTCTCTTGGAGGAGGGGTGAAACAAGACAGAATGGATTATTATTTAATTTATTGCAATAAATCAGGAGTCAAAGCAATTCAAAGGAATTTGGAGCTTATCACCATGCAAAGGAAAAAAAAAATAAAAATCAAACCTCTATCAGTTCAGATCTAAATACAATTACAGGAACAAAATAGCTTTATGTTTAAACCATCTAACTCAGCCTGACAGATGGATACTGTTTATATCCATTTGTATTTATTGAACATAGTAAAAGATTGCAGCTGTTCTGTCAACACCTAGGTGCTTCCAGGGTGCTTGGAGCTCTATATAAATATAACAGCATTTTATGGATAAATACATTCCGTGGAATAAACATTTTGGAGCTATTGTGATATAACAAGTATTTACGTTAACAACGGTAATACCTTCAACTGGTTTCTATTGATCTTTAAGCACTTCACAAAAGTATGGCTAAAGCATCTGCACTCCCACCCTACAGACACAGAATTAAAGCTCCGAGATTAAGCACTGCCGAAGGATTTTACAACAACTCAGTATGAGCGATGGGATTAGAAGCCCGGCCTATTGCTGCAGGCTTTGTCTTCAGTGCTTTAAAATCACACTTCCCCCATCCATATCTACCTCTCCACGTCTTTGTGTGCAACACCCAGGAGCCTGTTTCACTGTAAACTTGCATATATTCACTGCCTAATTTTCCATCTCATGCGGTGTTGGGTCAATCAAAGCCAAAGGCAAGGAGCTGCACAGTGTTCCTGCTCGCTCAGAGGGCTGAACACAACCTGTCCATCAGCTGAACCCCTCAAACCGCTGACAGCTTATTCCTGTGCTTCGAAATTCCAGGCAGAGCCTCTCGCTCAGCAGCGATCTCACCCTCACCGAATCTCCCCTGACCGGCTAGAGGATCAGAAAGAACATTGTAATTAACGGAAATCTAATCCCACACTCCTCATCAGTGAGGTTTTGCATATACATAAGGAGCGATCAGTGGCGAGGAATGATGACTGCTCCTTATGTAAATCACACGCTCTACAAGGGAAAGCTTTCAAGCATGGCATGTGGGAGATGAACACACACAGACCTCCGGGTTTTCTTGGGGTTTTTCTCCTGTGTTCAGCTCTCAAGCACTGCACCCTGGGGAAAATCCAACCAAGCACATATCTCATCTGCCTACTGCATGGGCTTTGAAATAACAGCACCACTGCACATGCTTTATCTTCAGATATTTATTATTTTCCTTTGAAATTTCACTAATAAGTGCAGGCTCTGCTCCATCACAGCCATTTGTGTTTGCAGTTCTGGATTCTATGATTTACTATGGATTTACTATGAGGCTGGTGAGACACTGCCACAGGTTGCCCAGAGAAGCTGTGGCTGCCCCATCCCTGGCAGTGTTCAAAGCCACGTTGGACACAGGGGCTTGGAGCAACCTGCTCTAGTGGAAGGTGTCCCTGCCCGTGGCAGGGGCTTGGAGCTGGAGGAGCTTTAAGGTTCCTTCCAGCCCAGGCCAGGCTGGGATTCTACATCACTGGTTGGGAAAGAAGAAAGTTTTAACTGGAGGTTGCACAGAGCTGGGAGGTGAAACAATCCCAAGATAAAACAGGACTTTTGTGGGAATCCTCAGTAGGCAGCTATGTTGGGTTGCTGCGGCTCCTAAGAAGCATTTCCGTATAGGAAATGGAGCATTTTTCCTGCTAAGAATTGCTCTCTCACCTTCATAGTTCCTGCTACACAAGCTCTCAAAGCACTGTGTTACTGCTCTAATGTTTTTCAGAAGATACATAAGGGGAAACAAATTTTATAGAGCTCTCTGGAAAAAAGCAATGGAAAGACTCTACTGGGAGAGAAGATCTGCAAACCAGGCAATGAAAAAGGCACTGGACCACACTAGAAACACAACAAAGTATGATTTATCTGGAAACAAGCACAGAGATAGAAACGGAGAGAAGGAAGAGGATGCTTTTCCCAGGGGGTTGGGGGTGGAAATCAAACTTCCTTTCTGACTAAATAGCTAAACTCTCAGTCATTTCTAAGCAGTGGGAATCACAGTGCTCATTTTAAAACCATCCATCCATCAATTGATAGCCAAAATGGTTTTTATTAAAAAAGGATCTCTCATCTCCACTCTCTGCCTGTGGAAGAGGCAGCACATGGAGAATAAAAAAGAAGAAAAAGGAGAGCTGGCCTGCTAATACCATATGGCAAACACAGGAACTGAGCTCAGGCTCCCTGATTCCCAGACAGGAGCCATATCCCCACCGGACCACCATCATTTTTCCTCTGCAAACATGCATGTGCGTGCGCGTATGCAGACACACAGGCAACAGCAGCATAATCAGCTCTATACTGCTCTGCCAATAAGCCCTGAACTCTGAAATGAGAGCCATCATCTCAACAACTGAAAGGGCATATTAAGAGTGTTGCCAGTTAAACTCTCCAGAGAAGAGCCGTCTCTTGCATGTTTATACAGAGCCAAGCACAACGGGGCCGAGAGTTGCCTTCAGTTCCACAGAAAGGATCATTATCCGGGTTCTTCTCTGGCTGTGGTCGCCCAACTGAGGCTTTGGTAATTACCCTACAGAAACACAAAGCTGCTACACCAGCATCTTAAACACAAAATCATACTCCATTGCCATGTTTCCCAGAAACATTTTTATAGCAGACAGCAGTTTCTACTTAGGCAGCAGACGGGCCAGAAAATACTGCTTGAAATGCTTTTGAAGTGGAGATGGGACCATAACAGCAGATTCCTACCCCTCCCTCTAGCGAGTGCAGATGTGGATGTAATTCTGGTCCAGAGCTCCAGGATGTGGCCCCTTCTAAAGACCCCAAGTACTTCTAGAAAGTGCTGAGCATTTGGGTTTGCTTCTAATGTGAGAGGAGGGGTTTTAAGTGCTTCTTTGTCCTGAACTCAGGACTTCCCAGGAGACCAATACGCCTCTTAAATCCTGCTCCAGGAGCTTAAGCAAAACATCAACAGAGCACGGATTCTGCGCCAGCAGGCTGCAGAGGGGAGATCTGCTTCACAACCAAAGCAGGACATCAGAACTTATATACAAAGACAGGCAGTATAATAGAGCCTATGTGCACTAGCACGTCATCCATGCAAGCACCGAGTTTTGGGAGAGAGAAGAGACAAGAAGTCTTAGAGCACCTTTGGAAATTAAAATGAAACAAAACCAAATAATAAAGACCCTTGAAATCGTTTGATTCTGCTCTAAGTTCTGCAAATAACAAACAAGGTGTCTGTACAGAGGCTCCTGCCAACAGCTGCCATTAACATACATAAATCTTATGTTCAAAGGAAGCCTCCAGCAGTCAGTTTTTCTATCTTAATTTGATTCTTCTGACTTTTCTGTCCTGTCTGTTTTCATCTTTCCTCATTAAAAGGATTTTTTAAGAAAAGAAATGTTAAAAAAAGCCAAACACAGCTAATTATTTTAATGAGCAACCAAAAAAAAAAATAGAGAGTTGCTTTCTACTCTGAATATAAGCAAATGTCAACATTGCATGGGGAGCAGAGGTAGCGCAGCATCTTAATACTATACAGTCAGCTCCTATATTTGATTAATGAAGACTCACAGGACTAATTTTACACTGCTTCATTAAAAGCCTGGGGCAATTAGCATAAAGGTTAGACTACTACATTATTAAAATGTTATTTTTTTTTTTTAAACAAAATAATTTGCTTCTTTTCCTTTCCCTTTGGAAAAAAACCCCACACTAGATAGACAAAACAAACTACTGTCCTTTTCAAGTTCTCATGTAGAGAAGCATGAATTGCTCCATCTCTGAAGGAAACAGCAAAGCAGCTGCCCAGTTACTACAGAGGGGCAGAGGCAATGCTCCCTTGTAACGCCAACACACAAAGGGAAGAGCCTTTCTGCTCAGAGGACACGGAATGGTGATAAACTCCAAATCCAGCCAGCAACTAGAGGAAAAGGAAGAAATCACTCTCTCCAAACAGCGCATCCATCTCTCACACAACTAAATCTGTCTCGCAAACTTCTGCAAACGATGATCAAAGGTAAAAGCTCGTATATGCAACACAGCACGAGCTGAGGAGTACATAATAAAAAGCATCTCCTATTCTTCAAGGCTTTCTTGAGGGAACAGAGGAAGAACTGCTTTTGAACTTGCAGGTGAGCAATCCTTTAAAAGCACATCAAGGGGCAGCCTTGCTGTGCTGTTGATTGAGCTTCACGATGGCCACCACACCAGAGCAAGGTTCACACCACCCAGCCATTTCCCCACTCCCTTTTCCCTCTCCTTCTACATACCAAGGTAAGCAGCCCTCAAAAACACGCTTCCTCCCCCCTCCTCCTCTGCTACAGCCCCAGGAATGGAATAAACACATAAAAAAGCAGCAGCAGCCCTAAGGAACAGACTTGATGAAAAAGAAAAGCTAACTGCCAGACAACGTTTCAGTCTACTTCAGAGCTGCTTTACACGTGGGAGTACTTGCCAAGGCTTGCACAAGGCACCACTCTGCCTTGCAGCACATGCTGGCACTCGAGGGGTTAAAGCAATATAAGCCAGGCCTGCTGGAGAAGCACTACAGCAGGAAGAGAGAGTTACAAATGATTTTTCTTGGCAAAAGCAGCTCCTTGGAATAGTAGGAGGATTGTGCTTACTCCTCATATATAAGTGCCAAAATGAGGCTTGCTGACACTTTCCTGGCATGCCACAGCCCTTCCAGTGGCCCAGGGCTTCAACCAAATGTTTGGAGGGACAGAAGGACACACAAGATGTTTCTTCCTCAACCGACCAAACCCTCCTCTCGCGTGGCATTATCCAGCATCGATGGGAAGTGCCCATCCACCAGCACCCCACTGATCAGGCTCAACCCCACCCTTCCCACGCCAATCCCTGGTTCTTGTAGCCTGCGTTTGAGGCTGGGGGTTGTGTGAAGCCACAAGCACGCACGAATTCAAGGTGCATGTTGGTGGGGAGATGGGGGATTAACGAAGACCCACAGGACTAATTTTAAGCAAGATGGAGCCTGCGGACACATCAGACTTCTGCAACTTGCTTAACCAACAGCCCAGCTTTGCCCCTTCCCTGTTCTCCAACACCTAACAGTTATCTAGGCAAAGACCCAGCAAGGAGTTTAAGGTGACCCTTTCCCTGGCCCTCCCTCTCTCACGTTCCAGAGACCAGCAATTTATGGACCTTGAGAGCTGGAAGCTGCATCCAGATCATCATGTTTAATAGACACTAATCTTCCTAAAGGTTTAATCCCTTTGTACTGCTTCTTTAGACTTACACTTTTGGCTTCCACAAAATCCTTTCACATGAGTTTAGTAATTTCATTTTGCCCTGCTAAAAGAATAAGAAAGAAAAGGCAGGCTTATCAATCCCTACTCCTATCAGACTTTCCCAAACTGTCATGATTTAATTATTCAGTGTTTCATCACATGGAAAGCGGCTCCACAGCTATTCAAGAGTAGCAGGGCTTTAAGATGAAGGTCAAATGGCTATTTTGGGAGTGATCAGCTTGTCCAAAGGCACAGGGCACCACATGTGATGCAGCTTTGGCTTTTGCCTAGGGGCTGCTCAAGTGCTGTGCGATGGCTGAGCTGTCTTTGTGGCCAAGGAAAGAAGTTGATCACTTCCAGTGACAGAGTAACTGCACTTTCTTCATGCCAGAATCACTGAGGCTTTGTGGTACATGACTGGTTTTACCACCTTCTATCATCTCTCTCAACATGTAGCTGCTCTCTGACACATTCATATTTAACAGCAACTAAAGCCCAGGTTTTTGCTCCTCCTTCAATCTGTTTCCCTTTGTAGAAATGGCTTTTTTTGTTCCAAACAACCTACAACCCAAACCAGTCATTTTCTCTCTTGCTCTCCAACAGTAATGAAAATACATGCTCAGAACTCAAACCAAGCAAGAACCTCTCCCCTTCTCCAAACACGCCTGCAGATGATCAGATGATTATTCTTACAAAGGCAACTAGAGAAGAACAACTTCTTACCAGTGGATTTATACCAGGCTCCTCACCAACATGGGGAAAAATCTACCAGTTTGCAAACTGAAAGGGAGGAATCAGTTCTCCAAGATAACATCATCTACTGCAGCCCTTCCCCAAGAGAAGCAGCTTTCTCCCAGTTAGCTTGCTGCTTCCAGAGCCCCTGTGCTGCCAAAGATGAAATCCCAAAACCTGACTGCTCTCCACATCCTTTCAGGAAAATAACATGTCCTAAAGCACATTAGATGAGACACTAATAAATTTTAGCAGTAAAACTGGGAAATCTTTACTGTATAACCTTTTCCACCAGGCTTTGATTGATTTCTGTACTGGAGTTATTATGATCAACTCCTACTAGTTGTGATTTTTCTCTCCACATTCACATCAGAAATCCATACTGCCTTTGGTGATGTCTACTCAGGCTGGAAGGGTTTATCCTGAACAGATCAGCTCACCTACTCATCCCACAAGAAGTCTCCTTACTTCGATCCACTATACCATGACTGCACAAGGAGTCTCAATGGAAATGCCTGGAAGGCAGTTAACTTTCTCTGTAAATATACACACACAGGATTGTCAGATTGCTTTACAAGAGAGTCATTTTCCCTGTTTACAGCCTGGAGAGGCGGCGAGCCACATTCTCAAAATATCACCAGGCAAGATACCGTACAGCAAGTGAGAACTCAGCTTGGACCTGCTATCTTCAAGATCAGAATCACATTAGCAGAAGCTAGAGGGAAAAATCTAAGTAAGAAGTGAAGGTGGTTCACTGTGCTGCTGTTGCAGAAAAGAGAAATCCAATCCTAGGGCCCAGGTTGTTGGGAGAAGAAGATGCTGTGATGGCAAAACAGAGAGAAAGCTATCAGCACTGATGGAAATGTCATCCCCACCACTGCAGAACACCCCAAATTGCCCTGCTGTAACTCAGCCCTTTCCAAGGCTGGAGGCTCAGCAATCAGCCCTGTAAATTTTCAGTTTTCAAATCTAGGCAGGAGGTTTGTTTTTCTTGAGCATCGTGCCAATGTTATTTTGTGCTGTACAGCTTCCAGTATTTTCTTAAGTGCCTTGAGAGCCTTGGCATGAAGGGCACTATGGAAATGTAGTTTTAACTGCTGGCTTCCAACTTCTGCCTTGTAACCTACCTTCAAAATGAGGAATTTCAGCAGAAACAGAGGTGCTCCTTTCCCTGCATGCAAAGAGAACTTTACTCACCACAGCACACACACACAGTGGAACACATTACAGCTGAATGTGCAGGGCTAGGCGAGCAATGTAACGTCCCTGTCTGGATGGTGACCAACATCTCCATTAATCTATCGCTACAAATGGCACAAACTTAAAACAAGTCCCTCAGCCCTCACTGTGCCCACATTAACAAGTCATGCTGGATATTTCTCCTTCAGCCAGGCAGCTAACTCTGAGGACTGACTCCCAACATCCCTCCCTATCACAGAACTACAGTACAACCACCTAGGGAAGAACTATTCCAGCTACCCACAGAGGTCAGCCACAAACACAACTTCAAACTCATTAAGCAATGAATGTACCAGGGCTCACTGAAACGGGCTAAGCTAACAGGAGGTGTCGTGGGATGAATAAGTCACGACAAGCCATGGCCAGGCAAACTCAGTCTCTACTCACAAATCTAAGTGCACTATCCCCAGCTGCCATCCTGACCTGCAGATCAGATCCACAGCATCATCAGGAGCAAGGATAAAGGGAAAGCAATACAGTGCTTTGCCCCATTAACACTTGACTTTGGGCACAGAACATCACATTGTTCTTTGCCCAGCATTTTTTAAGGTTTTTGAAATAACATCCTAATTAATCTGCAGAGGAATTCAGGCAACATTGCTTTAAGTACTTTCAGCTTCAAAAATGCAGTGTTGTCAAGTATTTTCCCCTCTCATATTTCACAATGTTCTCATGTGTTTGAGGCTATTATACAGGGGCATAAAGCATCAGTAATCCCCAGGATTACACAACAGCATTAAAGTATGTAATATTTTGGGGCTCCACGGGATTATTATTTAATGATGGTAATTTGCCTGCCTTTCATCTAGAAGGATCCCCCCAAAATAACAGTTTTCCCAAAATAGAGGTGCAGCTGCCTTGGGAGACAGGACAAGGCAAAAACCTCAGCAGTGACTCATCAAGGAAGAGGAGATGACGACTCTTATTCACAGGAAGATTCTACTGAAGTTCTGCTATATGGAATGAATCAGGAATTCACTTTAACACACAGTGTCTGAGGATTTTTGCTTATCAAAGTTTAGCTCCTGATCCCCAGCCATAAAGCTAATAATAATAATCATCAAAACTAGCCTTCTGGGCATATTTGCCTTGTCATTTCTAATGTAACCTGATGGCTGCATCTCAGTGCTAGCCGTACCCACTTCCAGAGCAACTTCAATCCAGTTGCTTCAATACGTCTTACAAACACTAATGAATTAAGCCACAGGATAGTTTTGCATTGTAAAATCGCAAATATTATTCTCCTTTCATGTCATAATTCAAAGTCTGTTGAGTTGTAAGAGAATCTGGATTAATTCTTCATTGCTCAGAACCAAAGCAACCACAAAGGACAAAAAAGCAAAAACTAATTGAAGCCATACAAGGTAATCTATGAAGGACTTGACTCTTGGTGCTGCACTAAGAAACCAAATTAGCCTCTCTTGCCTAGGAGAAAATGAGAAGCAGCAATAGATATATCTGCTAAACCAGAGCTGGAACATGCTTTCCAGAAGGGATGCAAGCTGAACAGTGGCATGCAGAGCTGTGGAGGGGTGGCTGACGGATGTGGTGCTCACAGATGCACACAATCACTTCTTAGAGCAACCCAAAGCAGGTATATTGCCCCCTGTTTGATGAAGGAACAAAGAAACCCGTCAAGAAATGGCACTTAATTTCCACACATAAATACACCCACATGCAGCTGAGAAAGGGAAGGCCTTCTCCCTGCTCCTCTCCCTTTGCTTCTTTTCCTGCTAGTCACAACACAAATCAAGCTGCCAAGCTGACAGGGCCTCCATACGAGCCAGCAGTTCTGCGGTGCACAGACACGCTCCCTGGCAACACCAGCTGAACGAGGCCTTGGGATCGTCCCCTTCACAGCACATAGAGTCACGGGCTGCAGTTCCTCCCTTGTCACCAACAGCCAGGCTCCTCCAACCCGGGATAGCATCCAAACACACAAAGAGAGCAGGCTTGAGCACTACAACACGTCTGCTGGCTTGGGTTCGCAACAAGGATCACCCCAGTCCAACTGACCTACCGGCTTTATACTGCACAATCCAAATCTGCAAAGTCCCAAAACTATCTCTCACTTTAAAAAGTAGAGTTTTGCCCTTAAATATGAGATTTGGTGCAAAATTGAAAGCATAAAGCTATACAGAAATTAACATTTTACTCATCCAGATTGGAGTATTGCTTTGGATGTGGTACAGCACTGCTGATATTTGCTTTAGGATTTATTTAACAGTTAGATAGAAATAATTTGGCCTTCAAAGAAAAGCTTGACTCTTCCCTTTGAGAAAACTACTGAAGTTATATCTCATACTGTATTCTTTCCTTGAATACAGAAGAGGAGGAGGATTCAGTTTCATAAGAAATCAAATCAAGAGACTAGACTTCCAAGTATTTGGGCTTTACTCTCATCTTATGCTGGAATTAATTTTATCACGTAGACATAGATCTCTCACTCACTATTAACTCCTAAGGGGTAAGAGATAATCTTGAAACTACTACTGAAAAAAGAGTCACCTTAACACCAGTTTTTAGCTCTAAAGATAAGGAGCTCAGAAGCTGTGCTAAATCATGTGGTACTTAATGCTTTTCATTTTAAGAGAAAATAATTACTTCCTACACTAACTTAGACAAGGTTGTAGAATATGCTTAGAAAAGGGGGATAGACCTTGTCTATACTGTATACAGGTCTTTGGAGTTGGCATCTGGGCACCTGCACTTTTCAGCTGCTCCATTGATACCAGAATCCCCAAATCCCACCCATATACATCCTTCACAACTACCCAGCAGATTCTGCTGCACGTTAAGTCTGATGAAAGCAAGTCTCTTACTAAAGGGAGAGGGGCTCGCTTATCAAGCGGACAAGCATCTGAAGAAGTCCATATGGATTTAGGCATTAGAAACACTCAATTTGGGATGGAGGCTGCAAATCTTTAATTCACCAGAGATGTAAAAGCTACCTTGACCATGGCACACCACTAATCACCTACAATGGAAAAAGACACCTGACTACAAAACAAAGCCCAACAGGATCTCAAGTTAGATAGTTTTATTTTTAAGAAGGGTGGTTAAACAAAATAAAACCATGATGAGTGAGGTGTATTCAATGACCAGAACCACACCATTAGGAAACTTAACCACCTACTTCCTTGCAAAACCAACCTGTTTTCTGCTGAGTGCAAAACATCAGTACATTATCTAGTGTAATCCAGCAACCTAGTGGGGAGCAATCACGTGCAGGCAAGGTTTACACAGAAGTCATTTTGTCGACCAACTATATAAAAGTTCATGTAGAGAACCCACACTGTGTTCTTTTAAAAGTACATGTTTTACAGTGAAGAAGAATCATACAGGGAAGAAGAATCATTAGGCCATTTCTTTGCTGAGCAGGAAGAAAACTGATTATATTGTAATCTTCAACCTATTTTGACATGCTGGCCTATTTCCAGTGTTCAGAAACATTTCAGCCCCCAAAATTCAAGGTAGAAAAACATTTTAAACATATCTTAAAAGAAGTCTTATTTGATAAGGAAGAGGTACTGCACACACATACCTAAACACTCCTACAGGTAATGCAAGATTACCTTAAAATCAGATTAAAAATACCAGTGAATTCAGCTAAACTTGCCTTTGCTGACAAGTATTTTTCTCAACAGTAGATCTGCTCATTTAGTTTTGAATTTGAGCTTTCAAGTAATGGGAATTCTACCATTGCCCACTGAAAAATAATCCACACACAGTGAGATCCCATTTTTCACCTCATTAGATAAATGCCAATGAATATCACTATGTCATTTTTAACCATTCTCTCACCTTGGAAAGGGAGGAGAAGCAGCTACAGCAACGCTCTCTGTAAAGCACTTCCCCATCGTGTTAGTGCTTCAGCTTAGTGTTACACTGATTGTCCCATAATTTATTTAACTTCAGAACTGGTGTGCAAATGAGCTTTTGGATTTCAGCCACAGAGAAGTCTCCAACGCAGAAACGATGAAGTCTTTTTCTCTATTAAATACCCTCAAATCAATGTCGCAAGCAATGATACTCAGGGAGGTGTGGGACTGGGGTCAGGGAAGGATTTCTTACACTCTGCCCACTTTTTGCTTAACATTTTTAGCTTTGTGCACTGCACTTTTGGGGGTTTTACTTTTTTACTCAGAAAATAATGACATTAAATGGTAAGAAATCAAATCCTGAGACCTTATGAAAGTATGTACTTGTCCTGCTGATTCTCTTGCCATCAAACTCTCTGAAACAGTGGCTTCTGCACACAAAATCACCTCAATGCAAATACACTCAAAGAGTTTTAGGCTTTTCCTAAGCTGGTGAGACTTATACAAACCTAATCCAAACCATTCATTTCATCCTAACTCTGGAAGCTCACTTGGGCTCACTTCACCCAGGTACCCTGTGTTTTCGGAAACAACGCAGTGTTTAGGGGAGGCATCATAACACTGATGTAACGAACAGTGATTTGGGAGACTCCTACCCTCAGCTTTCCATAGCCAGGCCAGTGAACTCTGAAATCTCATTTCAGTCTGTACCTCAGTTTCCCCAAGTACACAACAAAAGCTAGAACTACGTCTTCCTCTGAAGCACCATAAGACCTACCAGTGAGCAGAGGGAAGAGAAGAATTACTAAAAAGATAGTTAGAATGAACTATTCTTGAATATAATTTATTATTTGAGAATACAGATTTCTTTTCCACAGATCTGACATGTAGGAGAATAAAAGCTCTTTGCCCTTCATAGCCACACCAAAAGGTGTAGCAGTTTAAATAAGATTTTATGCATCAGTAAAATTGTACTGATGCGATAGAGTTGACTGAGAAAAATCACTTCATTCAATTGGTGCAGTACCTTCATGTAGGAACTACTACTTTGATTTGAGGCTATCTTACATCAATTTAGCATAAGTAAGTCAGTAATAAATCTATTTAAGATTTAGGTAAATCACTGTGGATTTTCTTGTCTAGGAAAGAGCATAAACGAGTACAATTGGAAGTATCATTAGGAAGAAGCAGAAGAATCTAACAAGAGCAATGAAATTTAGGAATCATTTCACTTAGTACTTCTGCTAAAGCAGCAAAACTTCTGCCTTGTCTATCCACACAGGAGCAATCCCAGTCTGCTGGAAAGCACATGACCGAGGCAGGACAGTAAAGCATCAAGAGGTCAGGTACACCAAGACAGTGCTGATGGCATAAAAGTATTTTTATCTAGCTTACATAGGCAAAGTAGTTTCTCTCTCTGGGCTATCTGGTCTGAGCGCAGTAATTCTGCCTTGTTTCTGGCCAAGGAGCTTTCTCTCCAAGGAGAAAAGCTGCACACCAGATTTATGTAGAGTCTGGGCCAGCTCCAGAGAAGAGGTTTTTGAGGAACCTGAGAAAACAACACTAAAAACCTCCTTTCCTGTGCCATTCTTAACCATTATGAGAGCTCACAGAATTAAATGTAAATTTTTGGAATGAAAGACCAAAAAAAAAAAAAAAAAAGGGCAAAAATAACATGAACCAAGAGGAGTAGATGAGTGCACAGGTAAGCTGGTCCAGCCACAGACCTACACAACTCTGAGAGATCCAGTACAATCTGAGCTTTTGCTACACAGCAAAGTTAGTGGAAGCAGGTTGGAACTGGAAGCACTTTGTTGCTGCAACGTGTCATATCAAGCCAGGCTACGGGTAGGCAAGTCCAGTTCTGTAACACTAGAGTCTAAGGAAATTACCATTAGATCAGTCAAAGCCCAGAGGAAGACTCAATAAGCAGGGAGGTCTGGAGGAAGTCTTGCTTTCTGTTTACTTCTCCCTGGGAAGGTATTATAAGCCTTAACAAAACAACTAAATCTCTTTCATTTGGCCAGAGACTTTCTGAGCGTACACACCATGGGCACCCTAACAGCATGTAAAATTATATCATGAGCTCCAGAGGCAAAAATTTCATTTGGCTACAGAAATTTGAATGTTTCTAAGGAAGCAGATTTCCTTCTTACACTGGTCTCCAGGAGATTTGGAATGCATAAGCTGTTGAACTGAGTGGGGATGTAGCCTGTGCTAACACTAAGAGCACTCTTGTAATAGCTCCAGTCCCCTTCTACTGTCTTTCATGGGGTTTAGCTCAGCGTTGCTGGTGTATGAAATTTAAAGAGCTCTGAAAAAGATGTTAACAAGGCCTAAAGAGGAGAGTACTCCTGCGTTAGTCATTCCCAGGAACACCTGTGAACTATTGAGTTTAATTAGTCTACAGCTGGCACCGAGTGTGTGTGGAAAGACAGGGGATTTATTATCCGACTGCTAGTCCTTCGATTGTTTCTTCCAGCACATTTTTTCCTGTTTGTTTTGTGATAAAGGACACACAGAGAGCGAGCGCAGTTGTTTAACTAACAGGGAAATCCCTCCTTGGAAAGGGTGCCAGACACGGTAGCACTTGGACGACAGCATCGAGGGGAAGTGCATGTGGCAGCACCGGACCGTGCTGCCGCAGTGGGTAGAGGCAGGAGGTGAGAGCCAACAGTGAGCTGTGCACCCCAGGCCTGCTCCTTACTGTGTGGCACAATTTACTAACCAGTCCACACCCTACAGCTGCAGAACAGCTAACAGCCCAAATTCCCATTTTTGCTGCTCCTCAGGACTCCACTCAACTCTACAAGCATCCTGAAACAGGCCTAAGAGGTGGGAACAGCCTCTGCCGCCACTTTATTCTGCCACCAACAATACCCAGTGACTTTCAACACAGCTATTTTAGCACCAATAATTTCATCAATATCGCACATAGACGCATGTATCTTCACCAATGACAGTGAATTGCAATTGGTCATCCTCAAATACCTCCATCCCCCCTGCCTAAATTAATGGCTGCACTCCCATGTGATACCATTATTCTCCTCCACTCCATCATTTGCCCTCATATTCACATAGGTAGAGTTCTCAAGAGAGAAATGAAGATATGCCTCCAACATTATGCAGAAGCCAAATGGAGCCACAACTCAGATCACCAGAGGCCTCAACTATACTCACGGCAGGCAGCATACAGTCCCCAGGGCAGGCAGGGGCCCTGCTTCCCAGCAGCAGGCTCCTGGTCTGGGTTTGAAACTCCTGGTGTTCTCACAGAAATCAGCCACAATTTGGAGGCTTTTATCTTTGAATGACTATTCCCCTACCTTGTGCTAAATTCAAATTAGCTCAACAGAAACAATGGCCTACTTAAATCACAATGTGCAAAATAATTATCATCCTGACATCATCTTTACTGACAGTAGCTCATCTCCACAGCCAGAGCACGAGATGCTTCCCAAGTTGATCGGACTTCATTCTGCCATCACCTTGACATTGCAAAGTCAGTTGTGCTGACATTTCTTCTAGTTGACATTGGGAAGCCTTCAGTAAATCTGTACTGACAGCTTAAATCCTTCCCCTCCTTCCCCCATACTTTCCTCCTGTCATGTCATCTCCATAAAATTGCCCTGCCCTTGTTTCACTTCATTTTGACATCCTATTGTTATCTCCCCGGATCCTCTTTAGCACGGCACGCTCCTGTCACAAAGGCACAACATCTCCAAAGACCTGACACGAGAGCACCTGGAAAAGTATGCCAGGAGCCTCATTAAAATGAATTAAATGGCTGTGCTACTACCTCAGCCCCTTCCCAGCAATTTACTTCTCAAACTGCAGCCTCACAGTAGGAGCTAATGAAGCACTGGAGGAGGTGTGTGATCTGCATGGTCCAAAGCCCACAAGAGTCAGGTCTGCTCGAGGTGGAAGCCCTGGGGAGGCTGCACAGGACTGGCAGGGGGAAGATAAGGGACTAGACAAAAGCTGTCCAACATCAAGGTTTAGTAACAACTCAAAAGCTTCACAGAATATAAGTCTGGAACATACAACCTGGTCTAGTGGAAGGTGTTGGAACACAGAGGTTGGAACAGCTTTAAGGTCCCTTCCAACCCAAACCAGTCTGTGAATAAATCAGACACTGCAGCAAACCCCCAACTTGGGCCACGCTCTGCCCAGCAGCAGAAAGGATAAGGGTTTAAGTAGAAATAAACACAAAGTTTTTACACAGACACTTATTACTCTCCCATGCTCAGTTTTGGGGATGCATTTTAGTACCTCCCCAAACCCAAAATGTGACAGAATGGCTCTAACAAAAAGCTTTGCTTTACATAATCCATCAGCAGTATGATTGATTATAACCTCCTAATCTCACAGACCAAAACCCCTCACGAATTCAACCGCTCCCCCAAAGAAACTTTATTTTTCCCTTTTACAGAACAGATTTTACACTAAAGAAGATTAAGAGCCAGATATTAAGAGCAGGCACCTGAGCATGGATGGGCCCCTCATAGGATTCCCTCCATCCAAGCCCCACACAAGCAGTGCCAACCACAGGCGGGGGTCCCACAACACCCCCAGGGGTTACAGCCCTCCCCCAGGGGTTACAGCCCTCCCCGAGGGTTCACCCCACACCTCACCCCACACCCGGTGAAGTACCTGGATGCTGCCATGCTCCGTCACCCCACGCTGAGGAGGCCCCGTCCCACAGCAGCAGCTCTGCCTTAACAGGAAGGGGCCGGGCCTGTGGGAAGGGGACGAGCGGCCCAGCAAGCACCCTCATTAGCCCAGCTGCCCTCATTAGCAAGATCAATCACCCTCATTAGCAGGGCCCATGCCCTCATTAGCAAAGCAGGGAGCACCTGGCCCCAGAGGCCAAGGAGAGCCCCTTGCCCCAGGGCTGGCTGCGGTGCCACAGGCCCAGCCTCTGGCAAAGGGGACACACAGCCAGGGCCAGATTCCATGCTGTATAATTAACAGGCTTTAAAATCCATTTTATGAGGGTACCACAGGCCTCATGATCGGTTCATGAGACAGCAGCAAGTATTTATGCTTGGCAGGGTGGGGAAACAGGAGAATAGCCCTATGGAACTGAAAGGGAGCTAAAACCCTTATATGCTTTTATGGTGTCTAACAGATTTTATGCTAATATAATTTACATGGAATTTAAAATTGAGCTATATACATAGACTACTCCCTGCAATTCGGTTGTATATTTTGAGATGTAAATAAGTACATGCTCTAAAAATGTAATTAAGCTGTCCCTGCAATTAAAAAGCACGTTGTTTATTTGTGTGATTCCATGCAGCTTTTTCTTTATGAGCAGACAGTGAAATACAACGCTTTCTGACACCAGATATTTTGTCTTTGCTTATTGATCCATATTTCTCTGAGCTGTAAAAATCACTTACAACCCAGGAAAACCACAAGGACCAGACCAAGAGCCTGCACTGATCCCTTGAGTGGAAAGGCTGATGGGGATTTCATATAGACCAAAAAACAACAAAATGAAGTCTGTGTACTCCTAACTCAAGAAAAGAGGAAAAAAATTCCCTCCAGCTATTCCCTGAATCCTAGATCTCTGGTATACGGTTCCCTCGGGAAAAACCTAGGCTAGAATTAAAAAATACACCAGAAAATAAACCCCAAACCAGGAGTAATAGATCTGGATGTTCTATGTCAGAGGTATCTATTAATCAACTTCTGCTACATGTGTTTGATGTACGCAGAATGCATCTACCAATTCCTCCAAAAGCACATCCACAAGAAATGCACCATTGCTGTATTTTCTTTAAAAAATAGCACATAACCTATTTCTTCCTCTTGCCTGGCCTGTTTGCCCTCCCCTGCTCCCACAAATGCTATGGACTCTGCCTCACCGGTCTGAAATGGATTCAGCTAGTTTAAAAAAAATGATGTAGTTAAAACATCAGCGAAACCTGCCCACGTGGATACATTTACACCACGACAAGTGAGCTCTGATCAGTCAGGGCTAGTCCCATATATCCATGGAAATAAACTACAACAAGCTGTATAGCCTAAACATTTAAACGCAGCTGAAAATCATTAGATTCTGCATAGATAAGCTCTAATTGAGTATGTCTGTTTAGGTGAACCGACTAACCCACATGTGTGCTGTGTTGAAGACTTTACACATTTGGGCTAAGGGCACCTCTTTGTTTGACCTCGTGTATCCTCTGTGTTTGGCTGCAAGGCCTTAGAGAGATGCTGACTGCGAACGGATGACTGCACATTCAATAACCGAGGAAATCTTTGATGCAGCTATATTAGGGATGCCATTACTACACATTTTTTGATCAACAATACGTCAACAGAACATTTTGCTGTCGTTGCTAACTCTGTGTTGTGGTTCAGAAACAAACGCTTTAGGACATGTACTACCACACTCCTACTGCGTGTACAAGAGATACGCTACTGTATCCTCAATGGAACATGACTGTCAGCAATTAAAATGAATACTGAAAAGATGGAACACGGTTTGTGATGCATTTTCCTGGCTTTTGTGAAACATTTGCTCACCAGATTTGCTAACTCTCAAAATGCAAGCATACACAAGAGGTCTGCTCATCCAGGGAATTAGCAAGGTATCACTCCAACAGATTGCAAGACAACAGTGCTCTGTTTCATACAAATGGGCTTTAGACAAGCAATTGGCACACTCTGTAAACAACTTACCCACTCTTCCTATGATCTAGAAAAATACCAGGTGATGAAAAACAAACCAAAAAAGATTTATGCTTGCAACCTTTTGAAACAAAGGCTTCTGGATGTTTTTCCTCTCTCCCTTCTGAACTCTGATAGGCTGCAAAGACATAACCTTACAGTGCAAGAACGTAAGATTTAAACACATCTTAAATAAAAGAGTCCAGTTGCTGTCACATCGTGATTATCAGCACTGCTGCCAACAACCCACACTGGAGCCAGAGTCTCTTTGAACACCATAAATTCCCAGCTGCCTTAAGGAACACGGGCCTTCATCTATCTCTGAAGCCCTGCAAGGTCAGGGGAAGACTCTTACTTTCTTTGCTGCATATCCAAAACAAAAGACGTTCAGTGCAAATAAACAAATAAATAAAGTTGTGATATACCCAGATTTTCTGAATAATTCAAGTCCCATTGTTGATAGTGACAGGAATACAGCAGAAATGGCTGTTTTGGGGATGCTGAGACAATCCAGCAGCGGTGACAAGTGGGTTTATGATCTATACAAATGTTGAGGAGGTGGGGTCCAGTTGATGAATGGTTCCTCTCCAGGCAAAGCTTATCTGGTGTTTGGATGTTTACAACAGCACTTCCATTCCATACAAAGCATCAGCACTGCGTATTTCATATCCCTTAACAGATGTATTAATACAATACACACTTCTATAATTTGTCCTTTCTTGTGAGAAAAGGAAGTACAGGGTAAAACACCCATCAGCTTTACATACTTACAAGTGGACAGAAGCATGGCTTCTACATAGGTGCATTTGTGCACACACACATTAACATGAGGAATTTGTTTCCAAATGTGTGCACACATGCAATGTACACACTTTTAAAGCGAGATGTTAATTTTTATCACAAAAAAAGAATTATGGATCAATTAATAGCAAGAGGCCTTTTTATGCAGTAGAGAACAGAGTACCGATTAGGAACATATATAACTCCTCCACTTTCAATTCCCAATATTGACCGTAAGGTCACACTGAAAGCTTGAGCCAACAACCGAGACAACGAAGTAGCCCCATGAGCTCACTTATGTTACAGCATTTAAGACATATATTACTTTGTATAGACACTTATACAAAACAGTGCACCAGAAACTATAAAAACACCATGAGAAAGCAGCCCTCTAATCATGAAAATCTGATGTAACAGTGTATTATTCCATCCTCATTCAACATCTGAAGCTGGAAGGCAACCTTGAAAACCCTTCACCATATGGAGAAACAAGGAGGACTCGCACCCTACCAACACACGATCTGGAGCTCTTCCGAAAAAATCCTATCTGCTTTCCCCAGAAATTCTCCCTACACAAATCCAGGGATACTGCGCCTAATCCTGCTGTTGACAATGGTATTAAATTGCTGTTAGTGCCTGGCTTGTCCTGCAGATCCAGCATGATGGCACCAGTCCCTTGGGCAGCCACCAGATCAGGCTGCTCTCCGCTCCAGCTGTACAGCTGCATGTGGGTTTGGTGCTGCAGACACCCATGTCCATGCGCTCTTTCAGTTTTGTCTTCAGGGCTCATTATCATTAATTATGATTCACAAACCAGAAAGAAGCCATGCAAACTAAATTCACAGAGCTCCCAAATCAGCCACAGTGTCAGTGTCCAGGCTTGAGCCAGATGTTAAGCCTGTCTGTCTAAACATGTTGAAGTTGTAACACAAAGGCAAGTCCACGTGCCTTGGTGTTACAGCACTGATGTCTCCAAGCTCTTCTTTTAGAGCTGTCTCCTGCTAGGACTTGCTTAGTACTTTGCTCACCCCTCTGCATCTTCAGTGGTCTTACCTATCTAGCTTACCTCCTGTATCCTCATCTTCTCTCCTAACTAGGTGGGGAAATAGCTGATTGCAAATCCCTGTTTCTAACCTCTTTCTAGTTGAGTACTGCCATTAACTAATAAGAAAGCTGGGGTGGAAAGTAGTTCTTTTAAGCATACTATTCACATACAGCTAGCTTTTGCTGAAAGAACATCAAAAATAAACCCCTTGAAAAGCCAGTCTCCATATTCTCACAGCTTACACCTCCACTCAGCTTCAATAAGCCAGCAACAAAATTGCATGCCCAGACTCCACATCAGTGGGATCACTGGGACTTCAGTAAAGTGGGAATTTAGCCAGCACCTATTTAATTCCAAATACATTTAATATCTGTATACCCCCTTGACAAATAAGCCTTACTACATTACGAGTTTATCAAGCCAAGCACTAGTGAAATGTATTTTTAAAACCTTGAAATCTCATAGAAAATTACTGCACCCAACCAGAGAAACAATTTTAAGCCTAAATTTGGCAAGACACACTAGTTTTGTATCGAGCTAATTACTTCCAAGTGTCCAGGAAATACAATTCAGTAATTACAGCTGTATTAGCTGGATGCAGACGAAGCAAGAGGCAGAGCTTATTTACCACCAAGCGGGTGACTCACCCTGGGCATCTACACACCCCAGCCCTGCTTCACAAACAGATTTTGCTGGAGATTGAGCCAAATTCAAGAACAGAAAGTGCTCAACACAACCCTGGTTGACCACGTGAAGGACTCGAAGGCTTGTGAGCGCTGATGTGTGGGCATATTTGCAAGGCCCCAGCACTCAAGGCAGAGTTTTCAAGGGAGCTCACGTCTCCCTTTCTAGCACTAGCTGAAAACAGAGATCACACTAAACTAAACGAAGTTAAATCCTATCATCCGTACACCCCACCAAAGAGGTCCTCCAGCATCACGGTCAAGAGAAAACCTGTAAGCCAAGCAGCAGGCAAGACAACCTCTGCTCCCCACCACGCTGCTCTGAAAGTGCTTCGCCCAGACTACAGAAGAAATGGATTTGATAATGCAGCAAGGGAAAAATACATCGTGGGACAACATTCCCAGTTGAGCATTCTCCACCCCACATTTTCCACAATAATTAATCACCAAAGCTGTTAATGTTTAAATGATCCATGTTCTCTAGTGCAGCCAGCAACGCCTCAAGAGGCTTTCCACTGGGGCTAACACTATTAACTGTGTGGATGCCTGAGGATACATACTGCTTAATGGATGAAAGGACACTTCTGTGCAGTCTCCAAACATTTAGAAATTCCTCTTTTAAATCTGAACTAGCTTAATAGAGCATTTAGGGTTTCCAAGATTTGCAGAAACATCCATGTTTTACTCAAGGATTAAAGGAGTAAAACGGTTTTCCAGAGTCTCAAGTGCTAATACATACCACCTATTGCTCTGCACCATTCCATTAGATCTCTTGCAGGCCAGAGAGCCCAACCTACTTCCAGTCTTCCCAGCAAATAGTTATCCAGGGAGAGCAGGCAGGGATCAGCCAGCCCCAGGGAAGCTGAGCAACAGGCATGGGAAAGCTTCCTCTAGTTTCAGACTGTGCTAGAAACTAAATCGCTCCCAAACGTGGCTCCAGGACTCTGATTTTTGTTTATTTGCTCAAGCCCTTGGGAACCAACACACTTGTCAGTACTTCAGGCAAGAGAGAATATTTTAGCATGGAATTATACTCATGATAATCACCACTTTCCCCTGTCGTGCCTTCTCCAACCCTTCTGTGCCCACTCTCCCATCCCAGGATTAATACAGACGAAGGAAGCTTTTAAGACCAAAGCAACTTCACAGTTTCCTTCCTTTTTTTAAGCCTCATTTTCAAAGAGCAAGGGGTACGGAAGTTCACCCTGCCTCTGTGTGTTTGCCTATCTGTCCCCATTTTAATAACTTTTGAAGCCCACTAATTCCAAGCAAATCTGACAGCAGGGCAGAGGTCTCAACAATGCCAAGTTCCCCTAAGTTCAGCGAGGAGACTGCAGTGGCAGAGCGAAGAGGCGCCTGGCTTCTCTCACCTCCCACCGCGGGGAAGGCTGGCGTGTTAGCTCACACCTCATTAGACACCACAAACCCACAGAGGAAATCAATTACGAGATAAAAGTCCATCGGAAACCGGCCTTCAATCATCCCGCTGCTCATGCAACTGCCTGAGTCTTAATTCTTCTGACAGCCTGATAACAAGGGCTGCCGTGGCCCCTCCCTGGGCAGCAGAAGAGTAAATACATCGAGACCCACAAAAGACATCCTTGTCTCCTGTGCCACTGCATGCTCGACCATGGCCTTGCATTGAGAGGGTGCAAAGGCAAACAAAGTATCATTAAAATGGTCACCAGGTATGAACAGGAACACTTGGACTTGAAGGATTTGTTGCGTAACTGGATGGATTTAGAGCCACACACTCCATTGTAAACATGAGCTAAATATGGATGTTTTGCCCACTTGGCGAAGTTCAACCCATTCAAACCAATACTTTGGAAACACTGAACATTTCCTGGATGTCTTAGTCTCTCACTCCTTTATTACTTCAGATGCCACAGACATACTTTAGATCAATACTTACATATGCACTCCCAGGCTTTGCAGCAGTAGATACAGGCACACAGCTGAGGGCCAGGCTCCCCTGACCTCACCACCCATGCAGCGAGCTCCCACTCACACATGACAGATTTCTCTAAACAACTCAACAACTAACAGTATCAGCCATGCTTACCGGAAGGATTTAAAACAAAACAAAACCCAACAAAAAGCAAAATAACCTTAAGTGCCTTACTAACAGCTGGGCTCTTTCTTTTTCCACTTAGGGACTCGGTTCTTTAAAACAGAGGCTTCATTCTTCACCGTAAGACTTCAAATACATGGAAAATCGGAACCAGACCTATCGTGCCAGGCTACAGTTTCCAGCAGGATGGTTTAACAGGATCTTTGAAGGCATTCTTCAAATGCTTCATTCCTACCATTCCTTTCCCTTCATGGTTCTTCTTTACAGACAGATGCATGGGAAACGGGGCAGAACTGGGCCCACAAGGATCAGTCAAGTATGTCTGCATATGCCAGATTGCAGACTGATTTCTTCCTGTATTTCCTAACAGACATTGCAATGTGGGCTGTGAAGCTCCACAGCTGATCGATAAGCCTACAGTGATGCCACTGCATCTTTCTATGGAGCAGCTAGGAGTGCATGTCCCTAGAAAGGTAACAACTGGGAGGTCAAATCTGACAATGCCTTTCTAATAAAGGAGGCAGGCAAGCTCTCTGGCCAGCCAGCTGTATTTGCCTTCACCCCACTAATTTCTCCAGGACCCACATATCATTCTTCATCTTTCAGGCTGCATGCCTGAAACTATCCCCTTCCCAACTTTCAACTAAAACTTTGGAGGACAAAATAAAGAGTTTTCTAGAAGCACAATAGGAAACAACCAAGTTTCAGGCAGACGAATGTCTACTTTATGAGATTCAGGATACCAACAGCTTGAATCCCAAGTTTTGGGTATCTTTTCCCAGATTTACAGTACACAGCCATCCTACCAAAGTGCATAAATGTAATCATCAGAAAAGGTCTTGTGAATAAGCACTACTGTAGTGGTAAAGTCCTTATGTGCATTACCTATAAATCTGCAGTGTTCAAGGCCAGGCTGGACAGGGCTTTGGGTGACACAGTCTAGTGGAAGATGTCCCTGCCTGTGGCAGGGGGTTGGAACTAGATGAGCTTTAAGGTCCCTTCCAACCCAAACCATTCTATAATTCTATGATTACTAACTGTGAACTCAATTCTTCTGCTCTTCAACACAGTGATGGCACCAGAATTGGGCCAGTAGTTATATACAGAGAAGCCCGAGGAGTTGCTACATGCTTAAATGCTGGAGATTCAATAGCAGGGATGATTCTGCTTACCTGAAGGCAAACTGCACATCCTCAGCACAAAAAGATGAGCTTTGGATTAGGAAATGATTGTGGCTCTAAGAGTACTCTACCTTAGTAAATCAAAGCTAGATTCTTAATCTTACAATGTCATTTTTCTGTGGTTTGATACGTATTCACACCAAAGAACATGCTCGAGTGTCTGTGGCGCTGGGTGGAAGGGCTGGGAAGGGAGAGCAGTGCATTTCAGGCTGGGAGGAGCAGGAGATGAATGCTGTAGTACAGGTGGAGAATCTAAAGCCGAAACACATTACAGTCTTGAGATCATCTCCTTTAACTGGTAGTACAAATTGGCTTTAAGAGACATCTCAGCTGGCACACGTATTCCCCGCTGAACAGTGATACCTATTCAAATGATCAAAACCTGTCAGTTCTTAAATTCAGGATAAATCCCAGACCTCAGAAACAGGCAAATGAGGGGGAAAAAAAAAAAAGTTCAAAAGCAGAAAGGCAGCAAATGTTACTCTCAGGACCAATCTCTCTGATATGCCTCAAGCTTCCTATCAATGCCTGTGGCATTCTAATGCCACAGGCATGTTACTTTGCTTTGCCCTCATATTTTATTTCAGCAAAGTCCTGTCCTAATAACTGATTACAAAGTACCGAACAAGTCACAGTGTTATCTTGCAAGCTGGTGAAATATTTAGGCCCATTTAAGTGCCATGCAAAAATGAGTCTGAATATGTGGGTTAGAGCAGGCAGAAACAGGAATTTTGCATTCAGAGACAGGAATATCCAATTGAGACCCATTCCTCACTCACGAGGAAGTGTGAATGCCCCCTTACCTAATCAATGCAAAGCAGCATGCCGTGGTGATAGGATAAAAAGACTCATTCACATTTAATGTGGAAATTACCCTTCCCTCCACAACGACATTCACAGTGAAGGAGGGAGCTTAAGTGCCAGCTCCTATCCCCTGGCCAGGCTCACCTGGAGAACCGCTCACCTATATAACAATGAATGTCCTGCAGAGGATGACATGCTGGTGAAGTGGAACCTCAGTAAGGCAGAGAGCAGCAATTCCATGTGCTTCCCTGGCTGTGGCTGGTTTGCCTGCCAGGCATTAGAGGACTGAGAAGGACACTGTCACCCTTCCTGTGCCTCTGTGCTCTCCACATGCTGTAGGACATGGGTGTGCTCAGCACAGCCTTTGCACCGGGAACAGCCAAAAATGAAGGGCCCTCTTAAGCAATTCCTAAGGGCACAGATATACCCCAAGGTCCATGCTGGCTTCTGGCAGCTCGTGCCTAGACAGAACTTGACTGCACTAAGGAAAGCCCGATCACCCTACTGCAGTGGGATGAATGATGTGATATTCGCTCAGAAATCACTGCCCTGCCACTGGGACAGAAAGTGCAGGGACTGGGTTCTCAGTAGCAAGAAAAAAGAGTGTTTGCTATTTTGTATATCTCTGTGGAAACAAACTGCCTCTGATACACAGGATTCTTTACCAACATGGCAATGTCCTCCTTTCCAACCCATGCAGTTTGACTTTTTATGAATAAGCAAACTGGTTTTAAAAAATTGCCCAATGATTTTCTGGGACCACTCTCCAAGAAATCAAAACCCACATTTTCAGAGCACCAAAAGCCACAAACTTGCTTCAGCATTTCCTAAGGGCATTCAGAGAAGCACAAACCAATGCCCAGAAGAGACCCCAAAAAGTCCAGAAGCCCTTGAAGTGCCCTAGGCCAGGCTGGACAGGGCTTGGAGCAACCTGGTCTGGTAGGAGGTGTCCCTGCCTGTGGCAGGGAGTTGGAAATGTATGAGCCTTAAGGTCCCTTCCAACCCAAACCAGTCTGAGATTCTATGAAAATCAGTGGGACATTTAACTCTGCCCACAGCTTCACATTCCTCCCTTGCCCAACACTGCACACTCATAGCACCTAAGGATATACAAAAAGGGAGGAAAAGCCCACCAAGACAATCTTCAAGACACAGAAGCAAACTCAACTTCTTCCCCACCCAGCAGAGAACAACAATGTAATTGCAAATTTGGCCTTAAATCATTGCTTGCTTCCAGATTGCACAATGTTCTCCGGGTCTGGCAACGAGGATCTAAAAGTCTTCAAACACCAGCTCTTGACAGCTTTCCAGCCCAAGTGCTCAGGGTCGGGATAAGCATCCAAATGTCTAAATCATGCTCTGAATCAAATGCACAGTGCAACACACCTACAAGAGCATCTTCCTTTACCTATTGCTATGAAGTGCACGTGCGCAAGATTCCAGTGGCTGAAGCCCCATGTTTGCAGCAGCTGCACAACTCACATTATCACTGATTCACAGGCTCCTGTGCTTTCAGCAGAGTCCCCTCCAGTCTCTCATGTGAGATAGATAGTTAAGCCTGACTTTATTTGCATCGTGCTTGCCAAGACCTGTGAATGGGAATTAATAGCTCCCACTGCTACCGCACCGCAGCCAATTTTACTGCATTCACTCCAACAAGTCTCAATGCATAGAGGTCAGATGCAGTTTTAATGAGCACCTCTAGTCTTCTATTTATTTTAATACCTTTATTGCCCCATGAAATTTATCATAATTAAGCATATTGTAATTACAGTGAATTAAGCAGAGGCTCCTTAAATGTATCCCCCGTTATTTTATAATCAATTAAAATTAATATGATTAATTGTAAAATCTTGTATCTGGTGTATACTAATGTGTGTTCTCACCATTATACAAACTTCTACATAGGTTATGGCCAACTACAACGATTCTTGTACTCTTAGAAGGTCTATAATAATCCATTTTCTTTACCAATCTTCCGATACACAGATCCCTTCCGCAGAGCACCATTTCACGTGCTGATTTGCCAGGCTTCCTGCAGAGCCAGCAGCAGGCCTGGCTGTGGAGGGCTGTAAAGGGAGTTGACATGTGGCACCAGGTACAAGCAAAGCCACATGTCCCTTGTCTGACTCAGCTGTGGACAACCTCTTGTCTGCTCTAACTGGGCAGATAATGGGAGAGATGGGATCCACCCCAGCTCGTCACCTCGGTGCACAGCGGTCTGCTTCCACCTCCAGTTTATGTTCCTCACTTGCTAGCAGAGAAGAGTCATTTCCTAGAAATGCAACACTTTCCCAACTAAATCACACTCAGGTTAGCCTTCACTCTCTTATACTCCTTTAACTTCCATCACCTACAGATTTTGTGCTTTCACAACTGCACAGACATATCCACTTATGCCCTGGCAGGTCTGCTGCCTTACAGCCTGGATGTTTCCTGATCAATTATATCTCTTCAGTTGTTAAAAGCCTCAGAAAATGACCCCAGAAGACCTCTCTTCTCTCTGAGAGCAAGGAGGAGCCGGTGAAATCACAAAGGTAATACAATTTTCAGTCTAAGTACATTACCTCGTGGAACTTCTTGCCACAGGGTCCTACCAGGGCACACAGTCTGACAACCACTGTTTCCAGTGAATGACAAGGAATGGTTCTTCTAGCTGTAAGAACCAGGCTGAACATCACAAGATAACAAACTCATTATGCTGGTTTTGGCTGGGGTAGAGTTAATTTTCCTCCTAGCAGCTAGTAAGGGCTGTGGTTTGGATTTGTGCTGAAAACCATTCTATGAAAACAGTGTTGATAATTCAGGGATGTTTTCGTTATCGCTGTGTGCTTACACAGTGTGAAGGCCTTTTCTGCTCCTCACTCCACCAGAGGGGAGACTGGGGGGCACAAGGAGTTTGAGGGACACAGACAGGACAGCTGATCCCTAATGTCCCAAGGGATATCCCAGACCACATGGGATCATGCTCAGCATATAAAGGTGGGGCAGGAGGTGGAAGGGGGGACGTTTGGAGTGATGGCATTTGTCTTCCCAAGTCACCGTTACACATGATGGAGCCTTGATGTGCTGGGGACTGCCTGACCAAGGGAAGTGCTGAAGGAATTCCTCATTCTGCTTTGCTTGTGCACAGCTTTAACTCTCCCTATTAAACTGTCTTTATCTCAACCCACAAGTTTTCTCACTTTCTCTCTTCCAATTCTCTCCCCATCCCACCCAGGGGGAACAAGTGAGAAGCTGTGTGGGGCTTAGCTGACAGATAAGAGTTAAACCATGACACTCATCAGCACTCCCAATCATCTGATGACTTTCTGCCATCAGGAGGAATCTTCTGCTTCAGTTCATAGTGGTAGACACTTATGCTGGTGTCTGTACTGCACAGCTCAGTACTCACCAGGGTCAGAGAAAGGAGCTGGAACAAATGCAACTCTCTGGGCTAGTCTTGCGTTTTCTTTTCCTATTTTGGGGCTATTTTGGGAGAGAAGAATCTAGAAAATGAACTGACATGAAAAATGATGCTGTGATCTCTGGCAAACCCGTTATAATGTGACGTGTCATGTCTCTGCCTGAGAAGAACATGGAAAGAACATGGAAAGAGCTTAGAAAGAGGAGTCTGTGCTGTCTGACTGCAGAGCTGATGCATCAAGGTCTTCAAGAAAATTAAGAGGCTATCTACAATCCATCACCCAAAGCCCCTGAATGTCTGGAAAGCTTCAAGATGGAGCTAAAAAGAACTCTCTTCCCACTCTCTTCCCAAAGTTTCCTTGGGAGAAACTTTGCTTATCCGTCAATACAATCCAAAACTAACTTGCTAAACTTTGTGACCAAGTGGACGCAGAGCTAGGCAGTACTCGTTGCACTAATTCTGCCTATGTCACCCCGGACATGCAGTTTGGTTTCTCTGTGCTTCAGCTTCCTTCTCTATCTTATTGTTGCTGGTGGAGGTGGTTTGGCTGGTGAATTCCACCAACCAGGCAGAGGAGAATAGGAGAATACTTTTGGTCCACGTTTCTGCAGCACCGGACACAGCAGCTCCCCAGAACTCGATGTATCTCAGCTAATTCAGGCCTAACTTCTGCAGCACAAAGCACAATGTGATGAAGGGCTCCTCTAAACCACCTGGTTTTCCTAAGCATTTGAGGGCATTGGAGCGAAAGGGTTGATGTGTCTGGTACTACTTCCTAATTTGCATCACCAGTTAATGGCAGCCACTTTAATTATGACACGATGCAGATTGCAGGCCCTTTTAGCACTTGTCGGGCTGCCTTGCTCTGAGCCTCCGCTCTGCTTCTCCCTCACTTACATCACTCTCTACTGAAATGTGCTTTTCTCTGTCAGCTTTGGGGCGTGATTCGAGCTGCTACCCATCAAGTGTGAACTTCCCCTGTGCCACGGGGCCTCGCCACGGGTGCATCAGTGTGGGAGGTGGCACTTGTCGGCACTGTCAGCTCCGCTGCAGCCAGCAGTCAGCTCAGAGACATCCTCCCGCTCCTCGGCAAGTCGTTCCTCTGGCTGAGTCCCTGCTCCTCGCAGGAGGGAAAAAAAGGAAGGAGTTACATCACAGCAACCTCCCAGGGAAGGCAGGCGAGCTGCTTACTCAGAGCAAGCTCTTTATTTTTAGACTCCTTGGAGGAGGCAGTGGCTATATAAATGAGAAGGCTGCTCGGAGTCTGAGTAAGCGTGGTGCCTGCACGGCTCGTGTCAGCACGGTGACTGAACAAGTCTCCACCGGAAGGATGGAGTGGGAGCCCACAGCAAATGTCCTCAGCGTGCAGCATGGAGGGAAAGGGATTGCATTGGAAATGCTCTGGCTTCACAGTCGGACACAAGCCTGAGCAAAACGCTTGGCTACAGAGACTCATCCCCTGCACAGTGCCAGCACCCAGGCTCTCGGTGCTTTCAAGGAAAGAAATCAAACCACCACAGCCATACACAACAGGATCCCAGAAGAGCCTTCATGAACCAGGTGTCTTCTAGAGCAAAACGGGTTCATGGAGACTTTAGGAACCTGGAGCAATAAACTCATCCTTCCAGCCAGTACCTACACCATCTCCTCATGCTATCCCCTCCAACAGTAAGTTCAGAGACAACCTCCTTTGGAGAAAGCCTGAAAAGTCCTGGTGGACTCTAAGCTGCTGGGAGGAGGGCAAGGCTTGTACCTAAAACAGACAGCTTGACTTCTGTCTGGTACCCTAAGCAAATCTCCAGGGTTATTTCTGTTTGCTTGTTGATACATCTCCTTGCTTCCTTTCTGTAGCAGGAGGTACAGCACTTCCATCAGTCATGGGATAAGAACTGGTTTTGGAAAGAGTGGGCTAGATTCATAGAAAGGCTTGGGTTAGAAGGGACCTTAAAGCTCGTCCAGTTCTAACCCCTGCCACGGGCAGGGACACCTTCCACTAGACCAGGCTGCTCCAAGCCCCATCCAACCTGGCCTTGAGCACTGCCGGGGATGGGGCATTCTAACTAAACACTCACTATTGCATTTACCCTCCAAAAGATCAAATACAATAAGTAGCTGGAAGCATCATGCCTGACAGCAGTTACATGCAATATGCAATATGCCCTGCTGTTAATCCTGAGCACATCAACTCCAACATTTCCCATTTATGGGCTCAGACTTCTTTTTTCTCTCCCAGAGTTATTCCTCACCCACCCTGCAACAACTCCATCCTTCCAAGCAACTCTCCCAGCTGAACAGGCCTTCAAACAATCTGTCTCTGCTTTCCTCCGAATGGGCACAGTTCATTGTTTAAAGCATGACAGTTCTTCTGAACCTAATAATATTTGAAAGCAATAAATAAATTCATTGTTTTCAAAATGAGCAGCCTTAGTCTCCTTAGTGGAGAACCTGTACGACCTCCACGAGGCTGGGACATTACTGTGTTCCACGTGTCCTGCTGCTGCACCTCACAGCAGAGCTGCAGCTCTCTCCTTGCATGGAGACTCTAAGCCCTGCAGATTTCTGCCATGTATCTTGCAGTTACTCAATAACTTTTCCTGATGTCACAGCTTTTTTTTAGTGATTTTTATGGCACTGACCAACCCTACTAGCTGTGCTTAGCTAAGCTGGAAACACGAAAGACAGGCACGGGGTCTTGCTGCATGTCCAGCAGTCTCCACGTTATGTCCAATACATATGGCCAGAGACGCTTCTCCCTAACAGTTCCTCATTCTGCATTAATGGGTGTTGGGAGCCCTCATACATGTACACATGCTTCAAATCCAACCACAGTGCTTTTACACAAAGTCTCTGTGACAGGCAGGCTCCAGTTGGGAACTCTTTCAAGAGAATCATTAAGTACACACATAAATCTTTTTGAGAGTCAAGCCTGCATTTTGAACTCAAGTCACTGATGGTTCAAATCCAAATTTACAGCACTTCCAAGCTTCCATAAAAGGAAGGAAAAAAAAACCTGCAATAAAATTAACGATCGTTTGTGTTTACATTTCTGTTCGTGCATTTCAGCAAGTAAGATTATATTCACATATTCAGAAGTCAGAGACACATTATTCATAGTGCTATCAGCTCAGGACTGCCTAACACGCTGTATTTTTTGCTCTGTTCTGCACTTCAGCTTGTAAAATGCAAACTGTAAAATGCAGAGTCTCCCTTACACAGAGTCACACCAACAACTGCGAAGGACAGACTGATAAGCAGAGCCAGAAGGAGCCAAGTCACCATCAGATGTGTCACCACCACCGTGGGACGTCCATCATGGCAGAGTGAGAGTAGGCGGCTGCTCCTACGCTACTACTAGGTCAGACAACCAGAGCTACTCTGAAGTAAAGCCACATTCCAAAAGCATCTAATTGCCCACACAACTCTTCCTGCTCTATTTCCAGACACCATAAAAGAAGGTGGAGCTCAAACAACCTCTGCCCATCTAGGAATACACTTCATGATTTCTTACTACATATTCTGTTTATCCCACAAGTATTTATCCAGCACTGGGATGAGATTCTGCTTGCACAGATTGCAAACAGATTTGTATGCCAGAGAAATCAGTGTCCCCTTTTCCTTGTTGATTATTTCCCTTCTCTTACCTCTATCTTCTTCAATGGTGAAGAGGTGAGGCATGAACACCTGCCAGTACAAGTCCCCCAGCATAAAGCCCCTACACAAGCCCTCTGCCTCGTAGCTGCACAGTCCCTATCAAGGTCCTGATGGTACTTTGCATACAAACAAGCCTGCTCGCATTAGTGACCCTTGAGACTGTAAACAGGCTCCTTGACTTTGAGTTGAGGAGCTCCAATATAGTCTCAGTAGCCACAAGTTTTATAGTATCTGAACTAGGTGTCCCCCTGAGCAAGGCAGGAGGAGAAGGAAGGATTAATGACTGCTTGCATGAATTATTCAGCACACTCTGCCATTCCAGAAGGAAAAACGCCGGGCAGTTGAGACCAAGAAAGAATATAAATATTCTTTTATTTATTCACAAACTATTTGTTCATTCCTCTAACTGTACAGTACATGAGAAAGAGGAAGGCATTCTATACCTGACATAAATCATTTTGATTTCTTAAAGCGCCACTATTCCTTTCCTGCAAATACTAAGGCAAGTCCACTAATAGAAGTTCAATCTATTATCATAAACTTTGTTAGAAAGAGGTGCTGACCTCTTGGGATGGGATACAGACCCTATTAAACATAGTTGAAAATATACCCTGGGTTGGCAGAAATTCATTTCTCACTTCTTACCAACCAGCATCAGAACTAAATTTATGCCTCGGTTAGTTCAAACATTGGACAGAGAATGAGGCAAGGGCTGTATGATGAAGATAAAATCCTGGCTTGGCTGAAGCTGATGGCAACATGCCCACTGGCTTCCAGGGAGCTCTAAAGCTCCTTGAATTGCAGCGAGAACTGAAGAGCTCCTGCCTGGGGATGCTGTGCTGTGTGCTGGGAGCACCCCGACTCTCACCGCTCATCACTCATCCACCACAGAGCACTCACAACGCACAAGGAGAAAGGAGAGGCTTTGATACAAGATGAGAAAACATCTCCTTGGTCACAGCATTACACTGCCATTGCCCTCTGCCTGTTGCAAATTCCCTGGGTAAGCTTGGGAAGTCACTTAATGTCTTCTGCTCTGGGCTTGTACTGGTAAAATGTATATCAAAGGAAGTTGTTCCATACCGAGCAGTGCGTTGATGGTGAGGCACCCAAGTAGGACATTCCTGGTGGAATTCATCTCACCTAAGCTGAGCCACGTAACCAGCTTCCACTGCCAATGGAAAGACAGGTTTTCGGAAAGGGTTCATCTTCTCATTATCACCAGATGGGAGAAAACGCCCTCTGCAAGTCCTTAATTACAAAGGGACATCAGTCTTTCAACAGCTCAAGTTAGGTAAGATAAATCCCACTCTAAATAACCAGGACCAAAAGAATGACTTTCTGGTCCCCAACCTAGAAGACACAAGCAGATGCATTTACAGCCACTAAAACTGCCCATCTGGCTGTTGGCTCAGGTTGCAGCACCAAGGTCCTTGGAGCAAGTCACAGATTTGGTGTGGAAACAACAGGATGAGGCCACATAATAAAAGTAAGCTCATGTCCTGTGTGCACACACCTCTGGTCGCAGAGGAGACCTCACCTTCCCCCTCCTTGCTCTGAAGGGTCTGGGCTTTGCAACCTCAATATTCCTGAAAATGGAAAACGTATCTTTATTTTTCTTTCACTGAGAGAATTATTTTTAAAATCACACTTATAGCACGTGAGAGTTTTTAATGGCACAACCTCCATTATTAATAGGAACAGAATGCAACACATCCTAAAGCAAACCTTCCAAATAGCTGTGTTTATCCATTCAAAGAAGCAATTAGAGAGGTTCCAGGTTGGGAAACCACCGAACTCCTATTTCCAGTCAAATGCAAGGACATTCATTAGAACTGCCATTACCTCAAGGAGGATTGGAGCTAATATCACTGAACATGGTTTGTGCACACCACAGAAGTCACCTCTCAGCCCTGCTTATGCCAGGCAGCAGCATGACCTGGGCACCCCTCCAGCATCTCCCCAAACCAACCAAAACCCAAGTGTCTGCACCACCAGAAGAAAACTCACTAAACTTCCCTGTTTATGACTTTGTCTCCCAGCTAATTACAGCTGGAATGATATAATAAGATTTGTGCTCCTGTTCGAGGCTGATATATTTAATAGATTTTTCAATATTGGTTTATCCAGCTATGTCAAAGTGACAGCCCCACTTAATGTTAATCAGAGGGTGCGTGTGAGCATCAATGTTCAGCTCTGCACAGCTCAATGGAATTATCAGAGTTGCGAGACACCGTCGATATGTTTTGATCTCTGTGTCAAATGAATTTGGTTCCTTGTTAATTTTTTCCCTTTATGTTTCACTGATGTTTAATTGTTTTGTCATCTGTGAGTACGCTGCTCTATCTAATTGCAATATTGATGTTTAGGCAAATCAGAGGACACGGTGTGACATTCAGTGTCACTGAAGATCAGGTATTTTCTCCTTACCTACATACTCGCAGCACACAGCACGTACACACCTAGAAAGCCCAGTTTCAGCTTCCAAGGAGCTGTTACAAATCATCCTGACATTTCTCCAACATCACTCAGCTACCAAAAACCATGATTAAACAACCTACAGGGCTTTGGCATTATACAGTGAGAATTATCTCAACTTAAACCATGATTTAGTCAGGCTGTGAACTCCACTATTCACACAAGTCAGGGGGAAAGGGAAGGAGACGCTGAGCTCCTGTGGAAAGCTCACCAAGCCCGTCCTCCAGTGTTCAAAATGCATAATCAAATATGAGGGGCTGGAAGGAATTTCCCCTCTCCTAGCAATGCACAATTGCCCGAACCATGTGTTAGGTGGACCACTGAGTGAAGCAAAGCTTTGGTATCCCCCAAACAACAGTCTCTTAAGTACATTGGTCCTAGAAAGAACGGATGACCAGCATGAAACACCTTCTGACCCACTCCTGGATGTCATTATTGAATGCTAATTTAGGGGTCTATTCTAATTGCACCAAACCAAATCCAGTTCTCTGTGGACTTTAATGAGAGCACAACCATTTCCCAAGTGAACCCACACCACACACACTGTAAATCCCGAGAGGAGTGTGATGGGCTGACAGTAATTTTTCCATCTCTAAAAACTCTCCAGCAGGCTGACCTTGTTCTAAATGACACTGATTCCTCCTACTGACTGGTGCTTAAAGGTCACCATGAGAAAGCTAAATCAGGCCTGCATTTAGATCCTTATTTTATCAAAATTCAACATGTGGAAACAGATTCAGAGCTCTCAGCACAACAGATCCAGCCACTCAGAGTTCATCAATCAGTGTCTTGATGAAACATAATCAGCATTATCAACCAGATACCCCAAACTGAGCCAATCACAAAATGTATTATCATTTCAGTTAAATGAACTGGCAATAGGAAGCTGAAGACAAAGCAGCTGGAAGACAGTGCTGTTTGATACATGTCACTGTCAGTATCTTTGAGAAGTGTCAGACAAGCCAACACATGGTCTATCCATCACAAGACTCTCTTTGGATTGACTGACAGACTGTATGAAGCACTTACTAACTGCTAACTTGGGCTTAAAATATCATCAGTGGCTTCTTAAGACTTACCTACTACAGTCTGCTTTGTTTAGGCTGGCTAATAGTAAAGAAACTGTGAAGAACCAAACATACACTCGCCCCAAACACCAAATGAAATTCTAATTTGGATGCAAGGATGGATCCTGTACCATCTTTGGTACAGGATGGAATGTACCTGTACGTTCAGGTACATCTGAATGGACCTGAAAGGCCAAAGCAGACAGATCAGGGTCAATTATGAGAAACACATCAACTTCTAAAACTAATAGTTTTATTTAGTGCTACAGGTCTGGGATGGAGGATACTTGCTGGGGTAAAAGAGCCAGGATTTGGGGGCTGCAAGTTTCCTTCCCTAATTCCAATCATCAGCACATGCGCTGCCCTGACATCTGGTTTTCAAATGTTCACTGAACACACACACATCAATTTTCCCACACGCTGCCACACAAACAGCCCTTTCTCCAACAACCCACTCCAGCAAAAATCTGTGAGTCCAGCAAAAGCTGCAGAGAAGGATCATGTTCAAAAGGCAACGAGGAGCTGCTGGCTTGGGCCTGCAGACGCCCAGGCTTTCCAACAACTTGGTCTCAGAGTGAATTTAGAGTGTCAGGAAATGCCATGAGGCTACTTCTGGGAATAACACCAACAACAGGAACAAACAGGACTGGATCTCAGATGAGGAAACTCAAATTGCATTTTCATTGAGTAGCCTCTGTCATGATTTTCCAAAGTGATGGCAGGAGGGGAGCTCAGTTTGAATCACCTTTAAAAAGCCTCAATTCATGGGAAATTTTGAGCACTGACTCTGTGAGGTTGAGTTCAAGCACCAGTGCTCAAACTGGACAGTTTAAAACAGAGACACTTCTGAAAACACCAGCCCCAAGGCTTTTATCAAGCAGCTTTCTTCTCATGCACTACTCAAAGCTAAATCCCAAACTGTTATCAGCAACTCTCACAGGTTTTGCTCTTTCATTCAACCACCCTTCACTCTCCCTCCACATCATCAAGCAGTATCTCAGAGCCCCATTTCGGGATCAGCTCTGCACCACAGGCTGCAGGAATACCACCACCAGAAAGCCTGGATGCCAAACAAAAAAGAAACCCATGGGCTCCCCCAGCTCCTGTTGCACATAACTGTGAAGAAACACGAGATACTGTGACCCGGTCGTGGTTATCAACTATTTGCTGAATGACAACGTTGTGGTTTGCACTCTGCAAGAGGCAGAACTCTATTCCCCTGCATGGCTGAGCACAGTCCTACCTTATTTTGCAAGGATAGCTGCAAAGCACAGAACAGGAGGGACACTTCAAAGCCAGCACGTCTCAACCCTTCCCCACCTCCACTGACAACAAGCGCAGGCGCCTCAGACAAATACCTATTTTTCTCTCCTATGTGAACAGGGTTTTTTCCCCCTTAACGGAACAGGAGGCAGCTCCCCTGATGGGAACACAATTTTGCTGGCTGCTAAAGTGGAATCCACACAGGGAATGGTCTCCTCAGGAATAAAACCACTACCGTGTGCCAGTCTGCAAAGCAAAGTGCACGCCAAGTATCTCTAACACTTCCCCCAGATGAAGGTATAATCCTGTTTATAACAAGTCTGTTCTAAATCATAACCCCTCTGCTGTCTCCTTCTCTCCATAGGCATTCCTGAGGCTGAGACCCTCACTCGACCCATAGCAGCCACCACCACTGCGCCTGAGGTCTCTTATCACCCCATCACACAAACCAACCCTCTTCCACTCCCCTGCTGGTACAGGCAGTGCTGTGTGGCCATAGCAGGTTTCATGGCTGAGGACATTTGCACCCATCAGCACCTGCCGACAGGAGAAAGGACCCGGCGTCTGCTCTGAAGTCTGACAAAGTCAATAGGATGCTTTTGCCTTACATTAATAGGTTTGGGGTCAACCATTAGACAAACAGATCAATAATAGTATCAATAATTACAGGTGCCAGCCAAGCGTGGGCCTGTGCTGTTAAGAGGTATCAAACCCTATTCCAAAGAGTGCAGCAACCCTTTCTCTCCCTGGGAGTCCAGGTGGCAAATGTGCATCCACAATAACCCAGCAGATATTATTCAACTATTTCAGAAGACCAGAAAGACTAAATCAAGTTGCCTGAGATGACTCAGGAGGTGACCAGCAGCGCTGGGTAAATTCAGCAGTGCCCCTTCCATCATTTGCCCAAGAAGCTCAAGTCACGCTGGTTCCCATCCCAGGAGCAAGCCCAGGATAAAACATGCCTGTGTGCTTTTGAATCAAAAGGCAGCGAGAACCCTTCTCTTGTTACTTTGCCGTGTTTTACTTGTGCCCTTTGTAGCATTTCTCAGAAGATTTAAACCAAAAACTGTTCACTGAACTTCCTTTCTCCACTGGCTCTTTTGCATGTAATGAACAAGGGTTTACTTATTTGTATTTCAAATAGAATTTGAAATGAACACATCTATTTAATTCCTTGCTATTACACTAGCAACATCAAGGGACATCAGTGCAGCAGTTAGAGCAGGTTTGCTACCAAGTCAGAGAGCACAGGCTCGTGTTGCTCATGAAGCTTACAGAGGCCATCCAGGGATCCTGTTCATCACAAGAAAAGGATGTGGAGATGTGGCTGCTGGGAGGAGGGGAGGGAGATGGGAAACACAGTTGGAATTTTTCTCAAGCAGCATTTTAATCTTTTTCAGTTGTTCAAAAAGGTGCCTTAAACTCACCACTATCTCCTTGGTTTCCTAACCAGGAAGGATCCCACACATTCCTATACCCACTGTGCTGCAGGACCAGCCTGGCTCAGAGTCTCTCCTTGCAGCTTAACTGATTCTGTTTATTCTCTTATCATATTCCTCACCATCTCCAAACTGCAACAGGCAATGGCCAGCTGCCCATGCCAATGCCACTGGCAAACATTCTAATTACTCCCAGTGGAAAAGAGCTGCCAAATCTAATACTGGCAAAAAATTGGGTATGTAAACCTGAGCTTTATCACGCTCCTGAATACCCTGGAAGGGGTTTCATCTTTCTGCATGTGTGGGGTTGTGGCAGCGCATGCATCAGCTACTGACAGTGTGGATTCCTTCCTGCTCAGTCACTATCAGGTTTTAGAGACCACTCACGCTGACCAAGCTGACCAAACAGGCCAGTTAGTTTCCCTCCTTAAATACATCCACCACTGCCTCACTAAGGGGCACAGCACGAGTGGGAGGACAGGGTATTCTCTCTCCTCTCCAAATGAGTTTGGAAGAGCAAAGGAAGATCCTCTTTGAGATTAAAAACAGGCCCAAGAATCACCTCAGCAACGAAAAGGCTGCCTGGGTATTTTAATTTCCACGTGCTTATGGTGTCTGGAAGTTTATAATGTGGTTTCATAAGAGGGTGACAGTGCCACACTGACCTGGTAGAGGAGCTGCATATATTTTATGTAGTCTAACAGACACACACAGGTATCTTTCTTCATTTATGTACATAAATACAATATAGCAGAAAACGAAAGGCCAAATACATATATTGCCTCTTCCCTGCAGAGTTTGTTTTTAAATCTAAAAGTCCTTTTGCTTGCTTAATATTAGAATGCAGAACCACATCTGAGAACTACAGGGTTAGAGGAAGCACTAAAAAAAGGCAACCAGTAATAAACCCACATCCATAAAAAATGGATGTTTGAGTGCTCAGATGTGAGTTAGAAACCAAACATCAGTGTTGACTGTGGTTCCCCATTGCCACCTTCCTACACACACATTACACACAGCACACCACGGGCAGTGGTTACTCACAGCCTACTGACGTCCTTCCTCCTCTGCTCTGTGGAAGATGTAACATCCACACAGGACAACAGCCCATTTTGAAGGCATTCAAGTTACTGGGCAATGCAAACACCACTCATCACCCTTTGCTCCATGGACTCCAGGAAACTTTGCAAACCAGCCCCAGGAATTCAAATGCCTTTGATGGTTGGCACCCATTTGCTCTCATTAAATGCCACCTCCTTACACAAATCTGTGCAGATCACAATCTGTGAACTGAGAAACACAGTCAAAAAGAAAAATCCTGACATGGTTTGAAATTTGAAAACAAACCCCAGATTAACCGAGTCTCTTCCCCAGAAACCTTCCTCTCTCCCTCCAGATTGAGTAAAGGCTCTTCACACCTTGAAAGATTGTGACGGAAGTGAGAAAAATAGGCTCTTAACCCAAAGAAATCTGTTAGACGACAACATGTGATCTATAAGCTATGAGGGCTTTTGTCTTCAAGGCAGCCTTCTGGCCCAGATTCACTTTGTGAGTGTCAGGGAGTCACTGCAAAACCAACCTGTGCCCGTAGGCAGGTCAGTGAGGGAAATGCTGTGACATAGAATCATAGAATGGTTTGGTTTGGAAAGAACCTTAAGATCACCCAGTTCCAACCCCCTGCCACGGGCAGGGACACCTTCCACTAGAGCAGGTTGCTCCAAGCCCCTGTGTCCAACCTGGCCTTGAACACTGCCAGGGATGGGGCATTTACTACTTCTTTGGGCAACGTGTTCCAGTGCCTCACCACCCTCACAATAAACACAATAGCAGCCTGAGCCTCCACCTCCAAGCACAAATTTGCCTGTCCTTAGAGCACCAAACTACCCTGGGGGTACAGAGATACCCCAGCAGGAGAGAGCATGTGGGGAGACCAGGGCATGTCAGGACAGTGGGATGTGCTTTGATTCCCTTTTTGTGTTCCAGTACATGGTGACGGTTATATTAAGGACTAACCCTGGATGGACAGACAAGGAGGATGCTCTCATTTCACTGTTGAACCTGGGGAAGTGTCAGAGGGGAAAGTACAGGGGCTGCAGCTTGTCCCTGTGACCCTGGTCCAGGACTTTTCCTTCTCCAGCCCTGGAATCCTACTTCAGAAGTTCCCTTGCCGTCTGCAATGCCAAAATGTGTCTTAAAAGGGCTGCATCCTCTTTCTGTGTTGATTTAATCGCTGCACTCAGGCAGTGGAGTCAGGCACAGCCTGTGACACACAGCCTGAGCCAGAAGTGATCACACTGAAAGTCAGACTTGACTAGGAGACTGAGTTTAACCCGCTCCTCCCCTGACGTACATCTGAAGGACCACATCTGGTTGCCAGGGACAGACAAGTAAGTCCATGGCATCAAGCAAAGAAGGGGAAGAGGGAAAGAGGCTCAAGTGATTACACAAATCAAACTGAAATTGAAATTTCAGGCTAACCTGCTGGGAAGAAACCCACAAAGTAGGGCAATTAGAAGAAGCAATTATTACTGGATATAAATAAGAGAGATAATTTCATTTCTCACTGAAGCTATAAGGGCTTTGGGACCTCAGTGACAGAGCTAAAGTTTTCAGTAGCACAGGGGATGGCTTTTGCTCCTCCTCTACAGTAATGGCATGTGTCTTATTCCCACAAACAAAGATAAACCAGCCCATCTGTTTTCACCATGGGGCAGTTTTACCTTTCTGTCCCCAAAGATGCTAGCCGAGATGTTCAGCATATGCTGCTGCTGCCATGCCAGATCACCAGGACCAAAAAAAAAAAGCCCCTTTGGCACAATCTAATATTCAGGGAAATGGCCTGGCTGGGGAATTTAAGATGACTGAAGGTTTCATGTAGTCCCCTGTGAGAAATTATGACCTATTTCCTTCCTTTGATTGTATATCCTTCCTGAACTGGCTTTTGGATCATTCAATATTAAAAATGCATTGCCCTATAAACAGGCAGGGTAAAGAAACATCCCTTGCACTTTAAATCACTCTGCTTGAGATTACATTCAAGCCTCATTACCCTAAAGAGACTTGGGATCCTCTTCCAAATGACTGAATTGGGGCAGACATTTTTCTGACAAGATCCTAAAAGTATTCAAGTCCATCCAGGCAGCAACGTCTGGCTTTTGTTTGAAAGAAGAGATTTCTTGTTGTGAGCACTGCTACAAAAGCAATGTCATGTCATGTTTACCACTTCCCCTCTATTGACTTCTGCAGCTGGTGAATTTTTTATGATTGAAATTACAAATATTTAGCCTGCTGATGGCAGGATGAGCCAAGTACTCCCAAGGCTCATGCACACCAGCCTCCTTTGTTTCCTGGTTTCAGCTGCCCGTGTTAGATCTGCTTACATCCTTGCATCTGCTGGCACAAAGGCAGGAAGAGTCGGGAACGTGGAGCTACACCACAGCTACCCTGCAGAAGGGGGGGTCCTGCCCCTCTTTGCATGCTCCATGTGCCACAAGTGACATACAACAAGCATACAGGGCCACAAGTGGCAACCAACCTGCACCATAAGCATGCAGAGACCCAGAACAGGGCTCATCGTGGTGACTTCTGGGCTGGCTGGGGACTGCTGCAGAGCTGAACACAAGTCTGGTGCTGAAGCAGTGCAAATCCTCACGTGGAAGATACTACAAGTGCATGAGTGCCAGTTGCACAGTGTGAATAGCTGCTGCTAGGTACCTGTCTTACTAGACATCTCCAGCACAAACCCAGAGCAAGAGTTTGGTTTCAGTTTAAGTAAACATGATAAAAATTAGAATCAGACTCATAGAATCAACCAGGTTAAAAAAGACCTTTAAGATCATCAAGTACACCCACTCCCCAGCACTGCCAAAGCCACCACTAACCCATGGCACTAAGGACCTCGTCTGCATGGTTTGTGAACACTTCCAGGACAGTGACTCCAGCACTGCCCTAGGCAGCCTGTTCCAATGCCTGAGCACCCTCTGGGGAAGGAATTGTTCCTCATCTCCATCTAAACCTCCCCTAGTGCAGCTTGAGGTCGCTTCCTCTTGCCCTATCACTCGTTCTTTGAGAGAAGAGAGCAGCCACCTACTGGCTCCATCCTCCATTCAGGTAGTTGGAAGAGAGCGCTAGGTACCCCCTGAGCCTTCTCTTCTCCAAATCCTGATTTCTAATTCTAAACTCTTGGAATCGCTGTATCACTGTTTTCTTTTTGCCCCAGATAATATCTGCAGGATGCAAATTGTGAGTTGAGCAACCCGATTATTTTTTAATTCCTCCATGACATCTGTTGTTTATTACTAATTGAAACATTTTTTTGTCTAGATGAAAATATCTGTGATGTGCGTTGCAGGGAGAGCATCCCCCACACTGGCACAAAAGCCAAGTCTGGAAACGTGATGACAACGTGAAGTTACATATCTGAAGAGGCTTTAATCAGTCAGCTCCTGCAGCAGAAGGTAGCAGAGGCCGTGGTAATGTAGCTGAAAGCCCAGCAAGGACACATGCTGTCATGGACCTAAGCAGCCACGAGGCTGAAGCTTCTCCCCATACATCTTCATTATCACTGGCACCCAATTTAGATGAATCAATGTTAGATGCATATTCCAGCGTTCAGCTGCAACCCTTGGGGCTGGAGCACATGATGGAGGAGAGCCTGAGGAGATGTGTTTGTTCAAGAGGAGCCTGAGGGGGACCTTGTCGCTGTCTTCAGACACCCAACAGCAGGTTGTAGAGCAGATGGAGCCAGGCTCTAGAAGAGCAAACACATACAAGGATAGAACAAGAGGAAATGGCCTCTGTGCCAGGGGAGGTTTAGATGGAGATGAGGAACAATTCCTTCCTCAAAGGGTGCTCAGGCATTGGAACAGGCTGCCCAGGGCAGTGCTGGAGTCACCGTCCCTGGAAGTGTTCACACCCCGTGTAGACAAGGCCCTCAGTGTCATGGGTTAGTGGTGTCCTTGGCAGCGCTGGGGAATGGTTGGACTTAATGAGCTTAAAGGTCTTTTCCAACCTGGTTGATTCTATGATTCTAAGGACAAGCAGGCCGTAGCATAAGACACTGCAACATCAGGAAACAATTTTCACCACAACAGTGATCCAACACAGGGAGGCCGAGGAATTGGCACCCTTGATGTATCCAAAACCCAGCAGGGCAGGACGCTGAGCAACCTAATCTGAACTTGAGCTTGGCCTTCTTTGAGGAGGGGGTTGGACCAAAGGACCTCCAGCAGGGCCTTCAACCCCCACTACTCCATGATTCCCATCACCCTTCAGCTCAACTTCAGACATATCAGAAACACCAGATGTCATTATCTGGTAATGAAGCACTGTGACATGGGAAAGCAGGGGTTCACACTGTACTAAACAGCAATGCCCTTCATGATTCAAAAAATAATCATGTGTATCTAAATATGCATATTTTATAAATGTAAATAAATGCATTAGCTACGTATCAAATCACACCATATTACACCGGCTCAGTAATATGATAACTCATTGTACTATGAAATGGAGAAAAACCTATCAGAAAGGCACACTCATAAAACTACCCTTCAAAATTACCCAGCTAAATTCTGACATTTTCTACATCTACACATTCTTCTTTCCAAAAACGTTTCTCCATGGAAATTATGTTGAAATTGACATAATTTTTCTAAGATTTCAAATTATAAAAAAAACGGTTTGGTTTGGGTTTAATCTAAAGGGTTTTGGCAAAACATTCTTCCAGCTCTGCATGTTTAACATCTTCCCTGATCCTGTGAACAGCAGCGGAAGGACTTCGATAGCACCGAGTGTGTCACTGCAAAAGGTATACACGCGATGTGTTTGTCTCGTATATAGAGGACAACTCCAGGCTGAACAATCCCCCCCCCAGTATATGGACACCTTCAGGCACTCAGTTGTATGCACCAGCCATGCTGCTCCTGCCTCCTCCTCCTCCTTGGCAAACACCAGAGCCCAGCCAGAGCCACCACCAGCTCCTGTGAAGCTCCCCAGAGGGCTGAGCACAGCCCAGGGACACCGGGCTCGCTCATAAAAGATTTATCTACTCCGTTTCCCTGCCAACAGCTAGACTCCATTGCTGTACAAGCTGTACTGAATTATAACACAATAGTGGAAAACACACCGTAGCAGGCTTGAAGGTGGTATAAATCTAGAAGTTTCCCCAGAAGCCAAACTGCTCTGCTGTTTTACACTAATGAGGCATTGAGCCTGTGTTTTTAATCGTAGCGTCTCACTGGTTTCCCAATTATCTAAGTGAGAGAAGTTCCCAGCTACAGATGCAGTATCCTACAGGTTGCAAAGTGGAAAATGGTGCCATGTCAATGAAGATCTCCTCTTCCAGCACTTTCGTCACACATAATCCTTTCATCTGCCTCCGGTTTGTTTGGCTTTTTCAGGACTGAGAAAAATCACAATGTTTAAATCACTGTGTGCAAATAAATCACTGGGCTGCCTTCTCTTTCCCAACTCATTATATACAAATGTAATTTTTTTAAGAGAAAATCTCATCATCCCAAGGATTCAGTGAATGAGAAACCGATTACAATTTGCAATAGTAAGAACTGACCCAATGTTTGTTTCTTCTAAAGCAAGCACTGGCAGCTGCACTACAGCATCCCTGTTCTCTGGCTCTATGTGACATCTTACTCTCTTCTGAGATTGAGATTCAGCAGTGGATACACCTCAAGTCAAGAAAGGGGCTGTCTAAGCCAGCATCCCTGGCCAAACTTCCCGCTCTCTGGGCTGGAACTGTAGAGTCTCACCTTCCTTTGGAAATGAAGATGGGCTGAAAACCCACAGAGAGCTGTGAGATGCTTCCACAATACAATTAATCGTTGCAACGAAGCAACAGGCTTGTATCTAAATGGCCCAATAGATGGGAAAATTAATTTATACATATATACAGACATATCTATAGATAAGCATCTATATACATGTGTATATAAGCACCTTTCACACAGGACGTTTCCCTACAGAGGCTCACAAAGGACCTCTCCATCCTGCCTCCTCACTGTGCCCTCCCCTCGGCTCCATCCTCCCCTTTCTGTTTGCCATCTGGTACCCATCAAAGGCAGTTAGACCTATGACACGTGCACTTACCAAATCCTTTAAACCTAACTAGAGCCCTGTTTTGTTTCTCACTCATCAGAAGCCACAAGGAACCCTGATTCGGTACATCTGGACCTTCTAATAGGGTAGCAGCCTGGCTGTGCCAACTCTGCTTTCTGTCTGACTCCATCTTAACCAGTCATAAACCACAAAAGAACTGGGAGGGGAGCGGAGCCAGCACAGCAGCTCTGCAAGGATGGCAGTTGAGAACAAAACAGTGGTCACGGATATCGTGGCCGAGTGCTGGAATACAGCAATCCAATATACCCTGTTCTTATTGCTATACGTGTCCCAGTGCTCTAGTTCATTGGTCTCTTGCTGGGTGACTGGTGCGGCCAGCAAAGCTCCCAGGTTTGCAGTTTGCCCTGCAAACGCAGTCTGATATTCCCTATGTGAAGGTGGCACGACGAAAGCAAACTCCATCTGGCTGCAGGAGCCTGCGCTCGGATGAGATGCCACATTCCCAGGGAAATGCAAGGAAATGAAAACGGCTCCTCCCAGCTCTAATCAGCACATTCACTCAGTGCAGTGCTGGTAATGCAAAGGTTTCCACAACTACTTTTTTCTTTACCCTGGCTATTTTTTTTTTCTAAGCTACCCTCCCAGGAATGGTGTGGTTTGGGATTCTCAGCTTCCGATAAAAAGAACTTCTAATATCAGAGAAGGACTTGAAAATATGACCCAGTGACAGATTTAAAACCCTCTCCTTCCTTCCCATTTTGATGATTTTGAAAGTGGTATCACAGCTTTTACATGGGGGTCTAACTCCTGAGCTCTACATTACAGGGCTAGAAACACTATAAAAGTCAATGAGCTGGTACTGTGCATTACATCGCGTTATCCCTCAGCCAACAGAGAGGAACCGCTGGCTGCACAGTGGAAGCTCAGCACGGTCGAAACCATGCAGAAATATGGAATAAAGAGTAGTGCAGCTTTATCATCTGCACTGAAGAGATCCCCAAAGCTTTTAATTTCTCCTCTTGCTTCACGATACCTTCAGCCCCCCAAACCTTCGAGCACCCGGCACTCTGCCACCCCAAACAGATGATAAACTAACCCGCGTATTGCTCATCAAGCAATACAATATAATACAGCCTCTACATAAACACGACTCCCACTTTCATCTGATCCTCACACCAGTGCAAAAGACAGAGATAAATGTTAGAAGATAACCCCAGAGCTGCTGCTTCCCACAGGCAGATGTTCAGCTTCCTACCCCACCATTCCCCTCCTCACACCTAAAATGGCCACAGTCTCCTCCATAGAAACACACATGCAGAAGGATGGGTGGTTTTGATGTTTGACCAAAATAGGCCACTAAAGACAAGACATTAATCTGTCTGAGAAAAAGGAAAAAAACAGCTCAACAAGATGGAGGGGGGGGGCTTGACTTCATGCCAAGAGCTTGAAGACTTATATTTATTTATGCTTTTCATGGGAAAGCCATTCCGAGGCAGTAATCCATGACATCTGGCAAAAGAGTAGGGAAGGACCTTCATTGCAAGTTCACTGGTATTTTATCCAAAAAGGGGGTGGAAAAAGCTCTAACTGATGGTTCTGCAAGCAATAGCAGCAGACAGCAGACCTTGGCAGGCTCTGAACGCACATTCAAGGCCGGGACATTGGACTATCCCCACCACTGCTCCTCCAGAGCACAAACCCCTTCCTGGACATGCGGAGACTCCACGAGCTGATTGCAGAGACATGGCAGAAAGCAAATCTTGAGGCGGTGGATGAAGAAACTGCGCAATAAGGATATTGGAGGGGTGGGAGAGCGCCTGCAACTCCTCAGGAAGAGCCTTTGAACCAGCTCAACTTCACCCTGCAGCCCCAGCTAGTGCCTCCACGTGGGACCCTGGTTTCTGATACGAAGCAAATAGACATGAGGTATTTCTCTTTCAAACAACAGGGCAACTCAAAGTGGTGTGCAGCTCCGCAAGGACAAATATACATGGACTCAAAGTCTGAAATTAATATGGAAAGTGATTCATAACAGGAGGAGACAAAACAAGCCTATTCATGCTACTCCATGTCAAGCCATCTTATAGCTATTTTGGATCCAAACCCTCTCTTCTTTTCCAAAACCACAAAGAAAAGCAAACAGATGTCAGCCATTGCAGAGCTGCAGAGAAATGAACTGAACAGCTCATAAAAGCAGTGTTTTTCCTCAGTACTTCCCACCTAGGGATCCAAAGGCATTTCTGCAGTGTTGCCAGGTGGGTCAGGGCCGGGGGAGCCTCACGGGTCTGGGACTGGGCACGGTCCCACACCCAAGCTCCAAGGGCTCCATCACTTTATTTCCTGCCAAGACATCATGGGAAGGGAACAGAGGCCTTGTCAACAGGCAATCGAGAAAAACACAAGTATTTCAGAGTAAGCACATACAAGGCTCAAGCCGTGAAACTTCATTTTCAAAAGCTGCTTTGAAGCACGACAGCTTCAACACTGCTGAAAGTCAGTAAGTGAGACAGAATCCTAATTGCTTTACAAAACTTCAATCCATATGAAACTAATATTATTGTGGACTACTTTCGATTTTAGTTTTTTAAGTATGCTGGGTGTGGATACTATAGCACTGAAGGCCACCACTCCCTTAGGTGCTGTAAAAGTGGTACTGGTTTCTAAAAAGCAAATCTAAATACTGATAGTGTTCAGAAACTCTTTGGTTACACACAAAAGGATTCTTTTACACAGTCCTACTTTTCTCATCTATCTCATGGCAAATTTTGTGCCACTAAAGGTCAGTCTTGAAGACAAATCCTTCAATGCAGCCTGCGTCACATGAATACAGGGACTCACTGAATTTGGGTTTTGTAATGTTCTGGCTGCTTCTAGAATAAATGTGAGCAGTAGCATAAAAGCAAAATGATTTCATTCAGCTTCTCCCTTTTCCTTCCCTGTGCTGTGCCTTGTTTTTGTGCCTTTGTCGACGTGGCACTGGAGAAGCTGCTCACCAGACAGCGAGGCTGCTGCACACAACTGGTGACAGCCACACACAGATGGAACAGCCCAAGTGAGGTTGCCACGTAAAGGTCCAGACGGTTGGTATAACAACCGGATCCAGCTATGCTGGTGGGTGTCACAGGTTACAGATAGGCTTCACAGAAATTAGGGGCAGAGAGCTGTGCCAGGAGCTGCTGTTGTCCTGGGAACCATCGATTCCAGGAAGACCTCAGAGGGCTGGAGCAGCTCTGCTCTGGAGACAGGCTGAGAGAGCTGGGCTGGGGCAGCCTGAAGAAGAGAAGGCTCCTGAAGGGGAGACCTTAGAGCAGCTCCAGTGCCTAAAGGGGCTACAAAAACCTGGAGAGGGGCTTTGGGCAAGGGCCTGTAGGGACAGGACAAGGGGAATGGCTTTAACCTGCCAGAGGGGAGATTGAGAGGAGCTCTGAGGCAGAAGTTCTTCCCTGTGAGGGTGCTGAGGCGCTGGCACAGGGTGCCCAGAGAAGCTGTGGCTGCCCCATCCCTGGCAATGTTCAAGGCCAGGTTGGACAGAGGGGCTTGGAGCAACCTGCTCTAGTGGAAGGTGTCCCTGCCTGTGGCAGGGGGTTGGAACTGGATGAGCTTTAAGGTCCCTTCCAACACAAACCGCTTTGTGATTCCATGATTCCAGTCCCTAATCCAGCTCAGCCCCGCTGCATCGCCACAAGCCCACCTCCCTCCTGCAGGCAGCAGGTCTCCATGCACACCCCCAGCCTTCGGGGCTACAGAAAAACAAGAGTGAGCAATGTCTGGATCTTATTTCTATTTTTTTCCCTGACACCAGAATAAGTAACGTATTGTTTGCCTCCAAATGCATTCAGAGGAGTCAGGAGACTGAGGGAGACAGTCTTGTAGCAATGACTTCTTCATTAACAGCCAGAGAGCCAAGTGTCATTTTAAACTGTGTTTGCTGTTTAAGTCTTCTCCTTTTTAGAGGCTGTGATCTCTGTATTACTCAAATGACTGGGACTACCTCATTTAAAAAAACATAAATCCAGGATTGCCATTTTCCACATATCTCCCCCCACACACGTAACTTAGTTTAATTTCTAATTTACAACTACCAAATATAACCTTACATTAGAATTTGCATAAGAATGAACAGACCTGCAGCAAGATATTACCTTTTAAATTTACACGCTGGGTGGCCAAGGAATATGAGTCTATCAAAGAAGTCTGAGCCTGCAAACTTGAGAGCCAGCAGATGTAACGAGAGGAGAATCTGTACACTTTAATGAAACTAAGCTGAGTAAAAAAAAGGCTTTGATGGAGTTGTTTCAGAGCAAGGATATGAATTGCACATATATATCAGGGCTGTTACTCAAAGCAAGCAGTGTACCACCTAACCCAGCGCTGTGTGGCCAGGGCCAGCCAATGCAAGCAGTCTAAAACATGAAATAAAGAACTAAAAACTCAATGCTAATGAAGCTCTACAAGAAGCTGCTGGAAAGGCTCAATATAAAAGCACTGGTAAAAATGTCTTCCTGTTTCCAGCTTCTGCCCCTCTATGGGAAGCTGGACAGGCAGGGCTATCCTACCACTAGGCACTGCTCTTCCTTATTAGATTAAATACTTCACTTGTGATTCTGGCTTTGCTGAGTAGCATGTGTCCCTGTCAGAGCCATGTGCTCATGATGAATAACTCGGGGGCTGCTAGCGAGAAATGATAGAGCAATTGCATGAGGAAGATGAACAAGCAGGACAGGGCTCCCCAGCTGCCCAGTCCATGCCAGAGCCGCAGGCACTGTCAGTGCTGAAGAAGCCTCTTAATCCACCATCACACAAAAGCCTCCCCCTTGGACCCCACAAGACAGTAAACGTGGCCCTTTACAATTCCTGTTCTGTCCTTCCCGAGGTCAAAACCTACTGCAGAGCGCCACTGGAGAGCTTCCATCTCCTCCTGGCCACCCACAGGGCTGGAAGGAAACCAAAGCAAGGGCAGAGGCTGAGCAGATTACACACATCATATTTCAGCCCTTAAAATTATCAGTTGGGATCTAACAGGCGTGGGTAAACCCCAAATCACAGCCACACAACAGGGCTGAACTACTGCCTTAAAACAAGTTGGAAACTTAAAGGGATTCTGCCCCGATTCCAAGGATAAATGCCCCCCTTCCCCAAAATTGTGCTTGTTGAACATGACCCTGGCCATGTGTCCGGGGCAAAGGTGCTGTGCAGCACCCGGGGTACCCCAGCAATGCCCCACACACCAGGCTGCATCCTGTCACCCCCCTCACTTGCCCCTCCCTGTCTGAACGCTGCTCGCTGAGCATCCCTCCTTGCCGTGATCAAAGGGACGAGCAATCCTTCCCCTGACAGACAGCGCTTTGTTCTCACCAGCCTAGTTTTTGTTGCCAGACTCCCTTTGCCCGTGCCTCTGTCACCACATCCTCTGGTCGCTCCTCAGCTGTCAGACACACGTCGCTCCGCTACCAGCCACCTACTTTCTGTCGGCTCTTTCAAACTTTGTTAGCTCGATGGCACACTCCACACTTTCATTAAGTTGTCTTTGCCACAGAGAAAACAAGGCTTCAACAATCCTCTCATTCATTACCTGGTTACACCTCGGAGGACTTACATTTTTCAAGCTAAAGTATTTTCTAGTTCCCAGTCCGGTAAACCATTTTAGCCTAGAGATCACTGGAGTGATATTAGAGGAACCTTTTCAAACCAGCAAAATGATGAAGACATGAAGAATGTGTGAATGAAGCTGTATGAAGACAGGCTGAGAAAGTTGGGGCTGTTCAGCCTGGAGAAGAGAAGCTGCATCAAGGCCTCAGAGCAGCTTCCAATATCTGAAGGGGACCTACAAGGATGCTGGAGAGGGACTTTTCATCAGGGACTGCAGTGACAGGACAAGGGGTGATGGGTTTAAACTGAAACAGGGAAAATTCAGGATAGATGTAAGGAAGTTCTTCCCTGTGAGGGTGGTGAGGCACTGGAACAGCTTGCCCAAGGAAGCAGTAAATGCTCCATCCCTGGCAGTGTTCAAGGCCAGGTTGGACAGAAGCCTGGGCAACATGGTCTAGGGCAAGGCATCCCTACCCATGGCAAGAGGTTGGAACTGGATGATCTTAAAGCCCTTTCCAACCCAAACCATTCTATGATTCTATGAAAAACAAACACCCTGAAACTGGGATGAACCTTCTCACTCTCCATGGCTGAATCGTCAGCACTCAGCCCCATCCACTCTCCAGGGAGCTCTCTAGGTGTATGTGGAAGCTCAGCACAAAGGGCATTATCATCTGCAGCAGCCTGAGCTAGCAGATAGCACCAAGTCCAATCATTACTGTCATCACTTTGGGACAACCACCCTGACCTTCCACACAGCTACATCATCTGCTGCACACAAAGGCTCCCAACGTCTGAACCACAGCCCTGAGCTGGGTGACTCAGGAGGCTGGGGACTTGGTGAAGCGATGCTGCAAAGGCCACACAAGCATCTGTGACTTTGCAGAAAACAGGTACAGAGCATCTGACTCAAAAACAGCCTCCAGAGAGTTTGACAAGCCAAGAGCTTGACAACCTGGGGACAAGGATGGCTGTCAATCACCTCCTCATGTGGCCACTTTGTGCAGAACATGTCCTCTAACAGTGCAGCCTGATCAGAAAGCACATGAAGCTAAGATGCAAAAATACTAATTGGTGAGAGTCCAAGTGTAGTGGAGGAGAAATCTGGTATCTTAATGTCACTCCCTAGTTTGTACGGCAACAGCTTCTCTATTTAGGCAAATCCTGAACAAATCAGAAAGAGCCCTTAGCCTCCTCCAGTTCTGAGGATCAGCCTCACGCACTCAGTTCCTCACTCCAACACAGAACTGGGGTGGTGCCCACGTATGCACTTTTCCCCCCAAGTCCTTAAGATGTCATACCTGAGAACAGCGTGCTACCAGGACCGATTACCACAGATGGCCCAGCTGCCTGGGCTACAGCACTCAGTACAGAGCACTCAGGGGATCCTCCTTTTGAAGGTCACCTTCAGGCTCATCAGCAACAACTTATAATATTAACCAAAAATCAGTAAGACAGTAATTTTCTCATCGAGAAAATGATTCCTCGAAAATAAGATCCAAAGAGTGTCTTAAAGACAACCTCTTTAGATAGATCCCATACATAAGCTGAAGACAAGCTCTCTTTGAAAATACTCACAGAAATGTTTTCATAGTTTCTTTTCTCTCTTTATTTGAAAGAAAATCCTCTGTCATATTTACACATTAAGCCCCACACATCCCTCTGAACCACTGAGAAACTAAACAGGGAAGCACTTGCACTAATGGTGATTTTCAAGGGGATGGACCCTTGAAATCTACGGGCAATTTCTAGGAGACCTGGGAAGAGTAACAAAGAAAACCAAGCTTATGGCCAGCAAGCTTAAATTCACTATATACACCCTGAAAGAAACCAAGGGGCTCCATAAATAAAGGCAGCAGCTATGTGTTAGTGAAGCTAAAAGTGAAAAGCACTGTACAATCGTGGCACGTATGACTAAGGAGCTCTGAGTTCAGTTTCTAGCAGTGACTTGTTACTAGTCCTTATCCTGTGACCTTCACCATGCTCTCCAGAGTCTCCAAATAGACTTCTGCATATAAGGCCTAAATACCTTTGAGCATCTGAGTTTAAACCCCTTCAGTGCTTCACATACACATCAACGAAACAGAGACATCAGTCTTCCTCCTTGCTTTCCACCCTATTTGAACAGCAATTGTTTTAAGACGCTGACCACCTTTCTGTGCACACAATCCTCCTGAGCTTGGTTCAGTGCAGCACATACATATTTTTAAATCCCCTCTGCTGACACGCATCCGAACGATAGCACGGTGCCAGCACAAAAGTAGTCAACTGAATCTGATCGCTGTCATCACAACGCTCAACTTGAATGACACATTAAACATCCAGAACTGAACAGCAAAGAGTTTGGGACTAAAACCGGAATCCTGGCATCGGGTAAAACGCAGGCAAGGGATTATTTTTCCTCTTGACTTTTATCTTCAGCGTGATCTTCCAAAGCGTGGGCAGGAGGAGGGCAAAGAAGCTGCTGAGCCATGACATGACTCGTCCAACCAACGCAGCGGGGGAAAAACCACGCTTGTGTGCACAGCCTCTGATGAAGGGTATGTGAACAGAAGCTATTACTTTCAAATTTCCCTTCCTTTTATTCCCGCACTGATTAATACAAATCAGAATCATTAGCATCATTTTGTAGAGAATCAAAGAATGCCTGGGCACAAGAGCTGTAATTTGCAGAAGATTGGTTCAATTCACCTAGATCGTGGCACCAACTCATACCCGTGCAAGTGAATATAATATGCACATGCATGCCAGCAGATGCCAAACTCCAAAGCTCATCACCAGTCTTCAGTTCTCATATCACCACTCTGGTTTTTTACTTGCCCGAGGTCAGCAGTGGGCTGGAGGCCCACTCAGCCTTCCCGTGCTGGGAATACAGCAAGCACCAGCTTGGAGAATCTCAGGGATGAGGTTTTATTGTAACCTGCAGCCTGCAGGTTTAGTTCCATGGTTCAATTCATAGCAGCTCATCGAGTAGAGCCCCAGGGTCCCAGCTCTGCCCCAAGGAGGGTCAGCACTGCATGGGATGGAGGACTGCAATTACCACGTGACACTTCCTCATGACAACCAGAAACCAATTCCCATCCTCCCAGGTTTAGTATGAGACTCTTGCACCACCAGAAGCACTCACCTGCCTTAGAAAGCAGAAGAGATGTTGTGTACTGCCTCAGCAGCATAGTGCCAGGGATGCCCCAGAGCAACTCAAAATACCATCAGATAAACTATTAGCAGGTATAAAATGGTGCCAAAGAGCTCCACACTGGGATCAGCCATCCTGAACCACTCTATACTGGAGGAAACAGTCTACTTGTGGCCATCATTCTTCCCTGTGAGGGTGCTGAGGCGCTGGCACAGACTTTTCCCAGAGAAGCTGTGGCTGCCCCATCCCTGGCAGTGTTCAAGGCCAGGTTGGACACAGGGGCTTGGAGCAACCTGCTCTAGTGGAAGGTGTCCCTGCCCATGGCAGGGGGTTGGAACTGGATGAGTTTTAAGGTCCCTTCCAACCCAAACCATACTACGGTTCTATGGTTCTATAATCAGCAATGCCTAAAATCGTACGATTGTACAGCCCAGTAAACCATCTCTTGTGTGCTCACCAGACTACAGTCATTTGGTCATTTTTGCATACATTTCCATGCAGTGAGTACCTAAGGAGCATGCACAAGAGGAGGATGGCTTTGGCAGTGCACCTCTTGCCCATTTTTACTTAAATAATGTGAGTGATGCCAGTGATGGAGAGGCAAAGAGAGCCGTGTACGTGATGAGACTGAGAAGCAGCAGGTTATCCTCCCCATCCCAGGCAGACGGTATTTACTGCCAGCAGCATGAGTTAACCCACAGTCTTTAATGAGAACAGACCCAATGCTCTTCAGAAGCCTCTTGGCACAAGCACTCATCCATATTTTAAATGAAAGCTCAAGAAGGCCAAATCTGCTCTGACGCTGGTGGTTCTTTAGCTGTTTAGTTTGATTGTCCTGCTTGGCCAAAGTGCAGCCAAGACTTTGATGGCACCACCCAGCACAGATGTGCAGGGCACACAGCAGGCAATTATTTCCAACTAGAGCCATACATGTTTTTCTTGCAAACATGATGAAGAAAAGCTGTCAGTCCTGAATGCAGATTATCTCTAATTAATCCCATAAAAAAAAATTAAAAGGATGGTTGCTTGGTAGCATTGCAAGAACCGTTTTGTAATTAATATGACCTTCATCTCCATATGGTAATTAGCAAACATTTATATTACCATTAAAAAGACCATGTTCACTACATAACCTCACTTTTTGCTGTTAGCTAACAGAACCAGTAAAACCTATTTAGTGAAAGCCTTGAACTTTCACAAATACTACAAATAAATGCATTCAGAGCTACCATTTTTTTTAACTCTTGCTGGCTGACTGTAAAATCCACCAGAAGCTGTTTAGTGAGGCTCTGGCAGGAGAGTTTGGGTGACGCACACTCTTCCTCATTTCAGGGAAGGGACTGGCACATCGGGGTGCTGTGATGGGACAAGAGACCCATGTCTGCTTGTGGGATCTCCAGCAGCGAGTCCCCGCTCACATCCTGGAGCCCAGGATCACCCAAGATCACAAAGTGAGAAGTCGCCTTCCTTTCTGAGTAGACACAGACCCATGTCCAGGCAATGTGCATGTGTGGGCAGGGACTTAGAGGGACAGACACAGCTCCCCTTTCTGCCACCAGCGTATGGAGCAGCCTCTCACATAGTTTGTCCCCTCATATCATAGAATCCCAGACTGGTTTGGGTTGGAAGGGATCTTAAAGCTCATCCAGTTCCAACCCCCTGCCACGGGCAGGGACATCTTCCACTAGAGCAGGTTGCTCCAAGCCCCTGTGTCCAACCTGGCCTTGAACACTGCCAGGGATGGGGCAGCCACAGCTTCTCTGGGAAAAGTCTGTGCCAGCGCCTCAGCACCCTCACAGGGAAGAACTTCTGCCTCAGAGCTCATCTCAATCTCCCCTCTGGCAGGTTAAAGCCATTCCCCTTGTCCTGTCCCTACAGGCACTTGTCCAAAGCCCCTCTCCAGGTTTCCTGGAGCCCCTTTAGGCACTGGAGCTGCTCTAAGGTCTCCCCTTCAGGAGCCTTCTTTTCTCCAGTCTGCCCCAGCCCAGCTCTCTCAGCCTGGCTCCAGAGCAGAGCTGCTCCAGCCCTCGCAGCAGCTCCGTGGCCTCCTCTGGACTCACTCCAACAGGTCCACATCCCTCTTGTGTTGGAGGCCCCAGAGCTGAATGTCTATAAGCAACAATTATGCCGTCTTCTTTAAAGACTGAAGGGAAATATCTATAGAAAAAAACTAAGATTTCACCACTAATACTAATATAAATCTATTTTCTCCTCCTTGAAGCCACATTGCTCTACTTTGGGGAACAACCGGCGGTCAGCAATTCTATTGATAGCTTCTCTACTTATATTAATCCAAAATTTCCTACGCTGTTTCTCTGCGTGCTGCAATCACTCCTACTCCCTGGAGTGACTCACCGTTTAACTGGTTTGCTAACAGAGGACCTGATGTAGCAGTCAACAACAACAACAACAAAAACCCATTATCACAAAGTACTCCTTTTTCACAGAGGCAGGAAAACTTGTGGTAAATCACTGCACAACACCAGAACTGAAAATGCAGGGGATAAATAAGATCGAAACCAAGCAGCACACTTGCCCACACACTTCCTTACTCCTCTAACACATCTCTGAGAGGAAAAGAAAACCCAACAAGCCAAACCTTCCTGTATTTTGAATTCTGCTAATAACAGCTACACTTTGCAAACATACATTTCCTGCTCCTGATGAAAGTTGACAGCTCGTGGGGAAAGGCATGGGGGGAATGACACCAAACGACTCGCACTAATCAGTGCTTTCATCAAAGAGTGTGACATGATGTAAATCTAATCCAAGGTAGCTTTCTCTTTTACTTGCAAGCTGTACATCAACAACAACAACAAAAAGGGATTTACTAATTGGAAAGATGATATGAAAATGCTAATAAGGCCGTTAAGTTGACAAGGCTGGAAACACCTAAATTTTCTATACATGTAAGTATGTCTCAGATGATTCTTGCACTATAAATTATTTAACTAGGAGTAACAAACAATATGTAGAAATAAGAAAAACATTTGGCCACCCTGACTGGGAATTACAGAAGAAATTAAATGGTCCCCACAGCCCTGCCTGGAGCTCACTGAAGCCAGACACACAACTCTCACCATCCTCCTGCAAATTCCAGCAATTTTATTCCTCGCAAGCTCCAGCTTATTTCCCATTTTTCACTTGATTCAGGCTCCCGCTAAATGGCTCGAGAGCATGAGGTTAAAGAAATACATGTACAGGTTGATTAACTTGAGCAGTGGGATGTCTGATGGAGACTGCTCTCACCAGTCTGCACACGGTGCCTTGTAAACCCAGAATATTCACACTCGAGATGCGCAGCTGCGCACGAGGAAGGTTACAACTAGAACTTAACCCAAAAGAAACACACAGCTCATGCATAAACACTACACAAGACTTCAAAGCAGTTGCCTTTTTTTTTATGTCTCCTGAGGCAGCCAAAAAACATGTAGGATCCAGCCTGACGATAGCAATGTGCTGTAAACTTATCATAAAAGCAGGATGGAGAAACCAGCTACCAGCTGTGAAGAATATTTACAACTGTAAATATTATATTTCAACTGTAGAGCAAGTAAATAGGGCATTATGGAAATGCCTGCTTTATCGATCAGCTCATCAGAAAGGAGAAAGAGAGAATATCATTTTGCAGTTTTCAGCAGCATAGCAGTTTGCAGACATTGAGAATGGACTTTTGAGATACTGACTTCTGTGAACAGCAAAAGAGAGATCAGCTTGCTGATGAATGAATGCAATAACTTCTGTTCCAACACCTGCAAGGAATACCTGCCTGCCACTTATTTTGGGAAGAATGCAACTTTAAAGAATCAAAGAATCAGGAAAATTTAATTCTATTGGTTTTATTTCTTTCCACTTCACAGTATCTCTCATGACACCATCCAGGGCAATGTCCATGTGTGAATTTCAAGTGGTTTCCATCCTAACAACAGCCCTGTTGTGCTGAAGAGAGAATCCACTGACACCCACCAGTAGCATCAAGTAAGGGATGGAGTGAATGGCAAAACAGACGGTAATGCCCTTCATTTAAAGCTACAAATGGAAAATTCACTTACCCACCTTTTTCTGCAGTTAAAAAAACCCCAACACAACAAACCATGTTAACATATATATGGAGATCAATGCAAATGCAACTGGCTTGGTTTAGTGTGACCTATCCAACTTTTAGTAAGACTAAGAGAGATCAGAGTAATTAGGAGCTCATTCAATATGCAGAATTTTATGACTCTAAATATTAACATCACCATTCCCACCAGCACAGCCCAAGCTACTGCATACAAATCCTCAGCACAACTCAAACACTGGGTAAGGGGAGGCCAAATAAGATTCCTTTATTCTTATTTCTCTGGGAGAAGGCAGGAAAAAAAATGGCAATATTATACTGTAGCCTATCAACAGGAAGGACACTGTAGAAACATATCAGAGCCTTGAGTAATGGGAAAGTACTGGGAAATACAAGATGGTGTCAAAAATTCCACTGTACAAAGGAGACAGTCCATGGCTACGGTATATCTGGACAACAAACCTCTCTTACTTCTCCCCATCCCTCTTTCAAAAGCAGACCCAAAGTTTGTGTAGATCTAAGTCCATTTTTTGATGGCTTTAAATGAAACCCGAGTCATGTATAAAGCATTTAAACTCCGAATTTCCCAGGGTTCCTCCAGTCTGAGAGCACTGGCAAATATCTATACTCCCTATGGAGTTTGCTGTCCATTTACCACATAACTCAAAGTAAAGGCAAGTGAGGGGGAGGATACCCTGTATTGAAAAATGCAGCACAATCCTTCATTAGTTAATCAGGACAGACAAGTTTGTTGAAAACATCTTTTATTTTACAAAGTCCTCTATATAGTGAAAAACTTGACAGCTACTGGGAAAGGTACTGGGCACATCTCCCAAGCAAGGCATGTCTGAGAGCTGTGGAGACTCTTCACACTGGGATGCCCCACTGTTTTGGGACATACGAAGGTCAGCTTGGCAGAAAACCTTGATGCTAAGAGCCTCGCTCAGTCAATTTATTTACTCTGCAGTGACACTTCCCCAGCTGAAACCAAAAGCAGAGTAACATGGGAGCACATCCCACCTCCAAGCAAGATCTGACTGTTACGCACCATGTCCTGAGGAGCAACTTCTTCCCCATCAGGTCAGTTAAACTGGTATAAAAGCAGAGCAGAGGCACAGTCCAGCTCCTCACTCAGGAGTATTCTGTGAATGCATCATCCTTCACTTATGCTGCCTGCGCAGATTTGTCAAACCAGGGCGGCAGTTCCAGCGGGCGAGAAATCAAAAGACAGACCAAGAGATGACTTAGTGAGAGGCTAAAGCCAAAGCCTGCAATGTGCGGCAGCATACATTAGCCAGCAGAACAGCTTGAGGCATGCCTGGAAAATGTTGAGGAAGTGGAATTTAATTTCTGGCTTAATAATTCCTTTCTTTATACATGAATTTTGCTTTAGAGAACATCAAATCCTGTTTTCATTGGGGACGGTTGCATTTAATCAGCAAGCTGAATGGTAAATGTGTAATTCAGCTCAACAAAAGGAAGGGGTTTAATTCTACAGCCCAAGGCAAGAGCATCCCCTGCGTGGGTCAGTCCTGGTGCAGGAGCCAAGGATAACTTTCCGGTTTGCATTTTCCTGATTCAGCTCACAACATATCCAAACTAGAAGATTCTCCAAGCAAATGCTGTATTTTTTGGCTTATCAAATCCACCTCCATAGAGTCTAGACTACCCTTCGTCTGTATCCCTGGGATAATGATAGGTTCCAGCTAATCTCTGCTGGTTTCAGGGGTGTCATACCAGTATTTTCCACTGTTTTGAGATCCTCTGGTGAACCATCATCATGCAACCAAGAGCTAGATACTGCTACAGATCGAAAGTAAACCAACAACCAATAGGTAGTATCAGGCAACTGCAAGCACGGCACAGCCTCATCACCCACCCTGGTCTTGAGAGGGGATCTCATCAACCAGCTTTATTACATTTCAGGAGAAAATAATCAAACCCCACATTATTCACATCTAGATGTTGCTGCTTTCAAGCAAAAAATTGTAATAAACCTATTTATCCAAAAACCCCAGAAACGGTAGAAATCTCTTCCGGCTTAAATTATAAACAATCATCTTACTTACATCAGCTTCCCAGAGACCTGGGAAGAAATGAATCTCAATTCACCACTTGTCTTTCTAATGCCCTTCAAGGCTCCTTGATCACAGGTAATAGAAACATTGCCAAAAAAACCCAAAAGTGTAAACACTTGAAGGCTTGCTGCTTTCAAGCAAGATACTGTCCCGACTGCTCACCGCTAAATCCAAATCACTGATGGATTTTCCATGCTGGTAGCGTTGAGAAAAACACTCAGAAACCTGGTGTTCATCCCAAATGTTAACATCTTGAAGCAGACAGATACCAGGCATTTTCTAGTGAAGATTTTCCTAACGCTGAACAGGGAAGCTGAGATTAAAGGTATGCTATCCCCTACTGAAAATTAATTTTCTACACTTGTTAAAAAACTTGTTTCTCGAGGAAAATGACTCACTTGACTAGATAAACACTTTATCTCCTCTAAGGAAGCGTGTTTCCTTGAACATTGTGACCCTGCACATTACACAATTCAGTATCATCACAGAACAGTACTTGGCTTTTCATGCAACTTTAGAAGGTAAAATCCCAACAACCAAATTGGGAAGATATTTGAAACAGTCTTGAAAACTGTCTTAAAAAGAATGAACACTTTTTCTCCCCCAAAACCTGCTACCATCTTGTTAATTACCAGGCATGTTTCATGAGTATTTTCAAAGTGGAGAATAAAAGAAATGGGAGGAAAAGGGATTTACTGATGCATAAAATGTCGTGCTGGAAATGAAAGGTGTTTTTTCAGTTTTAAAACTAACTTGGATTTTAATTTGTGTTTCACACTTCCAGCATGGAAACAAATTATTGTCTTGTGCAGCAACACACTGGTGTAGCAGGCAGAGCTACAAATCATAGAATCCCAGACTGGTTTGGGTTGGAAGGGACCTTAAAGCTCATCCAGTTCCAACCCCTGCCACAGGCAGGGACACCTTCCACTAGAGCAGGTTGCTCCAAGCCCCTGTGTCCAACCTGGCCCTGAACACTGCTTGAACTCTGCCTTGAACTCCTCTGGACTTGCTCCAATAGGTCCAAATACTCCAGCAACAGCCAAAACCAAATCTACTCTCCGATATGAACAACTGACCTCCCAAATCCCTGCCTGGACTGGGAAGGACCATGCACAGCACATCCTTCTGGGCACCCACTTTAGCGCTCCATCAGACAACTGATGCTTCCCAAAAACTTGGACCGCTCTAACAGTTGACCGGAGCCCTTGTTTTGGCTAAAGATTTGATTCTTTCAGGTCTAAATGTGCTACAGAAATCAAAGCATCAGCACCCATTTCAAAAGCAGCAAGATCAAGCCTCAGTGGAAGCACGCAGCTGGCTGAAGCCTTGCAGCAGGGAACCCTGTGCCTCTATGTCAGTATCTGGCTGACAGATCCATATCCAGCATGGATAGAAAAGTCCTTTAGAAAGCACAAGATTCAATTCCCTTTTCATCTCAGGGATGCAGTACCTTTAAAACCTGCTGGTGCAGTAATTTTTTCTGCCTTTTTTTCCTTAAATAAAGACACGCTGCTTTCATTTCACTATGAAAGGGCTGATCTGAGCACACACGCACCGATGACACTTTCTTCAAGGAAGCCAAAACCAAAGTGCAAGAGATTAAAGAGACAACTCCCTCACAAGCCAAATGATTAAAGCCTTTGCTCTTTGGAACAAGCATTTCCTTGAAATAATAAAAAACAAAAGGAAGACTAACACTGCTTCAGGTCTCCACCACTTCCACTGCTGCACACCAGGCTTGTTTTGGAGCTCTCCATGTGCGCTGGGACACCCCATGGATATAAATCACTTATGGGTACAGCAGGATTTGAAGTGGGACCACAGCTGTAATACATTCTTTGGCATTTTCTTCACGTTCAGAATGGAACAATAAGATCCTACTTTAGGATTGGGATTACGAGAACTAGAACTATGAACAGCCTGCAAAAGCCAAGACCAATCCCTTATCATTAGAGGAAAAGTTCTCGGGAATTCAGGATGCTTCTTCCAGTGTGCAAGAAGCAACATGGTTTCAGAAGCACACTAAAGATATCTATAACATAACTCCACTCCCTGCTCCAAGCTTAATATCTTCTGTTTGGTACCGTGCCTAATCCAAGTGCTTATTTGCCAAAGGACAATTTGTGGCAGTCTATAAAGGTAAGATTAATGTCATGCAAGCCCTTATCCTGCAAGCAGATCTGCTCTTTTGCTCCCAAATATGCAAGAAATGCAAAAGCAAGATGCGTCCCCATGCAACAAGTCTTCCTTACGCTACCACTTCCCTTTTATTTCTTTGCAAAACTGCAGTTCTCAAGAAAAACGTGTTTGTTGTGAAAACCCTCTGCAAACAGGGACAGTTGAAGGGAGGAAAAAAAGCCTAACCTCTATTTTGTAATAAAAACATGCAACAGGCCTCCTTTCTGCCGAAGTACGCTGAGAATTCTGTTCTTCTCTTGGAAACATTACTCTGTCTTTTTTAATACACTCTTCATCCATTAACTTTGACTCCTTATGTGTCTAATTCACAGCAGCACACCAAACAAATTATCCAGAATTAAAACCATCTCCCTCATTTCCTCTTTCCCACCTCCACGCTACGTCTTACAAAATCATTTTGCCATGACATGTCACAAGGAATTACTGATTTCTTTGAAGGGGTTGGTGGGGATGCAGATGCCCTTTGCATGACATAGAAGTCCCATGGCCAAGGCTTACACTTGAAGAAATCGATTCAGTTAAACCCCACAACTAACAGGCTGCCCCCGTTTTCTACCAACATGATCAACAGAGAAACACTGCTAACTTGGGCTGCTTTCCTCCTCCCTGATCAGCACAGCCTTTCATGTCTAGCATAAGAAATGATGGGAGAAAAGACCACTTAATCACCTCCAAGCTTCATTTACATTTCATAGACATATCTCATTTAGCTAGCCCCTCCTTCTAACAGCAACTTCTCAATCCATCACCTATTTTCTTGTCTGCAATCATCACTTCTCTTACTAATTTACACTGCCTTCTTCCCTCAGCAATTCTGCTTGAGGGCATGTGCTGAATGAATGGTACCGGTGCACCCTCCAGATGCATGGAGCAAAAACTCTTTGCTCCATCCTTTGTGGACCTCATGCCATCAACCTACAGCCTTTTCTGCCCAGCCAGCACCCATGCTGATTAGCACTGAGGTACCTGTTGAACACAAATGCATTTCTACTTGACTTGCCTGTGTGACCATGCCACAATTACTGCATTTGCTTCCTGCGGCTCTAGCTCAAACACTTCCCTGGCTCCTCCAACTCTATCACTTCATGATCAACTTACGTGGTGGTTTCCTTTAACTGGATGCCACCCAACCACCATTGTGGCTGCTTCCCTATGAAAGGATGTGATTTATTGAACACAAGATTTGAAGTATGGCCTAAGCATTGCCCAATACAGGGGGACTACCAATGCCCTGGGTCTGCTGGCCACACTATTGCTGATGCAGGCCAGGATGCTGTTGGCCTTCTTGGCTGCCTGGGCACGAGCTGGCTCATATACAGCTGGCTGCTGACCACCACCCACAGGTGAGCACTTCACCAGCTCCCTCAGCATCCTTGGGGGGATCCCATCCACCCCATAGACTTGTGTGAGTTTCACTGGTGTAGCCGGTTGCTGACCATTTCCCTTTGGATTATGGGGGTTCATTCTGTTCCTCGTTCCTGACTACCAGCTCAGGGGGCTGCATACCCCAAAAACAACTGCTATCGCTATTAAAGACTGAAGCAAAGAAGGCATCGAGTACCTCAGCCTTTTCCTCAGCCTTTGCACTGTGCCTCCTCCCGCATCCACTAACGGATGGAGATTCTCCTTTTTTGCCTTCCTTTTGTTGCTGGTGTATTTATAGAAACAGTTTTTATTGTCTTTTACAGCAGTACCCAGATTAAGTTCTAGCTGGGCTTTGGCCCTTCTAATTTTCTCCCTGCATAACCTCATGGCATCCTTGCAGTCCGCCTGAGTTGCCTGCCCCTTCTTCCAAAGGTCTAATGCAGAACATTAGAGGAGATTTATGTTTACTGCTGAGTTAAAGGTCAGGAATGGAGGCTTCCTCCCTTCCCCATCTCTCCCCTCCTCTCTTCCATGAAGAGACTAAGGCTGCATAATCTGCTGCGTTTGTTTTCATACAAGAGCTGCTTTTAAGCACTGCCCTGATGATCACACAAGGGTAAGCAGATGAAATCCAATAAGTGGCTCTACAGGACAAGACACATGACGAGACAGCCTGCCAGACTCCTGCTCTAATGTACACGCTGAAGAGAAGCTTATGCAGAGCCTGGGTAAAGAATGCTTTGTTAAGGAACACAAGCAGCTCACACTGCAGTGTCTGTTCTCCATTAGCCATCCATTTAAAAACACTTCTGATTATTTTGGAAGTACTTGCATTGCCCTTTCTCGAACTCAATATTTGCAGTTAATTGCAGAGCTAGTGCACTTGCCTCCAATTTAAAAGCACATTAAGCCCAATTTTTATTTAAAACAGCCATGTTTCCACCCAAGTGCTGAAAATATCGGCTGATCCAGCAGATAAAAGCAAGACACCTCTTTGCTTCTGACAGTGTGAACGTGCACTTTGCTATGCCTAAGTTAATGAAATATAGCAGGGGGTATGGCAATAAAGACCAGTCCCGTGGGGGTTAAAGAGGGAACCAGCCATTGTGTGCTTTTCTGCTAAAATCTCATCTAAGAATGCACTGCACATCAACAACAGTAACAAGAGACCATTCTTTGCCGGATGGAGTAGGCCCTGTACTCATCTAAGCACTCTTCCACACCTTTTAGGGAAGGCTGTCTTCATCACCATCATTTATCCTGATGGAGGCTGGACAGCAGCCGCAGGGAAGAGCAGAACAGGGGATAACAAATCCCCTTTTTATTTTTACGTGTCCGTTTATATAAAACATAACTATCAAACCTATCAACAGGATTTATGGGTTTTATTCTTTGCTTTTATGAGAGTGCTTAACATGGACAAGGCATACCCACGATTCTGAAAGACACCATACCCATCCCCTTTGTCTGACACACATCTTTGTCACGTTCAGTCATGGGGCATTCACCACTCAGTGAATTTTCTAGGGCCAATGCAACCTCAAATCCCTTGGCAGAACCTGCTGAACATGCCCCCATCTCCTCTCTCCAGCCTCACCTCCCAGCGGGTTCCTCAGCATTCAGCACGCACAATCATCCACTCCAGCAGTTCCTTCATGCTGCAGGGTTGGAAAATCACAGCCAAACAAGTTTTATACAAGCATCATCTCACTAGTCATAAATCTCTCCCTGGAAACTTGACTGAAGTGCTGACGTTACTGGCTTGGAAGAGTGATATGTTTTGTATTTACTGGTGCCCTGGTCTTTTTCCCTTTGAATAAAAAGGGCTCAAAATCATCAGCTTTCTGCATCTATATAAAGAATTGTTTGTTCAGCCAGTTCAAGCTCACCCAGCCTACTCAGAAGAACCAGGGAAACTCTATCAAACCTCACGCTGTTCAAACACACACAGGAAAGACCAACGTTTATCCCAACTGGCACAGCTTCACTGGTAGCCCTACTGCCACTGCAGCCCACAGCAAAGGAGATCTGACCTCTGACAGGATGGACAGACATCCATGAGGAGAAAGAACACAGTTGGTGTGCACATATCGTGCTTGGAAGAGGAGATAGAGAGCAGATCTCACCAGGAAAGCTGAGCCATTCCCAGTCACCCTGTATCCTGCATGACCATGCACCCTGTGTAACACTCTTTGGGGAATGTTTCTTTAGACACGTTACTATTTTCATAGAATCACAGAGTGGTTTGGGCTGGAAGGGACCCTTAAAGCTCATCCAGTTCCAATCCCTGCCACGGGCAGGGACACCTTCCACTAGAGCAGGTTGCTCCAAGCCCCTGTGTCCAACCTGGCCTTGAACACTGCCAGGGATGGGGCAGCCACAGCTTCTCTGGGCACCCTGTGCCAGCACCTCAGCACCCTCACAGGGAAGAGCTTCTGCCTTAGAGCTCATCTCAGTCTCCCTTCTGGCTGGTTAAAGCCATTCCCCTTGTCCTGTCCCTACAGGCCCTTGTCCAAAGCCCCTCTCCAGGTTTCCTGGAGCCCCTTTAGGCACTGGAGCTGCTCTAAGGTCTCCCCTTCAGGAGCCTTCTCTTCCCCAGGCTGAACCAGCCCAGCTCTCTCTTTTTTAATTCAGAAATATTGCACACCTAAATAAATACAACATAAATATGAAGACAAAGAACATTCTGCTCCCCCGTAACATCAGTAGTTAATACACTGGCTTTGCTTTCTGCGAATACTCTTCAAAAACTTCTAACATAAATGAGTAGAAGTGCTTCATCACGATACTGGCTATTTCAATTCCTTTCAGAAGAAAAAGAACAAACCAGAGAAAGTCCAAGTATAGCATTTCAAAAGGATGCACTCCATGAACTAATTAAGATTTAAACCATGACAAGCTGCAAGTATCTCAGTGTGCTCTCCAACTGCAAGCAGCAGACAGGCAAAGTACCTAAGAACAGTTTGGAAATTACTTTTGGGAATTAGAGGAATTGTGTAATCCGATTTAGTTGTTGCTCTTGTCAATAGAAAGATATGAAATGTCTTGAATTTCCATGAGAGTTCGTGAGTAAGAGGGGGGAAAAAAGGGAAAATAATCAATAAACTAATCTATAATTTCATTGATGAGGGCCATGGCTTGTGCAGGGCAGGGGAGGGTTTGCTGTCCAAAGAATGATTTGCTCTGGAGACCCAATGCTATCTCGATTCAAGTATATAAAGCTTTAAGTCAATGCAGAGACGTTACGTTTGCGTTAGCAGGGCTCAGTTTGATCTCTAATGTCCTGAAAAGATAGATTTGCAATAAAAATATGTGAAAACATTTAGAGACATTAAGTTTACAAGATGACTCTGATCCTGCGGATTAGTGTCGAGTCTGCAAGTGTGCTGAAGCCTGCCAGGGAGAATAAAGAGCTGTACTGTCCTTACACTAAGAGCAATTTAATTTGTATGTCCAGATGTTCATTTCAAGATTTTTATCCATTTTGAAGAGTTGTATCTCCATTGCCTTGGAATAAAAACATAATTATGTGTAAGCCATTTACAAGATTCCTGTGGCAAATATTCCTAACCCTGCTGGGTTATTTTAGGGCAGTGAAGCCATACTTAATACAAGGGAGGAGGATTGTTTGACAGAACTATTGAAATAAATAAAAGGACTTGCTCAAAATGCATGTCAAAGCATGTGAAAACGTGAAGGTTACTGAAGCCCAAGAGATCCCTCCATCTCTTGCCAGGCCCTGAACTGTTGGGAAATGTTTCTAGCAGCAAGCTGTCCCACTTTGCATTTCTAAGAGGCTGAATCCCAAGAATAATAATGCGCAGAAGATTGCAGCCCTTGGCTTTCCAGCCAGACAGTAATTCAATGAACAATGCGGCCAGCCCATCAAAACACCCTTGCCAAGTTACACAAGTACCACTTGTAGGAAAAGCTTTCTACTAGAAAAAGATACAGCCAGAGAGAATGTGCTGGCAGGGAAAGAGCTGAGAAGAAGGGCTTGCTCCTGTTCGGATGCTTAAGTACAGCATCATTCCCATGGTGGCTGGTGATGGTGCTCAAAGGAGCGCGGGAGCTGTGCAGGCATTTTGCTCCAGCACAGGGCTGGAGGGACCCTTTGGTCATGCACAGGTCAAGCCATGCCCCAGCACGTCGCTCCATGGCCCTCTCCCAACATCCTCTCAGCAATAATGTAAACCCAAGGGGTTGCTTCAGGAGGTCACTGTGTCTGTGTATCAGGAGAGGCGCTGAATGCAGCATAGACTGAACAGGGAGCACAATCCTGCATCACACAGAGTGAAAACCACCCCAAACAAGCTGCAAATTATAGTCCTTTGCTGAAAGTAAAAGGGCTTTGAATACACAGGGCAGCAATCCAAAGGCTGATAAGAAGCCTCCCAAGGATACAGGACGCATTTTAAAAGGAAACAAAGATAAGTGTTTTCTATTTTAAGTGTCGCCCGCCCCACCAAGTCAAGTCGCTAAACAGCTTGGGTTTGGTTTTTTTAACCTGAAGGCCTTCACCCAGCTCTCTCAGATTCGCTCTTCATTTTTGGCTACACAAACGCATGTCAGAGCAAAATGCCTCTGTAATTCTGTAACATTGCCTCCCACTGTTTCCTCGGCAGCAGCCCTGGCCTGAAACAGAGCACTGCAATGAAACACAGCTTTCCAGTTCCTGATTTAAGGACATTTGCAGAGCTGTACCACACAAACTACGGAGATATTGAAAGGTTTCCCTCCTGCAGCGCTTAGCTTAGGTCAGACCTGGTTGACAACTGTGTTAGCAGTATGGAAAACAGAGGAAGAGAGGGATATTTTGGAAAACAAAGTGAGTGCATTAGGGGACAGCGATGGGCTGTCTGGAGAGGCTCCCAGAATTACCACCACCATTGGGATGTATCGCAGGAACACAAAGGGCGATGGGCAGCAGGGCGCTCTCCCTGGCAGGGCAGTGGCTGCACCAGCAAGCAGTAAGGGCCACAAGCTCTGTTCCTAAATCACACCAGCAAGGGCTCCCACCACCCAGAGCACTGGGATGGGACATCTGCTCTGTCGCCTCTTCCAAGCAGGAGCTGCTCCCACCATAGCCTCATCTCCTCCAAGAGGAGATCCAGCACATCCATCCTACAAGAGGGGCTGACCAAGGCATGTGATGGAGGATGGGGGAAGGCCATCAGGCTGTTCCCATGTCTAAAGTTGAGCAATCCTCAAAGGAAATACAATTCTTAGGTCTAAAGCACATGAAGAAAGAATGCCACCACCCTCCACGCCATCACTCCTACCTGGAACAAGGGGACAACACTGCTCACCCTATGAGAGAGAAACCTGGGGACAAAACCAGCCCAGCTGCCAAAAGAAACGTAGAATTGGCCCGAGGAGGGAGTGTTACAGGCTGAAACACTGGGATAAACCTATCATGGCAGCTGAAATGGGCCACAGGCAGCAGCCCCATGGCATGATGCACAGCTCGGAAATCTGTACGGATCCCTCAGGATGCTGTTCTCTCACTGTGAGACCACTGGGAAGCCGGCACAGGAGAGCTGTGCCCCATGAGGCAGCACCGCTCCAGCCACACCATCTCCCCCCACCTGTCTAAAGTAATAATAAACCAAAAGCTACAACCTGCATCCATTCGTAGCTACCCCAATGTGTTTTTAAGGCTTCCCAAACCCTTTTCAGCCTGACAGCTCCTATGCAGTATGAATTTCTCTTATGTTATCTTTGCAACAAACTCAACGACCTCATTGGGACAAGCCAGGCTCCCCAGACACAGAGATAATTTAGTGCCTGTGTCACTCCTCCTTCAGCTCGGGCTGCCAGCACCTCCGTTTATACTCCTTTGGGTGTTGAAAACAACCCCAGAAATCCACAGCTAAATGCACAATGGCTTGTGGCTGGCTTTCACCTGAGCCTCTGAAGGTTGTACATCATTTGGTTCAAGATCATGCCATTAAGTTTCACTACAAAGCTCCAAGTGTGTATATTAATCACGTTTGTCTCCAGTGCCATTTGGCTAACAACACTTCATGCAAACAGGGCCTCGGGTTGCCCTCACCTCTTGAGAAAGGTGGTTGTTCTGAAAGATAGCTTGAAAACATGCCAGGAACACCAGTTTCTAAAACATGCCATTGTAGGGAGCAAGGCAAAGCAAAAAGAAAGGTCATTGTAGCTAGAATTTAGGCTGAACACAGGAAAATACAATAAACACATCACATTTACTTGCTGTTCCACTTGATTTTTTGCTCACTTTGGCTAAGACAAAGATAAAATAGGACCTAATGACAGAGGCCTTGAGCTCAGACTGCTGCCCAGGGCTGAATTACCCAAACAGGAGCATTGAGAGCAGGATGGTCCTCGGCCTCTCTGCTCTCCCCTCTTGCTATTCAGTGCTGTGAGGCAGTGCTGAGCATGTGATAGTGGTAGAAGCAAGTCACATAACATGGATTTTCTGATCTTGCATTCAAAACCCAACACCCTTGGTGCAGCAGATGTCACATTATGTCGCCTTGCTACCGAGCAGTCGGTATTGTGAAGACTTGTAAGCTGGAATCTCACTGAGTGGGAAATCACCACTCAGATGTTAAACCGGCTTTTTTCGGGTGGCAACTCTCCTTTTTTACATGAAAAGGCCAATTCCCAAACAAAAGTGTTCAAAAGAAGTTTCTTGGAAACTCTTTTCAGAAATGCCAACCCAAAGAAGCAATGCTTTGATTTCAGGGTCAAATCTGATTTAATCAAAACAACAAATTAACTCTTCTGCTACTTCCAACATCTGAAACACAAAATACATCCCAAAATGAGTGCAACCTCCTTTTAAAAACACAGAATCGTGCTAACACAGAAATAAAAATAGCTTGGGAAACTGCAAAAGGAGCCATCTGGAGACTCCTACCATGGAAAAAGAAGAATGCAGAAGGAACTGAAAGGTGCACAGCAACTCCCATCACTAATGCCCTTCTCCACAGCACTCAAATACAGTGGGGTGAGAACAACCATCAGCACATTTCTCACGCAGCGAAGAATCACCCACAACATCCAGCTGAACCATTGCACCAGTGAGCCAGCCCTGTTCTCCAGTGGGAACGGGTACCACCAGCAATGCCTGTATTGCCCAAAGAAGCTGGATGCTCCTTCCACCAAGGAGCATCGAACCATCTTAATGCAGCACAGACACGGTGTGAGCTCACGTTCTGCTCGACGTGCACAGCTCCCTCTTCCCCCAGCGCTGGCTCTAAGCAGTACAATTAAGCCCAACAGCTGCAGTTTACAGCTGTTCCTCTCTCGGATACACAGGTCATTTGTTTTTTCCCCTCTTTAAAAAGTGGGATTGTGGGATTTTCTTAATAAATATTCAGCATGTTCACCAGAACAAAATGGGAGTGAAAGCAAGACCGCTGGCTTTTGGATCTGCTCCGTGCCTCTATTTTTCTATGTAACCTGCTCTAAAAGTATAATGATCGGCATTAAATCCAAGCTTGAAGGCACAGTACTAAAGCCCAGGACAACATTTACATTTCTGCAAGGATGAAGCATGAAAATTCAGTGGCAAATCCATTTTTCTTATGCAGAGTTGTGGCTTTGGAGCATTTGTAAAGATAGAAGAGGCCAGCACTGGGAGGATAATAAAACTGTTGGTTACACTTCTGTGTTTCTTATAGGTAGCACTTCACTTCCTTTTAAAGCAAAAAACCAAAAAGGCCCCCCCAAAACCAGAAAAACACAGATATAAAATACTGCAACATATTTTCGGTAGAAATAAATCCACTGATACAAAGTCACTGAGCAATCCACTGCAGCCTGTATTCACCTAAACTCTTAAATCACTACAGAAAATGCCCTATTGCACATGCCTTCCTCCTGACCTGCCAAGTGTGGTGGATTCTCACCAACCAGTCACCAGGACAAATAGCTCAATATATAGGTGATGTTATGGAAGAGAAAAGAAGAGGCACCTCAGCTCTAGAGATCATCATAAGGCACCCCCAAAAAATAATAAAATCACTCTGGTTATGTACAGAGTATTACAGTTTCCTCCTTTCTTCTGCATCCCTCATGGTGACATGGAACCACTCGTACAATGTTCCCTCTTGAATTCTGCGCTGGGCTGTGCACCTCTGATGAACTTGCAGCATGTTATAAATACAAGTGAGTCTTCACAGCACATCAGCTCAATGGACCAAATGATTCAGTAGCTCTTCTGCTCCTCTAACTTCAGAGAGTTTAACAAAACAAACTATGGGAAAGCCAATTCCCACATTCCGCAAGCACGCCCTCTGAACCAAACACATCCACTTTGTAGGTGAGACCCCAGCTGACTTCCCAATGCGCTGCAGATGCTCCCAACTCCTCTCTGCTGCACAAAATCGTTTTACAAAGCACAGCTCCTGAGCTGGGCAACCAAGAGCCTTATATCATACCTAGTGCCACCATTAAGCCTCACTTGGGCAGCCCTGCCCACTGTCCGAATAGCATAACAACCCCCTGAATCAAAGATATGCCCTTGGAGACATCAGAGCTATTGATCTCCTGGGTTATACACATGCAATGCAAAAAGATGCTCAGCAAGCCAAGAAGTCAGACTTTACAGAGATAGAAAGGGCAGGCTTGGAATAAAGAAAGACTTAGGAGGTTAGAAAGTCATTGCTCCGTTACAGACTTACTGTAAGGTCTTAAGGAAGCTGCATCCTTCTTCTCATTTCTACAAGGGGATAACCATGCCACTTTTCCTGCATGCACATGGACTATTAGAGATTTTAAGTGCAGAGGGACAGGACCATCTCTAATGGGAGGTTTATTGTCAGTGTGACAACACAAACAGCACGGCGTGCGCCGGGTCCGCGCTTCAGTGGAGGCTGGGAACTCATTAGTGGACACATCTGAGAGCTCCGGCCTAGCATCTTCCACCAAATCAAGCAGCAAATCAACAGCAATTAGAGCCATGCTACAGAGACAGGATTTTAACGTGCCCTCCATTAGCATTTACAGCTGTCTGCAAACTGTAAAGCTGCACAGATAGCTCTGGCTGTGAAACAATGAAATCCATCCTCCCTTTTAGAAACTTCTGATTATTCATTAATGGATAATAACCAAAAGATTTAGTGGGAGGAGGGGAGAGTACCCCTAAATCTTACACAAGCCTAAGCCCCACTGGTACTGAAATAATACTGATTGAATATCATTCAAGGTCAGGAGTTACCTGTTAAAAATAACCCCAAGAGAGTTTGGAGAGCTTTTTTTTTTTTCCCTTCCCTTTTCAAGGCTTGCATCAAGCACATAGAAAAGCCACCTTTGTGCAAAACACAATGAGCAGGGCCCATTTGTCCAGCCTGAAGCACATCACACAACCAGGGGCAGCAGCAAGCTCACAATAAGTTTGGCATCAAAAGTGAAGCAGAAAGCTGGGGGCAGGAGCTCGGTCTGGTCCTTAAATCTCATCTGAAACACTTTGCTCTTCCTTACACTCCAGGCATCCAAACATGCAGCTTAATATTTAGAGGAAGATCCTATTACAGGATAAGAAGGAAGGAAGATTGTCTACGTATGAATTTACACTGAAGAGCTCTTCATAAATAATTCCACGTGTGGATATCGCTCATTGCAAAGCAAAACCGCCTTGTTCTGGTTTAGTTTAACTCATCTTGGAGGTGAGAGAGCCAATTCTCCTTTTCTTTTTGCATGCAAGTTATACTGACATCACTTGGTGACTGCAGAGTTATTCCTTTAACCAATCCCAACTCCAGTGGCTAGTCTCTAGTTATACTGGAGCACATAGCAGTTCAGGTTGGCCTCCCCAGCACAATCCGCTCCATTTAAATCACTGCTGCTTTTAGCCTGATAGAAATAATCCCCCAACAGAGCTGACTTCACCCCTCGGTCACCCCAGCATCAGCCCACAGCAGCTCTGCTGATTTCAGCAGTCGCTCCACATTTCAAATCACACCACTAAGAGGGGTTGTGCCTGTGAGACCAGCTCCAGGAGCCAAAAAGAGCCCTATGGACACCGGGGGAGCCGAGCCAGAGGGACTGCTGCTTCTCCTGCCACCCAGGTATTATTTATACAGCTCGCTTAATCCCTGCTGAAGCAAGATCACAGTTAAGGGTGGTGAAACAAGGACATCATAAAGACATACAAAGCACCTCTGCAGCCTTAGTATCTTAATCAGTGCAGCTGAGATCAGGAGACTCCATTTAACTGCACACCATCACCTGCCTTGTAACAAGATGTCTGCTCCACTCTGGAGGTGCAGCAAGGATGTCCCTATCCCTCTTGGCAGGCAGTCCTATTTACTTCATGAATTTTTGAAGCTGCCTCATGAATTAATGCACTAAAATAACTTTTAATAGAGTCCTCATTTACAAATGCTTCCTCGAAATGCTGGTAGTATTTAAAATATACACTTAAAAATAAGCAAATGAATATTTAAAACTCTCTTTTGGAAACAGCCTGGAGGAGGGAGACCGTGCTCACAGTGGTGTTCAGCACAGCAAGCGGCAGTGTGTGGTGGTGAACAAGGAGCCTAAAATATATGCTCATAGTGGGAGAGCTCATGAGGGACAAACTCTACAAACTCGAGCTCTTCCTCCACATGATATTGCTCTAAAGGACATCACCATCTCATCTCATTCCTGTGGATAGTGCTTGCCTCCCTCTGATAAGTGTTTGGAGATGTACTGGGCAAGTGCTGCACCTTAGAGCTAGGGATAATTAACAGAAACCTTTTTTAAGGGCAGAGGAAGCATTTCACTGGTTAGGAACAACTTTCCTTGGCCACCCACCTTCTTTGAGACATGTGGAAACCACCATAAGGCCATGTCAGTCCCTCCTACCACAGGAACAGATAAAGCACAACACCACCAAGTTCTTCTCATGCTTGGTCTTTCAGACTGTATCTCCGTTACGAGGTCCAGCCAGATCTGCACAGGATGAAATATTCAGAATCCCAGACTGGTTTGGATTGGAAGGGACTTTAAAGCTCATCCAGTTCCAACCCCCTGCCATGGGCAGGGACACCTTCCACTAGAGCAGGTTGCTCAAAATGCTTCTTGCTCAACACAATGAGGCAACGTTCACGTGCATTCTTCCTGCCTGGCTGGCTCACACCACAACAAGCTCACATTGCTGCACTGTATTTTAGTCTGTGAGGCATCCTGAGATCCTTCGGGATGAAAGGAGCTATATAAATGTAAATCATTCTCATTAATGTAAATTGTGGGACAATGCAATGTTTATAGCGAACAGTCCCAGGGCTGAGCTTCACAGAGTATATGTTCATGTATAATTTCACCAACGAAGAACAGAGCCATCGCTGCCCAGTAGCTGGACGCCAGAAAGACCTCCTCCACGGAGGATCTGGTTGGGAATTATCACACACAGTGACCAGGTCGGTCTCTGAGGGCAATGCTGTGGCCACAGCACATTTGTCTCCCTTACATGCTGTTGAAAGCCATTTCAAAACCCCTGAAATTCACCTCTTGTACAGTTGTCCATAGCAAATTTGGAGTTCCTCTGTAACTGCAGGAGGTTAACTAATATTTTTAAGACCACTTCTAAAAACGAGGGTGACTCCAGTTCAAACAACTTGCTTGCTAAAAGAGGGGGGAATTCCCACTCAGAGATTTCCATGTGTAGTTATAACTCAAAGCATCATACACGCTTCAATTCAGACCCAACCCAGTATCCATGAGATCTACCAGTAATTATTCTACTGGTTTGAGGTAAACTTTGAACCAGGACTTCCTCTGCATCCACTTCCCAGTCTCTCCATGTTACAGACAACTCCACGCAGCTCTTGTCAACGTTATGCCCATCCCAGGAGAAAACAGACTTTCTTCCTAGATAGCCACTGGTACCTATGGACCAAAACAGAACATCGACGACTTTAAGAGCCAACTTAAGGCACAACTTCATTGTGTTCACTCGACATAGAGAATATGACTTTAAGACCCAGCTGAATCTCTCCTCAAGTGAGAAGTGTGACTATCTGCAACTGATAAACAGACTGGAGCGCTGGGGCTGCTCTGCTGCACACCATCACCTGCAGATTGGATACTCCAAGTCTGCACTTAGGGAGTAAACTATTCCCCACGAGACGTGGTCAGCTGCCTGCACATATCCTAGGGCACAAACGAGAACTTCTGCAGAGTTTAGGACCCGAGTGCACTCCGGTGCAGGTGGCTGCCATCCCATCTGCAGAACTTACTCACCCTAGCTGCATTCTAATGCCAGGCTGGATTCAGTGCCATGAACTGCGATGGGTTGAGCTCCGGGGATGGCTCTGGATCTGCGCTAACCCTGGCAGAGTCTGCAGGAGCACACACCCCATGCACAGAGGTGTACACAGAACACACAACACAACCAAATCTCCTGCACAGACTGAAAACAACAGCTCCAGCTTAATCCCAAACTGAGAAGCAAGTGCAAATCGTCAAATTCAAATTTCAGCCTCTTTCTTTTCTCTGCTTTTGTTTCAATATTTAGAACTCGAGCTAACAAAGCAACAGACACAATGCCACCTCCTCGGGAAACACAGACCCAGCTCCCTCCATCTGCTTCCTCCCCCAAGCCCCCTTGTATTCTGCAAAGCAGATTGTGCTCTGAAATATTAATACTTGGCTCTTCTATTGTTATTCCCAACCATGAATCTCAAAGCTTGTTCACAGCTTCTTTCCTGCTCATATTTTTTCCAGGGATCACGGCACTCAATGGGTTCTGTTACTGCAGACTGTACCATGTCTGAGTGGAGCTTTCATAAAAAGGTGGAAGCGGTCCAGCAGCAGCTTCTAGGGAGCCTTCCATCTGCAGCAGCATTTTATTTAGACAGTAGAGGGGAAATTAGATCCCTGTGTTGCTGATTGGCTTTGGGAGTTGAATCTTCAGTTCTGGAGGAGGAGTTCATTTACACCAACCATAACGAACCCAATAGCGGAACTCCCACCGGGGTGCTCAGCGCTCGGGGGGAATGCGAGGGAACAGGATTGTTCAGTTTAAGGGCGACGCGGAGTTGCCTTTAACTCGCGCTGTGCCTTCGCTCGAAATTCCTTTGAATTTGACTTTGTTCTATTTAATCTGGATTTCTCCTCCATCTGGCTCCTGAGTAACGATGCCAATTTGTTTCATGTGCTTGCCGAAGAAGCTTTTCTTCAGCATGGGGGAGCAGTTACGACACAGCACTGCTCCAACAAGTCTATTTCAGTCCGGCCCTGAACCTTCTTTCCCCAAATGTTCTTGCAAATACGTCTGCGAGCAGGAATTTCTGTAATTGCAGATAATTCAGATAAAAGAAAAGGCATCATCCCATTGGAAATACCCTAAACCAGAGTCTCACATAGTGTAAGTCAGCTTTGGTTGCACAGGCTGATATACAGCTGCTCGTGCCCGGCAGTGGGGACAGCCTTCTCTTGACTCAAGGACAAAAGGAGGTTTCTTCTCCTGAGCCCCTACGTGGAGCAGATAGATGACTTTCCAAGCCAAAACTCACCATGTTTCTTAAGGCCAGACGTAAAGAGATCTGAAAGGCTGACCTCTTGGTGCCATTTCCACGTTTCTTTGGATAAGGTGCTAAATCAGCAACAGGCTTGCTCTCCTTCCACCAAAAGGACGTTTGCTACCAAGTCCTTAATCAAACTTTACATCAGCCAGCTATGCTTCATCTGCCTCTTGCTCAACTGGTGGCACCTAAAAGGCAACCCCCACACGAAAATAAACTCTTCCCTCCTCAGACTGTTGAGCAAAGGAGCAGCAACTACCGAGTCCAAGCAGCACAGATTCAGACCACCCTCCACTCCTGCCACCCCGGAAACGAGGAGCCATGCAGCAGAGATGACAGGCATCCGTCACACAGCAAGGCATGATGCCTCCCACATCAAACAGATGCTCTAAAACCACAGATGTGACCATAGCTTCCAGGGATCTGTGCAAGAATTGGGGTGCCAGCCACGGGCAAACCCCCAGGATCCCCACTGACATGATGCCCCATCACTCCTATTAACCAACGCCGACACAGGCGTGAGGCAAACCCACTTCTGGATTGCAGCAGAGCCACAATTATGGATGTTTATGTGTTTTCAGCCCCGTAAGTCACCTTGCGAGTGTCCAGCACTAAGCAGGATAATTTAGCAGGCTTTTCAAACGACTCTGATTCTTCACCGTTGATGTGTAACGGCCCGAGTCTCTCGCAGCTATATTTCCTCCTATTCACCTAAGGTCAGAGAGGGCCACTTAACCTTATTATTTCAGAAGGCTCAAACCTTTGGCAATTATGAACAGGAGAGTACGAACAAGAGCTAAATTTGTGTAATACATTACTTATCATTTCCCAGCCTCTGAATGCAAGCAAGAAAGGTGAGGATGGCTCTGACACCAACTTTCTTATCCCAGAGCCTGGCTTGAATGGGACCTTCAGAGTTAATAGCATGAAGTGATTAACACAAAAGGCTGCTCCATGCTGTGGATCAAGTGGGTTTGCTCCTACCATGCAAACTTCTAGACTTCACAAACACTTTTCCAAGGCAAGACAGACCTGACGTAATATGGGGACAAGTGTGCAAATATGTTAATAATAGAGGTGCAGACACCAGATTAGCTGCTGCTGGTACAGTCTTGGTGACCCTATTCTGAAGGTCCAGCACCTCCTGCCAACAAGTCTGTACTGGTCTTGCTGCTGGACTCCCACTGCAGCTTATCACAGACCACGTGTCCCACAACAGACACCTTCTGCTGCATCCTCTTCAGAGACTTCCTTGCATTGAGAAATTCCCAGCCACTGGCAACCCTTGCACTGAAATAAAATCCCTGAACAGGCCGTTGTATGCCCCACTTGAACTTCCTTTTCCTTGTTACCAGTCACATCCCTCTCCCACGACAGGGGTCCTGCATAGCCCCTCGTATGCAGAGATAAAAACAGTGCAGAAATTCCCTATGCAAAACAGTCAGTGATAAATGCATTTAAATGGAGCCATGTCCAGCTTGTACAAAGGCAAAGAAGAAGGAAATAAACTGTTTGATCTACACAATGAGGAATTTGTAAGATTAGTTAATGCTAACTCCAAAGCTCTGGTTGCAGTGGAGGATTTGCTCAGGCAAACCAGCACTCTGCTGTCTCACCACTGCCTGGGCACAACTTTGTGAGCTTCCTTTTGCACTAAAGAGACAGGCAGAACAAATCCCTTCTTAAATGCAATCCTGCAACCCATTTCAATATCTACTGCTGCAAGATGAAGCTTCCGTCAAGCCAGTCAGGGCTGAAATATTGTTTATTGTACCTGAAAATTAATTTCATACCTTTCGGGGCATCACCAGATGCCTCGAACAATCACTGACTCTGCACACAAACCTGCAAGTTTAGTGGCCAATTTTCTTCAGGCATGCACTAAAGTGCACCCACGTATTTAAGATCAAAATTCAACCCATGGTATTCAAAGATTATGGTACATAACTCAACAGAAATGTCAGACCTGCCACAGTTACAGCATAATGTTTACTGTACACCACCACAGATTTACACTGCTGCAGCCTCTTCAGAGATACCCTTGCACTGAGTAATTCCCAGTCACTGGCAATCCTTGCACTGAATAAAATCCCTGAGTGGGTCATCATATGCTCCTCCTGAGTCTTCTTTTGCTTGTTACCAGCCAGCATCCCTTTGTAGGCATACAATGATCCAGGAAGCCAGTAGAATTAATTTTTCATACACTGGATGAGAAAATGGTGTGAACTTTTTCCTCTGCAACAGCCATGGGCTGCCAGTGCAAGGAAGATGCACCAGGCTGTACATCTGCTGTCCACCAAACCTAGCAGCATCTAAATTCAGACCTATTATAGAGGGCATCCTGACCAGATGGCTACAGCTGACCCAGAAACGCTGCATGCTAGAGGACACCCTATGTATTTGGCCAAAGTCTCCTATATTTATTTCTCAGGACCGGACTTTTGCTGTTTCTGGTGGTTACAGCCCCAGGTAACCAGGAGATCACAGTGACTCTGCTGGGTGCAAAGGTCTGGGGAAGAGAAGAGGTCTGACACTCAGCCATAAATCTCTGTGGCAAAATGACTGACTCCCTGCTATTTCTTCTGGGCAAACATGTTTAAAAGCAAGTGCAAAACTGAGTCTTAATAATAATCTTCCACATCAAAAACTATCAAGGTTCACAGGCCACAGATTTACCCTGTTGCCTTTGAAGTATAAACATCACAAGTGTTTATTTAGGCTTGCGTGCTTTTATGCACATCCATCAGAAAGTCAAGTCCAGGACATGAGAAGCATCAGTGCTGAGGAAAGATGCATCCATGTTGTCTGGGACAACAAATCTGCTGCTTTCTTGCCAAAACCTTCCACAAAGCCAGTGAGTCAAGGCACTGAAATCCTTAAGACAAAACCATCACCTCCAGACACAGGCATGCCCCTGTGTCTGGAGGTCCTCAAATCATTCTGGCACTGCCAAGAGGAGGCCAAACCTCCACAGGGTGAGGTCTTCTGATCCAACTGCCCACCAGGAATGAAACCACTGCTGGGCTTGCACAGGCTGATGTACAACCATCTGGTGGCAATGGCTTTAGGCCACTCCAACCCACATCAGCGAGACCATACATAAATAACACTTGCCCAAATGTGTATTTATACAGAGCAAAGCAATAGCTCCATCAGACCTTTACATTCTATCAGCCAAATAATATGAGTTTTTAAAAACATTCAGTACTTTAACAGGCATTTTAACAGCTCCCATAACTCAACTGCATCTTTGCTGTAAATCACTTGACAGCTGAATACTCCATTATACGATCTAATCCCCTTCAGCATTTTAGAAAGGAAGAAACAACCTTCCTAAGGTTGTTTAGGAAGGAGAACAACCTTGCTAGGTGCCTGCTCTCTGTAAGGAAAGGCTTTTGCTTTTTGCTTTCTTTTTTCAAGCAGGCCTGATTTACGCAGAACCAAGCTGTTTAGGGTGACAGCAAAGGTCTGGGGTTTTGCAATGGGAGAAAAATCCGCAAGGCAGAGGCCAGTTAAACTCAACATGTAACACTGGTTAAGCACAAAGCCCAATCCCAAAAGGAGGCGGTCCAACATCGCAGAGGATAGTTCTGCCAAAAAACCTCAGCTCACCACCAGGTTCCCCTGCAGGGAACACCTCTGTGGCAGCACTAATCTAAAGCCAGCAGAGGAAAACCAGCTCATGCTTTTCTCTGAGGCTGCTTCCACTCCAGACTCTGCACCATTCAGAGCTGATAACCAGGGTCTTTCTACCCCTGGACTTGCACTTACTGAAAGGAGCTGGCAAGTCACATACAACTGAGCCACCTCATACCCTAACAGAACAAAGGAGAGCTGATCCTGGCCGTGCAGCTCTACAAAACCCTTCCCTGCTGCCTACCAGAGTCAGAGCATTTAGCTTCAATTTGGCACTCAGCTGGTGCAGGAACCCACACACAAATGGGGGTCATATCACCTCCCAGCTCAGCAGAGACACAGATGGGCAGAGAGAGGTATAATAAGCACAGGAAAGGTGGAGGAACAGCCAGAGCAGACTTGTGGAGGTAAAGGAGAAAGCAGAGGAGAAAGGGGAAGACTGGCTCAGCCCATACTTTATTAACATAGAGGAGGTGCACAGCCTTTCAGAGGTGTGCAGGGAGGGAGGTCTGCAAGAGCTCTCACCGTAGGACAGAGATAGAATCCTAGAATGGTTTGGGTTGGAAGGGACCTTAAAGATCATCCAAGTTCCAATCCCCTGCCATGGGCAGGGACACCTCTCACGAGAGCAGGCTGCTCAGATGGGGTGTTTGCATGGGGAAGCAGAAGAGAGGAGAAAGACCCACTGATGAATGGGGGTGTCCATGTACACTTGCACATGCAGGCATGAAATCACATATTTTGAGGTGTACAAGCCTTCACTTTCCCCTCACCTCTCTGTGACGTGGTGGTTTGAACCCTGACAGTCCCCATCCAGTCTCTCACGCATGGAAGACCTATTCTCACATTTTCTCATGTATTTCAAAGCTGATAATCAGAAACAGGAGAGGATATTAAGTCTACATGCAGGTAGAAAGGGGGTGCCATGGGAAACAGTTTAAGAAACAGTGTCTCTAATGGGAAATTTCACTGTAGCTCACTCTGGCTTTATGATCAACCCTAATGAGCTCTTTACAAAAAAGAGAAAAAAAAATATACACACACTCTTGCTATATATGTATCTCCATCCAGATGAATGCTTTTGATCACTTAGCATAAGTTTTTCTTGGCTGTAAAAGATGGCAGGCTGGGGAGACTAAATGAGAGCAGGGAAGAACAGAGGCAGTTGGATCCCAGTCATGTGGAGCCTGGACGGGCTCCGTCAAAAACAAGGACAAAGCCAGAGACAACCCTGAGAGATTTACATCACGTGGGGCCCTGCACGGAGAACCACAGTGACATAGTGCATATATGACTTGGCCGCATCTCCTAAGTAAGTGCTTGATGAAGTTCCTGCAGGCTTGGAGTAAAGATTTATTCCTTCCCCCTCCAAAGCACGTAATGCCCAAGAGACGAAGATCTCAGCCGGCTCATTCGTTCACAGACTGAATCCACAAAACATTCCCCCCACTCTTCGTGACTGCACCGTCTAATTCGGGATCGGGATGGGACTTCCTGCTGGGTCTGCTGCTACAAGCCTTGATGGTAAAGCAGCCATTGGTCAGACTGGCCACCCCCCAGTGCCACCCTGTGTGCACGGCTTGGGGTCCCCACACACCAAAGTGCAGGTGTAACATAGCCAGCTCCATACTTGATAAACACCCCTAAGGTCTCTGACAAATCCCCCCTGCTTTTCATAGAATCCCAGACTGGTTTGGGTTGGAAGGGACCCTTAAAGCTCATCCAGTTCCAACCCCCTGCCACGGGCAGGGACACCTTCCACTAGAGCAGGTTGCTCCAAGCCCCTGTGTCCAACCTGGCCTTGCGCACTACCAGGGATGGGGCAGCCACAGCTTCTCTGGGAAAAGTCTGTGCCAGCGCCTCAGCACCCTCACAGGGAAGAGCTTCTGCCTAAGAGCTCATCTCAATCTCCTCTCTGGCAGATTAAAGCCATTCCCCCTTGTCCTGTCCCTACAGGCCCCTGTCAAAAGCCCCTCTCCAGATATCTTGTAGGCCTCATTAAGTACTGGAACACTGTTATAAGGTCACCCCTGAGCCTTCTCTTCTTCATCATGGAGAACCATGGAGGAATACAAAAGAAAAACAGGCAAGAGAATCTACTGGGAGATAACAAGATCTGCAGAAAATCTTACCCAGCAAGCTTTTTCAGGCAGAGGAAAGAGGTGAAATACTAAAGGGTGGAAGGAGGCAAATTATCAGAGTTAAGACATTTCAAATGACTGCTCCCTGCTGCGTTCAGCAGTTTTTTTTGATGGAGTCACTAATCACTGTAGTTTACCGAATGACCTTGTTGTGGCCATCTCATCTTCAGGCGACCACAAGCTGCAACAATCCCTGCTGCAAGGAGATGCCTTTTTGGCTGTGCTAACTCAAAGCCATCGAAAGCTGACTGCAGCCTGTCATGACAGGGCAGAGGAACAGAACATTTCATGGTAAGATGTCTCTGCAGAGCTGTTCATCATGTCCAACACATACAGCTAGCTCCATACTCAGGGCAGAGATGAAGAGATTGGGGCAGAAATTCTCCTATACATACATTTAAAATACTGGCTGCCAGAAGCAGGGAAAAAATGCTATAGAAAAATTAAATATTTACTTCTATTTGTTAATATCTTTCATTAGTTACTCAGCTGTAACAGTCATTAAAATGCTGAAAGGGAACTTCATGTAAATTCATCACTAGCCTGGGAATACTCCTGTGTTTGTGAGCAGGCTGCACACTGCAGCGAAGCTCGGAGACTCCATTTCCCTACAGGAAAGGCCAAATGTCTGGTTCACTCACAATTTACAAATGATTATTTTTCTAATTAATCATTCATCAAAAAAAACCCCCACACAAATAGCAACAGGGCATGAACGGCAGTAACAGAAGGCAGAGTCAATCCATCACAATCTCACCCCGCAACCACTCGCAGGGGGAGATCCTCAAATGCCATAACTTGAGCGACTGCAGGGAAAGGAGATGGGGAAATACCCTTTCTGCTCTCTACAGTGACCATACGGAAATGGTGATGTAGGTTTCTGCTACGCCAAACCTCATCTGTGTAAACTGGAGTTGCAGCAGGACCGTGAAACATACTGGGAAGAAACACAATGATGGTGATGAGCAGGCGGGCAGGGATCACAGCATGACGGAAGGAGGGCAAACTCACAGGAGCGGGAGGAGGGAACACTTCTGGAACATAATGCACCATCCAGGTTGAACGGGGCTTGGAGCAACCTGCTCTAGTGGAAGGCATCCCTGCCCATGGCAGAGAATTGGAACTGGATGAGCTTTAAGGTCCCTTCCAACATAAAACAGTCTGCAATTCTAGGCATCGGAGCTGGAACTGACACATGAAAATAACCCTGAAGGAAAGAGGCCGTAAGAGAGACAGCAGAACAATGAAAAGGGACTTCCTAAAGAACTTCCTTGGCTCTCTGTAGTGGTAACTTGGCTGCTGCTAATCCCCTACCTCCTGCTGCAGCCCAGGGCCGCCTGGATCCAGGGGAGGTTGGTTGTCCCAACCTACCACAGCATGACTACTAGCACCAGCATGCCCACTCCTCTTGTGCCTCAGCTTGGATTAAGGAATTCTGGAACCACAAGGAAATCCTCTGTGTAATACCTCTGAGTATCACCTCTCCCAGTGTTCACAGTTTGAACCTGCAGCCCTCTATGCTGATTGCTTGCTTGCAGGAGAAGACAACCCATCCACACACATGGAATCTAAAAGTAAACTGCAACACAATTTTCACCCTTTCACACTGATTCTCTGTTCTCATCACTGTTAATCCAGGTAAGACATTTCCTGTACTCCAAGGACAGATGTTTAAAAGGTGTAACTACTCCCAGGAACCCAGACCTCTCTTTGCTTTGGCCTTGCCGTATCAGGCTGCTGGCCAACCTCTTGCCAAGCCAATAACTCTTCAAAAGGCAGTATGAACTGGTAAAAGCAGGTGGCAGTGTGATATTTCAGCCTTGCTATAGTCTCCTGCTGGCTTTTATTGTATTTCACAGGGCTAGGCTTGAAACATATAATCAGATTTCAGAGGCTCAGGTATTGTTGGCAGTCTACTTCATTCTTGACCACTGAGATTGTGAGATCTGTCCCTGCTGCTCTGAGAAAGAGAAGTTTTCCTTCTTCCAGCAATTAATTAACCCAACTCAAAACCTACAACAGAGCAACAAAGAACTTCCAAGATAACCAGGACTTATGCAGAACTGGCTTTTACTGAAGCTCTGCCACTGCTGCATCTCCACATGTTGCTCAGGGGTGGCAAAGCAAAACTAGCCTGCAACACAGAAATTCTTCTGGAATGATGGTCAATAACCCAGCAGCCAGCATCACAGCTGGCACTTGGTTCAAACACTTGCTACACTCAAGGCTTTTGAGCAGACCACTGGTTCCTTCATGCTTCAGATCACTGTATATAATACTGAGGACATTACATTATGTTGAAGACTGTGGAATAGGAAGGCCTCACGGGAATGAAGCCACACATAAGCTGCTCAGAGCGCCAGGAAGGGATTTCCTTAGGAGACAGAACAGGAAATTCTGACTCTACCAACACACGCGGCAATCTCCCAAGACAGGATTTTACTTAATGGCATGAACTCAGCAAAGAGGGAGCAGTGACAGAGACTGAAGGGAAAACAGAGCAGTGGCAGACACCCCATGTTGCTCCCATGGCACTTTTACAAGGGCCCGAATCCATGCAGCAGAAGAACCAGCCAGGCAGGAAGCTCCCTTGCAAGTTACTGATGAGGAGCTGCAAGAAATACAAGTTCAAATACAGTTTGCCTCTCAGAAGCAAATACGTGTGCAGCTGTGAAGAACAGCCAAAACCACCTTCCTACAGCCAAGTAACAGGCAAACTGGAGATTCAGATTTCCCATATGGGAGCACAGAATCACTCCAGAATTTCTATCCATTGCTGGACAAGTCAAACAAGAAATTCAATCCAATTGCCCACACTTCACCACAGAAGTCCTATAATCACTCATAAGCACTAAATGAGGGAGGAAATCCATATTAACAGAAGCCACTGATAAGAAATACACTTGGGTTCCAACTTTTTGTGGCAGTTGGCCTTTTCATTCCAGTACTTTCATTACTATTTCTGTACAGTAACCACTGCAACAGCTGTGACTCAATACATTTGCAGGAGGTAGGAAAGAATCCAGAATGAGGTGGCATTTAGCCTCAGGTTTGGGGCACTTCTCAAAGTTTTATTGCTAGGCAGATCTCTCAGAGGAAAGCTTTGACATGAATGATGTGTCTTTGAGTATTTTTTCTAAGCGAGAGTAAAAGATTGCTGATCTGAGGTATTTCCTGCCATTATTTTCTCATGTTTATGTTCTCTCCAATGCATCCTATTACAGCAAATCTGTTCTGAAGGGCTCCATTCTTGAAGGTGATGCATACTCCAAGAATGCCTTCTGCCTAAGCTGTAATCTTAAAGAGACCAGTCACACTACCTGTGTGCCTCAAGGTGCATGAGGGCACTACACAGGCAAACCCAGAGCACCCAGCACACCACAGACCAGGCTAAAAATGCCCAGTTATTTCATTTTACCACTTTTTCTAGCCCATTTAGCAAGATCTGCATTTCCACAAGATGTTCCTCCACCCAAACTTAATCCACAGGGACAGTGTTGAAAACCAGGTTCTCTATGAACATTTCCAGTGCTCATTCCAGTTCTTCAAAAATACAGCTAAGCCATTCCCTAAAGGAGGACATAGTAATAACTCATCCCCTTTATTTTTAGCCTAGCTCTTCCTTCAAAGCCCAGCAAGATACGTGGAGTTTTGCAGTGTGCAAAGAATCCCTGCTCGTGATTAACATCTATGTGAATAATAAAGCTTTAATCTGGTTTCAGTCTGTTACCTACTGCTTCAGCAAGTTTAACATCAGATGGGAGCAAGAGCAGCAAGGGTACCCAGCCAGCTTTCATATAATTCAAAGCAGTACGACAAGGCTTAATTAATTGAGATCACCAGATGAAAAACCTCATCATGTATATGAAAGGTAAAAGGTAAAACATCTGCTGATGCTCTGACAGTACTGAGATGGGATGCTACACGGGAACCTCAGATAAACTTCAAAGAGAAGGGACTGAGACCCATCTGCATATCAGAATTGCGTTCCTCCTGCTCCAGATCCCAACCTTTGCTGGATGCTGGGTCTGAAATAGAATAGCAGAAACACAAGCAAAGCTCAATGCTTTAATCACAGACACCTATTTTCTCAGCCACGTCCTCCAGTAAGCCCAATATGGACTGAGTTGCTCCTTTTAAACCAGCAGAAGTGTGAAGGCAGCAAATGAGCCTCTCAGACTTGTGCACATGCTGTCCTTCATTTCACAGGTGGTCTCAGTGTCTCAACAGAAGCAGGGAGGAAAAGGCAATTCATGCAGGCCACATTTCGATAAGGCTGCGACTCATTCTCTTCCATATGCACCCTTCCCCACATTTGGAGAGGGGCTGATCTGAAGCCAGCCAGAGTCACCATGAGCAAAGTACCAGCCTGGCATCCCAAAGGAACTAAAACCTGCTGGTTTCTGCTCTCCAGCATAAATTGAGTGAGTGAAACAGCCAACTATCCAAAGATGCTTTGAAAGGGCAGCTTGGTATTCGCAGGCTGCCTTGGACATGAGCACCCAGAGAAGGTCCCTGGCTGCACCATCCAGTTGGGCTTTCAGAGACCATCTATAATCCCAAGCCATTAGCCCGCAAGTCACAGCTCTGCTTAGACCCTGCTCAAACATCTCCTACCCTGCTGTCCAGGTATGGATCCCTCAAGTGATCCAATCTCTGCTGGAGTGGCAGACAGACTGCAAAAATCATTTCCACCTCCCATCAGGTAAGCCAAGCTCTCTTCTACACTGTCTATCTTCTTAAGCCATCACCTCTTCTCCTCTTTGCCCACATCCTCAAGAGCTTAAAGACAGAGTGGTTGCCCTCTATTAAGCTATACTGATTCATTTCTGTAAGCTCTGCACAGAGCCCCGGTGCTCCAGGAAGGCAGTAGAAGCTCCTTCAGCTCTCACACCATCCTAGCCATACTGAAATGCCCTAACATCAACTGCATGAAGTAATTACAGACAAAGACACAGGGTACAACCACACAGGCTGGCAGCGCATCCCGATCCCTGTGGTACCATCTCGACCCCACACACTCAGCTGCCTGCTCACAGCATTGAAGCCCAACACCACCTCCCAACCAATGTCACACAGCACCCAGATAAACCTAGACAAACCTTCCTAGTGATTGGGATGGATGACCTGTATCTATCTAGCCTCCAGTTCACAATATAAATGTGATACTGATTCCCCTCCCCCCCCAGCATACACTTAGGCATTATACAGTTTAATGGCAAAAAGATGTTTTATTCCACAGAGGGGTGTGTTTATTTGATCCCTGCGCTTCAAACAGATCCAGGAATGGAATTTCTTATTTTTATAAAATTAAGAACAGATGCTTTGGACTGTTTAAACCAGCAGAGAAAATAATAAGAGGCATGCTCCAAGGAAGGTGACACCTAAAAAATGCTGAATGTTGCAGGGAAATGAAAATGCAGTAATGACCATGAGACTTTGGGGACACACAGGTCCATGCCACAAATCCCTCAGGAAAGACAGCTCCCAGCTCAGGCACACAGACATCTCTTCTACATGAGCTAGAGAGAAAAAAGTAATAGATAACACCAGCTTGAAGATAGAGCACATTTGTCTTCTAGTATGAGAGAGATGCAGTTCACCTTGAAATATAAATCACAGTGCATGCAAACAGAAATCCCTTCCTTTACTAAGTTTACTTCAAAATATAAAAGCCAACGAACATGTAGAGGTTGAGTTACATTTTTCTGCTGCTTCTACCCATTTTCTTTTCCACAGGTCCCTTGCCTTGGACAGTCAGGTTTCCTGGGAAGCTGCAAATGCTACACGAGGCTGTTTATTTGTTCAGTATTGAGTAGTTCCACTCCAAGAGTGATGGAAACTTCTCCTACTGGATTTGATGCCCTGTTTATTATCACAAGGTTTATATATGGGGCCAAACCTAAGTCAGCATCCTTTTGGAAATGAACCGGTTCAGAATGCACGCCTGCATCTCTCTTGCCCACAGAGACTTATAGGATACCTCACTCGTAAGGAATGGCATCACATTTCTGTAGGAAAAGGTACTATTCAGAGCGTCAGAAGTGGTTTCAGCCCCTCTCTTTAGCTCCATGCAGCAAAGTGTGATGTTAGTGGCACTGTCAACCCCATTCTGCAGAGCATTATGCTGGGGTGTGGAATACGTTAAGCAACTTGTGCCTCTGGACACAGAAATAAGTGCAGTGCAACAGGGACTGAAATCCAGGGCCTGTGCTCAGATCCTGCCTCACTCTTCTTGTGCGCAGAAGAGCCCATATTGTACTTGCAGATCACACATCTGCATTGCAAAGCGAGGAACCGCGTGCAGGAATGCCTGTATGTACAAGTATACGTGTATTGGGTAAGCAGATCTTTGGGAAATTCAGCACACAGTGTTCTGTCTGCAAGTCAAAAGCCATCTCCAATCGCTAAAACTTAAATAAAAACACAAGTTGCTACAATTCATAAGGAGCTTAATATTTATTACCACGTATTGCAAGCATGCAGCTATGCAGAAAGACTCCCTTACTGTCTCCAGTGATTATTCAAGGGACAAGGAAAAGAAAGAATAGCCTTTGATAGCAACAAAAAAAAAGCAAGTGTGGAGAAAACAATGTATTAAATCCTTTTCACAGCCAAGAGGCCAACGAAAATGCTATATATTTATAAAGGAAATGAAAACCTGTCAGGAATAAAATGAACTGAATAAGAGAGCTTGGGCTGAATAAAGAGAAGCAAGAACTAAAGAACCCAAATCACTACCAGGGTGGAAAACACAGCATACTGTGCATTCCTGGAAAGAGGGCTCTGAATGGACATACAACCCATTTCGCTACCAGACAAACAGGAGTCCCCAACCGCTCCCTTCTGATCACCTGCAGGCAGAGAACCAAACACCAAGTGAGCTCAGTAAACACGTGGTTCACAGGATAAATCATTAAGCAGCTGAAGCATCTTCTGTGCATTCCCAGTGTAGGGACACAATGGGACAGGAACCCCTGAGGCTCCTTGGGGCAGTCTGGACACTGCAGTCTCCTTAAAGTTGGAGGAGTACCTGAAAAAACACTGGGGAGCTTAACTGTTCATGAAAACTCAAATAAGACACAACTATTACAAGCCCAACTACTGCCATCTTGATAGAAACAAGGCTTTTTAGTGTGCAGATGACTTGGATTCAAGATGTGATATTAAATAATTTAGCTTTATGTTTCTAATTGCAGGAAGTTTGTGTGATTTCAAAAATAAACAGCATAAGCATTTCATAATTCAGATACTTAATTACTATTACCATATTGATTGCAGGAAATAGGATTTAACCACACATTATAGTTTATCAGAGGATAATGTCAACAATCTTGAAGTGATGGCTACCTATGAACTAGCTGGCTGTACTACATTAAAAATACAACACAAACCACGGTCATCAGAAAGGAGAAATCCTAATAAATTGGCATGCTCATCATCCAGCTTGGACTCCCCATTAAATCCCAGAGGGGAGCACAAACTGTGCAAACATCGAAGTTAAACTCAGGCTCAGGAGAAGAGAAGAAAGCTGGAAAATCTTTATACCTCAAAACTTGCCGTGCTTAGATGGTTCATCAAGTGCGGTCATTCAACTCGGTACAAATAATTAGTACTACAAAGAACAACAATGCTCCTTCTCTCCCTGTTTCCTATGGAAAGGTTTGGTGACCAACAGGAGCTATCTGCTTGAATGTGTTTCCCAAAGGAAGCCTGAGCGTGGCACGACCACCTCCTCCTCCTATTGAACATGCTCCTGGATACTGCTGCCAAGGGACACCAGAGATCACAGAAGGCAGAAATATCTCCAGCATTTAATACCAGACTCACCCAGGGCTCTGCCTTTGCTCCACTTCCCAGAACCCTCATGCAAAGGATGGACATGGGACATGCCCATGGCAGGTTTCATGAGACACCATGAGGCATTTCCTACCTAATGAAGCTTTCCAGAGCATCTGGTTTCAAGTCCTGCACACCACCACTCATCTGCAGCCAGGAAGTCTACACTATGCTAAATTCCCATGAGCACAGCCCGGATTACAGCAGCCTGGAGTCCATTTCAGCTCTCTCAACACAGACATACTTTCATTTCAGATGGGATCAGCAGAGGTTAAGGTGCACATTAGTGAGACATGGCGGTCTCAAATCTGAAAAGATGCTTTATAAATAACTAAAAACCAATCAAACAAAAACCAAGCAAGAAAAACCAAGAACTTGCTGAGATGCATTGGTTTTGCATCTTCCTCACAGCTCTCCTTGCTTCTTCCTCACAACAGACTGCAGTTACTTCTGTGTACATCAACAGAAGGGAAGGAACATAACAGGAAAACAGCACAGGCCTTTCCATCGTACATGAGAGGCAGGTTGAAAACCCCCATAAAGACACTTCAACAACTCTTGCTGTAGAAAAGACAATGCTCAGACACTCCTGTTATTTGCTTTTCATCATCTTGAGGCTGCACTGTGGGACTGATTCCATACAAGAAGGTTGGCTGTTGTGGAAGGAGGGAACGCGGCTTCATTTTATGGGTCTCCAAGGCAGGGATGGCCACTCCAACCACTTCCCGAATTGCATCTCCAGAAATCACAGCCACAGCTTTCAACAGCCCTGCCTCACTCTTCCCCCCTCGCCAGGCATAAGGAAATAAAACGAGCATGGAAATACAAAGGTCCATTATTCAGAGCGAAGGCATAAAAACGCTTGCATTTACCGTGCTATGAGTTTAAAGCTGCGGCAGCACCCTGTAGATAAGCGAGTCGCCTCGGGGCAGCTCTGTGAGCTGGTCAACATTTTGCTACAGACATTTCTCAATGCCTTTTAGCCTTGAGAGCAGAGTAAATCCCTTCGACCCTAACTAGCATCCAAATTAGGAACTGAAGGAATCCCAATGGATGTCTCCAGAGAAATCAGCTCTGGCAGAAGGAATTAGCACTCTCTTCCTCCTCTCCAGACAGTCGAGCAACACTTGTTTGCACTCACAGCTAACACAGTGCATGAGCCCAACACACAGGTGTTGCTCCTCAAGGAGACAGCTCTGGACAACACTGTAAGTCCACCTGTCTCATGGTTACCATGGCACTTCCCATTGATTTGTCCAGGATCTCCCATGCTGGCTTCACACATGGCTTCAACCATTACAGATGTACCAGTACATTCACTGCTCACCCTGCCAGAATTCAGCACTTGTCTCACCTACACACTTTTGCTTTGGTTCTATGTGTGACAAGGGAGTAAAGGGATAAGACAAGGGGGAATGGCTTTAAACTGACAAAGGGGCGATTTAGATTAGTTAAGAATTTTTTCCTAATACCTATGAGGGTGCTGAGGCGCTGGCACAGGTCGCCCAGAGAAGCTGTGGCTGCCCTGTCCCTGGCAGTGTTTAAGGCCAGGCTGGACACAGGGGCTTGGAGCAACCTGCTCTAGTGGAAGGTGTCCCTGCCTGTGGCAGGGGGCTGGAACTGGATTTTTCACCTTTCATGCACAGAAGCCCTGCCTGGTTTCCATGATTGGTACTCCTGGTACGTCATACCCAGCCTGAGACTTCTGCTAAGCATCTCCCACAGCCTAAACAAGGAGGAGGCCCCAGAGAGCAATGCTCCTCAGCAGCCCTACATGAGGAGGAGATCCTTCATTTAGGAGGTGGGACACCTCACGGGATTTGCATTTCGCATCCTCATTTCCTCCAGAGAGAGGGCACGAAAGCAGAGCTGGGTTCCTGCAGGGTTGCCAAATGTCCACAAATTCCCCATGTGCACCCTGAAAGGTCGATTACAGCAACACTTTCCCATGCAAACACCTAAGAGCTAGTTTCTCAGATCGACTCTTACAGATTGATTTAAGGCCCAAAGGCACTAATCTCAGACTTCAGCAAGTGAGAGCCATGGCTTGAATTCCAGTGATGCCCAGCACGTACAGCAGCAGGAAACAACAAACAACTCGGGGCACTGCAGTGGAAAACTCTGGTCATTATCTTCTTATAACTCCATATTACATGATTCAGCTACACAAAATCTTTCATCAGATGTAACGGAAAGGAAAACTGCTGTATTTACACAGAGTAGCACGTACCACATATGTTTGTGTGTGTGCACGCACCCTCCGTATGTTCTTCTAGGAAGCCTACAGGAATCAAAATCCATCTTCGTTTCAGTTAGATAACCATCACAGACTCTCTTGAAAATCCCTCCATTTTTCATTCCCTTGATGATGCAAGCTTATCCCAACATCCTAAAACTGAAATACAAATCAATACTGATGATTCTGCCCCGATTTCACCTAATCTAGATTTAAGGAGCATTTATACATTTATGACCAACATTGGTAGGATTTCCTTGCTCCCTCTGACCCAGCACAAAGAGGCTCCACAAGAACCAGAAAGCAAAAGACTTTACGAGACATTCAGAGTCCAGATAACATTGTTGTACAATGCAGAGGCAAATGCAGGGGCAACTGCATTTGAATAAAAGTACTTCTAAGAGAACCCAACAGCAGGAGATTTCATGCAAACCAGCAAAATAAGCTGAGGTTTTGGACCCTGCACAGCCAGCACTTTAGTCTGGTTTTTGGCATACTGTGGGACCACAGAGGCCATCAACATAAAGACTATTCTTCCCAATGCTGGTTCAAAAGAGCACAAGCAAAAGACATGAGCTACCACCAAGAATCTGTGGAGCTCTCCCATACCAGACAAGGATCCTCTCCCCCCAACAAACGTCCTACAGACTGGGAGGCCCTGACACCCACATTGCCCATGCTGTCAGCACACCAACCACTTCAAAAGCAGGCCCCTAAGGAGTTAGACATGAACTCTGAGTCCCACTTAAGTCGGCAACAATTTTGTCATCAGTCTAAATGGGGCCAGGAGCTCAGACTGTGACTTGGCTGGTTTTTGAAAGGAGGACACCACGGTGCAGCCCAGCTCCGCTGTCACTTCAACAAACACATGCTTCTGCCTGCAACATCACAGGTCAAAGCATTTCCAGTAGAACAGGTAACAGAGAGCACATCTGCACTCTGAAGCCATACCACACTGCACTGCCATCCTGCCAGGTCTAACAGCAGGAGGAGGTCAGTGCTGGTCAGAGCAAGCTGCAGATCTCCCAGACACATCCCATCACCACGAGAGCAGTGCTGATGGCTCCTTGCAGCACTTGCCCCCCTGCTCCTGCTAACCTAACACCCCGAAAGGCACAACAGAACATAAACGTGGAAAGCTCAGATTTCCTGATAAGACACAGAAAACCACAGTTTGTGACTTCTTGCATTTACAAAAATCCTACAATGGTTCCTTACTGGAGGCAACTTGACCCCCATGAAGTTCCAGCACAGGTAATCAGCTTTTCTTCTGCCTAAACCCAGCAGCTCCAAGTGCTCCATCCCCACAGCAGTTTGGCACTTTGGAGATTTAACAGCTTCTAGCTTTGCAGAGAAAACACTATGAGGAGGTCACCCATGCTTGGTACAGCTCCATTTCTCTTGCAGGATTTGTTGCCCATTTTGCAGGAACACCTCTTAAAATACCAGTCAGTAGGATAAACTAGGTGATTAAATGGGGGCAAAAGCTCATCATTAGCAGTCTACAGCAACCAGAGAGCATCCCTGATTAGAGAAGTGGGAATCCCAGACTGGTCTGGATTGGAAGGGACATTAAAGCTCATCCAGTTCCAACCCCCTGCCACAGGCAGGGACACCTTCCACTACAGCAGGTTGCTCAGGGGTTGCAGCTGACCCTGACAACAGGGCAAGCAGCCCAGTGAAGGTGCCCACGCTCCTGGTACCCGCTCACTGCAGCTGCTCTGCAGCCACCGCTTCTTCACTCTGTCCATCACTGCAGACATCACTTCTTCCTTCCGTCCATCTCTGATACAGGGGCAGCTCTCAGCACTGCAGATCCTGGCTTGTAAAGCCCCACGTGCTCCTCCAGCTCAGCCCAAAAGTCAGTATTAGCCAAGGTGAAAAGGAGCCAAGAGGATGAACCCATTGCTCCTGCCTCGCTGCCAACCTCCCTGTAGGACAACCCATGACACCGGCCCAAGCCAAAGCCATCAGTGGGAGCAGAGGACCACACTATGTGCTCACCTCTCATCACATCAGAGCGACACACATGAACCTCCTGTACCAAGCTGCCCAATTCAGAGTGTTTCACCCCAGTGGGGGCTACCTGGGAATCACTGACACCCAAGTCCTTCCCAAGTTTACCATTAGCAAGCTACTCAGAGAAGCAAAGCACACTCTCCATGGTTAATGTAAAATATTAATGTCTCATTTGTTCAACAATTTTGTGGAAATTAAAACTTTTAGGTTAATCATATACTGAACAATTTTAATTAAAGCAGTTATAAAACAATTAATCCACAAGAGCAGGCTTGGATCCTTGCCAGCCTTATTGGTTTAATACATGTAGGCAAAGCTTATTTCTCCCCCTGTTTGACTTAATGAATGCTAATAAGTGACACAAAATATGCATGCAGCGCTCCTAATATAGTTAGTCCATCTGGTTTCACTTGCATTTTGTATTTGTCATTTTGCTTTGATAGAGAAATTGAAAACGAATTCTCCATGCTCAGTATTAGAAGAACTTTGTACCCTGCTTAATTTAAAGTAATTTTTGCAAACCTTTGGGGGGAAAAAAAAAAGACATCGATTCAGTAGAGCACATCAGACAGCTATCTTTTTGGTTGTGCCAAGGTTGGAAAAGAGCAAAGGACAGAAATACAAGACTGCACCAAGCAGCACCACAGCACTGAGGGAAGGAACAACAGTTGCTCAGCTTTTTTTTTTCCACCAATATTTCACAATATTTTTTTCCTTGAATAGATGGTAATATAAAGGCAGAGGATAAAATATGATTTTAAGCACCTGAGACAAATCCTCTACTACTTCAATTTGTTCTGCATTACAACTTGTTTGATCCATTTGGGGATGTATTTGTTTGCCAAAGCAAGCAGAGCTCGAGTTCTTTGTTGAATATTTAATCTATGCCAAATTTTTTTTTACCTTTTTAGCATTTATGCTTGACTTTCATGGCCATGGTACTCCAGATAATGCTCAGGACCACCACTATCAGGTACAACTACTCCACCCGGCCACTTAAAAGCCACCTGCAAAGGCCCTGCAGAGCTGAACTGATCTGCCTGCAGCTCCAAGTGCCCTGAGGAGAGCCTGCTTTCTCCCAAGGACATGCCAAAAGTGAAAAATGGGCTCTTCTCTGGGTAAAAATCCATGTAACACAAATCGTGTCTCAATGAGATCATGCATGATATGATCTATCACCACGGAAAGGGGCCTCTGCAGAGACTCTAGTTCCCAACACACCACCGCCAGCACCCTCTCTGCAGTCCTTTCAGAAGGTCCTAACTGCTCCTTTTCAGTCCATGAGAGTCCTTCCATTAATATCAGTGGGGTCTGTGTCAGCTCTAGATATATCCCCTTCTAAAACCAGTGTGACACAGCAGGAGGAAGAGCTGCACCACGTTAAACTCCACACAGTTTCTTTGTTCCTTGCTTAAAGTCACTGCCCATTTCTGCTGCTGAGATGTCCCAAGCAGTGACAACAGGGAGCTTAAAAACAACACAAGAGCTTAAAAACTAGCTCTGCTCCCAGGGCACCGGTGTCCCACATTCAATCACATCAGAACAAGGAGGAGGAAGGGAATCGTGTGTGTGCGTGCCCAGAAAAGTGCATGCAAGGCAAGGAGAGCAGAAGAGGAGAGCGCCATAAACCTTGCACTGATCACCATGACCCTCATCACACCCTCACCAGGCGACAAGGGGAAAAACTTAATTACTTTCAGCACTTCAGAAATGCAATCGTGAGGATAAATCCAGGCACCAACCACTGGCATTATCTGCTTAACCCAGTAATTGGTTTATGAGCCACCCTTGGGCTCACCTTGATCTACCATTTGAGTCACGTTCCTTCTGTCCTGATAAGATGTCTCCTGCTGCTTCCCACAGGAAAGGTGATCTTCCCACTGCACGAAGGAAATCTGGGTGCACACCCACACAAGGGTGACAGCCTGCGCTCCAACCTCATCCTGCACCCAACCTTCCCTGTCCTGCAGTGATCAGTCACGACTGACCTGAAGACAAGAAGGCTTGGATACCTCCATGGTACAAGATACAACCTTAGCCCAAAAGGAATCAGGAGCGTAGGGAGTGCATGGAGAAGGCAAGGAGACAAATGGGAACAGCTTCAGGCAAACGAATAGCTGCCATAAAATGAACTTGCTCACTGTTACTGAGCAAAAATTTGGAAACTTGTGCTTGAAAAGAAGTCCTCTGACAGGCCAGTGTACCTGCGGTACCTGGGGGGGACAGCACCAAGCTGCCCTTAGCAGGGTTCAGAGCCCATGAAGGTGTCAGCCTGGTTAAACCCCCCCACATCAGACGAGGGGAGGCTGAACCCCCCTTTGCCTACACTCCACTGCAGATCCCCGCACTTGGGAGATCTCTGCGCTGTTTGCTGGCTCAGATCTGAGTCATACTTTATCCCGCAGCAGACTTTTCAAGGATGATATTGCATTTTTCTGCCAGAAGCATCCCAAAATAGCTTACAAATCACGAGCCTGCTGCTAGAGCCTGTGCTCATGCCATCGCAGGAGCAGAGCTGGGACTCCTGCTTAGGGTGATGCTCAAAGAAGTACCAAAAAAGCCCCATAAGATGAAAGTATCAAGCAGCAGCAATGCAGCACGTCCTGTCCACATCCTGCACATCACATGGGGTGAGGTGCCTTGTTGCTGATGCTAACACCAGAGTGATGTACTGATTCTGTGCAGAAAAGTGAGATCCAGCACCAAAAATGACATTAAATAGAGAGCCCGGTTTGACTCTACGGCCCTAGAACTGAGAGCTCGCCAACAAGCTCTTTGTAAGTGCTAAATACCTTCTCTGTGTGTCACTTAGAAAAATACAGATGTGGCTCTTCTGCACCGAGACACTCTGGCAGAGCTGCCTTTAGTTTTTTTCTTTAAGTGTTTAAACATCCTACAAACACTGTTTAGGGAAGTCAGCGGGAGGTCAAATAGAAGCCTTGTGTCTCAGTGGATAACAATCCTTCTGTGAAATCATTCCAGCAGGAATCAAATCACTCTTACATCTCCCTCCACACCTTTTTCTTTTTATTATTATTTTATTTTAAAGGCATTTTTTTTGCAAAGCTCACTTTGAAGTTTAAACCTTCTGCAACAGCACTGCTTGCCAAGAAGATAAAATATTTAGTACTGCTATATACTAAAATCATATCTCTAACAATAGCTTCCACGCTTGACATAGCACGAAAGTTAATTCAGCCAACAAAGCAATACTTGCATTCGGTGTCTCCAGAAGCAGCAATTTATCTTTTTTGTATATATAAATTACATACACTATTATGCCATTTAAACCTAAAACCTTCTGTTGTTAAATGGAGAAGAGGTAGATCTTTAAATACAGACAAAAAGATCAGAGCTAGAGGGACAACTGTAACAAATGCAGGAGCACATCACTATTCTGGAAATATAAATACAAAAACCACGATACTCCTCGGCAAATCCTCCCTGCTCAAGCCCACGTGCATCCTGGTTGCGTTGGTTGGGGTTTTTTGGCAGCAGCGTCTCACTTCTGAAATAATGGCAACAGCCTCAATTTGCTACTGCTTCAGCATGCGTGACTTGAGAGAATGTGCAACCTAGAGCTGCAAAGTGCAAGTCCACACCAGACGCACCTCAAGCATCACAGAATCCTAGAATGGCTTGGGTTGGAAGGGATCTTAAAGCTCATCCAGTTCCAACCCCCTGCCATGGGCAAGGACACCTTCCATTAGACCAGGTTGCTCAAGGCCCCATCTACCCTTGCTTGATGGCACCAGCATCCATCCGTGAGACCAAAAAGCCATGAGGGAAACACATTTCCATACCAGCACTGCTAAGGCGCAGACGTACCCACCTGATGGGGCTAGCAGATGGGGTTAAGCACAGCCACATGTATGTGTTTACACCCCTTTGCCATTTTCCAGTTTCTTATGCTTGGTGTGTCACATTTAAGGCCTGTGGCTGTCTCCCTCTGTTGGAGGGTCCCTGAACAGTTGATGGCAAACACACAGCTACAGGGATTAAGGACTTCAGTGGGAAAACAAAACAACCGCAGGTGAGGACGGGCAATGTCTGCCAGTGACAACAGTGTACGTATAACATACTGTAGCTGTTTAAAACCCTATCTCTTACCCTCTACACCCACTGCCTTGGACCAGGTACACAGCAGCGTGGTCAGCCAGCTCCATCCACAGCAAGGGATGGAGAAGCTTCACCTCTGCAAACAGATGTGCTTGCAGAAGAGGCAGGAATGGTGCAAGGATTGGCAGGAATGGTGCAAGGATTGGGGAAGAGAAAGGAAACACATCTCACAATATGACCTTTTGGGGTTGTTATTGAAGAAAACAATGGAAATGTTGCAATGACCACAATGTTTTGTTGGCAAGGTTGTTTCTTCTTCCTTTTGTCTCCATTATAGGTCTTGCCTTTCTTAGTCGCCTCTTAAAAACAAACCTGAAGAACCAGTAACTACCTCCCCCCAGCCAAAATCACACCATCTGTTCGTATTTCTGCTCCTGCTTTTACAGGCTGCTCTTCACTGTGCAAAGAGGCATCACCTCATGTACCACTACATCCTCCCTCCCAGCCTAACTTGATGCATTTTACTCTTTTACATAAAATTAGCAGAAACAGTCCCAAAACGTCTGTCTTCTCTCATCTCTTTGCTGGTACCTAGAGCTCACAAACTCCTCTCCAAGCAATTCAATTCCCCTCTCACATATGCTCAGCACACATGTACTTGATAATGCCATCTCCCAGCAAAAGAACAGGCTCAGGGCTCTCAAACTCCAAAAAGGCAAACTAATTTAAAACAAATGCATAAATGCATTCCCCTTTTACCTCAGCAGAATGCAAACAAGAACACTGCCAGTCTGCAATCAGCTCTCAGTTAATGAGCACATCTCCAAAGGTCTGTCCCACCCCAGAACGCAGCTCCCTCCACTGTTCCATGACGCCAGTTTGGATCTGATTTGCCTTCACATCCTTGTGCTCGCCCCACCTGGCCCTACCTTATTCTTGTTTCATTCAAATATCGTCTTCAATCTTCCTGCTCATCCTTCAAAGCTTCCCAACCCGTAGCTTTAAGCATGTTTCACATCATCCTTGATGTCCAAAACCTTTCCTGAGCAGCCCGACACAAGCAGAGCGGTGGAGCTCCTACTGCAAGCTCACACTACATCATGGCTGAGGGCTTTTTACAGTGCAAGGCAAACAAAATCCAGACACTGCTAAATGAGAGTTACCTGCAGCATAAATAACTGCTTTTTATCAGTTTATTATTTTTAAAACAATAGTGTATGTATACACATTCATATATACTTTTTTTAAGGTACAGAGAGGATCTTCATGTCTGTGATTTGATTTTGCTCTTCTTTGAAATTAAGGGCATAATTCACCAAGTGCAAACTTCAGCTCAGACCAAGCATTTCTAAAAATTCATCCTCTGGTTTCCCATGTAAAGTTACACCATAGGCAAAACCCTAGATCTTCACCTCACTTACACCTCATGTAATTCCAAAGACAGAAGTAGAAATACTAATTCACTCCAGTGTAAATGACGGATTTGTCTTCATGACGTTAACATCAATGGCACAGAATCAAGCCCTCCTAATCTGAGTCCAACACCAGGACAGCAGTACCTGCCATAAGCTGGCTGAGGCAAGTATTTAAGCAGAACCTCCGTGGTGTTGATTCCTCCCAGTCTTGTGCAACTGCTGCTACAACAGAAACCTGGATCTGACTGCTGATGGAGCAACCTGATGGGTAGGGCAAGAAGCAGGATTCTGCCATCACAGGAGGCAGCGAAAGCAGATAGAAACTCGCCCATTTTACAGATGAGCACAGAGACCTGTCCCTGGGAGAGCACCCCAAAACAGCTGGGGAGCACTGCGGCCCATGCCAAGAGCACTCGATGAGCTGACCCACCTCCTGTATCCTGTGCAGCCAGACAATGCGGCCGAGAGATGCAGCTCTGCCAAAGTGAGCTATGGGAAAGAATCAAATAACAGTAACAGAAAAGCACTCCACCTGTGGGTGATGATACTTTTTAAGATGGATTAGCAAAATGACTGCTTATTTATTGAAAGTAATGAATGGCTTCGTGCTTTTAGTTTGGGAAGGTGCGAGTTGGGAAAGCTGTAGGTTGCTGCAGCAGGTTTTTAAATAAACAGAGAACCTACAGCGATGTCATGTATCACAGCTAGGAATGAAACAGCCCCATGACTCTTATGAACATGACTAATGGCAGCTCTTGGAAAGCACACCAGGAATATAAGCAAAGCAGGTAAAACAGTCAAACGGAGGGAGAGGGGAATGTAGACAAGCAAAATGAAGGCTTGCTCAGCCTGGCTCAAGGTTGATGCCCCAAAGCAGGATTCTGAAGAATTCTAAAACAAAGGGAAGGAAACGCTGTCTCTGAACTAACCCTTGCACTGGGCTCTGTCTGTCTCATGTCTCTGGATTCTGGCCAAGCCCATGTGAACACACATCTGTATTAACACAAAAGCTAAAGCAAAGACTGTCTAAAAGGAGGAGCAGAACTCTCACTCTGGGCTCCAAGATCCATCAGACTTCCAAGAGGTCAACATTAAGCCCTCAGAGCAGATTTCTGATTCTGGGTATTTCGCCTATTACCAGACTCTCTGAGCACCTAAATCTTTAATGCATCTTTCCTCACCACCTATGAGTGAAGCAGGGATGGGTTATTCATTTTACAAAGCAGTGCAGAGAAAGCAAGGGATCAGATTTCTGGGTCTGAATTCCCCTCCCAAAGCCACATGCTGTCTTTATTATACTTTGGCTGAAGATCTTCAGAGCTATTTTGCCATGAGGAACCTCAGGAGCAAGGACTTAGTTCAAATTCAGCTGTTCTTTACGTGACTGCACAGGAACAAGTCCCCTGCCAGAAGAGAAACTGAAACCAAGTCCCCCAACTGCTCCTGCCTATTAGACATCCCCCTTCACCAGAAAACCATTTCATCAATCCCTGATGTAAAACAAGTGAAATACTGAAATAAAAAAGGTTGACATGGTCAAAATGATATCACAGAATCCCGGACTGGTTTAGGTTGGAAGGGATCTTAAAGCTCATCCAGTTCCAACCCCCTGCCACAGGCAGGGACACCTTCCACTAGAGCAGGTTGCTCCAAGCCCCTGTGTCCAACCTGGCCTTGAACACTGCCAGGGATGGGGCAGCCACAGCTTCTCTGGGCACCCTGTGCCAGCGCCTCAGCACCCTCACAGGGCAGAACTTCTGCCTTATATCTAATCTAAATCTCTCCTCTTTGAGCTTAAAGCCCTTATCCTTTGTCATATCAGCAAACGCATTGCTAGGATTTTACCCCCAACAACTAAAAAAGCAGTGTACCGCCCCAAAAGCAAAAATGCCTTTCAGAGATGAATTCTGTATACTTAATTTTACTCTTCTCTCGGGATTTCATTATGCAGCAGCAAGAAACAGGCAAAGCTAGTGTGACGTTTCACCAGGACCTTCATGACAATGGGATTAGGAACACCCTCAAGGCAATGTGGCGGTGCCCTGGACGTGTTTTTTTGCAGCATCACAGCAGTACAGGAGGGAGGTAGGGTCATTAAGGACAACGTGATCTCCAGTATACATGGGGGGAAAAGGTTGAAGGAAAAGCAAAACGCTTCCCTCTGGATTAGCTTTCTTCCCAACTGCACCCAGCGAATCATGGAAGCAGATTAGTTCTGGGTGTTCATTCAAACCATAATCCTCTTGCCCCAGTGCCTTCAGTCGCACTAATTCAGTGAAACACAAGATCCCACACGGAAGGCCTCACAGCTCATCTCGATTCTTAAGTGATGACTGATAAAAACCAGGAGCTTATTCAAATTTCAGCTACCTCAGTGCAGAACATGGAGTGCTTTGACATCAACATAGCTAAACAAAAACTACTTCAAGGACGTACAAATTCTTTTTAAACTTTAAAAAAAAAAGAGGTACATTCTTGCTTTTTCTGCCTGTCACATTCCTATTTGAACATCCAGGACTTGCACACAGCTCCGAACAAAAAATACCATTGCTCCTGACAGCTCATTCCTGTACACGGGGAGGAGTTAGATGAAAACTGAAACTCAGCATCCAAGCTTTTAAGAAACTAATCCAGCAGATTGCATGCAAACTTCCTTGGTGAACACAAACAACAGGAGCTGAATAATACATAAAAATATACTATTGACAGAACCGCTTCAGCACACACCATTTTCAACATATATGATGGAAGCACCAGAGAATCTTTATGGAAAGCCAGCACTGCCTCGGCTTGAAAGGCACCTTAACAAACAAAGGAAGTACATTAAAAAAATGCAGTGCTAAGACATTATCAAAACATGCATTATAGCTTGTGAAAGCCCTTTGCTAGCAAGTGTGTCTGCTGAGGACCGTGCAGAGCATTGATCTGTCTGTATTTAGGGTGCTTTTCGGGTGATGCCTGACCGTAGTTTACAAGGGCAAGCTCATAGGTCTCTGTTGTTTATTTCTCTGCAGTCTTTTACTTGTCACTGATAATAGTTTTCAAGCCAGCCAGCCTGGGAAGATTCAAAAGGAGGTTTGCCAGGGGTGAAAGGTCAAAGCAATAATGTGCCAACCAGGGTCAGAAATATTTATCCGCACCAAAAAGGTTCTGGATAATCAAATAGTTGAAAATTAGTTTTGTGACAAGGCTCGTATTTGGATGTTTTCCTTGCACAGCACAAGTAAATAGCAGAGCCCATCCCTAAAGGCAAGGACACTCCACCATTAGTCAGCCTCACTTGCTGCATGTTGAGTTTAACACTGCTGGCATGGCATCCATCAACCTGCTCCCACCACATTCTAAGGAGTCCCTTCCTGGTCCCAGCTCCACAGAGCCTGCTGAGGGTGTGAGGGCTGCAGCCAAAAGCTTCAGGGGGCAGAGAATGTCTATTCCCAGGCACTGTACGTCCCAATGCCGAGGTCACCAGAGCTCCTACACCACCAGTAAGTGGTGCTGGGTGAAGGTCAGACACGTAGCTTCAACTAAATACCAAAACCAAGAGCTGGCTGAGAGCTAAAATCTTCTGTACAGATAAAATCACTCACAAATTACACCCGAGTGCAAGCCCTTCTGCAGACCTGTAGGAACAACAGCAATTTGTATTTTCTGTCTCCTTTCCACTCTGCCAGCTGTTTTTCCACTCCATGTTTACTCGTAATGCAGCAGAGCATCAGCCCCCTGGATTTCAGTAAAGTATTTACTCACTCTGAAATGGGAAAACATTGCTCTTGTTAAAAATTCCCATCAGACTGAAGCAGATCTGCTCCTCAGATAATATAATGACACTGAGGTCCCCAAGAGAACCCCCTCCAAAGCTAATAAAGTGAAAACAAATCCAGTTACATTAGGTTAATTTAAAGAACTTCTCTTTTTTAAGTGTACATGGAGAGAAAATGGAAGAAACCTACTAAATTAATTCCAACATTATAAATTTGATTTAGCAAGTGCAGTGCACACCACTGTGAGAGCAATAACAATATAGGAATGTTTTAAGCAGAGAAAATAAATTATTTCAAGGGAGTGGTGAGAGAAGAAATGACAAATGCATGAGAAAGAACCTGCTCCAATATTAATTAAAGTAGAAATCTGCTCTTCTGTTTGCGTTTGGCTTCATTTACAAGGAACTGGAATTAACAGAGGCTCTACACTCAATGGAGAGAAACGGCTGGAAACTCAGCCAAACCGCTCCAGAGATGCCTATTTCTTACTCCAGCTACAAGGAGAGCCCTGGGTGACCAGCTCAGACTCATGCTCCTGTTCTTTGCACACCCAAGTGCAAATGATGAACCCCATCTCTGTGGAGCAGTTGTTGTCCCAGTCGCTACAAAGGAGCAAGTAAGACTTCATGCTTAAAATCAATGAATATCCCCAAGATACTGCTCCCAAAGGGGTTTTTAAACCCATCTAAAATGAACAGTGATCAAGAAAGGGAAGTGCTTCAGCAAGCAAGCAAATTATTAAAAGCCTGGGTTTATAGGTGGTTATAGTCTATAATCCTGTATGGTATGGAGCATTCCCTCCCCTAAGCGCTGCTCAAGGGATGCTCCATGTCCCCACTTTCCTTTACTTTACATCATAAACCATGATATCCTGTCATTATTTGTCATCCTTTCCTAGGAGGAGCCCTCAGAGCCCCTGGGCGCCAGGTGCTGAGCACATCAGTAAGGATCAAAAGCACTAATACCAGGATGCTCCCAGCCACATGATGTACCTACTTGTTTACTCTGCAGAGATGACAATACTGCTGCATTTTCCATGCACTGTCTCCAGGTAACTCATACTGCAATTTCTTCCATTTTCACATGAACAGGAATTTCTTTCTCTATTCCCTGGAGATACTGACCCAAAACACACTACTTTTAAGCAATCCCATATCTCCTTGAAAAGGAATTGGCCTGTCTTCCTTTGGCTTGGTATCAATCACGCTCACTTCTCAAATGCCAGTAGCTGGCAAGCACCTGCTGTGGCTCTGCAACTTCCCCCAAACCAGTGGGAGATGTGAAAGAACAACAGACACTTGCCTATTGCAAGAAACAGCAAAATAATACACAAGCTTGGCTCTTTTTTACATAAAACATCTGTCAAAATACTCAAGTGTTTGCTTTGTTGTACAAGCAGGAGGTTATGGTTTTGCAGATAGTTATAAAGCAGGGCAGTTATAAAAAAATAAGGTATTTGCTCATTGTCTCTACCAGTTTCCAGTTACTCATTAGGAGATTGCCAAGAGCCAAATGGTCAACAAGCAACTCTAATTGTTATTTAAATGCAGCCAACCAGGTTGTAGCTGCACTTGCAATACACATATGTACATTTAGTACGCTGCTGCTTGCATGTGAAGTCAGGTATATGGAATGGAAGACAGAATCGTGTCTCCCAGCCACGTGTTTGGACACACTCTGCCATAAAGCACATCAATGCAGCTGAGAGAGCCTCCTTTTTACCTGGCCTGGGCACCTTTTTGCAGGAACAGAGTAGCAGAATATAGAATCCCAGACTGGTTTGTGTTGGAAGGGACCTTAAGGCTCATTCAGTTCCAACCCCCTGCCACGGGCAGGGACACCTTCCACTAGAGCAGGGTGCTCCAAGCCCCTGTGTCCAACCTGGCCTTGAACACTGCCAGGGATGGGGCAGCCACAGCTTCTCTGGGAAAAGTCTGTGCCAGCGCCTCAGCACCCTCACAGGGAAGAGCTTCTGCCTAAGAGCTCATCTCAATCTCTCCTCTGTCAGTTTAAAACCATTCCCCCTTACGTCCCATCACTGCAGGCCCTACTAAAAAGTTGTCTCCATCTTTCTTATAAGCCCATTTTAAGTACTGAATAAGACCACAATAAGGCCTCCCTGGAACACTCTCTCTCTTTCGTTAAGTGTCACAGGAGACATCCATGCAGAATAGTTGACCACAATGGAGGCTTTAACCCCTTTTATTGCCAGAACACAGCCCCTTTCCTACAGCAGGGCATGGGAACTGGCTTGTTACTTCCGTGGGCTGGAGAAGTGTGAGAGATGGTGATGGTGTAGCAGTAACTGGGGTACATCCCTTGAAATAATGCTGCAGCAGAGCCACATCATTCACCCAAAAGCCCCAGCAGTGCACGAGCAGGAGGACCACTGTGTTACTTTGGAGGAAAACAGACCCCACTTGCACAGCGGGGATGGATGTGGAGGGAGCGGAGGCTGGGACGGCTGCCACCTCACCTGTCACACCACAGCGGACTGCTGTGTTAAAGAGCCAGGTGATAGAGCCAGGAACAAGAATGGGGAGGAGGAGATGAAGCACATTAGAGGCGAGCAGCTCCACTGCAATAATTTAACCCCTTGCTCCTGACCAGCAGAGCACCAAGAGCAGAATTACAGTGCTGTGTGCTCAGAAGTGATTTCAGATAGGGGCTGGATGCTGCTAGGAGTCAAGGAGCTGGTTCAAAGAGGGCTCTGTTCCATCTCTGCACCCTGGGGGCACATGCTCCCTGGAAAAAGCCAATGGTGGGTGACCCTGTCCTGGGGCAGCTGCACACATTGATCCCTGAGGAAAGCTGGGAGGGTGGCTTCAGACCTTCAAGTCTAACCCAAGCCTCCATCACGGAGATAACTTCAGCCTTTCTCCAACCCCAGTTCCCCAGAGCGTCACCAGTCACAAGCAGGATCTCACATCTATCTGCAGCACTGCTCCAGAGCCATAAAGATTCAGCTGTATAGGGCACATGGAGGATCTATGGGAACAAATGAAGCAATTCTTCCCAAGTGGCACGAACAAAATACAGCACGATAAAGTGAGGAAAAATACCTTTGATTTTCATTCATTTGCAATGCAACCATCACCCTGATCTGCAGCTCCACTTTACCCTGCCAGCTCCTGAGTGATTTGCAAGAGTTTGGTCAGCTACATGAGAAAATAAAACCCATGCACAAAGTAGAGTGAGAACAGCAGCCCCGTGCTCCACCAGCCCAGACACATGGACAGTCCCACGGCAGTATTTGTCCTGGCAGACCAAGTCCTTCTGAAGCTCCTTAGGTCACAGCTTATCCTCACGCCTGTTTGGAGATGCTGGATGCCACATCTCACTGCTCTGCACAGCAAACGGCTACAGCACAAAGAGGCAGCAGCTTTAGCCTTCAGCCACCCGTGACTGACTCCAGTGATCAAAGCAGCAATAGTTTGAAGGCTACAACAGTATCTGAAGGGGCATCCTACGTATTGTAGGGCATGCCAAAAAATAAAATTACTATTTTCCCTGAGAGGGGGAAGGTTTTGAACTGGGGCTTCTGTGGTTTCTGTTGTTCCTTTATTCTTTTTTTAATTGCATTTTTTTACTGAACTTTCTGGGGCACTGCATTACGACGCACTCCGCAGAGCTAGTCCATGACAGTTCACCTTAAAGGATTAGGCAACCACAGAAAGTATTACAGCAATGCAGTTTATGTAGACCTGGAATGTATTCTCCAATGAGATTAACCTATCTAATAGGATTTGGGGAAGCTTTCAGGGCCATTAGGATGCCCCGTACATGCTAAAGGCTCCAGATGCTGTAACCATTTGATTTAATCTAATCAAGACTGCCTAGGTGTATTCTGTCAGTGGATGTTTCTGTCATTTTCATATTACATCTCAATAGACAACTTTCATCCAAGTTCCATCATGTACAAACAGGCAGACACATTTAAGGCTAATCTTCAACTCTAAGAGCCACTAATTATTAAAGCCTAGGTTTATAGCTGGTTATAGTCTATAATCCTGTATGGTATGGAGCATTCCCCTAAGTGCTGCTCAAGGGATGCTCAATGTCCCTACTTTCCTTTATTTTACCTCATAAACCATGGTATCCTGTCATTATTTGTCATCCTTTCTTAGGAGGAGCCCTCGGTGCCCCTGATTGCCAGGTGCTGAGCACATCAGCAGTGCTAAGGATCAAAAGAAAATAAAACCATTCTTATCCCAGCACTCTTGCCATGCAAACACACACAACCCGAGGCAGCCACAGGCCAGCATGTAATGGGAGAGCGTGGCTGGGCAGGGAGATGGAGGGGGCCTCTCTACAGACATCTCATTTGAGAAGCAAAGACGATGCTATAAATCGCACTGATGAGCACTTACCCTCTGGAAGTCAGCAAAACCCCTGTGAGGAATGAGCAAGTGCAGGAGCTACCAACTCCTCAGGGGTTTGTAGGCGCTAACAAAAACATTTCCTTTCTCCACAGGTTAAACAGAGATCTTCAATATACATTCTTTAAACCCCAGCCTGGAGACAAAACCAAAGGCCACCTCACAGGGTGGTGAGCATCCCTGGCTGACAGAGAAGTAGAGAAGGTGTCTAACACCCCCCTAAAAACCTACATGCATCAACTGACTGTCAACTATGCACACACAGGTTTCACCAAGCAAAGAAAGCACCTGCAAGTGAGAGGGAATGCAGCAACATCTGGAGCATCCAGCTGTGGCTTTGGCACATATTTCTGATTTGCCACCTCCATCCTTACAAACCGAGATCCTTAGGAATTAAGAGACAGCACTGAACAAAGTCCTGACAACCCCTTGAGGTGAATCTGCTTGCAGGTCCATCCAATGTCCATCCATGTCATTTTAAGCACAAAAGGAGCAGCTCTAGCACCAACTGACTTTAATCTGAATTGGGCTGGCTCAGCAACGCCGCAAATCTATTCAGCCCTCCCTTATGTTTATTTTTGAGGACTAGTTTAGGCATCTCTTCCTCTGCAATATTCATCAGAGGAAAGGAGCAAAGATGAAAGCCTGTAGCAGCCTCCGGGCAGGATTTGTCCAACCCTGTAATTCAGCCCTCTTAACAGACCAGAATTTGAGAGGTAGGGGCACCCCATGAAACATGAACCATTTCAGCTGATCCTAACTTATCAGGCTGCAAGGAAAGGATTCCTCATTCCCTGAGCACCTTTTCAGGCAACTTTTTTCTTAAATGAGTATTTTCCCCATTATTTTACAGTGAAAACTATATTTTTTAGAACCAAGGCTAAAAGGCCCAGTGCATACTACTGACAACTCAGAAACACCATGACGCTCCAAAAGCCTTCAACCCTGCCCATACAGAAATCCCACTGTCAGCAGCGTGGCCCTCTTGGCTTGCTTGTGCTACAGAATAAATACGATCACTCGTCCCATCAGGCTTGTGTAAAATCAACATACACCACAGGCACAGCACATGGTATATTTTTGTTTTAGGGGCTGGCTCCTGTATAGCAATTTGTGGTTGCAAACAGCTAGTGGAGGTTACAGAACCAGCATTTCAGGAGACACCAAAACAAAGTCAAGATGGATGCAAAGAGGCAGCGGCTCAGCACTGTGATGCAGAGGAGTTTCATTGATTTCATTGGCTTTATATTCAGGTGCAACGATCACCAATTTCCATCTTGGTGCACGTTGCCAGATACCAAATGTTCCCAATCCTGTGCCAAGGCACAGGAGATGGTAACAACCGCTGAGCACATCAAGTGAAATCTATCACTGGTACACACTAATAACTTCACATGCAAATTGACTGACTCATTCCAACTCTTTTCCCCGTAGCATTCACAGGAAAAGACAGGTTTAACTCTCAAATTCCCTCAAAATGCTTAAACACTACATATGTTTTTAAATGAGAATTATATCTGCATTCAGGAAGTTACTTTGGATGTAGGCTGGTCATGTTTTGTCACTTCTAGAAGCCCTGCCAGAAACAAGAGGCCCCATTGCCTTATTAAATCCATGGTATCAAGTTGTACAGATGCGAGCCTGGTTCTGCCACAGATGCTGCAGGTGACCTTGAGCAAGTCACGTAATGGCCCCAAGTCTGCCCTGGCCCACAGGAGAGCTCTCAGAGTTATTTCGTTTGTGCTCAGTGAATACAGTTGAGTGTTTGGGAAGAAAAGACTGAAGAAATGCAAATAGCTTCATGCTCTTTCACACTGCCACAGTCTAATCTTTCTTGCCTTAGTGTTTTTACAGTGCTTTTTTTTTTTCCTTCTTTCTCCCTTCCTGTGCAAAGGGTGCTTGTATAATAAAGGCTGTACAAGCTGCTGTAGGTTATGCCTTGATTCCTTTTGGCTCTCTCCTGGTTAACATCTCCCTCCTCCAGAGAGCTGCCTGGGCTTGGACAGGAGGGACCTGGAAGGGGTAGAGACTCAGGATTTTGGTCCTGAGAGCCCACCTTTTGATGGAGACTAATGCCAATTCCTTAACCTGCTGTTTGGCCACAAATTAAAAGCCATCCCAAAGCAGCCTCTAACTCACACAAAGTTGCCTAAATGAACCAAAAGCTGAACGCAACTCCTGTATCAAATCCAGCTGCTGCTTTAACAACAAATAACGCTGCTCAGCCCCATCACTGACTACAGAAGCACCAAGCACAAGCACAGCACTTCATTTAGCCCAGGGAAGCTGTGGCTGCCCCATCCCTGGCAGTGTTCAAGGTGAGGCTGGACAGGGCTTGGAGCAAACTGCTCTAGTGGAAGGTGTCCTTGCCCATGGCAGGGAGTTGGAATTGGATGAGCTTTAAGGTCCTTTCCAACCCAAACTAGACTGGGATTCTATGATTCTGAAGGAAATCATCTTTGGAAATTACTGAGAATAGGCTTAAACAGAGGATCAGATGACCCACCACTAGTTTAGACCTTAAAAATCTTAATTTTCTTCTGAGCTCAGGCTTCTGTGTCAACTTTGCAAACTCTCCTCTTTAACAAAGCTGACTTCAAAAAAACAAAAAGAGGAGCTATATCTGATCTCATCAGCCATTCTGTCTTTAAAGCAGTTGACTACAATCCGCACCAGACATACTTAGCAAACTTTAAAATACAGCCTCTCAACATTGTTACAATTAAGTCACTCTGAAATGTCATGAAAAGCAATCTAGTCCCATTAAAATCTTCACACTCATTAAAAAAGCACTTACAGACTCGAAAATGTTCCTAATACATTATTTAAAGACACAAGATGTACAGTGACTAAAAACCTTGTACAGAAAGGGAGTAGCAACAGTCTGCTTTAAAAAAAGCCTGTGTGCGTGTGTGTGCAAATTTGGGTTATCATTAGCTAATTGGGGAAGTGCAGGTAGAGGCAGTTTGTCAGACACTGGGTTTGGTCTGGAGCTTTTATTTATTTCATTCTTTTTCATTAAAGAATGAAAGAAAAGGGTGATTTTTTTAATGTAAGTGAAAAAGCCCATTGTAGGCAATTTATCATTATGCAGATGCCATATGCCAAAGCCATCTCTTTTCCTGGAAGGGGTAGGGAAAACCACAGACATCCTCCGGTACCAGACAGACAAAGCAGGGGTCACTTGTAGTTGTGCCTGTGAGGACTGGAATAGCAGGAACAAAGACAAAGGAGCTCACGCTGTAGCAAAGTCAATGTCCTCCTACAAACGCCGTATCTTTTTTTGATGTTAACAGCAGACAAAGGTATAAAATTTGCATCTTTATTGTGCCCACCACTAGATGAACCGTGTTCCTCCAGAGCCCCAGAGCAATGGAACAGCATGTGCTGCTTCCAGCAAAAGCTCTCGCTTCTCCCTGCACCTCAACTCATTTAAATACTTTGATTTTAATAAGGTTTCTCACAATTTTGACCCCTGCAAGAAGGGAAGCAGGCTGCAGAGACACTGAGACTATAGAAAAGAAATACCATTTGAATGAGTTGAAAGAACAAGGAAGAATCTGAACTGATGGATAATTGCGAGAGGAATCCCCCTGTTTTCATCAACAGTAGCACGAAGCCTCTTATTTCAGTAACTTAAAACCAAATTTGGGGGATGGAGCAAAGAAAACCATTATTTACTTGCAGAGAAGGAGGGGCAAGAGCTCCTTTGAAATTGCCCACATCCTATAGAAGTTTCCAGCCAATCAACAATGAAAATCTCATTCAATCTAAGTCAACTTTCTGAAGAGCTTCCTTCTCCTCAAGCCACGACCCCTTTGGGAAGCAGTCCTGTCCTCCCAGGCAGTGTGGTTCAGGAAGAGCATGAGGGCTTAGACCCACCTGCCAGATGCTTCCAGGTATATCTCTGCCCTTTCCCCACAAGGACATAAGGCAGCACTGACCCAGTCGGAGCAGTCGCCTCGCTGGGTGCTCTGACAACAGCCTGCACTGAAGGTCTAAGGGAGATAAAAACAAGCTCTGCATAATGAGTCTACCCAGACTAATGAGGCACCTGCATACGTTGTGACGGGGGATCTCCTGAGTCATGCTCTTTCGCAGCCTTGATCCGTGTCTCTTCCACAAACACTTCAAGCAGATTTCCAAACCCACACGCGCTTCTCACACCCACCCAGAGGTGATGATTTCCACAGCTCGCTGCCTGCTCACAGGAAGAAATATCTTCTTCTGCCTGTTTTGAGCCTCCACACTTCATCAGACTCCTATAGGTCTTGTACGAAGAAGAGCTTGAACAGTCACTCTCCATCTACCTTACTCATGACTCTATCAATGTTTATCACATCCCTGTTTAATCATCCCTTTTCCAGAGAGCTCTACTCTGCTCACCCATTCCCTACACTGAAGGTATTTTCTCTATGATCATCACCTTCACAGACCATCTCTGTACCTTTTCCAGTTTTATTACACCCTTTAGAGATGGAGGACACATTTAAGACACAGCATCCATGGATGTGTACAGCGATGTGATGACATTTCCTTCTTCTTCTCTTGCTTCTGCTCAACAAGTCCTCATATTCCATTTATTCTATGAATGTTCTTTAGCCCTGAACTTGTGTTTCCTTAGGACTGTCCTCGGATGGCAGAGGAAGAGTTGTGTGGAGGTTATATATCAACAAAACGAGTGCCCTTCCTCTGCCCATCTGCAGCTCTGGAGTGCTTGGACTCATGGTCCAACATCTAATGTAGGTGGGACGGAGCAGCACTGGAGGCATGTATGTCAACAGGGCCAGGATCCATCCCACGCTGCTCCTGAGCTTTGACCAACCTGGGTTAAGACATTAGAGTTGAAGCACACTGAAGCACTAAGAGGTATCATAATGTTTCATTACTCAAGATCCACAGTGAACATACTCAAGGGACATGCGAACACTTGGTGACTGCAGGCACTGGCTATATGTCTGGTTCAGGCTGCAAACCCCAGAACTGTAATACTCATTAGAATACTGTTACTGCTCAGCTAAAGTGTCAGAATAAGATTCAGCTTTTGACACCCTCAAGAGGGGGGCTAGAAAAGCCATGACTACACTACGTGAACGAGTTTCTCTTAGGGAATAATGAGTTTATCTTAAAGAAAAGCCCATTGGAGGTAATTTATTATAGTTAATGCAGGCTAGAGAAGGGAGGGGGGCAAAGCACAGGAAAGAAAAGAGATGAAAGAGAGAAGAACAAGCATCTTTTACAAATGGCAAAGACCTGAAATAATGTCATTTTAACTGCTGAATGCACTTCAGCTTTCAAGAAAATCAGTCATGTCGACTCGCAGCTTCTTGAGTCACAGACAGCACAGCTGCTTCTCAAATAAGCTCTCCTTAGCTCCCCATCTTCACCTTCCAAATCATGCTCCTGCTTCAAACATGTCCCTGGGCCCCTTCTGAACAAAGGTCAATTAAAGGGAACAGCCTGATCCTGTTGTGACATGGACCATTACTCACTAGTGACCCAGTCCACAGCACTGACTGGTTTTCCCTTGTGAAATGACTATATCTGAACTTGGGCCTCTAGAAACACAAGTCTCTTATAGATCTTAACCTATGAATATTCCAGCAAAAGCTCCTGTAACCATTCTCCCTGGAAAGCCAAAGGAAGCCTTCTAAAATAATGACTGTCTTTATATAAGGCTTATCTTTCAACAACATCCTTCTCAGCCATGCTCCTTCCAGGAGAAAATCCCATCCCCACAATCCCATCCTCTCTCACACACTGACCGACCCCATTCAGGTTTTTTTTAGCAGACCTTAACACTTGATGCAAATAGAAAAATGTCACAGGGTATAAAATAGGTAAGAATAGTCTGGGCATATTTTATTACAGTGCTTTATCACTTAACACACAATGGAGGCATGTATTGTGAAATGCCACACACCCCTGAAGGTGCAATACTTTATTTTAGTACAATGCGACAGTTTCACAGGAGAACAGCTTATTTTAACCTCAGCTCAAGTCATTTCCAAAAATGCAAAGATAAAAGCTAGTCCCTATAAGAAACGTGCTATTATGAGGATGCAGGCAACTAGCTACAGCTAGTCCTCACATGGCTTAAGTACCTGAACTTGAACTTCCAAACAAACAGGCAGGGGTTGGTACACATATACAGCAGTCTCTGTTTCACTCCTGCACCACTCCCAGTGCTGGGGGATTCCCACAGCTCTAAGATTCATGTTGTGAAAATGGTTCTAAAGCCAAGGAGGAGGTTTAGCTAATTAAGAGAAGGGACCATCCCACCAGCATATGAAAATGAGCATGGAGACTTCATCCATCAGTGCAATGCACTGACTGCCACATGCCCCGGTATATACACAGTGCCTGGGTACATGTGGATTTGGGTGCTAAGAGAGCACCAGAACCTGCAGTTGGATTGGGATGGACCTAAGACAAATGCTGGGAACTCAGCATCAAGGAAATACTCCAGGGAAATTCCCAGCAGACACACATCTGGAGCTACCAGCTCCCAATTCTGCACACCTATAGGGATGTTAAAACCTGCCATGTACAGTAGTCTACTCAAGAGTACGCAATCATACATATACTTCTAAAAATATTAGTTAACAAAACCTGTCAACACAACAGGGACTTTCTGCCTTCTGTTCTGAGCAGCCACTTCCACCAGGCCCATCTTGTATCTATTACGACAAAGCCAAAAATTTTCTACAAATCAAGTAACTACATAACAAAGAGGAAAATAAAAACCTAAACTGTGTAACAGTAATGTTCAGTCTCATCCCACTCTCCATTTCCCGCTTCTCCAACACATTGTTTCCTTTCTGCTCCCCCATACCAGATTTCAAAGAATATTCATCTTTACCACCCCGAGAGGACAAATGAGGCTGCCCATAGCAGGAAACGACCTTCAGCCTCCTCCAAAGACAACAGTAAACAGCTCTGCTGTCTGAACAGGCCACTGCAATCAGACTTGACCAAAAACATCCAAAAAACCCCCCATAAAATCTAAGGAACAGATCCTACCTGAACTGGATGCAAGCAAACTACACACGGAAACACCTGCACAGACTGGGAAGAGATCCCATTCCTGCGCAGAAACATCCCAGGGTCAAAAGGGGCTGGGAGTTGAGCCCATGGACAAACCGGCTCTGGTGCTATTCTGCCACCTCAGAAAACCTTGTTGGCTCAACATCCTAGTTGGTCATCATCCTGTCCTAGAGGGAAGGATAAAGGGGTCTGAGCATGCGGCAGGGATAGCAGCACGAATCTTGACTGTGAATGCAGCAGGAGTAGAGCTGGCCCCAAAATGACTTGCCCATCTCTCAAATATCATGAGGACTATACTTTAGCCTTTAGAGCAGCAAAGGTTACACCTCTGGAGGGGAACCCTTGGTCTGTGGGACTGTGGCAATTCTCTGCATCACTGTGAGAAAGCACTGAGGACAGCTCTGGAGAGATCTCCATATCCTCACACGCCAGCAGTGCATCCTCGCACTGGAGGCTTTGCTGAGGTAAAACCAGAAAATAAAGCAAACACAGTTAAGTCCAGGACTGAACAACTCGTGAGGAAGCACTGGAGCATGGCACATACACCTGCGTGTAGGGGGAAACGCAGCTCTTCCATTGCCACCATTACCCATGTCCAGCTCCTCCAACCACAAGCCTCAACTCTCTGTTACTCATTCGTGATACTCACATTTACTCCAACAGATGACTTTGGATTCCGTCTCAAATTATTTACTTTTATGTGCTTCTAAATCTCATCTATTACTAAAATAGTTTGCTTTGTAAACAAGTGTCTTTCCCAGGAAAGCAAGGTGAGGAACAGGTATGGCCCTGAGGGCATCCGCCAGTCAAGCAAGCACCTCACCACGAGAGCAGGGGTTGCTACAAGAGCATGTCCAATGGGCAGGTATCTGCCTGGGTCAGTGCCATGGGAGATCTTGTTTCATGGCAAAACAATTGCTCATAAAAATTCCATTTCAGTTACTATAACTTAATATTGTCCAAATGAAAGCCCTGGGGCTACAACTGAACCCCAGGTGACTCTATTGAGCTGAAGGGCATTTTTTGTTTTTTTTTATTTTGGGGGTTTTTTTTTGTCTTGCCTTTTTATTTTATATATTCATTGATCTGAGCAAACATAATAATCACCATCTGTTGTGAACACAGCTGGAATGAAAAAAAACAGAGGATCACATGCAAGGCTGGTGCAAACCAGCACAATTCCTCTGACCCCAGCATGTCCATTAACACTCAGGTAAAGTGTTTCATGCAATTTCTGTCTGAAATTGCTCCTAACATTAAAAATGCACCTTTAGCCAGAGGGGTTTTAGTTTGGTTTTCTTTTGTGGTGCAGGGCTGCTTTTTGTTTCCTTTTGTTCTAATACTCTCGTACACTAAGTGGAAAAGGATCTCAGATCTTGACATCCCACTTCACTAGAAAGATGTCACACGCAGCCACATCCGTGCTCTGTCCGCCGAGTCAGGCAGCCAAGCACCTCCTCAGCCCCCTCCATTACCCGCCTGAGACGCTGAATAAATTCCCTCAGCTCCTACAGAGGGTAAAAACAACAAAACACAAGCAGGAATGTTTAATGACTCAGCGCCAACGGAAAATAAATGGCTTAAAAACACAAGTGCTTTTCAGGAAAGCAAGCTCTCTGCTGCTGGAGAAGGAGCTGAAGCTCACTGGATCTTTAATCACTGCAGTTGCCCTTGCCACCAAGCATGGCGAATAGCCCAGTGCCTCCACCACGGAGACCTGGCAGGAGGCAATGCCCCAAGTGCTTGAGATCCACTTCAGTTCCCCAGGGACCTGCCTGCCGGGTTCCACTGCACCAAGCCAGGGAACCAAAGGGACCCTGTGGTTTTGCAGATGCACTGGGTGCACGCAGATATAGACAAGGCGGCCTCATGGATGAGGGTGAGCAGAACACACCATGCCCGTGGTCACTGCTGGCACAGTAAAAACAGCATCACTGGAGCCAAAGGTTTAACCAAAATCCAATCCATACAGTCCTGAATCATGGACATAGTCTTCCTAGGGACACAGACCAACTCACATCCAGACTGCTCAAGGATAAATCAGGGAAATAGGCTTTGAAGAAGAAGAAAGAAGTCCTGTCCCAGTGTTTTCTTCAACTGCTTTACATCTTGCAAAATGCTTTCATAACTAATGTGAGCCCCGCTCACATTAGCAGTGAGGCTGAAGAGAGAGGACAGACTGGGAATAGGTGTCACCTCTATCCTCCCAAATTGCTACGTTACCTTCATTCCCATTTCAGTCTAACTTCTGCAGCCAGAATACTAACAGCACTAGAGAACAGTATACAGACCACCTAGAGTCCAGGACGAGACTCTTCAAATGGTTAGAGGAATTGATTTTCAGCAACAGGGGGATTTTTGCTGGATTTGGAGCATTTTTATGGGTTCTGGTGAAAGCTGGCACTGAAACGATGCAGGACTTCAAGTGGAACAGGATCTCTCATATCACGGGAACAGGAAACAAACTGTATGAAAGCTCAGATGTGATGCAGGATGAATAGCAATTGGTTTCTATCTCTGGTTATTATTACACTTCTTCTAAAGCATAATCAGACTGATCTCAAACCTTCATGTTGTCACAGGTTCCCTGGACAAGCAGGATTATTTTGGTATTAATCCTTTACTAGATTTAGCAGTGCTTCAGACACTGGAACTCTGCATGAGAGCCAATCTCACTGGTCTCTCCACCTGACTTTTCTTGGCTCTCTCTCCAAGTACTGGCAGGTATTTATAAGACCCTGGCATCATTCAGCCCAAGGCAATTAGCATTATTTTCTACAAAAGGACTTTGAGTGCATGCAACTGTACCATAACACTGTTCACATTGCACTCATCAGCCTAACAGACAGGGGTTACATTACCTACTACTTTATAATACACCTATTCTGCACATTTTTCCTGGATAACACTAAGCCTTGCGGAGTCCTTGGGGAGCCTTCTCACTGACGAGGTGGATCTGGCTGTAAAAGGCAGAATGACCTAAAATCTGAGGCTTAAAGTGTTGTGTAACCTTTGAAATTAAATAAATAAATAAAAAATTACAAATTAAATTTCCAAATAAACCAGAACCTCCGGGGAAGAGCCTCAGCTCAATACTCGGAAGCCTTTAGCCGCATGTTTCCAGCTAACATTTAATATAGCTGGAAGGCTAAATCCCCTCCTCTCAAGCAAGAATATGGCCTTTAGGTTTCCCATCCCAAGGGATTAAGAATGGAGAAGTGGGTTATTTGCATTTACACTCAAAAAATGTGTATTGCTAGATTCTGAAAGAAAAAACAAGTAAATACTAACACCCTCCTTCAATTTTACCCAGCAAAATCAAGAGTGGACAAGCAAAACAGCTGTCAAGATAAATCATACAATGCCTCATTGTCAGACCACTTCTATTACTTTACAGTTCAAGACTTCGGGGAGACCTCTCTACCAGCAAGGACAGATTTAAAATATATATTATTAATAATAATAGTAATACTAATACAATTAAAACCAAAGCCAAACAAATAACAACCCTAAATTTCCCACCTTCACGTTGCATCAAGCATCTAATAGTAGGTACAATAAGGCTTCCTGCAACCCAACAGTACCAACCATGTGGGATAAAGTCTGATTTCACATTTGGTGGGCCAGGTTACTTTATGGCATCCAGAGCCAATGCCACAGCAGGGATTTCCCCACCTGTCCAAAACACAAGAAAATCCCTAGTATCACCACATCAGTAGAGCATTGCAGCCTGGCTTGGGCTGATTTGAGGCAGAGGAAGGTTTTTCTTATCTCTTCTCTGCCCTGCAAAGGAAGGCCAGAGGAATCAGCAGTGGTTTTTCTTCTTTGTGTACCATGAAATCTAAAATCCCCAGTGCATTTGAAATACAAGTATGCTTCTGTCCCTACATAGCCTAAACTTTATCCTGTACAAAAGATGATCACAAAGGCAAAATTCAGTTCAAGCTCTCTGTTTTCACAGCAATACTGAGAATAAAAGGTGCAAACAACCCAGAAGGAAATGGGGTTGACCTGTCCCTCGCTCTCTCTTCAAACACTAACTTCATCTGCGGCTCTCAGCGCAACAGACTGTTTTATCAGCAGCAGGTCTGCCTTATCCAGGGCACCACCTAGATATTACACCTAATTTCAGAGGCAGAGAAAATACAGGCTCTTGAAAAGGTTGCAAGGCAGCGGGCTTGAGCCCTGGGGAGTGACCGGACGGTTCCCATCAGCTCGAGGCACATGGTGCCATCACACAAAAGCCGAAAATGAGACCTTACGTACCCATGCATACACACACAGACACACAGGGAAAATTGCTATCAATTATGCTAGTTAATTATACATTATAATAGAATTAGAGTAAACCCTCCTCATTATCTCCTGGTTCAGACCCTGCTCCGCAGCAAGCTGACCACATGCTGTACTAATGCCAATAGCCCTTTTGCATTAACCTTTATCTGCGCCTCGCAGCTTCGCTGTTTGCTATGCGTATCGGGCTTGTTTTGACCTTGCTCCTGGCTGACCTTTCATTGAAATCTAACATTTGTAGCAGTCCTGGAGATTGGCTCATCTCCCACGGTGTTGCAACCACGATACATCTTTCTACAGGATCTAAAACACAAGGACGTCTTGTTTTCGCCTTGTTACTGGGCTCCTCGCCTGCCGTCGGAGGTCCTCTGCCCTTCGCGTTTCTCAGAGAGGCTATGACATTACCAAGACAGTTTACAACTGCTGCTGTATGTTCAGTTATTAAAAGGAAATCCTGAGGGACGTTTCATTATTATTATTTCTACTACTATTTTACACAGAGGCTGTCAAAAAGGGATAATTATATACATTCCTACGAGCAGCAGCACCGAGTACCCTGGCTGTGCCTCTCGCTCTCATAGCCTCTGCGCAGGATACCGAGCCCATGAACCATCCTGCATCCCCAAAACTGTGATCGCAGCAGATTAAGGGGCCTTTTACGTCTGTGATTCACTGCTGGAGGAAGCAGTTTGCTGCTGGATATTCAGAGTGATGGTGTTTAGCACAGATGCCTGTGTGGGAACCTGGACTCCCGCGAGCGACACATCCTTAAGCATCTCTGACAGGTCCTGACTCCACAGACTTGTACTGCGGGGACAGAATCATCTTTGTGCACAGGAGGAAGCCATGACCTGCATAATATTTGTTCTGCAAAGTAAACATGCTCTATTTTTACCTTTCTATTTTTTATTTTTTAAGAAAATAGAGAAAGGAACCCAGAATAAAGTTCTGTTTTGACAGATTACAGAGAAAAACCCATCAGGAGGAGGAAGAGTCCTTCCAAAGAGGGCAAAGTCCCAAATGCCACACAACTGATTTGACACAGCAGTGCAGTAAGGACAACAATTTCAATTCCCAGGGGCACAGGGAGCATGGTTTAACAGTTTCCTCCTTTCCCACTACAGTAATAACAAAAGCCACAAACAGCATCCTGGTTTCAACCTCTGCTGTGTGTTCCCTGTAACATTCCCCATCGATTTCCAGGAGGGTTTAGGTGTCACAGATGAAAATCACATTTGTGAGGGAAGGTCCAGGAGCAGGTTTTTGGCTGGTTGGGTTGTTAGAAAAAAAATAAGGGGTAAATAAACCCCAAAGATTAAAAGAAAAAAGAGTGACTGAAGGTTTAGCTCAAAAATGGTTGAAGCTTCCAACTTGGCAAAGAGAGGTATTAATAATAAAAATAATAATCCCCTCACAAAGTTCATAAAAACAACAATTAAGCTAAACTCACAAATAAGTGCATCAAGAAATGTGCTTTACGAGAACTTCCTCTGTGGTACAAGTGTACTGTATCCAAGTCAAAACCAACATGGTTACTGAGAGGTGGCAATGCCAGTAGCTGAGGATGAGACACACCAAGTGCTTCAGAAACCAGATGAATTTGTGCTATTAAGCAGATCTGGTAATGGTCCCATGCATACACCACGAGGCAGAGCACACTAACCGCCTCCCCGGGTTCACTCTGTATCACAAAACCCACTGCCAGGCACTGGGATGAACCCCAGCATCTCCCCACCTGCCCCTCAACACCCACTGAAGGCACAAGGTAGATGCAGACCTCTCCTGCCTTCTTGCAGTCAGACCAGCACATGCCACTACCACGAATCACTGTGATGACGGGAAAAGAGCTTCTTTTTTTACCCTGACCCTTACTTCTCCCGACATATCCAGCTTAAACAACTCAACATTTAAGGATCATCAACAAAAGTCACAAATAGCTGTATTTTAAAAAATTGCTTTAACATTTTAAACCCTCAAATGTCATCCAGAATAACTGCAGTCAGCTTGAAAAGATGGTATTTTTCACTTTGCAGATGGCCATTGGAAGACCTGTGCTTGGTTTATGTCTCACTTTCAAATGGCATCACTTCTGCCTTTGCAAGGGAAACTCTTCTTTCTTCAGTGAGGTTTAGTGAATGGAAAGAAAGCAATACTCTGAGGCCAAGGAAATTGAAGGCCATGCCACTCCATCCTTAGGGAACCAGGGAGCTCTAGGAAAAGCCTCTGGGAGACAAACACTGTTTGCAGCAGGAGCAGAAAGGACGAATCCAAGCCCATGTCACCAGCCAGAAAGCGGTGAACCTGCTGCTGTGTCCAACAGAGCCTCTCCCCTCCTCCTTCTGCTGTGCTCTTCTCCAGCACCTTCCCAGAAGTGAGATAATCTGGCCTTTAAATAGGGTGCACGGAATTTGACCCCAAATCCGCAGAGCAAGGGGAAATGGAGCAAGCAGGCCAGTGTGTCAGGTGTTGGGAGGAGATGCTCTCTTAGTACCTTCTAGGTTTTGAAAAGGCTTTTTGTGCATTAGATCCACCCTTTCTTTAATACTATGAGGACAAAACTGCACTTACGGGGGAAAGGAGCATAAAAAAGGTAATAAACATTTAACGATCCAATAATTGGTTATATCAGAGTAATCACTGTTCAGTAATTAACTCCCATTCCTGCTCGCTCATTTGATATTTTCTGTACCCTTTGATAGGTTCCTGTGACTATCAGCATTCCTTAGAAACTCTTACACTGAAACCTTTTGATGAAGCTAAAAAGCAACGATACCATTAATCACTACACACGTCCCAGTGGCTTTCACACTGTCTGAGACGGGGCCTTTCCTCTCTGCACATCACTCCTCAGCTGTCTTCAACACAGCCACTTGGATTTGAGATTTTCTCCCTTGCTTCTTCATGTTACAGGAGAAATGAATCAGTTGTATATTTTCTGTGCCAAAGGGGGAGCAGGAAAGCACACCAACATAAAATAACATCTTGAAAGATAACAAAAAATAATTACATTGCAGCAGTATGGAAGAATATGGGTAACAGCTGGCATGTTGTTGCAATGTACAGCTAGGATTAAACTCAAGTTAGTGTCATTTCCAACTAACTGTCCACGGTAAGCAAGAGAAGACAGACATTGGGCTTCTGCTGTAGCCCTCCACAACCAGTCCTTTCTAACTCGAAGCCACACAAAGCACTGGGGGAATAGGGCGTGCTGGCACAGCTTCATTTCAACCACAGCAATCATACCATAGCTTAGGAAAGAGGATGAGGGCTCTCCTTGCAAGAGTTCCCAGATAACTAGCTTTATCCCAGGGGGTACTTCTCCAACTCTGATGCTAAATCTAGCCAACAGCGGTAAGTACTTCAAGACAACCCCATATAATAGAAAGAGGCTTCATTTATGGTCTTTAAACATTAAAAAATACATTACACAATTTACTTCTCCAGGGTAACAGCTCTGTGATTTAACAGCTCTAAATTTGTTTAAGAAAAATTATGATATAGAAATGCTGACTTGTGGGGTTTTTCCAAAGTAGAGAGATTATTGCCTGGGCAAAAAAGGCAAGCTAAATTCAAGTTACTTTTGAGGGAGTGGATTTTGATGTCAGTCACAGCAGCACAGAGCCAAAGTAATGCCATGGCTTTTCCTCATACACTGCATTTACTGCAGCCAGACATGTGTTCAACCAAAAGTTCCTTCTCAAGACAAATATTTGCTGAACTTAAAACTAGTACAGCTATTTTTTCCCCCTGAAGGAATCCTTTACTATACATTTATTTCCAAATGCCACCATTTTATACCAAATCAGACCTGCTGCTTGCAGTGGAGCTGCTTTTGGCTGCGAGGCTCTTTGAGCAAGAGGTGCTTTTGTTCCAAAACATACACACCTCCATCAGCATAGATCACATAGAGCAGTAACTTCTGCTTCAAAGGTTTGAAAGGATCAGGGGTCACAAAAGAACACAAGAAAAAAGACGACATTCTTCACAATTCAAATATTCTGTCCCAATTGTCAGTATTATGCAAGATGCTGGAATTGCAACACCATGTTCCTGACTGCTGCTATGTAAATTCATGAAATGAAAGTCTGCTAGCACAAGGAATACTGATATTGAACATGAAATATCAAGTTAATCAAAAACACGTGCATGAAGCAGTCAATTATGCCCTGCACCAGCTAGTGGGATTTCCTAAAGCATGCTGACTTGGAGCAAAGGCATTCGCAGAGCTGAACTGGAGGGAACGGAAGTCGTTTTTATGTTACTCATGCACTTGAAGGCATTAAGTAGTGATGGGAAGGGAGGGAGACAGGGAAACAGATTGAAAGGGGCAGAAAAATTACAGAGAGCTCCTTGCCATTAATGGAAAAATAACTGCAGAGTGCTGTAACAGATTTCTCCTCTTTTGTATGCATAGGAATATTTATTTAATCAATGTTCTGTAACAAAACAGGCCTCTGGTGAGCTATTGTGGAGAGTGAACTCCATTCAGAGAGTGGTGATTTGAATCCTGCCACCTGTTTAGCTGGTATTGGAGAAAGCAACAATATGTGGCTGGATGAGAAGGTGTCTGCACAAGGTGGGAGGATGAAACACCCCCAGAAGCTTCCCAAGGTAATTACCCAAAGTAATGCGACTTGCCAGGGAAATTTTGATGACTCGCCATGAACAGAACTTACTGCAAGCAAAGCTGCAAAGTTCACCATTTCTTTTAGGGAGAAATAAAATTCAATCCAATGCAGTACAGAATTCAGATTGCCAGAGTTTGTGTCGACAGTGTACGTTACACCCAGGCCAGAATCTGTGCTTGAATACAACGTTATCTGCTAGACCAGGTTGCTCCAAGCCCCTGTGCCCAACCTGGCCTTGAACACTGCCAGGGATGGGGCAGCCACAGCTTCTCTGGGAAAAGTCTGTGCCAGCGCCTCAGCACCCTCACAGGGAAGAGCTTCTGCCTCAGAGCTCATCTCAGTCTCCCCTCTGGCAGGTTAAAGCCATTCCCCCTTGTCCTGTCCCTACAGGCACTTGTCCAAAGCCCCTCTCCAGCTTTCCTGCAGCCCCTTTTGGCACTGGAGCTGCTCTAAGGTCTCCCCTTCAGGAGCCTTCTCTTCTCCAGGCTGCCCCAGCCCAGCTCTCTCAGCTTGGCTCCAGAGCAGAGCTGCTCCAGCCCTCGCAGCAGCTCCGGGGCCTCCTCTGGACTCACTCCAGCAGCTCCACGTCCCTGTTGTACTGGACCTCGCTCCAGCAAGTCCAGAGGAGGGCCACAAAGATGATCAGAGCACTCCATTTCAGTCTCACTGCCATTCCCTATGGTCGCCCAGCCCAGCTGCCTGCTGGGGCTTTTCCAGCACATCCAGGTGTCCCCTGCATCCCATGGGCAGATGCTGAGCTGCATCAGGAGGCAGCGTTCAGAACGCATCTTGGTCCTATTGCTCCAGGAGCTGTCTCACCACAGACCCGACTGCCTGAAGGCCTCAAAACCAAGAAACCCAAAGCCTCCCTAACAAGCTTTCCCTCAAAATAAACTGATTTTTAATAAGTCACTGTTCCAAAGTGTGGCATTAAGGATATATTTATGTGTATAACTAGTAACATCCACTCCTCACTGCACTTAGGCATATACTCAGCTTAAGTGCACCGTGCTATGATTTTTAACAACATATTCAAGCACTGTCTTAAAGCGGGACTGATTTAAACATCTGCATAAATACTGTCCTTAAATAAAGCCCTGATAAGGGCTTACTACAAAACCTGGGGATGTCAATGGCCATCCCCAGGCCAATTTCTCCTGGCCTAAGTTTCTTTCTCATTTCTGCACTGTTTACTGCAGAAACACGCCATATAATGTGAACCTCATGTTCATTTTCCACAAACCTTATCACAAAGCAGCTTTGCTCTTACATTTGTTACACGAGGATTAAAAACCCTGCATTTATTTATATTTATAGGCCAGTTAGTAACACAGATATACCAGTTTTATGACATATTACACCCGCAGACCCTGGCATTAATGACAGATTTAATTTGTTTATCACCATCACAGCTGCCAGACTTAGTAATACAGCCTTTAATATTTCTCATAGGTGGAATGACAGCTTCTTCCCTATTCTGCAATGGATTTAGGGAAAGGTATTACCATAAGCTAGCCTTGATATCCACCACACCTGGGACAGATAATATTGTAAGTGATTTAAAACTGAAGCAAGCCATAACTAAGCAACACTTTTACATACTTATTAATCATAACAGTATAAAGCACTAATCAGAATTTCACTGGGTTACCCTTCACATCAGATTGCCTTAATGAAGCGACTGCTGTCAACAATTTTAAGGCAAAATTATAGCTTTATTTTTTAAAAGGTGGCTGACAATAATACAAGTGCCTTCAGTTACCTAAATATGCGTTCCAGCCAGGTCCCTGCTAAATGTGTATAAGCATTGGTGTTTTAATGTCCTACAGTTAAATTATGTAGATATTTTATGTTAACCACTTACTATTTGAGCATCCTGCAGGTGCTAATTAAGTAGCCAGGCAATCTCTAAAGAGGGAAAGTATTATTAAACCCATTTTGCAAACAGGAAAACTCAGCTACAGCAAAACTACAGCTCTAGCTCAAGGTGACACCTAAGCACGCATTTGACTTCACACTAAATACAAGCTCACACATCAGCACTGTCCCCACAGGCCTGCTTTTCTCCGTCAACAAATCCAAATCTACAAGCCCGGATGCAGCACCTCCCATGAGCATACACATGGATTCAAGCCCAAATCCAAATCCATCCTTATTCAGCACAACCACAAAGCAGGTGCTCGCACGGCCATGCTAAACTGGGAGAGGAGTGATTGCTTCAAGGTTGTGAAAGATGAGTGTGCTTACACAGAAACAAACCCATGTCTCCCAAGGACCAGCTCAGCATCTTAATTAAAGAGTGTGATTGAAGGACAATAGATAGCAGGAGAGTTATTTTGGGAGGGACCTACACAACCCCAAATGAAACAGCAAGCACATGCGGCAGAAGGTGAAGTTAAGATCCTTAACATTTCAAAGCCAATTTTGTGGGGTTTACATTCCATGTGTTTTTCCATGTTGTAATTGGCACTTCCCTCCAAGACTTCTTGAAAGTCTTGTCAGTGTGGCCGGCCAGCCCTGACCAAGCCCTGCAAGCACAGGACGAGGAGGGACCATAGCCCCGGGACAGAGGTGCAGCGCATACCATGTACTGCAGCGTGAGACATGCCTCCTTCCCCACATATGCGAAAGGATCTTATGTCAGATATCTCCAATAAATAAACACACCCTTCCCTAACCTATAACAAACTGACACAGTCAAGTGCAGCCTATCCACACGAAAACCTGGTGACCCATACTCTAACACTGTAATCTAATCCTTGAACTAAAGACAGTTTAATGCCTTTACAAATCCATATGTTTTCTAATACCACCATTGCTGTCAGCAGACTACAGGAGAGCCTCTTCGAAGATGGAAGTAAAATGACAAAGCACATCATTGTGAAAGCAATTATATGCTGCAGTAACCATTTTACAATGGCCCATATGGGCTGTATTTCAACAACGCAATTTCCAAATCTGCCTTAGCAAACATATATCTCCAGCCCAATCCCAGGTAGATTTTGCAAAACAAAATACAACTGCAGCCAGAACAAATCCAAAATATGGATAACAGATGTAAAAATATGCCAACAAGGATACCAGAGCAATCTTTTTTGTCAGAGTACCAAACAAAGAGAGCAGCCACAGCAGACCTTACGAGGCTATTCACAGCAAAACTACCCATTCAAGGGACTTAGAGACCTGTTTTTATCAGATATCTGATTATACATTCACACGCTTTCCTATGCAGCTGCCCAATTCACTGTTGCAATCATCATCCCATCCACCTCCCCAGAGAGCGCTGGGAAGGGGAACTGCAATCCCAGTTTAAAAGGTAAAACCAGACACGAACCAAGGCCATGCAGGCTTACTCCACATCACCTCTGACATGCAGGACTAGGGCCTAACTGAAGGGAACCGAAAAAGAACCAGAAAGATGAGGTCCTGACCCTTCTTGTAGCTGCAGCTTCAAATGCCTGCTCCACTTCCCTCGCTGCCTGGGCTCTGCTGTGGTAACTGAGACCATGCCATCACCCCAGCATCGCCTCCAGCAGCCTCAGGACATGCTCTGCCTAGTCCCTTTGGAGACTCAGAGCAGTGAAACGGCAGCTCCAACCCAAAATCTCTCCCTCCTGTTCATGGAGAAAGGCTGACGAGCAGCCTTCAGGGGGCAAAATTACACAGAAGCTGTGCTCTAATGAAAAGTGGTTTGAATTCTGTTTCTTTTCAGCAATACCATGCAGGGGTCCATTGCTTTTGGAGGCTGTTTTGGGGCATCTCTGTGTGGGTGGCAGATTTTCTAGGGACACTGGAGTGAGCCATAGAGGACAATCAACCAGACACAGAGGAGGTGCTCAAAATCCCAAAGGGCTACAAGCTCAACCTAAAGTCAGGACACCGGCTGGACAGTCCTATGTACATTAGTACCGGCAATAAAGGCAGGAGGAGACATGAACATCTTTTTCCCTGCAGTGGAACAGTAATAAAAGATGCCTTAAGCTGCCTGTAACGAAAGACAGAAACGGTAAAGGTGAAAATTTGCAAGTTCATTGCAAATTCATTAACAACAAACCAGCTGCAGCATATCTCTTACATTTCAATACCAAGAGCAGCACGCAGAGGACATCCTGCCAGTCACACATGCATAGTGAGGAGCTACAAAGCACCCACACAAGGGAAATGTGGAACTGGGTATATCCAGTAGCCAGGTCTTGCAAAGTGCATGATCCAATTCTTATCATTGTCAGCTCCTCAAAATGATCCAGTGAAGCCAGGCAAGAGCATTTCAAAGACTTTAATCCATGTGAAATATTACTTCCTGGAACCGGAAATTCAATCCCTAGCAATGAAAACAAAAAGCACACTCATAAATGAATCTTTCAACTCGGCCAATATAGCCATATTTAGACTTGCTTGCTCTCAAAAAAAGCCCTTTACTCATTAATATAGAGGAATCTTAAAATGATTGCTGTAATTGCAGTTAAAAAATTAATCATGTTTTGAGATAAATGCAGATAAAAGCATGTTTTACTAATTATCTTTTGAAGCTTCCGCTCATGAAAGATTAAAGGTGGAAGAGAAGTTGTTGAAGTATTGAAGACAAAAATCCTACCATTTGAGATCGCTTTAAAGCCATGTACCTCTTACAATTGATCCTTAATGTCCAGATGTATTAAAAAAGGAGTCTTTTTAATTCAGAAAAAGCATAACAAACATGCCCATTAGAGCTTTATGCAGACAGCTCCCTGAAGAGAACTGCGTTTTGCAGCCACCCATCCACAGAGCTACAGCTACAGCCCAGCACCCAGCAGGAACAGGCTCCCAACCGCAATGCCTGGCAAGGCTGAGGGATGGATTTCCTTCTGGTTCAGCCCCAACCGGGGCAAAGAACCTCAAGCCCTAATTCAACACTGAACTCAAGAATTTGGGGCTTCATTGAGCTCTCCAGACTTGCAATCATACCAATGTACTTAGAAATTGATGTTACTAATCCAAGTGTCTCTGAACATCTGAGGAGGTTACTGGAGGCAGCAGAGGGATGTGGGTCTCTAGGACAGAGCAAATGCCACCAAATCCGCAAAAGGAAAGATTTTTCATACTCAGGAAGGAGGAGCTGGAGGTACCAGCATCAGCTGTTTAACAGAAAACCCAAATCACCAGCCACAGGGGTTATACACAAGCCACATGAGGACCTATTTCCATGCCTGGGGCTTTTAAAGGAATGCGGGTTATCTGGGGTGCAAGTTACACAAAAAGCAAGGTTGGTACTTCCATTCACAGGCATGGAATTAACAAAGCAAATAATTCCCTTCCTGCTCCACACCAATAGCCTATTTTATATCAATAGTTTCCAGACTATTTCCAAGAATCCCATGAGCATTAATTTAGAGAGCAAAATCTATTGACCACAGGCTTAAATTCATTGTACAGGTGTCCACAACTCCTCTGGAAAAAAATTAGGCTTCTGCAAATTGAAGCAAGTTGAAAAATACTATTACATAAAATTGCTAAGATACTTTATAGCCATTTCATAGACCCAGTAATGATTTAGATCAGATTTAAATTGTGACAGTGTATCTGAAACATATAAATTCTAGGAGAAGTTTCCTCACTGGGAACCCCAATCACTTGCAGCGTGACAGAACCACAATCTGTTGTTACAGAGAAGCTGTGGCTGCCCCATCCCTGGCAGTGTTCAAGGCCAGGTTGGACACAGGGGCTTGGAGCAACCTGCTCTAGTGGAAGGTGTCCCTGCCTGTGGCAGGGGTTGGAACTGGATGAGCTTTAAGGTCCCTTCCAACCCAAACCAGGCTGTGATTCTATGATACTACAGTGCAGTTCTCAAAAGCATTTAACAGAGCTCAAAGGCTACAGAAAGTCAATGTCAATGACTCCTTAGTCCTCTAGACTAAAGAGTTAGGACAGATATGAAACGGTCCAGTTGACACCTCTTTTCTAAGGGAAGGATCCCACTGTAGAGAATATTCTCTGGCAGACACTTGCCCTGTATTTCTCCTTCCTCCTTTCCTACCCCTCTGTACCGTTTAGCCCATTCCCATCACAAAGCATCAGCGATACCAAACTAATAAATTCCACCATTGATACAAACCTGAACAGGGCTAGGTAAGAGATTAAATACTTGGATTTTTCATAACCACACATCCAAGGAAATTTGCCAATGTCTTTCTATTTGCATATCTGGCAGACTGCCCCAGACAACTAATACATAAGTGACAGCATACAGGTGTATTAGTTTAGAGTTTGCCTTTAATCTAGAGGTGTCAATTTGCTTCTGTTTTAATTACATCCATCTTGATATGTTATTACAACCTCATGAAACTTCATTATGTGAATGGCTATAAATACATACACATGACAAACAGTTGTTATAAATTTTCTGGTTCAGCAGTGGAGGCACAATATCTTAGCCCACACATGATGCACATTTAAAGTTTCAGTGCTCCCTCTCCTCTCTCTTCTCCCTCCCCTTTCCCTTCCTTCTCTTTTCTTTCATCCATCACCAAGATACTTTTTTCCCTCCTATATTTAATGGATCCTCTAATATTGCTTCACTAGTAGCAGCATTCTGATACATTTACTATCGGCTTACAGACCCATTCCAGCACATGTGTGTCCTTCTGGGCTGTGCCCCTGTGAGAATGTCTGTTTGTCATTAGGCAAATATAAGGAGATGCACTGAGGTCTTACAAACATGCAAAGATCCACTTTTGTAGCTACATAATTCACTGAGTTTTTCAACACACATTCTGAGGTTGAAAACTTGGCAAATCCATCCACCAGATGTATCTTTCTGATCCCAGAACTCATTAAAATTTACTCTTTTTTCTCTTTTTTTCCTGAAGTCCAGCAAACTCAGCTGTTGAGCCACACTAATTGCATTTTTATTATTTTTTTCCATAGTTAAAATGACTAATGCTACAAGAGTCACTGCCTACAAGCACAATAGCCGGCCAGTAAAAATTACTAGCACTTTTAATCGTTCAGTAATATCCAAATCACATAAAATGGAAGCAATTTGGTCTCCTCAAAACAGATGGTTTTGATTTTCAGTATTTATTTTGAATTTTCAGTAAGGGAAAAGAAAAGAGAGGAGAAAAGACACAATTTCACACCAAAGGATTCCATTCAAAGGTCAAAGTGCCCTTGACGTGCATTAAAACCCACAACACTACCTGAGTTACAACATAAATCGTCCCCAACAGCAGCACTTCTTTGATTGCCTTCTCACCACACAGACTCCTCAGAGGTCAAAACTACTTTCGCTGCCTCAGCCCTCCACCAGTGTCTGCTCTGATGGATGTCACCTCATGCCCAGCCATTCAACACATCCATCCAGCTCTGGAGCAAGCTGGAGAGCGTATGTTACCCAGCTCTTGCAACAGCAGCACCTCCCAGCTCCTTCCCCTGGGCCTTCTGGAAGCTAGGGACCAGATGCCAGTTTCTGGAGGACACTTGACGGACTCTCATGGCACCCTCCAGAGACATACGGTGCTAAGCACCTGGACATGCAGAAGCCAAGATGAACTCGACAAAAGTGGTCAGGAACCAGGCAAACAGCAGAGCTTACAGTTGGATATCCCCATCTGACAGCAACGAGCTGGGTCCTTTAGCTGCTTCTCCTCCATTCCCACCATCCATGCAAGGTCTTGAACTAAAGCAGATTCTCAGGCTGATAGGTCTCAGGTCACTTAGGACTTCCAGAGCAAAAATAAACAAAAATCAATGACTTGAGCAATTATCACCGTGTTTGTAACTCATCTAAGCCTCAGCAATACGAAATGGTATGCAAACACCAAAACACGGGCTGTCAAAACTTGCCAGAAGGGACAAGATGCACCACACATTTTGTATCCAGGACCACTGCAAGCCACCTGCATGTGGTCCTGGAGAAGTCGGTGGCAAGCACTTCTGCCTTACTTGTTCTGCTTCCCAGGCCAAGGAATGAAAATACCTTTACTATACTGGAGGTATACTATACTGGAGGGTGAGTTAACATCAGCTGTAAGACAGTATAGAGCAACCTGCAAGTCGGGTCCCCCCTGAAAGTGGGTCACCTGGGACATGGCAACCTGTACCCACATGTAGGGAAAAAGGTGATGGTGGCTTGCAGATTTCACTGACAGGAAAGGGGCATCTGCCGCAGGTATTAGCACTGTGACACACTCTCCTCTGAACACCTCTCCCTCTCGTAGCCAGCTTATTATGGAGCAAGGTTTTTCACAAACTTTGATGAATTTGGTTCTGGATCTCACCGCTGTTTGATTTCACAGAAAGCGTAGAACATCCTTTAAAGTCCAATACAACTCTGGTACTATTACTCTGCGACACAAGGAGTCTCTCCTCAGAATTTCAGCCACCTAAAAAAGTTAATCTAACCTAGAACCTCTTGGTGCCTATGCCTATCTCTCCAACTGAGGTCTGCACTGTCATCCTGCAGCATCCACAAACCTGCCCCAGACAGTTTCATTCAAACAGTGCTCAGCACAGGGCATGTCTCAAAGGTTGAAGTTGTTTGCTTGTTTTCATGAGATCATCCAACAAAGGACAAGTCCAGGCTTGTGGATGGGGCAGACAGGTTGGTGGTGGTTTTATTCCCACACCAGCAAGTCCCCTTTGCTACCAAATAAAAGCACCGATTCTAGGGGAGAAGGAACTTCCACTTTGGGAAGCTGGCAAACACATGGGAAACAGATTAAAGGGCAACCATTTCTGGAGAGAACACCAAACTGATCTCCCTGCGTGGCTGTGGAGTAACTATTTCCATGTGGATTTCGGATATTCATCATATCAGTAATATGTGCATCAGCCAGCATTACACAAGGTAAAGTTCAGAGAGCCGGGAACTTGGGCACATCAGATACCAATACACCTCTGCACATCTCCTCTTTGTCTTGGGAGATTTTAAACCCAGTAGGACCAAGACACACACCAAATACCAAGTAAATCCACACGGAGCATATGTCATGCAATGTAATCACATTAAACATGATAAGACAGAAACTCACAGACAGAAAAACATGTGCAGTGCCAAGGAATAATCTGCTTCTTTTGCCGACTTCTATTCCACCACACAGAGGACAGAACCAAAACACCTTACCAGACTAAAGATCTACCCTTTTGGTTAAAATCTCTCTCCACCACGTAAGTGTATGAACTTCAGCAGTAGTGTTGCCAAGATACAAGGAGAAAAATCTGAAGATATTAAGGTAACACACTATTTAAAGGCAAATAGTACAGCAGAGCTGAGCTGGGGATCTAACAAATTGCCACTGCACGTTCTGCTGTTACAGCAAAACAAACCCCTACCTGCATTAGCCATTTCTCGTTACTTACAAAGTGGATTTTCATATCCATTTTACAACAAAGGAGTTTAGAGGACTGTGATGTTCTGAAATGGTCTTCACCCATGCCTGGCACTGAGTCAAAACAACAACAAACTGACTATACAAAAACTACATATACAGCTGGCAATTTGTGGCACACACCGAGCCAAACCCTTATGAGAACACAGACACTGAGCTGATAAATCATAAAGATGATGTACAAGAACACAGGGAAACATTGGAAGCAATTTACCCTTGCAGAACCAAGGTGACGTTGCCTCAGCAAAGCACTGCAGCTCGAGTGAAGGAAAACAGAGAGTTAAACATTCCCACATTTCAGCCCGCAACTTCTTAACTCCATTACCTTTTTATTAATTGCATTTGAGACTTCACTGAACTTGAGCTCAGGCTATTTTTAAAACCTATCCGACTCAACTTATTGTTGCTCAGAACAAAGATTAAACTTCTAATTTAGCTGCAGATAATTACAAGACTGCAGGTCAGCCCCCCGGTGTAATGTGGTAGGGTCTTGCAGTCGAACTGATAGGAATTGTCCTTAAAAATAATAAATAGTAGCAGAGACGGGAGGGGAAACAGGGGCCATCTTATTGAGTGAAGAATCATCCTGCCTTCCTCCCAGCTCAAGAGTTACCAGGTTTAACGACTTTGTAAGGGGGGAGAGATATTGTGGAGTATTCCCCCTCAGTACTGACGGCAGGGCTCTTGCCACGGAGCACTACATACACAGCAACGGATCCTTCCTGAAACTTCCACTTTGGGCAACAACCATCCCCTCCAGTTCTCAGCGTTCCCATCCAGTCCCTGATATTTCTCTATTGATCTCAGAGTTGTAACTCAATCTTTCAATTACTCAGCCCCTTGATGTCTTTCTGCTGATGAGGGGTTTTTTTGCCTTTCCCTAGTGATCATTTGACTTCCAAGCTCCTGATCTTTTACCTTTATTTTATAAACCACAGAATCATTTAGGTTGGAAAAGACCTTTAAGATTACCAAGTTAACCCAGCACTGCCAAGTCCACCACTAAACCATGTCCCCAGGCACCACATCTACATGTCTGTTAAACACCTCCAGGGATGGTGACTTCACCACCTCCCTGGGCTTTGCACTCCCTCATCCCAGCAGAGGCCCCAGATATTTAATAAGAAAGGACTTACTTTCTCACCCGAAGAGCAGGAAAAAAAAGATGCCAAGAAAAAGAAGGATAAGGGTGTCTTTTGTCCTATTGATATGTGGCATAATTCCATTAATGTTAATCTTAAAGAGCAGGGCCAGCAGAGACTACTTGAATCACATTTATCCAAAGAACTTGTCCTTATAGTTTAAACTCTTTCTTCTTCAACTCAAGGCCATTGTGCCGCCAGCTACCACCTATGGGAATAGCAAAAATCCCCACCTTCATCGCACTGTTACCTTCAGGAGTTTAAAAGACTATTTATGCAACAATCACAATCCTCAGTCATTATCTGCCCAAAGAGACAGCTTCAGTTCTTCCACAGCTACCGAAGTCAGTGAGGGTCGCAGGTGCCCCACCTCCCCGAAAGGTATCAGGCTTTTAAAAGTAATTTTGAAGTATTTTAGAAGTATTCAGGTGCCTAAACAATAGTAACATAGGTTTCAAAAATTACCCAAGAGGTTCCTTTTGTGAAATGTGCATCCTGCTGGTTTCAGTCCCGCTTTCAGTTTGGGTTGCTGTTTTTTCAGGTCTGGTCGCTGAGGGTTTTCATCAAGAGCTTCAGTCACTCTGTCAAGGTTATCTCAAAATTTGATCTCAGGTCAATTTACTGTTTCCTCTAAACACACAGTGAAAATAATAAGCGGATCGTTTCCTCTGATATCCCAGGGTGACACAAAATCTAATGCCACTCCATCTACAGATAGCTTCATTTAGTTACTCCCTTCCTTTCCCTGCTGGTGTAAATCTGCAGACTTGCATGTGCAAACAGAGACCAGGATAAACACCCAAGCATCTAAGCAGTCAATAAACACAAAAAGGGCTACCAAGATTTGCTGACAGCACTGAACAAACACCTGATGTTATGATGCTGCTGAGGTAAGGCATGAAGATCAAATTCCTTTTGAAATATGAAGGGATAGAGACAAGGCAGAACAAACCAGCTTGAAATCTCAGACAATTTAAGTAAACAGGCTAATCAGGCTGGCTAAAAGGCAGGTGAGAAGAGAATGACTTGGGAAGGAAAACCACCCTGCAAGCCAGTCATTCTGGTGTCCAGCTCAAAGCTTCTGCTGTCACACAGCCAAGCTATTTCTATTTTCAGTGGGCCGTGCCTAGCGATGGGTATCACACAACAGTTATTAAAGCAAATTCCTGCATTCAGATGCAGGCACAGAGCTACACTGTCAGACACACAACTGAGACCACAGGCTCCTCAAAACCTTCCTGTTACTTGCACATTTTGTTTGTGCAACAGTAGTGCCTCTGTTTGAAAGCCCACATCAGCTGTTAAGCTTTACACCATCTACTCTCATACTGCCTGTCCAACATGTAAAACTGCCGTAGCTAACATCTGCCTGAAGCACACAAACACGGTGGAACAATTGCTAAAAAATTATTTACACTTGGTGGATGGAATCATCTGACACAGAATCTGAAACTCATTAAACAGCTCCTTGACAAATGTTTGTCAGCATTTCTCATTTGTAATTAATTATATTGGGCTTTACCTGACGATAATTTAGCATGGTCTCAAAACAGCCTAATGCCTGCATGCTGATCAGGAATTAGCTCAGCAAATGCACGGTGAGAAATTGTGCCAGCTTTATGAAACAAGAATCCTCATTTAAATGCAAGTCCCCCATCTTCCCACCCCACAACCACTTCTATTTGTGCTTTAGAAATATCTGTCCCCCATTTCAGGCTTGTCAGATGAACTGCCTGAGTTGAAGCTAAACAAACATCCGCAGAAAAAACTCATTACCTTACTCAGAGTTCAGAAAACCTGAAACCAACTGCTTACTCCATAGGGATGGTCAGAGCTGACTCAGGAAACACAAAGTACTTCCCAGGCTTTAAGCTATCTTAACATTCAGGTCAGATTTCATTTCTCATGACAGTAAACCATCTTCACCACCGCACATCAACAGCCACATCACATTAGTCTCCTGCCCGGAGTCCTGTGCACCAGGGGTAGGAGGGAGATAAACATCTTCACCAAAGCTCACCTCGCTGAGGAGCTCTGCAGAATCCTCCTTGCCAGCAGTGGCAGAGCACATAATGGAGAAAGTCACTCCAGCAGATTGATTTATCACATCTCGAGAAACGCCCTTTCCCTGTCAAACCGGTGTCTAAAATGCCCACCCAGGTTTGGAGAACCTCATGCTACTATTGTTGGTAACAAACAGCAGCGGTGCAGCACCAGACTCCACAAAGCTGGGAAAAGCACTCAGCTTGACAAGACAGCAATCACACTAACACAGGTACTAAGTGTCTATGCCTTTCCCAGGCACAGAAAGGTGTGTCTGAGAGATCTTCCAGCTTTTACAGTCTGGAAGATTTTGGGAGGTCAGGGAAGTGATGAGTGAGTAACCCCACTGGAGTAAACCACAGAGCTGCTTGCTGTTAGTCCCAGCAAAGCTACTCACAGGAGGATCTGGTGGATCAGATCAAACCCCAGGAACACATCTCAGCTGCTTAACTACTGAACAAGTGCTGGGTTCTGAAGGTCAAAGCTCCAAGATGCTCCCCAGTATAGGGGACAGGCCTGTATGGCACATCACTACACCAGTCTAGCAAGGCCAGGCGAGGATCAGTCTGGCCACATCTCCAATGACACAGGATTTGCTCCACTGTCACTCCAAGAGGAAACAAAATAAAAACCTCAATCATGAGAACCCACTGTCTTTGTTCCAACTCCCTCTTCCCCTCTATTCCCCACGCAAACATTAGAGAGATCAAGGTACAGGGTGCCATAAACCCAGAGACAGATAACCAGAAGCAGATGGCCTCGATTTCTACACCAAACAATTTACACTTGAGAAGCATGAGAAGGCTCCTGACACCTGGACAGAAAAGCAGCTCTGGGAGTGGGAGCTGGTTAAAAAGATAGTTTTGCTTCAAGGGATGGGAACTTTTATCAGCATAACCATAACAGACACAGATGACTCCTACTGAGCCTACAGTGGCCATGGGATGTGTGCTCTTCTTGCGCAGCACCCAGGTGCCCTTGCCACCTACAAGCTTCACACAACCCGGTATTCTGCACAATTTGGGCTTTTTCAGTCAAACAAACAAAAAGAAATTAGTAAAGGACAGGTAAAATGAAGTTATATTCAAATTCTTGTTCTTGTTTGCAACTTTATACAGAGCATTCATAAGAAAATCCTGGAGTGACACCTCACGTAGATCCACCTCACACACCTACTGCTGCAAAGATGTCCCCACAAGCAGAGAGCTCAGCCTTGTCCCTCCATGGTGGCCATCTCCTCCTGTGCAAGCCACCATCCGCCAGCTTCCCCTCTTCTGGACCACGGGTTTACATCTTCCAGCAGTAAACACGTCCTGCACTTTGGCTCTCACTGTTTTTCACATTAAGCACACAGAACACCCTCTGTCTCTGCACACTTTCAGCTGTGCTAAGCCTGAGAAAAGGCTGAAGTTCAAGCACAAAGCCCGGACTGGGCACAAGTGTCTTCTGGAAGGTGGGGAGAAACCTCCACGGCCTCCAACAGTACAGGGGCAAACCCAGAGCAGGAGATGCCTAAATACCAGGTCACCTCTCCACGGCACCCAAGGCTTCTTGTCTCAACTCAAGCACATTAACACCTAAACATCTCACCAAGGCTGAGATATCTCACTCCACCAGCCACTCACAACCTCCTCACCAACACTAAAATCCCAATAAAAGCTTCAGGCTGTTACACACAACATACACAGTAATTCCTGCCACATTGGGCTTATGCCTTAGACACCTTCATCTCCCTCTGATCTTCAGAAACAAGTTTCTCAACATACACACCAAGCTGCAGGATAAAGCACCTAACAATGATTTTGTGACATTACTTCTCAATGCAGCATGAAATCGTTAGGTCAAAATGTGCCACCTATCACATGAACATTAAAAGTATGTCAAGTCTCAGTGTGTGAGCTATTGTTTTATCTGAATGTGATATTAGCTGGCAGAACTGGGTAATATTTCTGCGCTCCTTTTTAGTGATACAGGATTATGCAGGATGCAAGTAGTAGCCATTCTTGGCTTTGAAAAAGGAGCACAGCAATTATTTTCAGTTCAAGTGGAAAATAAACAAATACGAAGCAAAACAGAATAAAGACATTTTCCAAAACACCCTACCAAGTTCTGACCATAAAACTTGCTCTTCACTTCCCCTCCAAAAAGGACTATGGCCAAATTCTCGAGTCCATTTTCCCATAAAAACCCCTAATGACACAAACTGGGGCTTTGTTTGAGGAAGAACAGAATTTTACCTGAAACAGAAGCATGCAAATCTCACTCTTACAGACAAACACGTATCCACACTCCTCCTCTCTCTGGTTTGAGCAGGGTACTGGTGGATAGGCCCCCCAGGTGAGAAATGGTGGTAAAATCGTCATTACCTCAGCATTTGCTCGTTATTGCTCACACAAGTCTAACACCAACCATGTGGAGGTTTGTTGGAGTGAACAAATCCTCCCTCCAATTACACCAGAGGAAGTTCTCCTGGAGGCATTAGTCTGGATGGACACAGGTGTAACCAAGGACAAAATCTGGCTCCAAATCACACAAAAAAAGAAAGAAACAAAACCCAAAAAAAACCCCTGAAAATGCCACTAAGTATTCCTGGCTAAATATATAAACAGCTTAAGAGCTCCACGGATATTTTTTTTTTGTTAAACCATCAGCTTCATCTCCGCATTTATTTTGACAGTTCATCATCGTTCCAGTTGTGACTCCAGCGCACGTAAACCCAAATAAATCTGCTTTTCACCACGGCAAAACTTCTCCGGAGCAGAAGTTACGAACAACAAAGCCCTGCAAGCCAACGGGCCGCAGCTCCCCTCGCACGGCTGCATCCCCACGGTCGCGGGTGGGTTGGGGGTACACGGAGCATCCCCACACACACACCGTCGGGGGCTTCCCGGGCAGCCCGGCCCCGGCTGACCCGCATCCTTGCCCTTAGCGTTCGGGGGGTGCCTGGTGCCCCCCTGCGGGGTGGGAGGCCGCGGGGCCCACTCGTGACAGGCCGGCAGCGAGCGCGGCAGGACGGGCTCCCCCCCACCCCGCAGCAGCGCTCGGCGAGACCGGGAGCCGGACCCACACTTCACCCCCCATCTGCACCACCCCACACCGGACACGAGTGCGCGGCCCCGCCGGGACACCGCGGCCACAGAAAAGTTTGATCCGTGGGAAGAGAAGGGAAGCGCCGCCGGGAGCCCCGCGGGGGGAGCGCGCCCCACTCCCCGCTGCACCGCCCGGGGTGCCGCGGATGGAGGATGGGGCGGTGGGGGGGGTCGGCCCCGGTGCCCGCCGCCGCGCCGGAGCCCCCCGCCGCCCGCCGGGAGCGGCGCGCCAGGCTGCAGGTGTCGGCGGCGGGGAGGGAGCGGGGCGGGCAGCGGGGCACCCCGGGGACGGAGAGGGGGCGGCGGGACCGGCCCCGAGGCACCCCCAGCGGCCCCGGCCCGGGAGGAAGCGGGGGGGGGCACAGGGCGGGGGACGGAAAAGGGGGGGCACGGGTCGGCGAGGCGGGGGCTCCCCCGCCGCTGCCCCCACACAATGAGGCGCACACAAAGCGCTGCCGCTCCTACCTCCAGCGCCTCGAAAGTGACGAAGCTGGACATCGCGAAACCGTCGATAATGTCCTCTTCGGCCGAGGAGGACTCCCGCCGCTTCCTCCGGGGGGGCCGCGGTCGGGACGGCGGCGGGGGCCCATTGTCTTCCTTCTCCGAGCCCGAGGAGGAGAGCGCCGCGGCGGCCCCGGGGCCGGCGGCCCCACCGGCGGCAGAGCCGCGCCGCCCGCCTTGGGCTCGCCGCTCCCGGTCGCGCTGGGACCGCGATCGCCGCTTCTTCCGAAGCCCGTTGCATCGCGCCGGGCCATCCATGTCTCTCGCCGGCTCTCCCTCTCGCTCTCGTCCCCCCCCGCCCCACCGCAGCCACAAATCCGGCTCCCCCGGCGGAATAACGGGGGAGGGAGGGAGGGAGGGAGGGAGAGAGGGAGAGAGGGAAGGAGAAAAGGAGGGAGGAGAGGACAGCAAGGGGGTGGGGGGGGATGAAAGAATCCGAGTGCGGTTCCACCACCACCAGCAGCAAGCACCAAATGTAAGAGATTCCTATAAGCGAGCCAAGGAAAGTAATGGCTGATCTCAGGTCGCCTTTGTAAAAAAAAAAAAAAAAAAAAAAAAAGAAGGGGGGGGGGGGGAAGAAGAGAGAAGGGGGGGGGGGAAGCCTCACCAAGCAGGCAATAAATCAGAATAGCGGAATGCTTTGATCAAGGGGCTGGGAGGGCGAGGATCTTCGAAAGAGAGGAAAAAAAAGCAGAGGAGAAAGGGGGAAATAAAGAAAGAAGGAGAGAGACCCGCTGGAAGGAGGGAGCTGAGAGTATTTCCTTGCACAGAATTTATTTTCTTTCTTCCTTTCCTCCCCAACTAAAAGAAGTTCCAGGGGGGTGAAAAAAAAAATATATAGCTCTGTCTGGAGCTCTCCTTCTCTGCGTGTGTGTGTGTGTGTGTGTGCAGGGAGGGTGCAGCCTTCCCCTCCCCACGAGCACGCACTCACTCCTCTCCCCCTCCTCCTTTATCTCCCTGGATCAAACACAATAATAATAATAACGATGCATCCAGATGCAATTTTCTCAGGCACCGACCAGGGATGGACTCGGGAGTGGAGATCGGAGCCCAGCCCGGCCCCTCCAGAAACAAAACCAAACAATAAAAGAGAAGGGGGGAGGAAAAGGGAAAAAAGAAGGGGGAAACGGGGGGAAGGAAAAAAAAAAGAAAGCCCCAAACACGCCCACCCACCCCAGCTATTAATACGGATCAATCATGGCAAATTCATCGGATTAATTGTGGCGAGGAGGGGGTGCTGGTGACAATAGATCCGGGCGGAGAGGCGGCTGCCCCCCTCCCCGAGAGCGGCAACAGCAGCAACAATAATAATAATCAAAAAATACAGCGGCGGTGCCGAGGCTCGAATACGCTCCAGTGGGGACGGCACCGGCGCGTGCTTCCCCGCTGCCGGCGCTGCCCCTCAGCCCCCACCGCGGGCAGCCGCAGCCGGCGGGTCCCGGTGCCGCGCAGCCCCCCGGGCAGCCGCCGGCGCGGAGCGGGGCGGGTGGATGGGGCGGATGGCGCTGCTGGCCCCCAGCGGCCGCCGGCCCCGCGCCCGCGCCGGTCACGTGGCTGCTTGCCGCCGCCGCCGCCCCGCCCGCTCCCGGCGCCGCGTGAAATGCAGCGCCCCGGCCGCGCGAAATAAGTCGCGGGCATGCGCACAGGGCCTGCGCACTCGGCGGCGCGCACACGGCCGCCCTCGGCCCCGCTGCCCCTATGGCCCCCGCCCGCCTTCAGCCCCACCGCCCTCTGTGGTTCCGTGCCCGCCCTCAGCCCCGCTGCCCTCTGTGTCCCCCGCAGCCTCCCCTGCTCATCCCGCCAACTTTCTCCTCAGTTTTGGCCGCCCCGTTATCCCCTATCGCCTCTCAGCCCCTCGTGTCCAGCCCTTCACTTCCTTCCCTCAGCGCCTAGAGGTACCTCGGGTGGTCGTCCCTCGCCACCTCGGCCACTGCTGGGTGCTGCGGATGCCCCTGCTCAGTCTGTGGATCCAGGCCTGCCTTCTGCACAGGGACATGGTGGGCTTTTGTCCTCCTCCTCATGTTCCACGAGGGCGACCCGCACGCCTCTGCCCCGGGGAGCCTTGGGCTGCTGCCAGGGCGACACCCCAACATGGCTGCCCCACGCGGGTGGTGGGGCTGCAGGCAAAACAGGGGCTTCCTGCAGCCACAGCCTGCGCTGGGGGGATTTGGCCACCTGCAGCTCACCCTCCTTCCTCTGCCCTTCCCCTGCAGTGCGTGCCCGTTTGCCTTCCGCAGCTTCCTTGTCTCCCCTCTTTGGCTTTCCCACTGCAGTTGTGTGGAGAAGCCACGTTAGGGTGTATTGCCTGTGTCACCTCAGGACCAAAAGGACTCTGTGGAACCAATAAATTCACTTCTTGAGCTTGTTCTTATGGTCACCCTTCTCACCTAGTGCTTGTGTCTCATGACCAGGGGAACTGGCCGAAGAAACAGGCATGGAAGAAGGATAGGTGAAGCTGTTCAGTCTGACTTCAGAGCAGAGAGCTGGGAGGATGAGGAGATTTGCTACGAAGGAAGAAGAGTACAGGAGGAGCAAGGTGGAGAAGAGCACCAAAGCTGTGGAGTCTTAATGTTCAGGATAGAGAAGAAGGGCTCTGGAAGTGCAGCATTGGTTTTCCTGTGTCTACCAGATGATCAGTAGTGTCTGATCTACTAGATGATTGCACAGTTTTGAAACTGGAGAGGAGGAAAAAGGGGAATAATTAAATTCTCCATCTCTACAAGAACCAAATCCACCTCTTGTTGCCTCTTGTAACTGCTAATCATTTCTCCGTTGAGATACCAAGAAGGGCCACAGCAAGGGGAATGAACGCAGGCTGAGCACATCCGTGTGTATTTTTCCAGTAGTCTCCCTCCAGGCTGCTCTGGCTCTCAGGGGATGATGCTCTGCTTGACTGTATAATGTGTGTTTACTGTCCCCTAACTTAGGCCACCAGTCAAGTAATATTCCTAATATATTTTCTATGAGTATTTAGCGATTATGTGAAATACCAAGAATCAGATACACCCTCTCTACCCAGGGAGCAAATTACATCTTTGCCACCTCTCTCCACACCACATCTTCTGGATGGCACACAGTGACTTTTAAGCTGGTGTGTATGGGTGTGAAGCAGAAGAGGAGAAAGCACAAAGCTGTCAGTAATCCGATCGTGCAACAGCATGTGCCTTACAGGAGGCCACACTGCTCATTGCAGAGGCAAATGGCTAGTTTTTAAACATTCTCAAATATCGAGCTAGAGGACATCACCTCCTAGATCTGACCTTAGATCTCCCTGTTCAGATTTCTTTTCTGTTTAACAAACGCATTTATTTCTCTGACTTGCTTTGGGTTCTTCTGTCTCACTTAGAGCTGCCTGCCAGATCTATATAATCTGACTATACAGAAGAAGCTGTACAAGTATTGTTGAAGTGATACAATTTGTGTGTGCAGGCAAGCTCAAATATTACAAGGTCTCTGTCTTTTGAGGAATATTAAGCTGTACTGTATCAAACAACTGTTACCTGTTGGGGCTTTTGGAAAATAACTATGTAATTTTCAGGGCAATGTAATTGATTATAGTTTCCTGCACATCCATCACCATTAAAGTGACTTAGGAGACCTGTAGTCGGATACATTTCTGCAGACATTCATTGCATGGCTGAGAGTCTGCTCAGTCTGTTTTCTTCTTGAATGCACATATATGGGAAACAGAAACAATGTGATTTATTCTTTGTAGAAACAAATCCCTCGATTTGCATGTCTACTGAAAAAAATAAGATTAAACCCCATCCATCTAACTCTTCCTCTATCGCAAAACATTTTTCTTCTGCATAATATTTGTATCAAGCATTAGAAATCACTGGCCACCTTCTTGGATACAATAGAGGCAAATTATCCATTTTCTGGGTCTGCTCCAGCAAGAGTGTTTATTGACTTGGGAGGGAGGGCAGGTAGGCCTTACGGTTACACAAAACCTCAGACAGATACTCAGGAAGTTCTCTCTCCAGTGTGTTCCTGCCTCCAGCTGAGTAGTTAAAGTCGTCTTACCAGGAAGGATACCACTGACCTCCATGCACACTTGTTCTTAGGCTGCCTGTTAGCTTTTCCCCCAGAAATACATCTTTCCTGGCATCGGGTATGAGAAAATAGCGCTTTTTTGCTCCCCCTTGTTTTTTCTTATAGGCACTAGTATGCTCTGGTACCTCGCCTAGTCTCTGTTTCTGAGGTTAATCTCTAGTGTGCTCAACTGGATACTCTTAGTTATTAACACCCACAGAAAGAGTACTTCTTGAACAGGTACTAACAGACCTATGATCTTCTGATCTGAGACAGATACCAAAAGCTTTCTGTTCCTAGATAATGAAGAAAGGTTAACACAGACCAAAAGCAACAACTGCAATTTCCCTATCACCATTAGTCATTGCAGCAAAATAAAATTTGCAACCATAAAAACACTAAAAGGGGTTTTCTTAGAACTAGCCCCTGGCATACCTATCTGAAAAGAATACTTTGAAATAACTTGAAGATCAGGAGGTAATTCGTTGCTTGAGGAAATGGCAAGAACCTTGCTTCTAGCAAGAGTAATTTGCACTGTGTTTTGGCATTAAGCTGTAAAGATGGAATTTAAAAGACTTTAGTCCACATGAGATGCTCAGCAGATGCAAGCATGTCTTTTTGGGGTTAGTATCTTTTTGGGAGATGGATAGTTTAAAATAGCAGAATGTCTGTCTTGCAGACTGTTGTTTTTATTTTAGAAGGAGTTTAATCTGTGAATGCAAAAAAACAAGAGAAATGGGAAAAAGAGCCTTTTTGTTTTTGTTCCAACCCTGCTTGTACAGTGCATTTGTAAGAATAGCAAATAATGAGAACCAAAATTCTAATACAAAATAAAAGCTAGGGCGATTGTGTGGATGGCAGAGGAATTTAAAACAGTTCCATAAAACTAAAACAATTTTCTCCAAATTGCATTGCTTATACAAATTGTATTGCTTATCAGAGAAGATTGCCTAGCTTCATAGCTAAGGGCTGGACTGGTTGTTTTAAGAGGTGTTTTCCTAGAAAGTAGTTTGAAACAGAAACATTTAAGGAAGAAAGGGCACCCAAAGTGAACCAACAAGGAAAAATAGAAACCCATGACCTTTAAAAAAAGAAATAGTTCAGGAATAATGATAAAGGCAGCACTAAAAGTAGTTAGTGGAAACCCAGCCGAAGACAGGCTTCTAGAACAACATCAAGAGAAAATATACGGAGAAGAGACAACAGATGAACAAACTCACCCATCGGTGGAACTCATTGCCACAAGGCAGATCTGAGGTCAAGAATCATAGAATCATAGAATGGTTTGGGTTGGAAAAGACCTTAAGGTCATCTAGTTCCAACCCCCTGCAGGGACAGCAGGGACACCTCACCCTAGAATAATGGGAAATTTGAGAGTAACGCTAATATTGATTACAGAGTGGCTGAAGGAGATGTACATTGTAGTGCCTCAGAACCTAAAACAAGTTCTAAAGCAAAGCAGGAGGCTAGCTCCTTGGGATTTGTTGTTAAGCACCCTACTGGAAGCTAATAAAGCCTGTGCTTCTAATTGTCTGAAATTCCTTATCCCACAGGATAAACATTGGTGAATGGCAGCATTCGCATATACAGAGAGTAAAGCAGATGTCACTGGGTTTCAGGAAGCCTCGTTTGAAAACGTGATTCCAAACTATGTGGATAGAACAAATGCTGTATTGATTGTGAAACTGTAAAGTGTGGTGATAAATGGCAGTATCAGAGATTGTGTCATTGTGGATGGAGGATCCTGGAAGGTTTGATGCTGCAATCCCATTTTACTGAGTATCTAATATCTAAAATATCAAATAAATGGTACAGTAATGAAATTTGGAGACTGCATCACATTTGGAAGAATCACAAATATTCATGTTGGTGGAGGAACAAATATGAGGGACACCAAGATTTACAGAAAAAAAAAAAAAAAAGAGAAGAGAAAAGATAAGGAATTATATCTGCTGTGGAAGCAAAGCACAAACTGCAAATATTATCACAGTTCTTCAGTTAACATCATAAAAAGTTAACTGATCTTCTAGGGTGAAATTCTGACCTCAATTGCACGTAAATGAGAAAACTACCAGTGACTTCAGGAAGTTCAGCGTTTAACTGTCAGCTGGTTTTTACAGTTTGAGAATGGGATTTTCAAATGCGACCAAGAGATTTAAAGTCATAGAATCATCGAATGGTTGGAGTTGCGAGGGACCTTAAAGATCATCTAGTTCCAACCTCCATGCCTATACCTGCCCTTTCGTCCCTTTGAGAACAGTTTGCAAAAGCACGTTGCTAAATAGGTAGCATAGATATCTGCTTGAAAATTGGTCAGCTTTTCTTACCAGAAAAGACCAACTGTTTATATTTCAGTGATGCTCAGTTCAGATTGCACTATCATGTGCTATATCAATTCTACTGGTACGTCACAGCGATCCAATCCATTTAAATTTGTTCTTCTCTCCCACCTTCACCAAAAAACACGTGGAAGAAACAAAAGAATGTGTTTTTCCAGCATTTTAAATCAATGTTTAAGAGAAACTATGTTTTAGCCCAACACGGGTTATGATATAGGAAGAACTATGTGAAATTTAATAGCCTGGGTTATCCAGGAGGTCAGACTACCTGATCCTGGTCCTTTTCTGCCCTTTAACTCAACGAATAAATTAGAAACCTGATCTCTCAAAGTTTTAATTTCAGAGCAGTCTTTGTAAATGGGGGTGGAGTGGAATTCCTAATAAATTACATCCTCCTCCAACATTCATTTTTTCTCCCTGACAAAGGGTTTCTTTTTAAAAAAACAATGTTTAGTTCCACATCTTCTAAATTACAAAAATTTATATCTCTTTATGTCTTACACTGTACTGTGTGCCAGCACAGCAATTATTAAAGCATTTTTATTGATATTACACAGCTCTCTGTGAAATGTGAATTAAATTTATCATGAAAATTGATTTTTAATGACAGCTCAGGTTTACATTTCTGAAGTTCGTACCTTTCCACTATTTTTTTGTTGGCACTAGAGTAGGGCAGCTACAATAACTTTATTTGCCAGAAATGGATTAGGAGACATCCTGTAGTTTACTTGCATGTATCAGTGTAATTCTATGGATGAAAGCAATACGATTTTCTACTGAAGTTATTAACTTCTGCAGAGATCAGAACTGGGCTAACTGGTCCACATGTAGTACCTGAAGTTCCTACATCTGCCCTTAGGCACTTACAGGATTGTCTTGATTTTTAAAGCTATTGAATGTACTCAGTGTTCATTTTAATTTTATGAGAATTATGGGACACCACATCCCTGGAATCAATGTGTCATCCTCTGCCTCTTTTCCCCCATATACTGTCTTTCCTTGTTACCAACAAACTGCTGGAGGTAACTTTTGGTTTAGCAGACTGAACATGACACTGGATACTAAAGCAGTTAACAGTGCAGGGAATGCTGCTTTTAACCTACCTGTTTTTTCAGCTGCTGCGGATGGAAGGGGCACAAGAATTTTCCAGACTTGCTGTTTGACATATTGTATTAATATGCTTTCATGGAAACAGGCATCTGACATGGAACAGCAGGAGCAGAGTCTGGGCTTACAGGTCTCTTCTGGCCTTAGGTAGACTGAGGACAGAAAGGTACAATGTGGAGTCAAATGCAATTATTGACCACTCCAAACAGTATTATGCCAAATGAGCATCAAGCGTGCTTAATGTTCAGGTAGCTTTCAGAAGGAAATTGGGTCTGTATTAGCGTAAGCTACTGTGGATAAAACCTCCAGCTTGGCGAAAATGTCACTTTTGCTTCTCCAAAATAGCTGTATTTCTGTAAGACACATCTGTGCAGGAGCTGGGGGGAGGCTTGGGTTGTTTTTCATTGGCTGATGGGGGAAGGTTTATTGGTTGCTGTTAAAAATGATCCCAAGCAAACTTTTACAAGGTCTTCTGTGACTAATAAAACCTGAGTCTTTGAAATGTGCTACAACCCAAGTTGTTGTTAAGAGATAATTCTCTTCGATCCAGATGCTTCCATCTCAAGTGCAGTGCAGAGAAAAGAAAAAGGGAGAAAGAAAATTGATGGAAAGCCCCTGAAAGCAGAGGGGGAAGAAGTCTGCAATTTCTCTCCCTTTAGCACTTCATACACTGAACTTGTGAAGTAGCTTAAAGGTTCCTCTGCAGAGTACAGCACGATGGGGACTGAGAAGGACCCCTGCGCAGTGTGCTTACCTGTGAAGAGATCCAGGAGAAGGATAGTCCTTTCCAGGCTGGGTAGGGCACTGACGCGTAAGGATTTCATCTGAAAGGTGACAGCAGTTAAGGTGGGGTTGTCTTCCTCATAGTGTAATCTCTGGATGAGTGAATATATGATCATAGATCTGTGAAAGTGCCTAAGAAGAGCCTCGCTTTACATGAGTGCCCTGAGATTCGGGTTTGGCGTATTCTATGGATGTAAAGGGTACTAAAACCCTTCCCTCTGTGATTTGTATTGTATATTTCCAGCCATTTTTCACCTCTTTTTGCACTCAGACCCAAGGGCCTGCTCATGAGCAAGTGAGTGAGAGAAGGCGTGGAGGCATTTTCTCACTGTCCTGCAAGATGCGGTATGGCTGCTGCTTGTACAGTGATGCAGCAGCATCTCCTCCTGTCTTTAGAATATTCCCTCCAGAGAGGAATGAAAATATTTTCGTGGCCACCCATCTCTTGGGTGTTTATTTCATTTTTGGCCAATCCTTGCCCCTTCTACCTGTGCCCTCTTACATCTTGTTCCTGACCTCTGGACTTCACGCTTTAGTCTGGAGAGACGGAGACTTCAGTCATCTCTGGAAGAGCAAGTTTGTCTGTTTGTAAACAATAAATCACAACTGGCAGCCTTGTTTCATGGGACACCAAATCCTTCTAACTGCTAGTGATAGCTGGAAATCTAAGGTGACTTTAAAAATCCCAACCTATATATCCAATATATTCTGCAGATGATACACAAGCAGCCCCAGTATTTACAGAACCTCACTGATATGTCTCGCTTACCTGTTTGCTTACCCCCATCTAAAACATCCCATCAGCAGACACTGCATATATTTTGTTGTGAGAAGGCAATCCCTTTTTTATCTTCCATGAATCTGAAAATACACCAAGCTCCTTGAATGAAAAATAAAAAGAATAATGAGGCAGACACAAGCAGTATAAATCAATATAGCACTATTGATGTCAACAGAGCTATGCAAATATATACTAGCTGAGGGTGACACAGAAAATCAAGTACTAACTTTATACGGAGAAAGATAGAAACAACAGCAACAATATTAAATACACTCTTCAGCTATGCTCAAAATGGATTGTGGAGTAAGTCATTGTTGTAATATGTAATTTGAGAGGGCTGTGAATTCTTCTGTGAGCATGTTGCTTCAGGAGACGGAAAAAAAATCAAAGCGCAGCCTTGCAAGTAACATTCCCCCTTGATATTAACAATAAAACTGTAACGCTGCTTGGCTTTAAATAACAATTCTAACCAGTTTTTGCACATTGTTGTAAATTCTGCTCTGCCCCAAAGAGTCAGGGTTGCAGCAATGCCGGAACAAATGCCATTGGAGGCAAGTGATTTGCGTCAGCATTGGTCAACTCATAGTTTTACTAAAAACATCATTATTTCAGAAGTCATTTCTGCCTGCAGTGAGAGTTATGGTTGTACTGCAGGCAAAATTCCAGTAAGGCACTGGGTCTGCTTGGATAAAGCCCCTAAAGAGTAAATAAGAAACATACCAGTATCATTAGTAAATGTGCTACTCTCTTTAGCAGAAGAAGCTGCTGGGCTCACACAAAGCAGTGGTGGTGACAGAACAATGTATCTTTTGGTTAAGCCGCCGGTCCAGCGTTGGTTTCCCAGCACAAGACTTACCATATGCATGAAGCCCCTTTGTGAGCTGATGCGCTCCTGACTCTGAGGTTCCCCACTGTCAAATCTGATCACGGGAACGGATAGTGGGGAAACAGAGCTAAGGAAAAAAATAATAATTAATAAATCAACAGCTTAGCAATTAATGTATGCGCCTATGCCATAAGTTCTTCATGTAGCAAACTTGTATGTTAAATACTCACCTAATATTCATTTCACAGAATGGAATTATTCCTCATACACATTAACTGAGACAATTACTGAAACACCAAGATCAGATTAGCTACTGTATCTTGAAAAGAACAAAAAAGGAATCATTGCTACAGCAAATTTCAGAAGTGTTAAAAGGCTCAAAAGATTGTTCAACTAGTAGACAATTTTAAGTAAAGCTAATAAAACATGGACACTTCATTATTCATTCATGAGAAAGGCTGAGTTCAGACACTGCATTTCAGTAGAGAAGCTGGTCTATAATATCCTGTCTTTTGTTCATCATTTCCATGATGTCCATACATATCTTGTTTATGTAGCAATTCTTTCAGTGCACTGAAGCCCAACCCGGGAAAGTCAAAGAGAAATCCTCACCATTTTAATAGGCTTTAAACCTGGTCCCAATCACCCTCTTCCCTGTTTTGGGATGGAGCCCTGCACAGTGCAGGAACCTCATGCTGGCAGCTCAGTGCTTTCCAGGGAATAACCTCTCCCTTGTTTCACTGAATCCTTATTAAAAGCCTGGGTCCTCTCCTCCTGAGTAAAACTGCAAGATCCTTTTTGCCTTTAATTTGTAGCAGGACTATAAGATCCAGATCAAGAGCCACATCAGGAGATCTGTGATCCATTTTCTGGCTCTGGTTCTGATATGTGTCATGAATAGTGGTGTGCAGAGTACTCCAGTCATTTGTTCTTCACTCAGACTGCCCATGGAAATGGGGATGGAATTAATTTCCCTGTTTCCAAAGTGCCTCAATACTGCTCGCAACAGCAGTCATGAGCTAACGCTGAGGACATGCTGCCCTGGGCATTAAATGCTACGGGGAACTGAGGTTTCCAAAGACAGCTGGAGAATTTGGATACAAATTATGGGAATTTTAATAGGCATCCAGATTGCCAAGTTCAGTTTAAAACATCATCTTTAAGCATCGCTAGCCATAATGACTCCAGCTTTTTGCTCCAGTCATTTTCTCCTCCATATCCAGTTAGTCATCATTTCTTTGTATTCTTCCTACGTCTTTCCAGGCAGAGACCTTCTAGCCATAAAGCTTCCAGTAGTGTAACCTACTGTCAAATGAGGCAAAACACCAAATAATTAAATGAATAAGCAGTATCAGGGTCCATTGAAGGAAGAGTTTGGTTAGGCAGAAGCTTGCTTATGATTTTACTGATCTGATGCACCTTATTTTCATCTTCTTTTCCTGTCAGAGTGTTCTTGCCATTTAAAAGTTAATGTCTTGATTTGACATTTTCTCCTGTTCTTCATCCTGCTTGCTGTAATTACAGTTCTTCCACCTTCCAGTGCAGCTTTTAAACACATTATTATTTATATATTTTTAATCCTATTTTCCTCCAGACTGAAATTTATTTGTAATTTCTCAGGGGAAAAAAAAAAAAGGGCAACTGTCTAGTTAAAAAACAACTCCCTGGGATTATTGAAGGGGAAAGGGAAGGAAAATAGGATAGAGAGAGTTATTTCTTGCATAGGGCATAGTTGAGCTAATAAAGGAGAAGCTTCATCTCTAAGGGTTGGTCAAATCTCTTCAACACCAGATAGATGGGATCATGAATCCCTTGAGGTGGGCATAATCTTTGTGTTCTCACTGCTGGGCACTGTGCAAGCAGAGGTTCTTGCTCATGACCAGCAGTTCTGTGGTCTGTTCTCAAAGCAAATAATAGCAGCAATAACTTAATAATAAAAAATTATGGGCCATGAGATAGGGAAAAAAATGGTATCACGGGGATATCAAGAGTAGGCCAGCTCTAGCACCATGGGGATGCACTGTGCATAGCCAAGACTTTATCCTTGGCACAGCAGCACCTCTTCAGAGACTGCTGCATCCTATTTGTTATATGTTGAGCAAACCAACACTGTCCTGGGGGAGGTGCCCTATTTTAGCCCTTATTTGAATAATTTCTATAGATGTCTTTTTTTAAAGCATGCAGTGATCCAGTGAGGCTTTTCAAGAACCTCCCCACAGTGAGGGTGTCAATACAAACACACTGCTTCAGATGTAGCTGCCTCCAGAAATGGCAGGTAAAGCACTTTACCTCACCTCTTTCACAGTAATACCATGAAAACCTACTGCCCTAAGTCATACCCAGAAGCCTCATATTGCACTCATACTGCTCCTCATTCCCACATCCTTTCTCAAGATAGTCTTTTACAGTACAACTTAGAAAATTATAATAGTGGGTTGATCAAGGTCCAGCCGTCAAAGGTCCCTTTCACAGAGCTGCTGTGAAGCCATGTCCCAGCGCTGTGGCAGTCATAGGATCATTTAGCTTGGGAAAGACCTTTAAGATCATGGAGTCCAACCGCTATGTAGTCCTCACAGCTTCATCATAAACTGATGGCTGGTACTACACATGCTGAATTTCTCTGGAATGCCACACCGAACCAGAGACTGGAAATGCTAGACACACTTCAAGTAGTAAATGCCTTTTCTGAACATCTTAACTTAATAGGGTTTTATTATTTCAGCCACCTGTAAAATCAGAACATGACTTGCTAGCCTGACAATGTTATCTTGTCAAGATCACAATTTGTTGACTGTGGAGGGTTTTTTTTTTTCTTGTTTTCTATTTGCTTTTGGTTTATCCTCATTTCTCTTTTCATTTCCCTTTGTATTGATTTTGCAATTTTTCTTTCTGCTTTTCACATTTCACACACTTAGATTTCAGTGATTTCACTTCTTTTCTTTCTGCATTAGTATTTAATATGTGCATGTGTCTCCATGCTCAAACATATGGGGTCTAAATATCTTACCAGCTTTACAGAACCCCCACCAAGACTTTCCTTCTTTTGTTTTTGCTTAGGTCACGCTACTGGTATCCTGGCAGCTGAGTCTTGGGACCTCTTTTCAACTAAATAAATCAAACCAGAAAAACAGAGTACAGGGGTTCTTTTGATAACTCCTCTGGTCCTTAAGCAAGTTCATAGGCTCAGAGATTACAGCCATATTTATAGCATTGCTGAACAAATGTTAGCATTTCAACAGAAAGTCTTATTCCCTTCTTTATTATTAATGTATTAATGTAAAGGGAAGTAAAAATGGCTGGAGTGTGAAATGCTGTTGTCACTGGGCTTGGTATTTCCAGTGGATGCAATATTGTTGAGTACAGCTCAAAAAAGAGAGTGCAACTGTCTTCAGGCCTTGAGTTTAACACAAAGCAGCTGGACAACACTGCTTGCACAGCTATAATCCAGAGGCTTCGCAAGCATCCTTAGCTGCAGGAACAGCATTTCAGTGACTGTGGGACTTTTTACCTGCCCTTCTGTGCTCTGTGTTGCCCTTAGCCACCAGCATAAGCTGCAGCCCAGAAGGGGAGGCACCATGGCTCTGCTGCATATAGTGCCTGCCAATGGATTAAATGGCATTTGTGGTTCTCCTCCAGTACAGCTTGTACACTGAGCCATAGGTGGAGGGAAAAAACATACTTCCTCCATCCATACTGCATTGAAGAAGCTGTTATATGCTGCATGGTGTCTAGTACCAGTCAGATAAAAACTATGTTGTGGTAAAAGCACATGTACGTCTGTTTGCTGCCCTGAGTAGTCCCATTCAAATCTATATGATTAATCAGAAGCAAAATCTTAAGCACAGGAAAGGCAGGACCAGGACATTACAATTCAGGAGGCTGAATCTCCTCATTGCAGTGGTCTCCATCAGGAGGATCACAGCACATACATTTGCTGAGGACAAAAGATTGGTCAATTTCTTATATAGTATTATATCAGTATTTCTTATATTGCCATGGCCTCAGGAGCAGCATGAGTTCTTATCCAGTCTGGTTTTGATCCTTTTAGAATCATAATCCGTTGCTTTTGTTAAACAGCTTAATTTAGTCATTCTAATATTTTTAACTGAAAAAGCAGCACCCAGTTTCAATGAGCTCTTAGCTTTGTAGAGTAGGATATGATCTACTCTTACCTCAAATCTTTGTTGTCCAACAGTATTTCTAGCGTCAGCAGCTGAAGACAAGTGACTGTTCAATAATCTCAGCTGTTAAATAATAAGAAAAAAAGACATTAGCCTGCAGGGGTTTGAAAAACAGTTTTTAGAAGACTGTAGTATAGCATATAGTATACAAATCACATCCGTTCACAATGAGCTGTTCAACATAGTTTTCACAAATCAGCCCTGTAATTTTGCAGGCTGTTGACTTGATTTTAGAAAATTTGGCCTTCACAGTTTTGAGAGTATGAAATCTCTCTCTGTAATTACCGAGAATCCTTTTTTCTTTTAAAGGCTGATTTTTGAAATTGATTGGAAATTAATTTACCTAGCTTGAGTCTCGGAAAATTAATTCTGTATTCACAGAGTAAGTTACAAGTTTGGGGAGGATATGCTGTGTTCATCACACAAATGAGAGTTAATAGCTGTTTTAAGCACTGCATGCATACCAGTGCACAGTGTAGAGCTGCAGAAGATGCTGAAGATCTCTATTATAAAGATGAAGAGGATTGGGTTAAACAGCATGAATTATTCTGTATTTTGTTTTTCACTCTTATTATTCAGACCCTCAGAGGCAGTGTCAAATGTTGCGTTTTGCCAGGGAGCTCTTTCAGAAACACTTCAGACATTGTTTTCCATGTGAAGAGCTATGGTTTTCCACGAGTGATTCCCCAGCAGCGAGGTGTAAATGAGGCTCCATTTTTGGAAGCTTAGCTAGACTAAGGTTGTGTGATAAGAAAGCTGTGACAAGAGGAAATTTGTTGGTTGATTTATCATTTTTCCCCTGAATAGGAAAGATTCTTCTGCCCAATTTTATCTTGAAAAAAACCCAAGAAACCTCACTAGGAAGAATATAGTAGAACACCCCATTTTGTCAGTATGTGGAAGGCACTGGGATGACTGCCATTGCCTCAACAGCTCACAATGCTCCTGTAGTGTTTCGGTAGAGGAATTTTCTTCCTCTAAAGAGCTGGATTCTCCTGCGGAGCCAAGCTGACCCTTCCAGAGCTTAGGAATGCTATAGCAATGGAGACAAATCAAAGACAGTGCAGAGAAAATGACCAACCTATAAGTAACCAAAATTTAGGGAAAGCCAAGCCTGGACTTTTAGTTATGTAATGAATGATGATGATGTAAAACATCAAGAGACAGTGGCAATATAACAACCCCTAAAATCACTTCCAAGCACAGCACTGTACATTTTAGACAATCAAAGTTACAGTCCCTGAGAGTACAAGATTAATTAAATTGTGACAGAAGACAGTATTTCCAAAATCAAGTGAAATGAAATACTTAAAAGAATCCTGAGAGGTAAAATGACATAAAATTCAGGAATACCTGCTCTTTCAGATTTATAGATCTGCAACTTCAGGCTCTCCACTTGCTTTACTTAATCAGCCATACAGCCTACATGCAGACAAAAAAAGGAATAAGGTAAAAAAGCAAGTGGTGCATAAAGGATACTGAAGTTGGACAGGGTTGCATTTTCTCTTCTTCTCCTCCTTCTCCACTCAAATCTCCCCTGCCCTCCCCCTCCTGCTCTGCTTCTCACTAGTGCTTGATGAAGGCCTGTCTGGGTTTTTCTTTATTATTACTGTTTTATTAGAAGTTCAGTTCCTGCTGTGTCTGAAACATTCTGTGATAGCTGGAGAATAAGTCAAATGTGACACTACATAAAATAAGAGACTTGAGTAACTGCGATAGGAGGATATTTACAATCTGAGTGTACAAAGCTTTGTGTTGTTGGTTTTTGTTAACACTTAATTTCCCTTCTGTGGCTGGACTCACATTTTCCTGTATTAAACTTTCACCCAGCTTCTTCTCCCTTCAGATATTCTGGGAGAGATGAGTAAGTGCATTTCCTGAGATACCCTGTTGAAGGATTTAAATGTGAGTGGTTTGGCTGAATTACTGGGGCCCAGGGGAAAAGTCTGGGGATAGAAACCCTGGATGATGAGACAAGGTCAGATGCTGGTCAGCTGTAATCACCCAGGTGAAGCATTGACCTGCTGGAAAGTAACCACAGAGACCACATGAGGTAAGACATTAAGTAAGGGCAAATTGTCCCCACAGTCCACCTGTATGGTTTCACTCACTGAGTTTACTCACAGCTCTAGGTGAGGGTGGCGTAACACCTCTAGTAAAAGCAGAACTGATCTGTACCCCACATTTTTAAGGGTTGGGGTTTTTTTTTGAAGCAGTTCCCTCACCCATCTTTTCCTCCCATCACCCTTTAAAGAGCTGTCAAGCAGCAGGTTTATTTTTGCTGAATCCAAATTTAGGGTGTTAGGGAACAAACCAACCAGGGACACATTTCAGAGAAAGACTCCTTCACATTTTCAGCACAACGCACGAGCAAACAACGCTCTCTCTGAACACTTACATCCACCACCATCTTCTCTTGCTCCTGCATTTCTCTGAGCTGAGAGTCACTTGAGCAAGTTCCAGTCTAGCAATAAGGAAAATAAAAATATTCGTATTCTACATGATGTTAATAAAGCATCATCTTACTCTCTCCATTCCAGCTGCCAGAATCTAGCAGAGACCCTTGCAGTGAAAAAGTAGGTACCTCCTTCTGACTACCATATCACAGCCCCATCCTGTCTTGTTCTTCATGCTCCCCTGCCTGTGTTCACTCCCTCTCTTTCTTTCTCACCAACACAAGCTTTCCAGGGCAGCAAATGCTCTTTATGTTTTACATTTGCACAGTTGCAAGTACAATGCAATTCCTACCCTTAGGCATTAGCACAAAACAAGTCTTAAAAAGAGTATTACATTTTTACTTCTACATATGGCTTTGTGCAGAACGTGGCTCTGAACTTGGCTTGGCCACAACTATCTTCTCCGTACAAACAAGCCAGAGGGAAGCAAGTCCATGGGAGCTTTAGGAGCTGGGCAAGGAGAAGGGCTGAAGGGCAGTTGCACAGAGCACTGGAAGGCTCCTTGACCTAGCGTGAAGGGGAGATTGGATAACTGGGTGATTTTGAAATTGGTCACTGCTGAGCAGAATAAGCACTTGGGACCTCACCGGGTCCAGCCAGCCGCAGTAAGCACAGCTCCTGGGAAAAGCTAAGCATAGACAATCAGCAACCACCACTGCCTTGCTTGCCCTGGGGCAGGAGACAGCACGAAGGCTGTCAGAGGCCACCACTTGGGTGATTTTGACAGCTGACAAATATCCTAGTGGAGAATAACCTATTCACCAAAGGCAAAATTAATTATGGATGAGGTTTGAAGGAACTGTTCAGGAGTGCCGTGTTTGGCTGTTAGGTAGCGGTGGTCCGGGTGCTCAAGGTTACCACTAAGGGGGATGTTTAATGCCCAGATGACACTCCCCTTTGATTTCAAGCTCCTTTTAAAATTCATTTGCACACTCCCTGGCTAACTCAGATACACCCTGGATTAGTAACACATGCCACTGCTCCTCTCAGCTCCCTCTCACTGCCTTTGAGTATTCCAGCTTCTCCTTTTGCTCTTGCTTATCTCAGATGTTTTATCTGTCTGCAGTGTTTTCTCTCTGTGCTGCTCTCATTTCCCTCTCTGTCCCTCCATGTAATCCTTATCCTTCTTTGTGCTTCTTTAATCCTGGCTGCCCAATTATGCAAATTGCACATTTACGTTTTGACAGGGCTCCTCCACCCCTTGTCTGACGTTATTTGTAACACAAACCATTTCCCTGTGCTCCCCACAGTTCCTTGCTGCCTCTCAGGTTCCTCACCAGGATGGCATGTTGAAAATGTGGGGCTCAGCCATAATCCTTCCTCCAGCCCTGTGCCTGCAGGGCAGTGCAGGCAGCCCTAACGCTGGGGCCATGCTGCACGGGACAGCTCGGAGATGATCATTGACCTCCTCTTAATCTGTTGACTGAGAGTAGAAATAGGTCTTCTCACCTGACCTCCCTGCCATCAGGTACAGGAGGGCGGTAGCTGCAAGAAGCTGAACTGGGAATATTCATAGAATCATAGAATCGTAAGGGTTGGAAAGGACCTTAAGATCATCTAGTTCCAACCCCCCTGCCATGGGCAGGGACACCTTGCCCTAAACCATGTGGCTCAAGGCTCTGTCCAACCTGGCCTTGAACACCGCCAGGGATGGAGCATCCACAACCTCCCTGGGCAACCCATTCCAGTGCTTCACTACCCTCACTGTAAAGAACTTCTTCCTTATATCTAATCTAAACTTCCTCTGTTTAAGTTTGAACCCATTACCCCTTGTCCTACCACTACAGTCCCTAAGGAAGAGTCCCTCCCCAGCATCCTTGTAGACCCCCTTCAGATACTGGAAGGCTGCTATGAGGTCACCACGCAGCCTTCTCTTCTCCAGGCTGAACAGCCCCAACTTTCTCAGCCTGTCTTCATATGGGAGGTGCTCCAGCCCTCTTATCATCCTTGTGGCCCTCCTCTGGACTCGCTCCAACAGCTCCATGTCCTTTTTATGTTGAGGACACCAGAACTGTACGCAGTACTCCAAGTGGGGTCTCACAAGAGCAGAGTAGAGGGGCAGGATCACCTCCTTCGACCTGCTGGCCACGCTTCTTTTGATGCAGCCCAGGATACGGTTGGCTTTCTGGGCTGCAAGCGCACACTGCCGGCTCATGTTAAGCTTCTCGTCAACCAACACCCCCAAGTCCTTTTCTGCAGGGCTGCTCTGAATCTCTTCTCTGCCCAGCCTGTAGCAGTGCCTGGGGTTGCCCCGACCCAGATGTAGGACCTTGCACTTGCCTTGGTTAAACTTCATAAGGTTGGCATCGGCCCACCTCACAAGCGTGTCAAGGTCCCTCTGGATGGCATCCCTTCCCTCCAGCGTATCAACCGAACCACACAGCTTGGTGTCGTCGGCAAACTTGCTGAGGGCGCACTCAATCCCACTGTCCATGTCGCCGACAAAGATGTTGAACAGGACCGGTCCCAACACCGATCCCTGAGGGACACCACTCGTTACAGGTTTCCAACTGGACATCGAGCCATTTACCACAACTCTTTGCGTGCGGCCATCGAGCCAGTTTTTTATCCACCGAGTGGTCCATCTATCAAATTGATGTCTCTCCAATTTAGAGACAAGGATGTCATGTGGGACAGTGTCGAATGCTTTGCACAAGTCCAGGTAGATGACATCAACTGCTCTGCCGCTGTCCATCAGTTCCGTGGCTCCATCATAGAAGGCCACCAAATTGGTCAGGCAGGATTTCCCCTTAGTGAAGCCATGTTGGCTGTCACCAACCACCTCGTTGTTTTTCATGTGCCTTAGCATGTTTTCCAGGAGAAACTGTTCCAAGATTTTGCCAGGCACAGAGGTGAGACTGACTGGTCTGTAGTTCCCCGGGTCTTCCACCTTCCCCTTCTTGAAAATGGGGGTTATATTACCCTTCTTCCAGTCATCGGGAACTTCACCTGACTGCCAGGATTTTTCGAATATGATTTCGAATATTAGTGCAGGTGATTTTCTTCTCCCACTTTGCGGCAAGGTTTAGACTGGATATTAGCAAAAAATGCTTCACCTAAAAGGGACTCAGGCGTTGGAACAGGCTGCCCAGGGCAGTGATGGAGTCACCGTCCCTGGAAGTGTTCAAAACCATGTCGATGAGGCCATTACTGACATGGTTTAGGGGTGGCCTTTGCAGTTTGGGGGGAATGCTTGGACTTGATGATCTTAAAGGTCTTTTCTGTGATTCTATGATTGAAGCAGGTTTCTAGTATTTTTTTTTCAGAATGCTGTGGTTTTATATCTATTCCTCAAAGGTTAGCTGCACTTGTCTACTATACATCTAGGGATAAAAATAACCCACAGTACCCTTAAGAATCAAGTTCGGGTAGAGAAATTAAATGCTATTTCTTTCATAACTTAGTAAAACTCACAAGATTTTGTAATGGCATCTTCCACCTCAAGGTGCATTTTTTACCACTGTACTCTGCTCCAGCTATTATAATGCCCTCATCTCTAGAGCATTTAAGGTTTTTCCACTAAAGTAGCATCGGTTTCTGCTTCCACTCACCCTCTTCCTTGGAGGAGGTTTCTTTCTGCAGACTAGTGTTTTATTTGGGTAAGGCCTTATTTATCTTAATTCTAAGTACATCCTGCTCTGCGTTTACACTGGAGAAGACAAGGTCAGGAAAGTATACATCTTATTTAGACTGGAAAGTGCTGAAGTCTGAGGGCTCCCGGTGAGAAGTCTCCCAGCAGTAGGCAGTATTCTTACTGTTCTCTCATGATGACCTTCATTAGCTCCCACGTGAGTTCATTACCCCATCTCCCAAGAAAGCTTCATATCTGCAATACGTCACGCAGTGGTAAAATTACATTTAAAAGTACAAAAGCCATCTTAGCTTTGCTGGACTGGAGGCACACTTACACAAAGCACCACTGGCATCTCCAATCTTAACCCACCTTCATGACACTGCCAGTACAGAGGGATTATTTGCATGTTACAGATGCAGCAGCATAGCCTCAAGAGAAGACCATTCCCAGAGGTAGGAGAGGCAAAGGCTGGGAGTGAAGAGGCATAACCCGCAGATACACAGAGGCAGGAATAATTAGCCCAAGCTTAGCAAGAAGCCGGCAGGAAAGCTGGCAGCCAGACCTGGGCACAATGAACCACACGCTATGAAGTTTGCTGCGTCATTTACGTACGTATGAATTTTCATAACAGGAATGTATTTTTCCTCTTCTTTCTCTGTCAAGCTTGAGTGAGCGCATGGTTACAAGACAAAATGCCTTCGCTTTCCAGCAGTGCTGTCTGTGCCTGTTTTCCATTGCTGCTCTCACACCCATTCTTCTTTGTTATTTCCAGCCTCGTTACAACCCCCATCTTTGCTCCTTTCTTTTTCTTGGCCAAGGCAACATGGAAAATTCACATTGCTGAGCTGAGGGTGAAGTTGGTCAGAGCGCTGTCTTCTCTCCCTGCAGCTCCCTATTTTTCTTCAACACACATTTGCCTTTGAACTTTTGGTTTAATCTCCCTTTTATCAATCTCCAGATAAAGTCCTGTTAGTTTTCTATCTAGTCCAGCCCCTCATTTACATTCCCAATGCATGCCGTTCTATATCTAGTTCCAACTTCCTTCCCTGTTTTATCACCCCTCTTATCTGCTACCTTTGGCTTAGCATCTTTTGTCTTCCCCTTTCCCTCCCCCTCTCCTTTTTCTGTCCATTTTTAAATGAACTCTTCATGCACCACTAAGCCCACTGCCATCATTCCCAGTCCCAAGCTCTGGCTGGCGTAGGCATGCCTCCCGTGGCCGATGGAGCAGTGCTGTGCATCCCCTGCATGCACTGCTGGATAAATGGCCAGCATTAGAAATGTTCTGCGAGATGGAAACCTGTGGCAGTGCTAATGTGCCACCACTAGTGCATCTCGCCACAGTCATCACATCGGTCCTGGGGGAAATTACAGCAAGATGATCTACAGCACTAGGCCTCCTGTTTTAATCCCGGCTCTTTTGCATCCTGCCGGAGAGAAGTACAGTCACACGAGCAGCTGGAAATGACTGGCCTTTTATCACGGTGCTGTTGGATCATTGCTTACTTCACCACGCGCTGGCTCCCATTGCGTGCCGACTGCTTGTCACTAAGAGAAGATGCAGGGGAGCTGGACCAGCAGAGAGGAGAGCTGGAGGAGGAGGTGATTAACACTAATGGCCAGGACTGGTGAGATGAGGCTGGTAATGGCTGCTTGTTGCTGTTTGCTATCCGAGTAGAGCAATAGCCAGATGAGAAAGGGAAAGGTCAGATACTGAGGGAAATAGAAGATACTTAAAGCTAAATGCCAGAACGTCAGTTTAGCAAACTAAGGAAATATTTCCCTCTTTGTGCATCATGGGCCTCCAGAACAACACGGCAGGACTGGGAGGTGCTGCCACTGCTCCTGCTCTGCTTCGGCCACAAAGGGGCTGCTGCAGTGGGGAGGGGTTTTCTCCACACTTCCATCAGCATGAGCACACAGTCACGTTTCAGTGCGATTGATGTAGTCATGGATCACTTGCTTATTGAGACTTAGAGGTGAAAACCTGCCTTTAATGAAACAGTCACTGTCATTATCTTTCCTGCCGCTGTAACCACTTTGGCTGGAGCACCGGGGCTTCCAGAGTTAAAAGCTCAGCTGCAGCTTCCCACCTCAGGCTGTAGGGACTTGTATTCCCAGCACAGCAGTCACGGGTCAGGCTCTGTAGTATAGACATCCCAGGAGGCTCTATGTGCGTAGAGCCTGAGAAATCCTGGACACTGCTTTGAACTTAAATTATTAATACCCACCTCAAGGCTTCCTCGAGAAGACGAGCTGAAAAACCACCGTCTGTGTTTCACGTGGAGGATACTCCACCTTTACGTTTGTGTCAAAACAGGGGACTTTCACAAACGCCTTTGTTGCCAGGGGCTTGAATTATGTACAGGGAACTTGGCACTCTGCTGCATCGTGGCGAACAACAGTACATTTCTATGGATTTATTAATCGGGTTTGTATGCATTTCTTTTTCTGTAGTGGTTTAAGCAAATAAAATGAAGTAACCAGAGGATTTTTACAAAGTTAATTAAAGAGGAGAGCAGTTCCAGGCAAGCATGACATTAAAGACTTGCCAGATACCTCTTTTCTGAAAATACTACCAGCCACTTTAAAGTCTGCTCCAATTCTCAGGCTCTAGTGGAAAGTCCTTTCCAGACAAACTGGTCCAAGTTCCAAAACGAGTTGTCTGTCTGAGAGTTTGGAAAGGGGAATGGGCAGGAAGAGAAGGTTTTTTTTATGGAGAAGATAAGGTAAAGAGAGTATCTGATATAGTAGCTTAAAAGTTCTGTGGGTGTCCCCCTCCCACAGCTTTTTAACTATCTTGGTTCTCTCTGAGGCTCCCATTCCAGAAGCGATGTGGTGAACCAGGGTCTCAGCGACTTCAAAACTGAATCTGAATTTGGGCCTAGATGTCTAAAGTCTGTTTGATTTAATACTCTCGCACTCTTTTCCCACACTTTCAAGCTCTGTCCTGCTGTTCTGGCTTTGACAGGAAGCCCAAAGTAGTCATCAGTTTCTATAATCAAGAAATTTGCCACAAACAGCTCTTTTATTAAAATCAATGAGAGATCTGACCTGTTAATTTCTGAAGTAGCCTCCTGTATGTGGAGGGGCTCTGCAATATAGTCTGGATCTAAGATGTGAGAAATGACACTTTGTATTGCTCATGGGGTGCTAAAAATGTATAGATGTGAAATAGATTGGGAGATCTGCCAGTACAAAGTTAATAGAAGTTCTCATAATTTCCCCAAGTGACATTACTGACCTGAGCTTGAAGTGAAGCCAGGTCTGGTTTCACATCATCTAACATTTCACTAAATGTTAAACAACTGAGATAGAATTTTTATTAGGTATGCCAGTATTTCATAATTTACCCCAACCTCTAGATATATATTTTCCTTTTACAGTCCAGGAGATGTTTATTATAGTCTTTTGAGATGCATTAAAAGGGTGTTAGTACAAATAAAGCTCCCTTCCTTATTCTCCAGGCAGGCTGCAAAAGCAATTTAATATCAGCACACTGGATACCTGGTGTGCTGCTTTAACGCATAAGGATCCAACAAGTACACTCCAATGCTCTCGAGGGCAGATGTTTGATGACTTAGAGCTGCTACAGTGGGAGAAGGTAACACAATGATGCCGAGGGGAGAAAGACCTTCGCAAAGGCAGCCCACCAACAGAGTGTTAGTTTTCAAAACGTACCCACTCAACCCAATGGCACCCACAGCAGGGAAACATAAGGTAAATTAGTGACCTTTCAAGCCCAGATGTTAAGAGAGTAGAATAGCTGAGAAATCCAAGGGCGAAGGTCAAGATAAAGAGTGCTGCATAAATGCAACAGCTGTAAGACACTGAAAAGGCATCAGAGACTGCGAGCACCAGGAACATATAAATCACCCTGAGCAATCTGCTGCAGCAAGGCGTGCTGGTCTAGACAGTCTCTTTAAACTATTGCCAACACTTTCCAAAAGTGTGTGGTTAAAATTAGGCTTCCCGAATCCATATTTAGAAATTGAAAGGCACTAAAAGTACTGAGCACCCATCAAAACATATGGGCTCACAAAGCCCCTGGAAATCAGGTTACATGTTTGAGGCAGAGATTTCTGTTCTGAGTTGCCCCATAACTGTGAAGGATCTTGGTCAGAAAGCACCCCCCCTTTCACCCCCCTCCAGATCCAGCCTAAAGAAGCATTTTAGAATCAGCTTCTAGATTATGAAGAGCTTTGACCTATATAGAAAACCCAGAAGCCTGAGCAGCAGAACTAATGAAATTCAATTTCCAAATGTTTCTTTTCCACTGTATTTCCCAATACCTATAAGGAGGGACTTAAACCAGGGCCTGTTTCCTTTATACTCCCCTCATTTTCATAAAAATTGCATAACTTTAGTGTCCTCATCATGGGTGGTTAAAGTTAGTCCCTGTTTTCACACATCTACTTGGTTATATGGAAGAATGCTCAAGGATTTGGGGATCCTGTCACTTCCAGTGAAGGCTCTATAAGCCACAGAGTGATACAAACCAATGGGCTTTGTGTTGTTTATGTATCTGCAGCTTCTCTAATTTATTACAGGATTTTTACCAAGCAGAACCCTTTCCAAGGCTGTGCCTATGCTTACAGAGAGACTTGTTTCAATCTTGTTCTGTCAATCTTTCTGTTGTGCAAGCTGTCTCTCAACTTACAGGAAGCTGATTTGTGCTAATAGGTGTACTATATTCTCCAATTTGCCTTACTGAGAAATTTCCATGAAGCATTCTAAAAGCTGAGGAGGAGGGGAAAGGATAAATCACCTTTAATTGGTAGCACATGGCCAACAAAAAGCCCAACAAACCCAGTTAGCCACAACATCAAGATTTTTTTGTCTTATGAATTTACTGTGCAAGTTTCCTTGTTTACTAACACACCAGCATCAATTCACAAAGGGACATAAACAAATGCTATTCCACTGGATTAAGACACAGATCTCTGTAAACAACACTGAGTATTCCCTTTGGCAGATGCAATTTCCATGACCCCAACCCCTACCTGTGCTCTCTGCAGGCAGCGAGTGCATCAGAAGGGTGCTGAGTTCAGAGAAGTAGCAGAAACAACAGTGAGTAATGCAGGCACTAGGCTGAGCTCTATTACAGAATACACCAGGCTCCATGCATTAAGCTGACCAGCAGAAAAAAACTTATGAACCGTTGGGTTTCTTCCTCCACCAGATCTGAGTTTAGTCAGATCATTAGAGTTCTAATATGTTTATTGCTCATTAATCTTTTTAAGGCTCTGATCTTGTAAACACTCATGTGCTCGTGTTCATTGCTATGGTTTCAATTGTTGCCCAGAACTGTTGCACAAAGTTCAATTGCTGTGTTTTTCTTTCTTATGGAATTGAGTCCTATGAATATGGCCTATTTAAAATTAAAATTAGGCAGCGATTAACAACTGTTTCCCAAATCAAGAGGAAACAAAAAAGCCCTATTGAGACAACACAATACTGTATGCCTTCTGACAGATTTGCATGTTCCCCAGCCCTTGTCCTATTCGGGCTTTAGTGGTAGAATGAGGAAACTCACAAAAATACCTTTGTTTTCTCGGAAAGGTGTGTTTTTCCATTTAAAATAGCTTTGAGGAAAATACCCTCCCAGCAATTTAGAATTGTTTTTCTCAAACCATAACAAAACATACTACAGCTCATACATATAAATACAAAGAGACATAAACAAAACACTTAGACTATCCTTGATTATTAATACCTGCATTTTCTAAACATTACTGGCTTCAAGACAAACTTACCTTGAAAGCACTCATGAAGGATGTTTACTGCTCTGACAGATGCTAAGAGCAGCTGCAGGGCCCTCTGCAGAGAGCCTGATGCTCAGCTTTCTCATGCTCGCAGGTAAGGTTTTTTAGCCTCATCCTGCAGAAGGGTGACAGAGTGCCCTGCCTCCATTAAAGAGCCTGGAGCAGAGAAAGGGAACAGCAGGAACAGCCCTGCTTGAAGAAGAGTTTCACAGGGGTTTGAGCTGTGCTCTGATTTCTGAGTCACCCAGACAGCTGAACCTGAAGGAGGTGAAGCATTCTGCTCACTCCATCAAGGTCAATCACTGCTGGAGTATTTGTCATGTTCTGCTCTGGCTGCTGTCAGAGTAAAGGGAGGCAGCCGGCAATGGTGATGAGCTAATGAAGCTCATCTGGTACATTAGGTAGAAGAGGTGTAATGCAGAAGATTGCATGCCCAAACCCTACTATTAACTCATGCAAAAGTTGGCTCTGTGTTCTTTCCTGAAGACAGAGTGGAGGCTTGCAGAGTCATTACTGGGAATAAAGATGATAAATTACAGTTGCTTTTCTAACCATGTGCACCCTTTCTTTTACTTCCAGTGTGACTCAAGTTGCTCCTGAGATCTACCTGGGACAGCTACCACTCCAGTCATCTTGTCCTCATGCACTTTATCAAGCCTCTAGAAAGCATTTGCTCTCAGATGAGAGCACGCATTTCTTTGCATACTCAGTGATTTGCAGTTCTGCATGTCCCTGACTGGGCTGAGGAGCCCTGTGGTGGTCTGAATCCCCCCACCTGGACCTGTTTGATCCTCTCCTGGGTGTACAGCAGGCTGTAGAGCTCTTAACTGTGCATCAGGGATCGCGCAGGGCCCTTTCTCTGGTGTAGGTGAAACCACTGAATAGGAGCGCTCAGCATCTGGCTCTGATCATGTGCTCTGGCACAAGTTCCCTGATAAGACCATCAGCAAAGCACATGGAGGGCAGAGAAACACAGGGATTGTTTTCAAACCCAGACCATGCACAGAGAGCTAAGTCCCAGGGGATCAGCTCATGTTAAGCCAGATCCTTAGGAGATCTCAGCACTCAGTAATATCCATGCTGGTAGGAGAGCTGGAGAGCACAGCATTTATGCGCTAGTCTCTCTTGAAACCATATGAGTTTCTCCTGGTACTTGAATCAAAGCCAAAGTCTTTCTGCCTCTGTCCCTCAATGTAGGAAAACACTGGCCATCATCTCTCCAAATTTAATTCTCAACCCACTAAACTCAAGAGGACTTTTGCCTTTAGCTTTGACCTAATAGTAGGATTTCTCCCACTGCCTCAATACCCACTGGTAAAACTGGCAGCCTCATACTTCTTCCATTTCACCTGGTTCCTGAGCTCCCATGGATGTGCACAGCAACGCTGTCTGCTGCTCTTTGGCCTTCTGGGTGCTAAAGGAATGAAAAATGCTTTAAAATATTTAATGACAAATTTAGAGTCTTTTCAGGGGAGTCCTCAACCAGCTCGTGGGATTCATACAGCAGAATAGATTTGTCTGTAGATTAATCCACAAAAATGCTAGTACCCCTGGGGGCCTATTGATACAATATAAAGTTAGAGATAACATCTTTGCCAATGTTCTGTACTAATGCTGTTGTCTATCTTATTTTCCCCCTTATAATTTCTTCTTGTTGGTCTTTTACGTGGAACTAGCATTTTTGTCCTAATTAGACAATTACACATTATGATGCACTAATCTGTTAACCTATGTTCACAAATCTTTTAATTACAGCAGTTGTCTTTGATGTGCTGTTATTATTCAGCTATGGCAATAAACAATCCAACAGCTAACTGGAAGGAACTCATTATTTTCTGAGAGACATTGTCATTATTTTTCAAAGTATTTTTTCCCTAGAATACGGAGAGAGAATAACCAGAGAAATAAGAAGAGAGAGTCATTACAGAAACCAAACACCTCGTTCCACCATATTGATAATTATTGTTGAAAACACAAAGATCTTTTGCAACATAAATAAGTCAGGGACTTATCCTTCACACTTGTAATCCCCAAGCTTTGAAACAGCCAGAGTGATGAGAAAGCCTTCTCTAGAGGCAGCACGAGCAACAGCAGCAGGTACAGGACATGTAGCCCTTCATCCTGCTTCCAGGTTTCCATGTAAGCACTAGAGTTAGATGGGACACAGCCATAGAGCAAAAGTTTTTGCTCATTTTTAAAGGTGGAGTAAAGACTCCAAATGCTTAACAAGACCTACAGGAAGTCTGGAGAGGGGCTTTGGACAAGGGCCTGTAGGGACAGGCCAAGGGGAATGGCTTTAACCTGCCAGAGGGGAGACTGAGATGAGCTCTGAGGCAGAAGTTCTTCCCTGTGAGGGTGCTGAGGCGCTGGCACAGGGTGCCCAGAGAAGCTGTGGCTGCCCCATCCCTGGCAGTGTTCAAGGCCAGGTTGGACACAGGAGCTTGGAGCAACCTGCTCTAGTGGAAGGTGTCCCTGCCCATGGCAGGGGGTTGGAACTGAATGAGCTTTAAGGTCCCTTCCAATCCAAACCAGTCTGTGGTTCTGTGATTGTATGAAAAGAGCAGAAACAGCCACAGAGACCTCATATGAGAATAGGAAGGGGAAAACGGAGTGTAATCAGGCCATCTATTGTAAAACCACAAGTCATTGTTTCCAATAGACTATTTTTGGCCTAGTTTCCCAATACACAGGCACTCACATACCCTTTCTGCTGGCAGTAGAAAGCAGTAGCTGTTATAGAGAACATAAAGCGAATGGCAGAAAATAGTGTTGGGTCTCCAAAGCAAATCAGCCACCCGTCCTCATTCCTGGCAGATGTTTTCCTAACCCCTTCTTGAAGAGCTGTAATGATGGAGGAGTTATGCCCTCTACAGCAATCTTTTCCAGTGCTGAACCCTCCCTGCCCTGCAAGTGCTTTTTCTAATGTGTAATCTGTGTCACCTCTGCCAATTTAGGGCCATTATTTGTTGCCTTACCCACTTTCCTGGAAGAGAGGAGCAGAGCAGAGCAAGATAAGAGTAAGAAGAAGGGAAGACATCTGCTCTGTTTCCTGGGGAGCAAGCCTGTGCCGACCTTTCTGTAGTCTTCAGCTTGTTTCATTTCTCGTACATGTACTCTGCTTTCCACTCCATAAAACCCAGCAGCAACTGTGCCATGGTGAGACGATTGGTGAGAACTTAAAGGGTTCATTTTGTCACAGTTTTAAAATGTCAGATTAAGCTGTGTAGTCACATTAGTACCGTTAGCTTTAATATACTTGATGCCTAATCTGCCAGGGCTGCTTTATTGACAGGCTGCATCTCTATTTGAGCTTGAATAAACTTGTGCATAAAACGTTATCAGCAATGACAGCTGAAAAGAGGTCTATTGCTCTTTAAATTTTTGATGGGAGGCAAGCATTCTGTCATTTGTGATAGCATTATATGTAATCCAACATAACAACTTGATAGTCTGATATAACAACATTCCAGCTTCCCCGCTACCATTGTAAAGAGATGCTGTACAAGCTGCTACTACACGCAATAATATCAGCACTGACAGCTGGAAGAAGAATCACGCTTCGTTCTTTAAATCTCTTGCAAAACCCCCTCATCTTTATTGATTTGTTTTCTTGGGGCTGGACATCTTTGTTTGCCCAAAATTCCTAGGGAAATGGGGCTGGTTTGGAAACTCATAACAGGATGGAGGTGACTCAAGAGATGTCTGTTTCTACAGTGCTGCCTGAAAAGCTGGTGCAGTGTGATCATGCTCTGCCCTGAATCATAGGACAGGGGTCCTCAAAGCCTTTGCTTGCTGCACATATTGCAGCTCCATCTTCTAAGCTCTCATGTCACTGCTGGCTTCCCTGCCTCTCTGTTTCTGCCAGACAGGGGTTGGGTGCTGTCGCCCAGAGTCCCTATCTTCCTCCTTTGTCCTCAAAAACCAGGATAATCACACCCCTGGTTTAGCAGCAGCAGCCTTCAGTATGCTGCCAGAAGAGGTGAGTTCTGCCACCGTACAGGGGCATTGCCCACCTCTCCTTCAGCAAGTGCCACGTCCCTTCATGCTGGATGCTCACTGCACTCACAGTCACATAGGAGAAGCGTAATGCGTAGATCAACTATTTTGACCACTATTGGTTTATTAATTGAATTGTAACTTTTTACATTGCAATATCTTAACTGCTTGAGGTCAGGCAATTCGGAAATTAACTCCAAGTTAGTTCTCACAAGAAAAAGATCAATACACAGGATAAGACAGATCCATTGGATTATGAACAGTTCATGTCCTAGAGAAATATCTACTCTGCTTTTTCTTTAAGTGGACTTGATTTTCACTCCTTTACACCTCTTCCATGCTAGTATTATTGATTGAAGTCAATGAAAATCCAGTGGAGCAATTCAGTATAATTTAGCTGAGCTGCACCAGCATGAAACTGGTATGGCAGCAAGGACCAGTGCCAATGATACGGCATCACCAGCTTTGGCAGCTACATCAAGGACCAGTTTATTTTTCCACATGCTCCACTGCACGCTATAACAACCCTAGTAAGCAACCAAGTGACACTGAGAGTTACCCAAAGGTATGTTCAAGCAAAGGAGCACATTTTAATATTGCACCATATGTTGCTAAACAAGCTGTCAGGCAAAACTTATAGGCAGGTGGATACGAGCCCCGTACATAAATAGCTGGGGTGTATGTATTTTAAGGCACAGATTTGTGGGGGAAGCTGTGCTCCACCTGATCTCTGGCTGGCAGGGAGCACTGCAATAACCTCACCTGACCTCTGGCAGAACAGCAATACCAGAATTTCACATGGGCTCTTTTACCCTTCTGTTCCCAGTTTTATTCCTGTCTGTACATGTTATAGCATCACGTTCTTCTCTGGTTAAACCTTTCCTTCATTGTAACTACAAAATAGCCTTCTCTTGTCCAGGAGCATCATTACAGATGTTTATATAGCACTGCCCGTGCATGTCATAGAATTGTTCAGAATAGAATACCTTTACAGATCATCAAGTACATCAAGTACAACTGAATGCCTTGCAATGGCGAGTCCACCACTGAACCATGTCCCCAAGTGCTCCATTTAGAGAAACATCTGATCCAGGCAGATGCTCTGTGGAGCCAAGGCAAGCCTGGGGAGCACACCCAGCTGGGGAAGGGCAGGTTGCATTTGCAAAGCGTATCTTATGCAAGAGCACCAGTATCCTCTCCAAAGGCGGGTGAGAACTGCTTCTGTTTGCAGAGGGAGGAATTGAGGCACGTCCCTAGCATCAGCCTTGAGTCTTTCTCCTGATGTCCATAGGGCTGGGGAGGGACCTGGGCTAAGACCTGTTCACCGTGTGCCAAGGCAGAGGCTTAATCCAACTGGATATGCTATTAAGAAGTTATTCCCTTCACAGCTTCATGAAAAAAAGACTTAAGGCAATTGTGCTGTGCATATACATATGGGACTGGAAACCTGTAGGGTGAAGACATGTTCCAGGATTGGGTTCTCCCAGACCTCCAGACACTGGTCCTGCTGCCTTTGAAAATCAAATGCAGTTTATCCTGCTCAGTCCTCCAGCTGGAAGTGGTGGGAAGATCAGAGCTTCTGGAATTAATTGGAGATTTTATTATTAATAAAAAAAGTGCTCCAGTTACTGTGCATAAAAGCAACTTTCATTCTTGTGATGCATTCTTTTCCAGGCTTCTCGAGACTGCTGCTAAGATAGGTAACTCTTAACGTCTTTATATTGCTTTAATTCACAGTCTCTTGACAAACTGCTTAGACTCAGACTCTGGGAACACAAACGTGTGTGATACAAAGTAAACACATAAGTAAGTGTCAGCAGTTAACAGAGGTAAATTAATGGTTAATCGGACCACACATGTATAATTAGTTCCAGGTTCTAGGTTGAAAGTAATAAAATACTTCTAAAAGAAAAAATTGTGGTTATTAAAGTAATCCCAACACATTGTAACCAAACCCCCAGCTCCTCTGTGTCTCTCACAAAGCCAGTATCAAACTTCTTGGCCACATGAATAGGGCTCCCTGCTGAACTCAACCCACCTTCCCACCCCATTCCTGGGCAAAGCTTTGGGGTTCGTCCCTTTGAAGCTCTTTTGAAAGGCTGCGATTATGGCGTAAAGGCCTGCTTGGGTGTGTGGTTAGAGGTTATGTCTGTGTCTCCATGGATAGGAAGTTTTAGGAAGCTCTGGACAGGGCAGTGATTTCCTTCCTCTCTGGATCATTGGATCACCTTCCAGGGATGCACAGTGAAATGCTGTCAGCTCAGTACCGCTCTCCTTGTGGGGTGACAAGTGGGCTGTGCTCACTGGTGACCCACAGCTCCTGTTGGCTCTGAGCAGTATTTATCCAAGAGCATTTGCCAAGCAGGCTTTTGGTATTGAAACCGTTTGGGCTGAGGCTACAGAAAGAGTCTTTGTGAATCTCTAGGAGCTAAATTGCTTAATTGCAGCCCAGAGAGGGCCACTGCATTAAACCAATCTCTCTATTTTAAATGTCAAGAACAAGGCCCTTGCTGGAAGATCAATAGAAGCACAGGAAGAGTATTTTCAGTTTTGCATCCTTCATTCATCATTATCTTCATTACTTGCCTTGATTGCAAGGCTGCTCTGAGCCAAGCAGAAGAGACGCAGGCTGCCATCCGTCTTGTCTGTCCTCTGAGTTGCAATCCATTTGTTCTTTCCCCCCAGCCCGGCTATGAGGAGTGGGTGGCTTTGTGCAGGCATGAGCTCTCCAGGATGGAGGAGAGCTCTGGCTGAGAAGGGAGCACCAGTTGGCAGAGCCAGGAGTGCAAGCCTGGGCTTGCAGGAGGAAAGCAAATGCACAAAGATACTCGCTAAGGGCAGACTTTTTTTTGCCATAATTTGTCATCGCTGTTGCTATTAAAATGTAAAATAGGAAAGCAGAGTCGAGGAAGGAAGTCAGGAGAGCTGGAGACATGCAGCGGCTCCAGCCTGGAAGCTCCTTGCCTGCTAATGAGGCATGAAACACCATGCAGCTTTTGTAATGCAGAGCTCAGTAATGGATTAAGTTGGACAGCTTGTCTTCCTGCAGAAGGCGAAGTGGCAACTGTGAATTAAGGTAGGTGCACAAGTGGGTTTAAAAAAAGAAATCAAGCCAGTGTTGGGGCAAAGAAGGTTAGGAAAATGCTTAATGGTGTGTAGCCTTACTCAGGCTTAAAAGGCGAGTGCTGTCCTCGTGTCACCAGAGCAGATCCACGTACTTATCATCAGCTCCAGTTATGGGGAGACTTCATTTTACAGATGGGATGGTCCCAGCTTTGGCTAACAGCCACTGCTGCTCTACTACTGACCACCTTAGGGTTTTGTGTGAGCTGAGAAGATGACACTTACTCACGGTGTAACTACCTTTAACAGCAGCCAAGAGATCTGAGAGGCCAAAGGTATGTATTTAACTGTAGGCAGCTTTTAATAGTTCTCAAAATGCCTTTTCAATGAGAACTTCACTCAGGAGGTCAAATAAATTGAGTGAAAACTGTGATTTCATTTCTCTTAATGTGCATTGAAGGCAGGCTCCAAGAGGACAGCCATTTCACATCGGGTGCCTTTGCATTCAGGGGTTAATTTGCATGCTGGCATTTTAGGTCTCATTTATACCGTATTTTCTCAGTAAACACACATCAAGTCTGAAGATCTTAATTAGAGTCTTTGGAAAAACCCAATATGCTATAATTCTTCCACTGAGGTCTATGTGGAAAACAAGGAACATATTTCAAATGCAACGCTAACAAACAAACAAGTGTGCGCAGCCCTAGTATATAGACCCAGTATATACACACATACTTCCTTAATATGCTTGCTTAGACTTTACAATCTGTTTATTAATTCATGAATAGACTTGATATGCCCTCTGGAAAAAAAATATTAGAATAATCTCTCTCAATTGGCCTCACTGTTAGCATGCCTCTAATTAACTAATGTACACCTCCACTTGCTATTAAACAGCTCCATGATTCTTAACACCAGTGTTGTTAGGTGCCAGCTATAAAAATTTTTAACAGCTCTCCTGTTACCACTTTTCTCCTAAGTACATGAAAGTGGCTTTACATATTTGACCTTTCCTTCCCTGCTCCCGCGTTTTTAACCCTTCTTTCCCACTGCAGCAAGGAGCTGATGCACTGGGTATCTCATGGCTGGTGAAGATGCAATATCCTGCTGCTCGACACAGGGATAGTTTGCACTGGCTCTGAGGACAGAGTCCTCATGTGCTTCCCCCTGGACTGCAAGGGACTGTTTGAGGAGCAAAGCTCTGATTTTGCAAAGGCCCTTTAGCAAAGGCCAGGAGAGATGCTATGGCAGTGTCTTTTCATGGGTTAGCTTGCATCAGGAGGCAGGAGCTCTTGGCCTGGCACTAAAATATCCATACACCTTTAGCTCCAAATGCAACAGAAACACTTTAGCCAGTCCACAGCCTAACACCCAGTAATCACCAGGAAGGCAAGAGCAAATCCAGGGGATTATTTTCCTTTTTCAAGGTAAGCAGGATCATGTAACTCAGCTGGAGTTCAGCCAAAGGCTGACAGATCTGGGATGAGCCAGACCCAGCAGTTAAGGAGAGCATCAGGAGTCGGATGGGATCAGTCTATAGATCATAAATGCAAAGTGACCCTCCGGCCCAGTGCTGAAGCAATGGCTAACAAAGAAAAATTACTCAGAGGGAAAGATGCCATGTCTTGAACAGCTCCTCCTGGACACCAGGCTTGGAACTAGAGGTCATCAGCCAAGCAGCACCAAGGTTACACCAGGTTTTTATGGCTGATGGAGCTGGCTGAGAGTACAATCCGGAGGGACATGGCTTTGGGCCATGATTATCATGTACATTTTCATCTTACCATTCAGAGAATGTAAATTCTGATTTTTACCTATTAGCTAAAGAAAGAAAACCAAACCTATGTCCTGTCCAAACAGAAAGCACAGGCAGATAAGCCATTTCTTCTGACAACTCTGATTACATGAACATACTGAATGCTGTTAGCAATTTTGGTCTGGACCATGCATAAAACATACAAAGTCTGAACTCTAAATCCATCACTGTGTGATCCAAATGAACAGGTCATTTGGATTGCCCTATGGGGTGTGCTAAGTGCCTTGCTTAGGATCCTGCCTATGAGCAAGCTGAGGAAGAGATGCTGAGAGCAGAGCAGGAGCAGCAAGGGGAAGTGCAGCGCGGGTCCTTCTCATTGTATCCCCCAGCATCAGCCCTCTTTGGCCAGACTCTGCACATCCTCTGCAGCAGCTATTGGACCACTGAATGTATCTTACCTGTCTGAGAAATCCTTTGTAGCATGCCATGGCCAGGAGCATCACAGCTCAACAATGCGAGTGGGAAAAAACACCTCCTTCTGCTTTCAGCAGCTTTCAGAGTCTGGCAGGAGCTGAAAGCACTTGAAATAAGATCCTCAAAGCCTTTTGCCAGCAAACTAGCATCCATCTACCCCAAGGAGCAGTCCCTGGCTCTCTGGTCAAAAGATACAAATGGCTCACAGCAGCTCTGTACAAAACCAGTCATCTGGGGAGCTACCAAGGCATGCTGCATAGCACGTGTATTGGATCCTCCACCAACCCTATGGAGTGTTTTTATGGCCTTAAAACAATTTTTCCTGCATGGTTTTCGCTTCCTAAAATAAGGGGAGGTTCATGATACAGCATCTGACAGGACACTGGATGAATTTTTTACCTTGGCCTTGTAACAAAGGGCTCAGCAGTGTGAGAAGAGCCTGTCCTGGTACAGCCCTACCTATGCTGCCTACCAGAGCTGCTCCCTGGAGTATATTATCCTCTGAATTACACACAGGTTTGTCTCATCGAAGGTGCTCCTGTCTCCAGAGGAGAGCCAACACATGGGAGCTAACATGCAGAGTGTAGATGTTCAAGAGACCCACACTGAGAAGCAAATGAGGGAACAAAAATACTCAGCAATGTAGACCCTCCCAGAAATGTCCATCATGATTGCTCAGAGGTCACTAGAACAACAAGGGGCTGTCTCACCTGCCAGGGATGGCACTCATAAATAACAGCAGCCTGTGACAGCCGGGAGGTGTAGCTCTCTGTAGGCAATTGTATGTGAAACAGGCAGACAGGTGCCATCACTCCAGCAGAACCCAAAGCCAAATCACACCCTTCAGTACTTTGAATTCAAAGCACAAGTATCCTGCAGCCTGGAAGTTAACTGTCATCCTTAAAAGCCAGTTCCTAATAGAGACTTTGGTTGAAGCAATTGCTGTGTCCCTGTGTTGCCACTATCCCTGGATGAGAAGTGTGCCTAATGGGGGAGAAGGGTAATCTCATTTGATATGAAATTATATTAGTGACAGCTTATTCCTGTGACTGCTCAAAGGGCTGGGCAGGTTGGATGGTGTTTTCATGGTATTTACTAACCTAAAAGTGAATAACTGAAGAAGCAAATGTCACCAGGGAAAGGGCAGCAGGAAGAGTAGGAGCACATGGGGGCAAAGGCACCACCAGCCTGGCACACAAATGGAAAGACCTGGAGAAAGGAAAGGACAGCCAGGACCCAGAGCAGAGATGAAGAAGAGCACAAAGAGAGGAAAAGCAAGAGTGAGCAACAGTGGGGACTGTTTGGTTATCCCAGTGTGAAGGAAGAGATTTCAGGTAGGGTTTTTGCTGCCCTCAGTGCCCACAGCTCAGCCAAGTTCCTCTTGCTGCAGAGCAGGAGGGAGGCTGGCTCCCCATCAGCACCCACTACCTCTGTTTAACCCCCATCAAATGCCCTGCCTCAAGCAGGGCAGTCACACCACACAACTGGTCATTTTTATTCCGTTGCATTCCTTTACACAAGACTTTCACTGAATACAGAGTCAGCTCTTTACAGGGCTTTCAGGTCTATAGAGTTGAATATATACATCTTGACCTTACAACTTTTCAAACAGCCCTACAGCAGACCACTGCCAGTTTTCTGAAAGAAGAGCTCATCATTTAGTGCTTCATCACGTAGCACCAGTGCTGATGACAGGCAGAACAAGATGAGCAGAAAGCACTGGCACCCCCCACAGCAGGACACCTCTGGTCTCACTAAATATCAAATCCAAGAGTGTCTGTGCACTGGTGAGAGCTGGTGCAGATGTTCATGGGCAGTCAGACTTCCCTCTATCCCTCCAAGGCTTCTGGAGGTCTGAGCCAGCTTGGAGAGGGAGAATTCCCCTGATTGCTCTGCAGCTGGGGACTAACAAGAGGAAAGATGCTCCCAGTGCAGAGGAGGAAGAACCACTGCTCTTAGGCCCACAGACTGACCCTTGCCTTGTTCCTGCTGTCAGCAGACAACATCTACACTGTCATTTAATAAACAGACCAGCAGTTAGCTATTACTGCTTAAAAGTGGCAATAAAGTACATTATTTGTGTTTTATTACTTACAGTTAGTAATATAATAAAATTAAAATAACATCAACTAGTGGCGTAAAGGCTTTGGGAGCTGAGATTGCACATACAAGAGTCTACTTTACACACTGAAGTACTCCAAGGAGTGAGAAATGACACTTCTCCTGTCTTCAAATGTCTATGGGAGCAGGACACCTTTGCCCCAGGCCATCTCATGTCTTGAGACCAGAACATGCTGGCAGGTCACATGTGATGCTGAGCTGCAGTTAGTGATAGAGCAGCAAGGGGTGGATTAATGGGTTACCTGCCTGCAGGTTTGGTTTTGTAGAGATCTGAAATGAACTGCTTTGTGGCAGGGAGGTGGTGAGCAGCCAAATGAACTGAATCATATCCAGGTCTGGCATTCCCCAAGGGTAAGAGAATTCTCTCATCCTCTTTCCCAAATAATCTTGTCCTTGCTCAGTCACTTCTGCTGCATCATGTGCAAGTGTCAGAAAATGTCTTGTTTTACTCTGCTCAGAAAGATTTGCTTTGTCTGCAAGCAACGTCCCATCTCCTTCCACCATTGTCTCCATCTCCTCCTGCTCCCTTTGGGCTGGCGTTGCAGTCAGTAGATCCCTTCTGCAGCCTCTTCTTTCTGTACAAGAGCAAAAAAACAGCCCAGCAAACAAAAACTGGGTAGATTTCTTTCAGTTAATGCCCTAAACAGGCTCAGAGAGGGCCCGAGGGCCACCAGAGCTGGCACAGGAGAGCATCAGAGACCTGGTGTGGTTTCCACTCAGCAAGCTGAATCCACGCTGCATCTCCTGTATGTTCATCCACTTCCAAAGCTCAGAGAGATGTTGCTGCTCTGTGCTGTTTACCTCCATCCATAGCTGTAAAAGCTGGATTTGTTTTTTCCTGCATCCCCACCAAGCTGACAAATAAAACACTGCAGCAGTTGCTGCCCCTCTTCTCGGGCATGCAGAGGTCAGTCAGTCTTTGGTTCCTGTTTGTAAAGCACACTGAACATGTGTTATGGAAGTGATAAGCATCAAAGTAACTCTTTTTTAAAACGTTGATTTCAGGACAAAGAGATTTTTTTCCCCTCCATTTTATCACAGATATCAGAAGAGGAACAGACTGATTAGGACTATTCCCTGGGCCATTCCCTCAAGGGTTTTATGCAGGGCAATGTATTACATGAAAGCAGCACCATTTGTACTCTAAATCATTTGTACCTGTATTGAAATATTACTGAATTAATTCCTTGTGTTGGGAACAGTCCCTACATGATCCATCTGGGATATGAGGGCATGAGGAGGGACCCTGAGCATCCAGCTCCTGGTCCTTGCTATGACCTGAAGTTTCTTTCCTGCCATCACGCACCCTCACTGCGGCATCACGGCAAAACAAGTTATTCTGATCACGTTCCTCCACCAGCATCCACTAAATACACCAGGGGGAATTATTCCGTGGTACTTATGGAGAGACATCACTGTTTAACTGTAAATTAAAGCCAAAATATCTACAGAAAGTGGGATCCATCAAGGCCAAAAGAGACGGGAGTGCTCAGGTAGATTAACAGGAACAACTGGTTCTGCTCATATGCTGAGCAGTTCCACACAGGAGTCTCCTCTGCTCCACCATCAAAATCACATCAGCTGCGCAGTGTGGTGAAACAAGCTGAACTTATCCTAGCCCAAGCAGAGCAGAAAGGCAGCTTTAACCTGAAGAGCATATGAATTGCATGAAGAACATATCCCAGGCGCAGAAGTGCTGGATTAGGGTATTTATGGCTCTCCAAGGTTAATTTCACAAGCAGAGCCAGCCAGCCAGCCAGCAAGAGCCTTTAAAGCACCACATAACCCGAAAAGGCCTAATGCAATTAAAAGCTGAATGGAGGGCACACAGTTGTTCCACTGGGAAAAGGAGACCACCGCTTTGAAACAGAGGTGCAGAGGTGCCAGGCCAGGCAGGAGGTGTCCCTCAGCCCTGCTTGGGTTGGTGCTTCAAACCCTGCTGGATGCCTGCAGAGACACAACATCAAGCAGAGGACAATAGTAAGCATCACACCTGACGTATGCACCTCACCAGTGATGGAAACAGAGCCCACCAGCTCCATTTGCCATGCCACCGCCTTGTCTCTTTTCACAAGTAACTTGCTCCCAATTGAATACAGTGATGTAGATCTCTGTCCTGCTCACCAGCAGCTGCCCCACGCACCACCTCTGACCCAGGCGTCCGCAGCACTGTCTGTGTTTGCCTTCCACAGGCAGTGGGCTCTTGCTGGGGTTTATGTTGTGTTTTTAATTACAGGCTTTGATACGAAATGCTCCTGCGTTTCATAGAGCAGCATTTCATTCCCACCGCCCTCCAGCCTTTCTTGGTATCAGAGGCCAAACCACAATGGGGGAAAATTTTTTGCTCCATATCTTTACGGTGTTTCTTCCAGGAGCACATAAAACAAATTAGGCACTTAGGCCATTATTAGGCACTTATGGCCTTTTGATGTTTATGATTTATAACAGCAATTTGCACTTATGTAGCGTGTTTCAGCTGAGGCTAATCCGGCGATGATAGCACTTTGCAGTTCAGTCGCGTCTTCCCTCTTCAGCTCTTGGAGAGCTTTGTAAGGCCATGCTAGGTCTGAGAGTGAAGAGCTCCTCTGGGGTGCCAGGAGTCCTGTGCCACTGGGCATCTTTCCACACACCCCATACCAGCACTATGCTCAGAGCCAGCCTGAGTGACCAGGCACTGTAGCCCTGTTAGAAGAATATATTGAAGAGCAGGCTCTGCCATCCACAAGACCTGGTCCAGGGAGCTTGGCTATCTCACTGCCTGTTAGGCACGGGAAAGTCCGACTGTCCTCTACCTGCTGTTCTTTGATGCTGTCCCAGTAGAAATGAAGCGTATTTGTGAATAACAAACTTATTTCTCCCCATGAGCAGATGCATTGCTCCAGACCTGTGCTGGGCAGGGTCAACTTCAGTGTGCATCCCTACAGCTAGGTGAGCCAGAGTGGAGACAGCAGGTCAATGGGGACAACTCTTCCGCTTCCTGTGGCAGGAGCCTTGTTCTATCTGTTGAGCCCACACTCAAAAGAAATCAAGCTCTCCTGACCTCACCAGGGACAGGAACCCAAAGCCTAGTGAAATACAGCAGGACTTCTTGGCTCTGGGCATAGTTTATATTCCAGGGCAAGCTGAGAGCTGCAGTACAGAGAAACCACCAAAACACCTTCTGCTACAGCATTTCCTCTCTGTGGATTTACAGGTGACTTGGAAAGAGTTATCCACCTGTCTTAGCATCTTATTTTCTCCCTCCTTTTTGGCAGCTTGCTACAGCTTATTTTAGCTCAGAAAGGAGACCCAGGAATGAGTGTTCCCAGCGGGGGTGTGGGGAGGTGAAGCTGTGCTGTCTGCTCGGGGCTTGGCTGCTTTCCCCCAGCTGAGAGATGAGTCCGTCCTTGCTTTTCTTCACAAGGATGCCCTTACAGCTTCTTTCTAGGGTTTTAAATACAAGGTTTTGTCTGAAGGGCAAAGCCAGCAGGAATTTGCTGCAGAGGATGAAAGATGGGAGCGCAGATTTGGGATGGAGGGTGCTGGAGCTGGGGCTATTCCTGCCACTGTACCCCTGTGAGAGAGGAGTTATGAGTTCCTCCACAAGCCATGGGGAAATGTCTCACTACTCTTCCTGACTCGCAGCTGCCTCTCTGCTTCCTTTGGGTCACCCCCTTGGTGCCTTGTCTTCCTTGCATGGGGAGATTGCTCAAAGGCAGCAGAAATGAAGATGCTCCAAGCCAGTTTGCGAGGATACAGGTCTGACAAAACCTGCTTACGATGCAAACTCATTCTCTGTGAACGTACCCTATTTCTCGGGGATGTTTTAGAAAATTAAACATGCCATCGACCCAAAAGTTTACCTTTATGCAAATGTCAACATCTGGCAGAAGGACTCGTGGCCTTTTTCAGCCTGTCTGTACCAAGGGGCTGCCTTCTGTATTTTGGTTGTACCCAGACACCCATCACCATATACATGCTAAGCACATCCTGACGTGATTTTCCTAGTAAAGGCAAGTGTAGAGAGCTAAGCGTTAAATGCTCTTTCAAAGCCACCAGGAATATCACTGTTTACTTGTTTTCTGGTCTGTAACAGATGCTGGCATTCAACATTCAGAATGCCTCCGGAAAAAAGGGAAAAACAGAGATTGCCATGACAAGGTTAGCAAATGACAATTATTTGTCAGTAAATCTTTTTCTCCCCCCCTCTCCAGTGAAGCTGCTCTTTATGAATGAGCGAGCGCCATGCTGAGGCTGATACCTACATGTGGGAAGGGTAAAGCTGTTACCAGCCCAGCATGGGCTTTCTCCTTTCACCCCCAGTCCTGTGCAGTCGCCTCCTCCCACAGCAGCAGTGGTGGTCTCTGAGGTTTCTCCCTCTCCTCCATTTGCAGTCTGGGGAACTTAAAATGCAAAACTTGGGTGCTGCTCTCTTGCCATAAAGTGGATCTCGACCATGGTACAGCTGATTTCAGAGAACCCCAGACTGGTTTAGGTTGGAAGAGACCTTAAGGCTCTTCCAGTTCCAACCCCCTGCCACGGGCAGGGACACCTTCCACTAGAGCAGGTTGCTCCAAGCCCCTGTGTCCAACCTGGCCTTGAACACTGCCAGGGATGGGGCAGCCACAGCTTCTCTGGGCACCCTGTGCCAGCGCCTCAGCACCCTCACAGGGAAGAACTTCTGCCTAAGAGCTCATCTCAATCTCCCCTCCGGCAGGTTAAAGCCATTCCCCTTGTCTTATCCCTACAGGCCCTTGTCCAAAGCCCCTCTCCAGGTTTCTTGTAGTCCCTTTATGCAGGGACTGTTATAAGGTCTTATTAATCATCACACAACTCTTCCCTCTGGCTTTCTTCTTGGGACAGACCCACTGTTGGCACTCTGAGCTCTCGGTGATGCCATGAGCAGTGAGCCCTTCCCACACACTGTGCTACAAACACATCCAAACAGAATGGAAACACAGGAGAAAGCAGCTCTTCTGCAATGCCTGGTGATGTGCAATTAGCTTCAAGCACCATGTGTATAAATAAAAAGCAGTGGACATGCACATAAACAAAATCTATTGCATCTTCTGCTTTTTGGAGTCAAGCACTATGCTGGGAAAACATTGCCTCTTCATCAAGTTTTATCTCTTGCAATGAATTCATTGGGCCAACCAAGAAGCTTTAGAGAAAAGAAACAGATTTTCCCAGGTTTTGCTTTCAGAGCTGGGAAACCTTTCCCATGGCTCTGACACCGGGTTTCCGAGTGAGACTGGGAAATGCAGACTCAGCAGGACCTAGCAGAGCCTGCGTGCTCCCTCCTTCCCAAGGAACACATCCCATGGGGTGCCAGGCACCCCTGTCACTGCTGCTGGGACAGGACAGTGCCAGCCCCTCTGTGTCAACAGAGGGTTTAATGCAGAAGCACCATGGCTCTGCAGAAGTGAAAACACTGCTGCAAGGGCACCGCGTTTATAGGCTGGTGTTTTGGTAGTGGGAAGTGGATTTTTCCCCTTGTGGCTGTAAATCTGGAGGTTACATTCTTTTCACTGCCACGAGGAAAATGCTCTTTTATGAGAAGGAGAGAGCGAGCTGAAGAGGGATATTACCCTCAAAGGAGGCTGGGAGATATCGGAGCAGTCAGGAAGCCTTTGGGCTAGATTCAGAATTCATTTTGCTTTTTGCAGAAACAAAAAGTGCTCTAAATACTGGATGAGTGGCTTTGTTCACTGAGAATATGCTTGTCTCACGAGGTGAAACAGAGGATTTCACTAGGAGCAGAGGGTGTTTGGATGTGCTCACAGCCTTGGCTGTGAGCGCTGCCTGTTTAACCTGGTCTTCTCCAGATGTTGGGCGTCAGCCCCAGGTATTGTGGTTTCATGGACTGGCCTGCACAGCTCCTGGGGTGACTTCTAACAGAGCACTTTTGGGACTTGTTTAGACTGAAGAAGGCAGCACTGACCACACATCGCTGTTGGCTTCACCAAAGGTTCCTGTGGCTTTTCCAGCTTTGATGGTTATTATCAATAATGGGTCATCCTTCAGCTGCCCTTCAGGTAAGAGCACAGTTGTGCACAGAGCTTTCCAGCCACACAACCAGAATGAGATGCCTCTGTCGCTTGGGCCTTGGACTGAAACAGGAATTTATTCCATAGTTTGGAGACTACCATGTAGTCATCTCCCCAGCACTGCAAAAACCTGCCTGAGGTCACTTTCTTCACCACCCCAACTCTTTTCTTCCCCAGACACTAAGGTTTGGATGAGCCTGGTGAGATTTGGTGCTTTCTTTTTACAAATCATTAGGGTGCAGTCCCTAATGATAGGTTAACATTTCTTTGCTGGCGTTGGGCTTTCCTCTACAATAGTTGGTCCAGTCAAGGAATAACGTGACTGCAGGCACTGAAACTGTAAGAAAAAGTGTTAGAAGATGTCTTAGTGCAAATAAATTGCAAGAGAATGAGGCAGGAGCTGCAATAAGCAGTATTTGAAGGAATTTCCTTCTCCCAGCAACATGCAAGTCCCAGCACTGCGCTGATCCAGATGCTGGCTAATTTCCCCTGATGAATGATTTATGTCATGGTCAAAAGGCAAGCTCCAGACTAACCCACTGAACTTGCAGGCAGGTTTCAAGCTATTTACCATAACAGCTTTGGCAGCGAAAGCTGATGCAGGGGGTGGTAGGAGAAGCCAAGAAACGATGATACCCATTGCCAAAGAAATACATCACAGCACACAAAGCTTTGCTGCCAGATGCACCTTGGGCTGGCCACAGTCAGGAGCTGGAGAGCTGGCCCCGTCACCACAGAGCTGCTGAAAACATCACAAATCCAGATAGAGAAGGAGGAGGATCAGGAGCATGAGCCACAAGAGAGGGCATTGTGGAGCTGGCAGGGAGCATGGACACACGTGCCAGGCGCCTTTGTCACTCTGCTGCTGTTCAGGGGAGGGAGAGAAGCCGGCAAAGGCTCATCGAGGAAAGAATAATCTCTCTATAAGCAAAATGAAGTTTGCAGTTGTGCTGGGCTAATGGGATTCAAGTGCAACTTGGTGTACTGGCTCTCCAAAAAGAAAGCCTTACAGGGAAGGATTCTTTATCCTTAATCGATATCTTCATTGGAGATATTGTGGTTCTGACTTGGAGGAGACGTGGAAGGAGAGAGCGGCTCAGGGAGAGGGGCAGAAAAAATGGAGAAAAAAGGAAGCATAAGGGAGTTTTATCATGCAGAAATTGTGTCCTAGAATAAAGTCTCTTGCAAGTGACTGGCAGTTTACCTTGTGGGACCCATCATTCTGCATTGTGTCAGGGTTAAAAGTAGAATCTTAATAGTTTACCTGTCTTCTAGGAACCACACTGGGACACAGCTGAGAACACCTTCTGCTTAGACTTGCTCCCTTTATGGCCTGAGTCTCCAGATGACTCAGAGCAAGTACTTTTCCATCCATATATGATAACACAACCATAAACATGCAAATCTTGGGACTGGCTTGATCTCAGAATGATTGTGATTCATTTGCTATTTAGTTTCAAGCAAAGAGAGACTGCGCCATGGAGCTTAGTACAGTTGGGTTTCCTCCTAGATTTATAATCCTTACTTTGCTTTATGCTTGGGATGAACGTGACACTATTTACAGCCTTGTAGCAACCCTAGCGTTCAAGGCTTCCAATTCAGCAAAGCACTTAAGCATATGCTTGGCATCAGGACTCCCACATCAAGCACACGCCAATGTTCCCTTGACTTAGCAGAGATTAGCACGTGCACTGATAACTGGAAAGATTCGGAAGAGATTTATGCAGTTGCCTGGTTGTGAGCTTATGTCAACAGACTCTGCAGAGCCGGAAACAGCATTGACCACGTGCTTCAAATTAAGCATGTGCTCAAGTTACTTACTTGAGCACATGCTTAATTTGAAATCAAGGAAATCAAGAAATCAAGGCCTTCTTTTGCTATTATAGGGCAACAAGAGACACCATATCTTCAGATAAGATCCTCAAACAGCAGGAAACAAGCACCAAGCCCAGCAGGAGGCTGGAGGTGAGTGGGTCAGGTACTGGCTCCAGCCGGAGGATGCTGAATACAAAAGCTCTGCGGGAAGCTCTGCTATTTGACATGTTTAATCCCTCTTGGAAAAACCTCCTCTCTCTACAACTGCACTAGAAGCTGATTCAGACCATCTTTTGCCCTTTCTGAAGCTTAAGCCTGGTTTACTTTGCATTTTCCCATCTATAAGCTGTCTAACATCTTAGGTAATTAATACATGATAACTTCTAATAGGCTCACTTTGTAATAACTTTTACCACAGGCATAAAATGCACATTTAAACATATTTAGACGGTACCATAAAGATATCAGCCTTCCTTGCCTGAGTTTGCCAAGTGAGAGAGATAACTGCATGCGCCAGCTTCCCTGGTCTGCCTCTCTGAGCTATATTTTTTGGTGTGTTGTATTTGTGTGCTTATGGATGGCTTCAAGTAGAGACATCAAACACCAGAGTACTGCTTTCTAGCATTGTGCACTGTTTGATTTAGAAATAAGCTGTTACATGAGCAATAAAATGCACAAAGCCTGGTGACCCCTCACCTTCTCCTGTGGGGACTCTGTGAAGTTTAATGAAAGTGGAAGTTAGGAGCCTTTCCCTTGCTGAGAATGTTAATGCCACCGCACTTCTCTGCTTGTCTGCTTTTTTTCATGATGTAAGAAACTAATACGAGTGAGTGTCCCCATCTCTCTGTCAAATTTAGTTGAAATTGGCCAAGGGTTCTTGACACTGATAGACACAGCTTGTGGTATCCTGAGGCCTGTTTTCTTGAGGAACTGGGCTAATATACAGGCAGAAGACATTGCTGGTTGGGAATTAGGCTAGTAGATGGGCAGAAGGCAGGAGGTTGGAGGAGCAGGCCTGGTTTGACTTGCTGGAGCAGCAGCAGTGCAAGCCTGGAGGTGCTGGTGAGAAGGAGTAGGGTCCTTACGGTATGCCAGGAGCTATCCCTTGGGCAAGCTGGAAAGCTGACTGGGAAGCTTACAGCCCTGAGTTCATCTGTGCAACAGATGATGAAGATACAGGAAAAGCAAGAGGAACCTGCTAACCGAGAGGCTCTTTCCTTCTGAGTTTGAAGCCTGGGGAGGAGCTGGAGGCCCAGGAAGCCATGGTGGGATCCTGGTGGGGACCCCCTGTTCCAGCTGCACCGCAGCCATACGTGTGCGTTGCTGCACCCAGCAGTGTGAAAATCCAATGGTATCGACTGGAGCGATGCAGGGAATACAGCAACTCAGCCCACCAGAGACCCAATCAATCAGCTGATTACTTCATACGAGGTTTACACTGGGCAGCCTGACAGTCACTAATGTCACCCTTTCAGTAGCCCATCTGCTGCCAGGCTGAGAGGTTCAGGCTTTCATGTAAAACCTTTAGTTCAGACATTGAGGGGATCTGGAGGCCTGGGATATTCTTTCTCTCATGCCACAGCCTGGGTGAATTTGCTGGTTGCCTCTCTCTGTCTACCTCAGTGAGCTCGAGCAATCGCACTGAATCTGTTCTTATTGATTTAGGAAAAGGCTTTGATTCTTGCAAACTGCAAGATCTTACTCATGAAACTATGACAACTTGGTATTAGCTGCAAATCAATGAACTTTTTAAATGCAGTCTAAGCAACAAAACTCACTTACTGCTAAACCCTGATAAGCCTGGTGCTGGGACAAGTCAAACCTTTATCTTAACTGCCATGTGATCTTCTCCAGTTTGATAGTTCCATTTACTGTATCGATAAGGATTATAACCTGTCTGCAGTGAGATTCTACCCTCCCTGGAAGCACTTTTACAGCAGATGACAGTGAAAAGGAAATGTTTTCATAAAACTTTCTCTCCATACCAAGTTTCCCACAATACATTATTCTTATTCACTGTTTCCTTTCCAACCCCCTCTCTCTGCGTTCCTAATCTCTGCCGTTCTGAGACCAAACAGAAACCATGAGCACACCAGAGGAGATTTATGCAACATGACAGAGCTGTGGCTGGGATGCAACTCACGCTACATGAGGGAAGACCATGGGCTGTAATTGCCTACCTGCAAACACCGGCCTCAGGATGCACGTATCCTCTTTTCTCCTGGGGTTCTTTATCCACGCTTACCCAATTCATCAGGACTGGCATCGTAGAATTTGGACAGTGATGGGTAGATTGGCATCATGAGGCTAAAAATCAGAAATATTTTTGCTGGCGTGATCCATAACATAAACCCTCCTCTCTTAATTCTGTTTTTCACCCACGTATGGGTGCTGGGTGCATCCCAAATGAACACCCCATTGTGCTCCTTCTGCCTTGGCACCTTTTGAGTGACATTTAGCCCCCAACTTCCTGTGAAGGTGATAGGAATGAGATACCTAGATACATTCCCAGTGCGGCACCTTCAGCTCAGCGGCTCAGGAATCTGGGAGACTGCTCCCAAATTAGAGGCCAGTGTGCTTGGATGTCACCACAGGCCAGCTGGGTGTCACCACAAAGCACCAAGGCTTTTAGCAAAGCCTGAAGACGGAAGGCACCCGAGCATCTCCATGGACGCTCTGCAAATGCCAGGGAAGCTGGTAGAATAATGGGCCCATTTGTTCCCCCTGGGGAAGAATGTCAGAAAACACTGAAATGAGAAAAAAATTGCCTCTTTGTTCTGCAAATGGTCATCATTGTGAGAAAGTTTATCCACCCTCTGGGAATTCATTTAGCATCATCAAAAAGAGGTTTTACAAGAGTGAATTCTTATTTACCCACAGTAATTTTACCAAAACAATTTCTTTACTGGAAGAAAGGTGAAGTGGGGTTACCCACACTGATGGATGCTCTGTCACTGCTTTAGAGTGGTATAAAGATACCTTTTAGTAGAAACCTGCTCCTATGCAAGAAGCGACTTAAACCCCAGAGAAGTGCTGTAGGAGCTCCCTTAGCCATGGGAATGTTCTCACAAAGGTAAAGTTGTTTAACAGAGTGTTTCCACGGAATTTTTTCACCCTTCCCATGAAACAGTGATGAACATACACAGGGCTTAACAGCTTTAAAATATGCTGCCCAACCATGACCAGGCTATGGGCAGGCCTCAGGGACAGTGCAGGGTAGCTGCAAGTTTTTAGAAGCATGTATTATTTATAGTCTGTATTGTTGTTGCCATTACAGGCCCTGCTGAGATCAGATCTTGCTGTGAACATATATTCACTGAAGAAATAAGTCTAACCCCAAAAGCCTTACACTGAGCATCTCAAACAGACCTGTTCTAATGGCAAGCGTTTTCCTACTTGAACAAAGTGTAGGTTTATGTAAAAAAAAAAAAAAAAGTAGTTCTTTCTCATTTTTTTTTGCCAGATTCATACCTTCAGTCCTATAAAAATTATTATATTGAGGCCAACCAAGTGAGAAAATAGATGTTACTTCAGCCTTCTTGCAGATTTTATTCTTTCTTAAGCTTTGAGACTGCATTATAGCCAAGAGGTTTAGAGTCAAACCAAATCTCAATTTCTTACAAAAGAGCTTCTGGGACAGCTTAAGTCTGTCAAATCAGCCTTCTTTAGGAATATCCCCACCTTGACAAGCCATTCTACACTTCTTCAAGACATACTTCACCCCATCCACTCCCCACAGGAAAGTATCACGAATCATTGCCCTGTTGCATGTTGGTGCTATGGCGAAGGCTGCCCGAAGGCTACACTGGACCAGATGGGAGCAGGGCTCCCCGCTGCACAAAGCCACGCTCACAACTGGGCCTTAGACAGACATTAACACAAAGTGACTTATTTTCCATGCTGAAATCAAATGCAAAGGGGGGAAAAAAATCCCAACAGTCCTGAGTAATTTTGCAGCTTAGGAATATTTCACATACTTCTTTCACCATAATGTGAAGGCCAGATATAACTTTCTGATTAATGGGGGCCATGGAGTGCAATAAATGCAGCTTTAAAGGAAATTCATTTCACAGCAAGCACAATCAGTCTTTCAAAACCTCGCCCCGTGTATACACTGGATATTTTTTGCCTGCAAATTTAAGAGAGCCTAAGAGAATTAGGTACCCAGCTCCCATTCAAAGCCAGCGGGGTTTGGAAGTTTGGTTCCTAGCAATGCCTCTCTAATCCTCAGCCATCAGGTGCTAGCAGCGGCAGCTCCATGAGCCCTGCTCCCAGTGGCTGCATCCCTGGCCACCCTCTTGAAGGAGTCTACTTGGGCTCGTGTGTAGGTGGCTCCCTAAGATATGCATAAATCCTTTTCACTTGTGTTTGTTGGCCTGTTTTACTAAGTTTTACTATCTGAGGGGTGAGCTAGGATCCCAAGAAGCACCATGTGAATGCTTCAGGTGGCCAAAGCTCCCTGGGGCACCTTTGCCACTGTGGCCAAAGCAAACCAAAATTGGGAAGGGAAGCACTTCTGCTGAGGAGCGAGAGCACTGCTCATGTTAATGAAAGATGTTTTATTATCTGGGGATGTAGCTGATGGGAGATGTCTGGCTGTATGCGAGAGGAAAAGGAGTCTTACAGTATAAGAGATAAGAAATGTCAAAAGAGGAGTAAAAATCATGCACGGAAAACATTTGCTGAGAGTCAAACAGTCAAACTGCTTAGATGAATGACACAATGCTCCAAATTTACTAAGGTCCTGTGGGCTTTTCAGGTGAGTATTGCACATATGGGGGAACCAGACCATAGTGCTGGCCACCAGATAGTGCATGCCACAGCACCACCGGCATCGGGGAGGTATCCGAGCACCTCCCATGTTTGCACATATTAATGCACTTGCTTGTTCTAACTCCTTGGTAAAGAAGAACTAGGGAGATTAAAGAAGTCAGGACATCAGCTTTGAACACTGCGATAGGAGCATTTGGGCAGCAAGACTCCTCAGGCAAGTGCCTCTTTCCCTGCCTGCCTTAGATGAAGCATCTTGCATAAAACTCCTGCATTTTAAACCCCACTGCTCTGTTGAGCACTAACCCTCTCCTTTCCACAGCAGCAGGGGTGTCACTAGACATATTTAGGTTAAGCAATGAAACCAGAACACTCATTTTCCATTTAGGGCCTCCTTGCAGAAGGGCCATTGCTACTCAGGCACTGTGGCCCCAACTTTACCATACAAAACCCCTCCAGACTGGGCTGATTCTGAGAGTTTTGAGCCTTTTAGCCATTGACACATTGGAGAAATAGCTGCTATTTAGTGAGATGAATTGACTTTGTGCTTCCTTCTGACAAACATGAGTGTCTGAGTAATCTTTAAAACCAGCACAGCATCCTGGTACCCTGCATCAGCCAGCAGTGGTCTGTCTCCTTTTGGGCTGGAGAACAGTGATTCTAGCTCAGTTCTTCTATAGTGAACTGGCACTTACTAAAACATGGTTCCACGCTGTATAATTTCTATGGCTTTTATTAATGCGGACAGTATAGGCTCCATAAAGAAGAAAAATTACCAGTGGAAGATAAAACTAAAATACTAGTTGCATTACAATCACATTCTAGTGCTGCAATAAATTGCATGAAGCCAATAAAGCAAAACTAACTGAAGATATTTGACACAAACCAAAAATGAAATGAGAGTCATTATGCAGTCTGCTACAGGGACCTGCCTTGATGTAGTTAAAGCAATAAACTACCTGGGAGTAATCTTTACTTATTTTAAATTGCATATTCCGATTGCAAAGCTGTTTCTGACATTTCTGCCACACTTACTTTACTCTGCTCAGAAAAAGAATTACATGTCTGGATAAGTCATGTCCTATTAAATGTGCATCATATCTGCAGCACTCGTAAGTCACTTGAGTCATAATATTGTTTATTCTAACATTAGTCACTATTTTCTGTCATAAATTAGCTATTCTCCAGAAGAGCGGAAATGAGATTGAGCCAAGGTTGCAATTATTTCACACATCCATGTTGGCACACGGAATAGATTAAGTGGCTATCTCTACAGAGGAATTATCATCATCAGGCCATGGGTCAATTATAACAAATGTATTCATGCCATTAGCCCCCAGGTATCTTCAATAATAAGAGTTTGCATTCCTTTCCCTCCCTAATTATTCTCCTCCATGGGCTGGCTGACCCACACATGTGTCAAAATAAGCAGAAGCAATGCCTTTTGCAATATTCAAGGTTAAAACCTCCCAGCCATCATTTCCTGCCAGCCCCCTTGAATCCTCCCTACCCACAGGATATTTGCATGCAAATCCACGGTGGCACGGTGAGTCTTTTCCATGCAACCAGTCCTGCTGCTAATTAATTGTCTGCTATTCTGCCTCTCTGTGCAGAGGTAGCAGCCCTCCTGCTAGGAGAGAGGGAGGGGATTCAATTTCTCTGCCTTTCAGTCATCCCAGTTTTAATTTGCCTGAGTGTGCTGGTGTTGGTATTTCCCTGCCTTTGTGCAGCTTGGAGCATGCCCAGCCCTGGCCGCTCCATCATCTCTGCATCCCAATTTTGAACCTGGGGACCCTCTGTTATTCACCACTGGACTGCAGGTCCTGGAAACACGTGCTGATGTAGCAGAGAGAAGGGGCATTTTGGGTTGGGATGCATTAAGTCTTGTTTGTATACAAACCCCTTTTAGTTAAAATGGAGTGTTTTGCCCCAAAGGGAGCAGGCCATTATAGCAGTGAATGGTGCTTTATAAGACAGCTTATTCCCTTAGGGAAGAGGCAATCAGTTGCCTCAGCTGAAGGCACATTCATACTTGAATTAAAAACCTTCAGTAGCTATTTTTTCAAATTGCCTCTCATATAGAGCTAGATGCATTGCTTAAAAAAAGAAGAAAAACAGAAGAAAAACAGCCGCCTTACACATCAGTTTGTTTCCTTAATAATGTGTGTATCCCTCTGGGAATTCATGCTCATGGAACAGTACAGTTCTGCTTCATTAAGGCTTCAGGTGCACCTCACCCAAGCAGGACCAACAGTGCAGAGCGAAGGGCTGGGCTGCCCCTAACCCTGTGCCAGGCTTGAGCAGAAATGCTCTTGCTCACTAGTAACACAATAGAAATTCCCTCCCTGCTGTATTTCCTTTCCCTCTTTTGAAGGAGCAGGGTGAGCTCAGGAGTGCCATGACAGGAACGTCCCCATCCATTCCCAGTGGGACATTGCACTTGCTGTTCTCCCCAGAGAGCAAGTGACTGCATTGCACATTGCAACCAGTCAAGCCAAAACTGGGCTAACCAGCACCAGGAGAGGCAAAGCTGAGAAATCAATATTCCTACAGGAGCTGCCTCTGCCCCTGCACTGCTACAGTGGCTCTGAAAAAGCGAGAACTGGCCCAGTGTGACATGAAACACCTTTTCCAGAGGGGAGCAAGAGGGCTCAGCCTTCTCTGTCATTAAAACCTCCCTGCACTACTTGCAGAGGGTGTCTGCCTCCACATGAGCTCCTGGCCACGCACTAGAGAGCAGCAGATATTCTGCTTATCTAAGCTCCTGCTATGGCCTTCAAGGGCTGGACAGTTTTCTTTCTGCCTTGCTCTGACCTGGGCTCTTTTTGGTCCATCCTCACCCAGGCTGCCTTGCTAAGGGAAAATGAGAACATGGCTATTGTGTGTGTCTCCCCTTCAGCACAATGAGGAGGACCAAAATTCCATATAATATCCAGTTTTGGACACTGACTGAGAGCAAGCATCTAAAAGAGACTGTAAATCCAGGGCAAGCCCATATGGACAAATTCCCTGCATAGTCTCTCCACATCTGGTGATCCAGAGCTTCACCCCTCCAGAGACACAGATAATGCCATCACACTTAACAGCCAGCGACAGGTTTTTTGTCCCACAGGTTCAAGACATAATTGGATAAAGTTGTGTCAATATTTTGTACCCAAGGTGCTGTGTGACAGCCGCTTCAGCTTAGCAATGCATGAGGAGAAGCAATATCTCCTTCAGCAGGATTTGGGCCCTGCCTCCCATGCCACACCTTGGAAAAGATAGTCGAGAGGAAGGACTGTCCCCCTATGCAACATGTTAAAGATGATTTTTTTAGACTTTTTAAGAGAAACCAGCTCTCAGGCACTGAAGTAACACTGTGAACCCATGTCCCAGGATGCCACCTTGTGTATCTTGCCCCTTTTCCATGTAGTATCCACTGCCTGCCTTGCTAGACTCAGGCTCAGTGCTCACTGCCTGCTCTTCCTTACCCCATTATAATTCAAATAAAAACTAAAATAAAAAGAAGTCCTCTACACCTAGTAAATACCTTCGCCAGTGCCTTATAGAAAGGAATTTAATGTCCTTCCCGTACTGTTTTGGTTGGCTTAGAGGCAATTTAGAGCCACCCTTGCTTCCACTAGAGCAGCGGTAGTTCACAAACCAGCTTCTCCATTTCTCCAGAGAGCCCCTGTGCAGAGGTGGACAAAACACCTCACAAGTTGATGGGAACCAAAAAAAAGGAAGAGAGAGGAAAACCAAGCAAATTCACTCAAAGAAAAATACCACTTTTCACAACCACTTTAGCTGCTTCCCAGTGCTTTTGTTGTTTTACATGTAATTTCCATATAAAAATACATTGTGGGAGGAAGGTGGGATTCTTGAGGTGGAAGGTGCCACATTTGCTGTATTTACATAATGTTTCCAAACTTTCTCAACATGGGATTGCTTTTTAAAGGCTGGGGCTTGTTTTACCTGGCCAGCCCCAATCCATGCAGTGCCAGGCTATACAGCTGCAGCTGCACTTGGAGTTGTTGGAGGCTAAAACCATCTCAGCTCCTGGTAAATCTGCTTATTTTATGAAAACATTTGCAAATACACAGCTATTCACCCCACCTGAAGCTGTCTTATGAAGGTGGATCAGAGCAGTCTGTGCATTGGCCAACCTGACAGGACGTTCAAAGCCCCTCTCCGCCGCAGCACGTCCTGGCAATACCAGCCACTCTCTCTGGAAGTGAGCGAGGCTGGAGATTTACTTTCTGTTTGCAGAGTAAATAAGAGCCAAAACCATGCAGTTCCACTTCAGTGTGGAATCAAGAGGTCTCATCTTGCGACCAAAGCATCATAGTGCTGAGCACAGATGCCCTCCTATTCACCTTTAAAGTCTGCATCCTTTCTGTGCTTCCCACGCATCCTTTGCCTTCACCTCCAGGATGTCTGTCTTGCCTTTGAAATATCACTGATCTCCAACTGTTAAAGTATGTGGAAGGATGAATCTTTTATCTCCCTTTTCTATTAGGGAGGTTGATTCTGGGTTCATTGGTTAGGTTTAAGATGTTACAAAAGCGTCTGCCTGGTGGGATTTAAAGATGACAACCCTCCAGTGTTATTTCAATGCAGGTAACGCCAAGTAGATCCCCCTGCTTTCTTTATACCCTGTTAGGAGGGAAAGCCTGTCTGGAATAAGGATGTAGAGATAAGAAGAGATTAGAGATTCAAGCTCAAGGCAGCTTGCTCACATGGAGAGCACGGCGAGCAGCCCAGCTCTGCTCTCATGGGCAGCCCTTCTGCAAGCAATGCCTCAGACCACTGTGGATGCATCTTCTGGCTTTAGGGGATGTTCTCCTCTAAAAGGAAGCATCCATGCAGCCCCTCAGACTGAGCCCTAGCTGTAAATCCTGCTCCGAGCTCCATAACAACATGAGATAAACTGGTTTTGCTCCTCATAGAGTCAGGTCCACCCAAGCCACACACAGTTTGGGCTGCAGGCTACGCTCTGGGGAAGCTGCTTTAAACCATCACATCGTCCTTTCTGGAATGGTTCCCACTAGAAAAACATGGTTTGGGATTAAACTGAAATTGCTCAAAGAAATTGGAGAGATAAAAAAAGGACTCAATTATTTTTGAAAACTGTTGATGTTGTTTCCAATGCACAATTGTTTTACCATTTACTTGGCTGTAAATTTTCCACTTTAGCCACATCACTTGGCATAACCTGAGACCTTCACTCAAGGCCTGAAGCACCACACTGACTAACACTGCACTACTCGCTCCTGAATGCCTGCCCACATGCAATAGCTGGGAGCACCTCCCACTTTATTTTCCTTTGCTTTGTTTCTCACACTCTAAGGAGAGCTTCAACTTCATACAAAGTTGAAGTCATCTAATTCTCTGGATCAAAGTGTCTCCTGTTTTTGTTGTAATGAAGCAATTTGACACTTTCAGTAATACAAACATTTCCAACCCTAATTAGAGGGGCAGATGTTTTCAATATCTCCAGAAGGCTTTTCCAGATTAGCACAAGAATACAGCCAAAAAAGTACAGGACACCAGAGGGTGGGAATATTCCCTCCCAGCAAGGCTCTTCTGTCTGTTCCAATTCCCCATCCCTGGCTCCATACTAACAGAGGAGCTACAAAAAGCCCTTTTTTTCTGGTTGCCACAGCCAGCAGCAAGGCCATGGGAAGCTTTGGGGCAAGCTGATTAACAGTACTTAACTGGTTGGTCCCTTCAGCCTCTGCAGAAGATGTGCAGGGACCCAGTTCCAGTCTGGGTCTGCATTGCTGATCCTACCCTGAGGCTGCCTGCCAGGGATCCTGGAGGTAAAGCAGCACATCCAGGGAAGGGAAGGTGACATTTGCTGCCTTTGTGCCATGAAGTGCTAGAACTGCTCAGGATGTGCCTGAAAACTCGCCCTGAGTTGTGTCACAGGGCTACATGCCTGGGGTTTTGGCTGCGGATTGGTGTCCTCATCACCCTCACACCCTGGGGCTGGGAGGAGTAGAGGCTGAGCTCACCCTCGGGTCAGGAGCATTAGGGGAGCAATTTGTGCCAAGTCCTGGAGATATAAACCAAAAACTTGAGAGAGACAAGTTTTGACCCCAGTTTTCCATGAGCTGGTCAGGGCCAGCAAGCTGCCATCCTGTCCTGTGCCTCAGTTTCTTCATGGAAATCAGGGTGGCAACAACAGTTTGGGGAAGACCTCTGAGTCCAAGGAGCTCAGTGGGGCTGTATTTGGGTTGTGTCCATCTTGCAGAGACTGGGGAGATGAGCAAAGTTCCGGCCTGGCCCTGCAATACAGGCGAGGATGCTGCAGGCGTCGGGGGACTCTCGGCTGAGGCACCAAAAAGCAATTTATTCTGTCTCCTGAACAAGTATTAAGATGAATATCAAAACATAATTGTCTCAATAATCTTTAGGCTTTTACTTATCAGTGAAAGATAAGGCTATATAGCGATATGTTCATTTGTCTGCAGATCTCTGTAATCCTATTAAGCATAGAGTGACAACTATTAAACTGTATATACACATCCCCATGCACACATTTGATGAGGAAAGTATTTAACACACACACTCTCAGTAAAATTTATTGCTGCACAGACAGGGTAAATGCCTCTGTATGGACACCTGAAACACAACCCGCCTTGATTAGCACCAGATCGCTCCAGGTCAAAGGCCCCTCATACACAACATCAGGAACATTGCTGGAGCTAAACCAGGCAAAAGATAAAACTGCCCCTGGTATTTTGTTCTGAACTTCCTTCAGAGCAGAGGGAATTTTCATGGCTCTCTATTTCACGCCTGGAAGCTGTGGGACCAGGCTGGGGCAGAGCTGGGCTCCCTTGGTGCTTAAACCTGCATCAGCACTGCCCATGGGATTCACCCATCTGCAGCACCCCTGGGCAAAGCTACATGGAACAGGAAGTTTTTCCCATCTTCCAGGCCATATCTAGATCAGGAAAGACCGTTTGTGAAGAAACAACAGAGATTTTCACCCATCCCCAAGAAACGTCCTGGGCTTCAGTGCCAAAGGAAGAGGAAAGCCTGTGCTTCAACCCAAACTCCAGCAGCTGCTCAGTTTGGCTTTCACTTTTGCTCCAAAAGCTAAAACCTTTGTAGTTAGTTCTCAGGTACAGAAATCTTGTGCAGAAGAACGACATGGGTTAGTGGTGGTCTTGTCAGTCCTGGGGTAAGAGTTGGACTTGATGATCTTAAAGGTCATTTCCAACCTAGTTGATTCTATGATTCTATGACACCGCTCTGGCAGCACAAGCTGCTGCCTCAGGGATAGGAACACAGCCCCTCTGTAATTCAATGTTCACCCTGGCTCGCTCTGGGGTCTCTGAGCAGTGACCGTGGCTGTGCCCCCACCGCTGCTGTAGGGCATTCTGACACACCATCACCTCACCTTTCCCTTCTGACCTCACCGTAAGCTGGAAACAACCCCCAGCCGAAGAAGCCGCTTCCACATGGTGCATCTCTGTCCTGGGAATTTAAGTGGCGCAAACCCATTGCTCACCAGTGCGTGTGCTTCACATCATCTCTTCACCCTGCCCTCCTGGTGAGGTTACAGCTGTACCAATATTCCTATTTACAGTATGTTCTCCTCCCTGCCCCTTCTCGGTGTTTATTGTGGAGTACTTTCGCACTGTACAGGCATACAACAGTCCTGTAATACCTACTGCAACCTAAACTACTGTGAATTCAGTCTGAACAGTAGTTCTAGACACTTTCTGATTTTAAATACAGCATTTTCAAAACAAAGCAATCACAGCCAGCAACTGGGAATAAGGACTCATCCTTCCTTTCTCCCTCAAAAGCCTTGGCTGTTGCATGCTGAAGGAGCTGGACAAGCCTCACAAGACCACCAAGCCAGCACACTTCCCACTTATAGCATCTCCTTTAATTTCCAGACCTGAACCTTGACTTCAGCTGGGCAATTTTGTCCACGGCTTTCCATTTTTAACTCTGCTCTGCCCTGAATGTGTATAAATGTCTGCTATATCATGGCCCAGATGCAGCTGGAGCTTGCTAGCGCTTTGGGGCCAGGACCATCAGTAGCAGGTGGTGTGGGGCATTCTGGATTTTGGACATCGGTGAGCCCAGAGCAGCTCGTGGGTTTTGTTAGTGCTTGGCATCGCTGGTAAACCTGGTTGCTGCAATGCTGTTACTGCCTACCTTAAAAAAACCTTCTCCCTGCTGTAATGTGGAAAGGGTGCCTGGGCCATATTTCCTTCTTAATTGCAGGCTGAGAGGTACAAAGATACACTGAATGGAAATGTAATGCACTGAGATTGGAGCAAATGGGGCTGTCAGAAGGCAGCTGGGAGAGTGTTTGTTCACCAGGAGAGGAGCAGAGGCTTCTCCCAGCCTCTTGTTCAACACAGAGCTGAAATGCCAGGAAGTGATGGAGAAAGATGAAGAAAATAACCCAGGAAGTAGCATTAGAAATATTGATAACTCAGGCAAATCACTGCTATGGACAGACCTTTTTTGATCACAGTATCTGTTCAGTTTTCCTTACAAAGCGCTGCTCTATCACACAAGCATAATAAAACAAGAATATATAAATGAAAGGAATTAAGAGTCATCCTATTGGGACCAATTTAATCTTTGCTTCATTTAAAAGGAGAATATGGCTCCCTTATCTAATGTACATAAAATTGCTCTATATTCCCCAGGTTTACATATAGATGACAGATCTATATAAATATGAATCTACTCCTTTTCCCCAATCTGATTTGAGAAAAGCCACCTTCCAGCACATCTATTCTCTTCTCTAGATACTTTAAGGAGAGCCTCCTTTCTGCCCTATGTTCTTACTGTGTATTGAGAGGATGAGGGTATGACAGCATCCTTTGGAGGCTACAAGCTCCAGCAGCTGATGGTAGAAGCAAAAAAGCAGTGAGAGTGGTCACAGGTAGCTCTTGCTCAGAGGCATCTTGTGTTGATGGGAATAGGTTAGCTAGTCTGCAGCCTGGGATTGAAACCCAGCCAACACATGACCTCCCGAGAGCTCTCCACTCCCATCCATCTTTCCCAGTTTTCCTTTTAGGGAGTTTCAGAGCAAGCCCACGGAGGTTTCCGTGCAGTACAAGACAGGCAGGAAACCACAAAGTCTCCTGTGAACTGTCATGTTCGGGCCACTCGGAGTGAAGTGGAAACACAGTTTTACTGTGAAGTTCCCAAAAGCCACGACTTGCCCATGCTGGGGTGCGGGGTCCTGCTGAGCTGCCACATAGGCAAGAGCAGCCTCAGAACTCTTCCCTGGGAAAGGGTGAACTACAATCCCAGCAGGTTTAGAGCAACCACCATACCAATTTCAGCCTTTACAGGTTCAAGTTTTTAAGTTACAACTCAAAGTCATCCCCAGGAAGTAGACTTTCCCAAGCAACAAATATATAAACTGAAGTTGAAATGTGGATCTCAGTCAAGCACACTGTCCCTGCCAAGCTTTTCACTAGTCCTGTTACCACTAGTGAATAGAATCCCCAGTCACTGCGTGTTCACATCCTTGCCCATATGAAATCACATCCTTTTCTATAGGATACATTCAGAAATGTACACATATTTCCTCTTTTCCTCACCTCTGAGCTGGGAAAAAAAAGAGGTATTTGTGAACCAGTTATTGCTTTCTAACATGCTGAAGGCATCAGAGGACACCCTGCACTTTCAAACCTACCATCATAAGTGCAATTTCAAAGTGTTTCTCTCTCCAAATATCCAGTGGCTTTTTAAAAAGCAACTAACAGCAGTGCTGGAATGGCTAATGCCTAATTAGCTAATGGGTAATGATGCTCCTGTGAATGAGGCTGACATTTCACTCTGTAATTATCATCTAGCCTGGTGTCACATCCTGCAGTTGTAGATGCCTTGAGGGAAGGCTAAGGAACGGGCAGGCTCATAGCAATGCTCCCACACTGCCCTCTGAGCACGGACATGAGCTGTGTACACCGGGAAAGCCACACTGCTGCTGTCATACCCAACTGGAGCCGCACAGGAAGCTGACCATAGCTTCTGCATGTCTGGCTTTCCTCAGACATACCCTCATTTTCCACTCCCAAGTTTATATGTCTGAGCTGAAAAAGAGGAATTCAGTCATTTTGCTGGGACTTCCAGCTGCCCAGCAGCCTGCGAGCAGCCTTTGCACTGGTCAATAGGGCTGTGTCTCCATCCAGGAGGCAGCGGCGGAGCTGAAGAAGCCACCTTCTGCCTTGATGGGACTCATCATGGAGCCTTGAGGAGTAACCACTTGGTGTAACTCCCTGAGGCTGAAGGTTCATGTGCTGTATTAGCTCTAAAAAAGGCAAGCTAACCTCTTAGGAAGATTAGGAGCCCAGCAACCTGTTAGGGAAGATCTGCTCATACCATGTTTCAGTCTGCAGACCGCTGTCATCTTTTTTCTTTAACTATAGTAAATAACGGGAACAACTAAACTTTGCTCCTCAGACCATCAAAGAGTGAATGACAATCCATAGGCTTCAGGGGGGGTTAATTCCAGTGTGCATAAGTGCAAAATCCACCCCTCTGGTGTCACTGCTTTGCTTTTCCCCAGCCACTGCCCTACCCACCACACCAGGACACCCTCTGCAAAGACAAGCCTTCAGCCCTAGGATTCACTTAAAAAATCTCCATTGCCAACTGCATCTCTTAGTGAAAATAAACAGTCATTAGAGGATCTGTAAGGAAAACACCACCACTGAAAACTTTCAGTTTTCTGGATTTTTAGAGATGCCACCAGCCTTGTGCTCCCACAGCTGCGCCGGCATCCAGGTTCTCCTGCATGGACACGGCACTGAAGTATCCCTAGGCAATCTGGTAGGTTTTTCTGCTATAAATCTCCAAATCTATAGTTTCATGCACTGAAAGTTTAATTTTTCAGACACAGTGAGCATTCTAAGGGCAGAAAAGAGACACTGACAACTCATGACACTGAAACACAGATGTTCATGCAGTGGGACAACCTGCTCCAGCCTTTCTTTCAACAAATCCTTGACAACAGGACAAGATGCACACCCTGCACATGTTTGCATTTCCACTTCCATGTTTCTGCAGAAGGTGATGTGCTGGTGAAGGCTGGCTCATGCTAGAGGCCAGCGGGTACACGTGAAAACAGGAGTTCACACAATACAGTGCTTGACTGACAGATTAAAATAACAATAATAACAAAAAATCCCACTATTAATAAGCAGAAGAAGCACGTGGAGCCCTGGGAGACACATTAGCTGTTTGAACAGGCAGCTATTTCTGTCCTTCCCTCTCCATGTAATCAACATGTATTTATTATTTCTTTATTTAGCTCAACCCTTTCAGGAGAAGATGAAAATGTCAGGATGACCCTCTCCTTATCACGCCTCGCACAAGGGAAAGCTTTGAAACACCAATCTCTCTGGTGACTTCTCCAGATTGAATTAGCCCAACCTTCTGCACGGATCCTGCGTCCCCCTCCAGACAGACCTTCTCTCCCACTCCTCAGCCACAGACAAGCTCCTGGACTCAGTGGCAAAATAGCAGCTGCTCAAGCCCTCTGTTTAATTCAGAGCTTGGCTCTCCAAGATGAGCTAAAAAAACGTGCCACCCCAAAGATAGAGCTGCTTTTAGCATTATACACGGGCTGCAACTGCCAAGGAAAGTTTATCTTGGAGCCAATGTGAGCTCTGTTGCTCCAAGTTAAATATTTCCATTTAAAAAGTAGAATGAACTATACTGTGGGACTTCCAATTGCTTCCTGAAATATTAAGAAGGAATATCTTTAAACATTCATATTTTGTTATAGTGCTGAAGTCTTGCTAAGGGAGGGTTGTTTTTTAGAGCTGTGTATTTTTTCTCTGCTTAACTGGAGCCTTTGATGTGTGCCCGTACCCTCTACTTCCAAAAGTCACTGCAAAATGTAACCCTCCTTCCAAAGTAATCAATAAAAATCCTTCATTTTTGTCTTTGCTGTTATTCTTGCTAGTAGGAAGCATACACAAAGGACACCCATGTTTAACCCTTTACAGTAAGTGCATCATGATATGCCGCATCCTCAATGAGCTTAAAAACTGACAGCTGCCAAAAGCCAGAGCCATGTCCCTCTGCTCACTTTGCTGCATCTGCATCCACAGACACATCTGTTGTGCCAAGATGGGCATGGACGTGCTCCTACTGCCCATCCCAGATGGAGCAGCACTGGGAGCTTCCAGCCAGCCAGGTCCTCGCTGTCGCCTGGTGCTGTGCTGGACAAGGCTCCACATCCCAGCTCCAGCAGCTCCCCTCTCAGCAGTGCAAGTGTGTTAGGATGGGGCAGGGCAACTCTCAAACTCCCTACCCTGAGCTTTGCCCTTCCACTGGCCCATCCATCCTCCCTGCTGCCAGCGAAGCAGCTATTGAAACAGCAGATCAGAAGAGCAAATTTAATGCTGCTTCTGTGGAAGGGGGGGAGGAAAAAAAGAAAAGAAAAAGGAAAATGATGTTGCTTCCAGGCCATTTACATGTTCATTTCTCAAGAGAATGTGACACTTTATCCTTTTTCTCAAATTAACTTCTGTGTCACACGCGGAATAAAGAGAGACGATAGATGGGAACTGAAACATAGTGAAATAAAAGACTGCGAGCCTGCATGCACAGAGCATATGTTTGTGATCTATAGGAGCTGGGGGAGGGACGGGGAGTGGAGCCCTGCTATGTCAACCATTGTTCAGCAGCTTGGTATGTTGGCTTAATCTTACAAGGTCTCCCAGAGGTCCTTTTTTCCAGATTTTTTTCTCACCCCCTTCAGGGCAAACAAAGTGTTTTCCTGAGCAGGCAGTTTGCGCAGCTTAACTGTTCGTATGCTAGCTGGGAGAGCCTGAGGATGAGGGGCAGGTCCTTGGCTGGGATGGGCAGCTCAGGGATGTCAAGGCCAAGTGGGCCAGCCCCAGCGTATGTATGTATGGTCTTTGAGGTGTGAGCTGGAGGTATGAGCTGGTCTTTGCCCGCAGGGTCAGCACAGGTTTGCAGAGACGCATGGAGTAGCTGTGCCAAATGTAGCAGAAAGAATCTGAAAAAGGATTATGGAAAAGACGAGGGTTTTACGATGCACTAAGCAGGCTGACAGTGTGTGACACTCAGCCAACATCGTACATGAGCTTAAGCTCTGATTTTGCACCAACAGCATCCACAGTGCCCTGCCAGGCCCTAGACCCATCAATTTTGCTGTCCTTGGCTGACTACGTGCCCTTACCATGTCTTTTTGAAACACCCCATGGCCATTACCTTTTCTCTGGTGGGACATCCTGGTCCCAAATCTGCTTTCTAAAGCAGAACTGCAAAATTAACCAAGTCCTGCTCAACTGACCTGCAGATTCAGTGTCACTGCAGTGGGCAGACAAACCCCAGCCCGGCACAAAAGGGTCAGTGAGCAAGTCTTTAATGCAGAGAGTCCCTGGCACAATGAGGATGAATATATTTGGTGTTCATCATCTGTGTAACTTTTGCCTTCCTGACTTTAATGTCTTTGCTTAGACAGTTTTAAATGATTCTTAGGCACATGGTGAAACAGAGATACCAACATCCCGGAAGGAGAAGTGGGAAGTGGGGCAATGCTCCCTGACATACTGCTCTTCAAGGCTGTTTGTACAAGCAATTCAGGCACCTGACAGAATTTCCTTTCACCCACGCATATTAACCTAGCAGCTGTATTAAAGACTTAGTCACAGGCTCACATTGAGAAGACACTGCGAGCTGAATGCTCTTTTCTGGCTGGTTGCGAGGAGTTTCACCCAGAGATTTTCCTTTAGTGAACAGCAAGAGTCAGAAATCAAAACATGAGAGACTGTACAAAGTCAGCATTAACTGTTGCTCCTGCAAAAAAAAAGTCTCCCCTTCCAAATCCTTTCAGAGGCTGAAGAAGGATTTTCTCCAGACTTCACCAGACCTTGGCCAAGTGTCTCAAGCAGGGTCCCAGGGGACCACATCCTTTGGCCTCCCAAGAGAGACGAGCTGTCAGCTCGACAGCCTCTCGCCTGGGCATTGGACATCATTTATGAGGCAACATTCCCCCTCTGGGGAGGGCTGAATGGGCTCTGGGTGTGGGATTGAAGCACAACCATCCCTGATAGTACAGCCACCTCCCTCCAGCTCCATTAACCTGGGGACCTCCATCCCAGGAGGAAGGCCCAAGTAAGCTTTTACAGCCCACTTTGCTCCTGCATGCAAACCACTCACAGCACTGCTTTCCCTGCTACCAGCTCCCTTGATTTTCCATCTCTCCCTGCACTGCTCTGAGCGAGGCAGATGGACAAAGTCAGTGCTGGCATGGCATGGTGCCCCAGCCAGGAAACAGGAGGCACATAGTGCAGGTAGAACTGACTTCATCCCGATCTAGAGCGAACAAGCAGTAGTGTTACACAGGCTTTTCATTAAGGAGGAGATGACTCTCAGGCATTTTGCGTGCCTCCTCTTCTTCCCTTACACCACCTCTCCCCAAGGTTTTGGTGGGGATAAAGGGTTAAATCCTCATTTCCAAGAGGTATTGTCACATCTGGGCTTAGAGGAGCCCTAAGGTGGTGAGCAGCTCCTGATGCAACCCCAGCCAGGTCAGCAGGAGCCTTTGCATCATCTCCCACAGCCTTGGGGCCAGCAGGAGCAGTTTCTTTGCTAAAGGGAACAGAAGTCAAAAATCACTAAACTTTGGGCATGGATGAGAAGGAGGATCAGAAATTTACCTCTTAATTGCAGTTACCTGCAGCTTAAACATCAGAGGGATTTGTTGGGGGCCAGCGGGAGACGTGGAAGAGAGAGAGCAGGAGAGATCATTTCACTGTGAGATTTGGATCCTGGTGATCTTAAGCACTGACCTCCACAGCTGTGCTATGGGGAAGTGCAGCCAGCTTCTCTGGGTCACATATGGTTTGGGTTGGGGTTTTCTGGAGAGTTTTTATTACCTTGCATGCTCATGCCTTCAGAAACCAAAATCCACCGCCCTGTCTTCACAATTCCTTTCTGCAGCAGCAAAGGGTGTTACAGCTCATGCCTCCAACTCCACTTAAACCTTCATAAACTGTAATACCCACTTCAGATACATTATCAGCCTCATTTCTGTTCAAGATGTCTCTGAAAAAGTGTCTGTCTCTCAGGCATCCCCAATCCTTGCTGAATGCAGTACCCTAGCTATATATATATGTTTTAGGGACCACTACACATCCAACCACAAACCATGCGGGCTGGACACTCATCACTGTAGCCTGGAGCTCAACAGCCCCAACGCAGGAAACCTGGAGGTAACAAACCTCAAGCTGATGTTGGTTGACACTCAGGGCAGGACCCCCTCAGGCACAACAGGCAGCTGGGAATAATTCTGGCTATCTAGAATTAAACCTCAAGGACTAGAAGTATGCAAGTACTTTGATTCAGGGCTTTGTGGCTTCTGGGTGTGCAGCTGAAGGGACCCAAGAAGCACTGATGTGCAACCAAGGACGGAAAGGGATATCTGGCTCCTTCAGAGAGATCAAACATCCACAGTATTACTCCAGCAGTGGGATTTATGTCACTTTGAGTATCCATAGCATATTTAGCTCTACTAGAGTTCACTACTGATCACCTATAAGTGTCTGGGGGATAGTGGGTATTCCCAGAACACAATCTCCTTCACCTAAAGTGGACATGTCATGTTGGACTCACATCCCATATTGCCTGATCCTCCCCAGCACTACAGAGGCTGCAGGACAGCCCTGGCAGAAGATCCCACTCCACAGAGTCTCTTTGCCAACCTCAGCCTTTGATCTGCCAACAAAAAATAAAAGCAAAATATTCTTACTTGCAATATTTGAGCTGAAGTACTTTGAGGAGAATTTCCATTTTTGAAGAAGATATACCTGCTACATCAATAGCATTTTCTAGTTTGACATTTCAACTCCTTTTTGCACAAGCTTGTAAGAAAGATTTTGCAGAGAGAAAGCTCTCCTTCCCTGCTCCCAGCAAAATTCAAATGGACAAACCTTGCCTTTCCCACCAGCTGCAGTATATAGGTCACATCATGTATGTGCTCTCTGGGACAGGGCTTACAGCGTGGAATATTAGCCAGAGACAGCAGGTGAGTCTCCCAGTGCCCCTGCTTGGGCCATCCACCCATTCAGGAGAGGACAACAGGACAGATGATCAAGACCTGCACTACTTCAATCACACTGGTCTGGAAGACAGCCCAAACCCTACCCTAAGGAAATCACAGCTCTTCTGGTTGGAAGGAGCCACAAAATATTTTCTCCATATCAAGTTCAGCTCCTAATCAAAGACAGCTACAAAGGTAAACTCTGAGTTTAAATCAGACCTTACATCCACAAAACACTTTTAAGCTGGATGGTGTTGTAAGAGTAGAAAGTGTTCGAGGAGCTGGGGAACAGACAGCCGCATTGGCTGTGGTTTGTGTCTGCCCCGTGCCGATGTGTTCTCATCCCACCCATATGGGGCAGAGGGTTTTTACATCTTCACCTGCTAAAAATATCCAGGGCTGGAAGTTAAAAGAAATTAAATATTTAGCAGTTGCATAAAGGCACCTTGGGATGAAAGCATTATGGATACAAAGCTGTCATCTTATCCCTTCATCATCATGTTTTTTATGCAGCAGACGTGTCTTGTTGGCAAGGCAACTTCTCTGTTTTAAACCAGCCTCATAAATCTCATTAGGATGCCTTTTTTAAAGCAATCAATGGAAAGAACCAGGAACAGGCACCCACTGGACACCACTCCAGGTCCCTTAGGACTCTCTGCACCAAAGCTCTCAACAGGAAATTGTTGAATACTTCCCATTAAGATGTTTCATGATGCTTCCTGAGATACCTATAGCAGGAAGAACACACACACCTTGCTTCACTAGAAGGGGTCCTCCTGATATTAAACATGCATTGGATCACATCCAGAGTTTCCTTCCCCACTCTAAACACTAGACAAACCCATTCATCAGCACGTGGCCAGCGAGAGCTCTATGCTGGCAAACTCATCTGGACTTAAGTCCAGTCTGTGTGGCCTGGGTGGATGAACAGGAGATGTGTTTTGCAAATCCACTGAAGTTTAGACTAGCTCTTGCACATGTAATGGTAATGGCACCTTTCTGGATGTGCCACCACCAGAAGCTCCCTCCACTGGGAAAGCAGGATGTGCTGGCCCTGGACATTGCGTGCTCAGGTTTTTAGCTGAGATGCTTTGATTACCTCTCTGCAGAATTAAACCAAAACCAACAGGTTTTGTTAGAGAGCAGAGCTGTAGAAAACACAGTTAGGAATATTTCTTTTTTTAACGCACAATGTTATATTTCTGGGGACTATTTAATTCAAGCTGATTAAATAATGATCCCCTGTAGTGATCTACCCTTTCAAATACCCACTCAAGAAGTAATTCAGCACACTGGCAGCACAACAGGCTCACTGCACATCTCACATGAGCTTGCAGGACTTTGACATACTCTCCTAGTGGCAATGCCTCCCTCTTCAATAGCACAACCAATTTAGTGGAGGCCTTGTTCTGCCTTATACACTTTCCTTTCTCAAGCACACTGCGCCAATGACGTTCGGTGGCATCTGGCCCACAGCTGCTTCTCAGGGGTCCCATCAGCCTCTGAGGAGCAGAGATACACCCCATTTTCCTGACACCAGAGTCCATGAAAGCTCCTATCACCCTTGTCCAAGTGTCGGAAGGGCGGGATGGAGCGGGGATGGATGGAGACCACATTGCACCCCACCGGTGCCCATCACCACTCTGCCTGCCTGCATGCGTGTGCACATGTTGTTTTACAGACAGCTGCCTCCCAGATCAACACAACCTGCTGAGCCTCTTCAGGGCTCCAGTGATGCTGGATTTAGCAGGTCCTGGGAAGCCACAGCCATTTTTGGGGTCACCCTCTGGGAGATACCAGTGGGTTCACCATTTTTCTCACCAATTTCACATGCTTGGGAGCAAGGTTAGTTATTGCCTCCTGCTGACACAGGCAGGATGAGGCTCTCAAGAGTGGAAAGCCTGTTCACAGCCCCCTGTCCTGCAGCAGTGATACCCCATGATGGATAGAGCCTCACACAGCAGTACAGAAATGC